>NC_064927.1:349280871-349905871 GCF_023897955.1 Schistocerca gregaria | reverse complement strand
TAAACAAGTTATTGATTGAATACCGTAAACAACTAACTTGGTTTAAGGCTACACTGGACAAGGAACCTGGGTGGCAGAAGTGAGTCCCTAAAAGTGTGGAATACACAATCTGAATTGGTCTGACGCTGAGCAGACTCGGATCAAATCTACTGTAGGTTCATTACATAGGTGCAGCTGAGAGCAAGTGCCGATTGGGATTTGTGCGCCCTGATAATGCCAGAGCGGCAATACATTTTCCTGTTTGCTTCATGTGACGATGTAACTTACAGCTGGCGAGATGTGTGCGGTGGGGGTGAGATGTGAGGCGGCATCTGTGAATCGATTGCGGCCACGAAAGAAATGCAAAAAATCTCACGCTCTAGCGATCAGGCAGGCGGATCGCATTTTACTCTCTACCAGAGTCCTGAAATCACGGTAGAGTTCAGTGAGTAACACACCCGTTCGCTGGTGGTACCAAGGACCAATTTGGCGCCCAAGGATACTAAACGTAAACCAAAAGTAAACCAAAATCTCCTCAGAAACTGAGTAGTCTGAGACATTTGACGTCACATTGTCGGTACAATAAGAACTTCACCACAGGCTCCCCAGTCTAAACTACTCGCAAGTGAAGTTAGTCTCAGGACAGATCCCAAGCATCAACCACATATGCCAGAGCATCGACCAGAAGCGCTTACCAGACCGAAGTCCGGCACACGTGCTTTGCACTTCTTCAGAAAAAAAAATCCGTTTTCCTGCAAAGTGCATGGGTGACATCTTGAGCCAATCACAGGGCTCTAGATACGCTAAATCTCCCCTCCCACACGACAAGACAAACTCATGTCGAACCAGGGCAAGAGTTAAGAAACTGCACCTCTGGGAAAAAAGGAAACCGCCAATTACTGGCTTTTTAAAGTTTTTGCAGAGGGGGAATATGATTTTCTCCGACGGCAACAAGCAAACAGAGACAATTTTAAAGATATTTATCTAAATCGCCTGTACCTTGGAGCTTGTTAGTCCTAGCTGTGAGGTGTAATAAAGAGTCTGTCTCTAAACGTTTCTCAGATGCTGGAGTTTCTTATACAGCCAAGGCAGCTGGGGAAGTGGTTCACTGACCTGCTAGCACTATTGGCGAACAGAAAAACAGGTGAATTTTTATTACACATGGCTCTGTACACAGTGCTCAGTTTATGACTCCACTGTGTAGATGTGTTCCTTCAGTCCCTTGCCCCAGCTCAGCCTTCCGCTGGCGCCATGGCAGGTAGCTCAGCATTGTTCTGCTGGAGACCTGCCTCGACAAAGAGCTGCCCTGTCTGCCCAGTACAGCTGTGGACCTGTCCAGCAAGATTTACTGAGGGATGGGCACGTTGCCAATTGCTTTCAACTCCTTACACGCTGTTCCTATGAGCTAAGAACTACAAAAATGCCTCATGCTTTCAGTGTCCTTCCAGGCTTCATCAATCTATGCTCAGGCTGTTAACTTCTTAGAGCCTCGCTCAAGGTGCATAAGATTGTATCAAAATCATTAATAATTTTCTGGATACGAAAAAATAGGTGAGAGAGTAACTTATCATCTCTCAAATGCCTAATACGGGAGAGCAAACGCATTGGCAAACATAGCAACATCCAGTCACATAGGAATGGCTAAATATAGGTCTTGTATGGTTTTCGGGGGAATCTGTAAGTAGGCTGTTTAGGTTTTTATGCTGATAACGCCACGTAGCGCTCTTTATGGAAATCACTGACTGTGCTGTGTGCAGTCTGTGGCTGGTTGGACTCATTGTTGGAATATTCGTTTGTGTAGTGGCTGTGGGAAGACAGATACCAGAGTTTTGAGCGGGCGATCTGGACGTGTGTATGATGACTTTTGAACATTATTAAGGTAAATATGTTGTTTGTTCTGTATCAAAATCTTCGTTACTCGGACTACTGCAATACAGCGAGCGTCTATACTGCCAGCTAAGCAAAAGATTCTAACTACTGAAGGCACTAACTACTGATAGGCATAGTTAGCAAATGAAAGATTTTGATAGAGACAAACAATGGATTTACCTTAATAATGTTCAAAAGTCATTATTCATGACATCCATCCTTACAAATTTCCTTTTTCTGGCGGACACACGTCCACATCGTCCGCTCAAAACTCTGACATCTCTCTCCCCACTTCCACCACTGATGGCGGCTCACCTCGAACTACACAACGCTATGCGCTGTTCACATCCAACTGCCCAATACTACACAAGCGAATATTCCAACAATGAATCCAACCAGCCACAGACTGCACACAGCACAGTCAGTGATTTTCATACAGAGCGCTACGTGGCGTTACCAACATAAAAACTTAAACAGCCTACATACAAATCTTATACCGTTCTTCCTGCAAAATTGTGCCAGTTCAGGTAATGTTGCAGGAAGTGGATAGTGATCACGCATCCTTCTCTCTAACGTACGTGACTGAGGTGAAGGAGGGGTATGCAACAATTTATTCTCGTGCTGCCGAAACCAGTCCTGGACGATGGAAGATGCTTGAACAGCGGCTCTGTCACCTTCAAACACAGCATCACCAGTGGGGAACACTTATTTTTCCATAGTCTGGCTCTTATCCGCCATAATAGCCACATCATCCTTGGCAGTAATGCGGCCTTGCAGAGTAACCATGGAGGACAATGGAATAACTCGACATGGCTGCTCAAATCATCACCAAACCCCGTCATGTATCACTGTGGGACGTAAGCGCGGTTAGAGATGAAAATTATGAAAAACAAGACTTATCTGACCAAATGACTTTCTTTGATTTTTCCATACTCTAGATTTCTTGGCTTCGGCACCACGTTTTCCTGTTATGGGTATTTGCATCACTGATGAGTGGTCTTGGAATTCTAGCTCGCTCTGCAGTTCTCTGCTTACGGAGCCTCCTTGTTGTTGTTTTGGTGCTGACAAGGATCGCTTGTCCGACATGCAGTTCTGCACTGCCTTTTGCAACTACCGTCGTCTTATCCTTCGTCAGAATACTCTTCAATGATTGTAACTTAGCGGAAGATGTTTCTCCGTCTTCCCTGTATGCACTATAAATCTTCGATACAGTGCCTCTTGTATGATGTCCTTCTGTTAGTTAGGTTTAAGTAGTTCTAAGTTCTAGGGGACTGATGACCATAGATGTTAAGTCCCATAGTGCCCAGAGCCACAGTGCCTCTTGAAACACCATACCCTTCGCCTATGTTGGTTACGGAAGCACCCACCATAGGAGCACCAACAATTTGTCCACGGTTGAAGTCACTTAGCTCCGACATAATGCACTCACTACTACACAGAATACTGTCTGACCCTGACTGACACTTGCAACACATTGGGGACACTGTGCAACTGCTGTTCGTGATCAAATACAGCAGTTCAACCTGAAGGCTCGGCTAGTATCTACATTCATGTTCGAGCAAGCACTTCTCGCTTTCTTTCCATATTTCTGCTCAAACTGCTCAGGCTGGAATGATCAGAGAAGCCTCCTTGTATTTCAAAATAACCTCACTAGATCTAGAGGTGTGTAATTCTCTTTCTTCGTGACATGAGGAACGTTGAATGTGCCGACTGTGACCGCGGTGCTACAAGCTGTAACTGTTTCTCGTTCGCTTACCTACAAGCAACTCAATTCCAGTTATTTTCGTTGTGAATCTTTATGTATGACGGATAAGAAAAATTGGAAACATAAAGTAAAAAACTGAACTAAAGAATTCAAGGAAAGCCATAATAATAAATAAAATAGACTGCTGTTGCTCAGAAAGAAGCAACACAACGTGATACAAGCTGAAATCATTAGAATTTAACGGTGTATTATGCAGCGCAATCAAATAAAACGAAGAATCGTGTAAATTTGGTGTTCAGACTGTAAAATGTTGCCATACTGGAAAATATTTCTCGTCTTCCATTGACCAACAAATAAAGCGAGCGAGCTCTGCCCTACCTTCGTGAGCTGCGCGCCGCGGCCTGTCTTTCTCGTAGGCTTCGCTTGTGTACTGCATTTCGCTCGCAGTACGCACCCAAATGAGTTACAAGTTTAGTTGGCATTCTTCCTACAATACTTCATAAGCGCAATAAGTAAACTTTTGTTATTTGATATTGTCTCTGGAGATGCAGTCTTAATGGCCAGATGCAAAGATGAAGGAAACCTAACACAAGAGAAATATTACAAATTCAGAAATTACCAGCCTCTTGCCGGAAACTCCATTAGGTTGAAAGGGGTAGCACCAACTTAAAGACCTTATGACTACATCGACAATAAACTACAGAATAGAAATGGGAAACACTGAAAGCCAAATATCTGATTGTAAGAAAACATGGAACAGTCATGAAAGATTCACATTACAAACTAGTTTATTCAGAAGACTGCAAAATGTGATACTATCACATAACTTATAGAGTCTGACAGAGAAAGTGTTGCAAAAGTGTAATAACTTTACAACTTTAAAATGAGATAACAATGAAAGTTTTGGTAAAGATGTAGGTGCCATGCTTCATTTCCAAGGAATCACCGTATCTGCACACCAACATCTCACATATTTCTGAGCAATAAGAAAGAACACGGTGTTCAAACCACTGAAGCAGCAAGAAATAAATTTCCCTGTATTTCACTCCAAGACAGTCGAACAGATCCTTTCTTCAACACTTAATCTGTTGGTCAATGGAAGACGAGAAATATTTTCTACACTATTGGCCATTAAAATTGCTACACCACGAAGAAGACGTGCTAAAGACGCGAAATTTAAACGACAGGAAGAAGATGCTGTGATATGCAAATGATTAGCTTATCAGAATATTCACACAAGTTTGGCGCCTGTGGCTACACCAACAACGTGCTGACATGAGGAAAGTTAACAACCGACTTCTCATACGCAAACAGTAGTTGACCGGCGTTGCCTGGTGAAACGTTGTTGTGATGCCTCGTGTAAGGAGGAGAAATGCTTACCATCACGTTTCCGACTTTGATAAAGGTCAGATTGTAGCCTAACGCGATTGCGGTTTATCGTATCGCGACATTGCTGCTCGCGTTGGTCGAGATCTGAGCAGAATATGGAATCGGTGGGTTCATGAGGGTAATACGGAACGCCGTGCTGGATCTCAATGGCCTCGTATCACTAGCAGTCGAGATGACAGGCATCTTATCCGCATGGCTGTAACGGATCGTGCAGCCACGTCTCGATCCCTGAGTCAACAGATAGGGACGTTTGCAAGACAACAACAATCTGCACAAACAGTTCGACGACGTTTGCAGCAACTATCATTTCGGAGACCATGGCTGCGGTTACCCTTGACGCTGCATCACAGACAGGAGCGCCTGCGATGGTGTACTCGACGACGAACCTGGGTACACGAATGGCAAAACGTCATATTTTCGGATGAATCCAGGTTCTGTTTACAGCATCATGATGGTCGCATCCGTGTTTGGCGAAATCGCAGTGAGCTCACATTGGAAGCGTGTATTCGTCATCGCCATACTGGCGTATTACCCGGCGTGATGGTATGCGGTGCCATTGGTTACACGTCTCGGTCACCTCTTGTTCGCATTGACGTTACTTTGTACAGTGGACGTTACATTTCAGATGTGTTACGACCCGTGGCTCTACCCTTCATTCGATCCCTGCAAAACCCTGAATTTCAGCAGGATAATACACGACCACATGTTGGAGGTCCTGCACGGGCTTTTCAGGATACAGAAAATGTTCGACTGCTGGCCTGGCCAGCACATTTTCCAGATCTCTCACCAACTGAAAACGTCTGGTCAATGGTGGTCGAGCAACTGGCTCGTCACAATACGCCAGTCACTTCTGTTGATGAACTGTGGTATCGTGTTGAAGCTGCATGGAAAGCTGTACGTGTACATGCCACCCAAGTTCTTTTTGACTCAATTTCCAGGCGTATCAAGGCCGTTATTACGGCCAGAAGTGGCTGTTCTGGGTACTGATTTCTCAGGATCTGTGTACACAAATTGCGTGAAAATGTAATCACATGTCAGTTTTAGTATAATATATATTGTCCAATGAATACCCGTTTATCATCTGCATTTCTTCTTGGCGTAGCAATTTTACTGGCCAGTAGTGAATAAGGATGGACATGGTCCCCAAGGATAGATGCGTACTTACATTGATCCACTGTGCCTTCCAGGATGATGAGAACGCCCAGGGAAGTTGCCCTGGAAACGCCACGAAAACAGTCCCCAGACCATAACGCTCCCTCTTCCGGCCTGGACTCTTCGAACGATTGTTGGAGCGTGCTTACCCTCAGACGTTTCACGCCGCACATGCCAATGCCCCTCTGTTATCGCAAAATGGATCTGTCGCCGCTCTGTGGATTGTCCCGTTGCAGTTCTCCTGTGCAAATTCTAGCATACGTCGCCAATGAAATGCCGACAGCATGAGTGCATGAGCCAGGTACCTGCTGCCGAGCCCCACACACAGCAACGTTCGTCAGGAGACATTGTTGCTAGCGCTTTCGTTCATTTGGACCTTTAGTCGCTCAGCAGTAGCACGCCTATTCGCCCATAGACATCTCCGCACCTGTCATTCAGCCCTGTTATCTATGGCCAATGGTGCACCACAGCCATCTCAGCGCCGGTTTTGCATAACGCCATTGTGTCATGCACAGTATACACTGTGGTGTCATGGGATAGCGGATGACGGAAGTATCGCGCACACAAAGCATAAAAGTGCAGTCCATTGGCGGAGCTGTCATTCGTACTCAGGTGATTCAAGTGAAAACGTTTCCGACTTGATTATGATTCAAAACTCTCTCTCCCCACATCCACCACTGCTGGCGGTTTGCCTCCAACTGCGCAACGCTACGCGCTGTTCACATCCAGCTTTTGAACGTGGAATAGTAACTGGAGCTAGACGCATGGGATATTCCACTTGGGAAATCGTTAGGTAAATCAATATTCCGAGATCCACAGTGTCAAGAGAGTGCCGTGAATATCACATTTCAGGTATTACTTCTCACCACGGACAACCCAGTGACCGACGGTCTCCACGTAACGGTCGAGAACAGCGGCGATCGCGTAGAGTTGTCTGTACTAACAGATACGCAACATAGCATCAAATGACCGTCGAAATCAATGAGGGACGTACGTCGAACGTGTCTGTTAAGACAGAGTGCAACGAAATTTGGCGTTAATGGGATATGGCAGCAGACGACCAACACGAGTGCCTTTGCTAACGGTATGATATTGCGTGCAGCATCTCTCCTACCCTCGTGTTCATGTCAGTTGGACCATAGATGACCGGAATACCTGTTCAAATGAGTCCGGATTTCATTCGATAAGAACTGATGTTAGGGATGGAGTGTGGCGCAGACTCCACGAAACCATCTACCCAAGATGTCAACAAGGCACTGTGCAAGCTGGTGGTGGCAGCATAATGGAGTTGGCTGTGTTTACATGGAATGGACATGCTCCTCTGTTCCACTGGACCGATGACTGACTGTAAGCTGTTATGTTCGGCTACTTGGAGAACATTTGCACACGTTCATGAACTTCATGTTTCCAAACAAAGGAGGAATTTTTAGGATGACAGTGCACCATGTCACCAGGTCACAGTTGTTAGCAACTGGTTTGAAGAACATTCTGGACAGTTCGAGCGAATGATTTGGTCACCCATACCGCCCCACATGAATACCATCAAACAGTTGAGAGATTGCAGGGCACTCTCACTTCTGATTTGGTGTAGGGAATATGATCTACGGCGATCTGACTTCATACACTGTGATGAAATGGTGGGCAGCAGTTTATGGTCTCGTTTGCATGCTCTAGGGAAAGAAGTACGGTAAGCTTCACCTGCGTTTAAAGGAACAGGATGCAGACTTAAGCGGTTGCCGTAAGAGCACAGCGTGGGTGGGGCGACAAAGCGCGTTTTTTCTGGGGAACAATGAAGAGACATTTCCAGACGGCTGTGTGCAGCAATCGCATTGTGCAAAACACATTAGTTTGGCGCCAGACGTCCAGGTATACGGCCTTGCGCCCAAAAGTCGCCGACAGCGCATTGTAGGTCTTACTAGCGAACAAGCCACCAAAAGAAATGTAAACGGTCTGCAAATTGTGGGACTGGAAAACTGGTGTCTAGAAGTGCAGACTCTGTTTCAAAACACCTTTTGTCAATGCGAGCTTATGGCCATTCCCTGCAAACCTTGAAATGGATGCAACAAGTTATTTATGGAGAGCTGTGCTTCCACCCTGTATTGTGGTAGCAAGAGACACGCCAAACATGTGGGAAAGAGGCCACGAAGCTGAATTTTTTTCCGTTTTCTGCCAATTATCTTTAAGTCTCTGATTGGTCAAATCGGTTTGCAGTGCAAAGACCATTCACCAAGCTTAGAACGCGAGGCTCCAGTTCGTGATTGGCTTGTGCGAAATTGGGGGAAGTCAAGAATGAGAAACGTGGTTTTGGAACCGAGCTGAGGAGGCAACACAGAATAAGGGAGATCGTCACTCCCTTGTACAAGTCTCTTGTACTGGCGTTTCGCTAGTAAAGAACTGCAGGTCTCTACCTAAACGGTGAGACTTGTGTCCTTTGCTAGGGCGCGACGTAGAGCCTGTGCCAGTCACCTCCTGAACCATCAGAGGTACTGCTTTTATCATCACGGCCACAATGAGAGACGCGTTGGTGTACTATTTGTCTTGAGTCGGCCGTCTAAACATTTGACGCATTCCGACATGCACAGTCGTGGCACCGAGTCAAATTGGCTTGGCAGACCAGCAAACGGGTCCACCTGCACAGTGGAATCCGTCGGGGATTCAGAGGCTCTTAGGGAAGTACCTGCGTTCTGAATTAACCGAACGCGAGACCGCCTACTTGCATTTTTCGGGAACGCGCATTTAATAACAGATTTCCGCCGTCCATGACTTCAGTCGCCGAAGCATCGTAATGCGCCGCCTTGACCAGTAGGATGGTAAAGTACTCGCTGCTGCAACGTAGGACTATAACATTTGTTTCTCAGCACCCTGTTCTTTCGAACCATATTTTTCCTTTTTTTTGTATGGTAGAATATAGATGCTTGGTGGAGGCGTACTTTGATGCCATAACCTGGATTCACGTGTGTGAAGTGAGAGAGAGCGAGTAGTGTTCTGGTTAGTGTCGTGTGTCGATCCCCAGCAGATCACTTTGTCCACCATAGACCCCATTTTAGTAAGGCTTTTATTAAATAAATATTTTTTGTGTGATGTGTCTTTAATAAATTTGTTGTCTTGTCTTGTTTAAGATCAATAAATCGTTTGCGAATTAGACTACAACTTCTCCCTGAGTTCCGATTAACAGTTCCTTTGCATTTTTATGGCAGTCTAGATCAGAAACATAAGGAGTAGCTTTTTCATTTGGTGCCCACTGCGTGGATCTTTTACTGCATTAACAGTAATCGTCTGTCACTGTTACGGGACATTATAGAGAGGTCCGTTCCTGCACAAAATACTCCACTTGCTACACTTTCGCAACTATGAACGGTTACAGAAACAAAAGGGCTCAATGTTTCTGCAGGGGGCTTCCAACGACTTGTTCAACCGATGCCACATCGAGTTGCTGCACTACGCCGGGTCAAAGCAGGTCCGGCACGGTATTAGGAGATACCTCGTGGCTTTAGTCATCTCAGTGTACTTTAACCGTGGCGGCACGCAAACAGTTTACAAACTTAGCCGTTTCGGAAATGCTCTCACCCTAGTTCCGAAAGCTAATGATGATGCACTTTCGGACGTCAGATAAATGGTTCAGTTTCCACATTACGACAGCGACTGCACTTTTATCCGTGTGCTCTCGATACGCTTTGTATACCCTCCACTGCTAGTGTCGTGGAAACATCCCCCAGGCTGTGGCTAAGCCATGTCTCCGCAATATCCTTTCTGTCAGGAGTGCGAATTCTGCAAGGTTCGCAGGAGAACTTCTGTAAAGTTTGGAAGGTAGGAGACGAGATACTGGTGGTAGTAAAGCTGTGAGGACGGGGCGTGAGTCCTGCTTGGGTAGCTCGGTTGGTAGCTACGAAAGGTCCCGAATTCGAATCTCGGTCTGGCACACAGTTTTAATCTGCCAGGAAGTTTCATAGGTGGTGGTCACGTTAATGTGAGTGGACTGTGTGTTAGAAGGTGTCACATGATGGAGAAACGAATACGGACACAGTTCGAATTCAGAACTTTGAAACACAAAAAGTAAATCAAATGGATGGATGCATGGAGAGGGTTGTATGGGCTTACGACGGCAAGGTCTTCAGCGCCCGCTCAGTAACAGATTGAGACGGGTGTCAAGAAAGTACTCAGAACAGTAAGATAAAACAGAACGTAACACACAGGTAACAAGCTTGGAAAAATATGAGCCTAATCACACCGAAGCGTGGGACGAAGCAAGCAGTCAGCAGTAAAACATGGACAACACAGGAACAAAGTGGTAGAGGGAGCTAAAACAGTAAATCAAAGGAAAAGATTAGAGATAACATCCTGTCTACAGCGACGTAATTAGAGACGGAGCAGAGGTCGGGTTAGGAAGAGTTTAGAGGGAGATCGACGGTGCCCTTTCGAAGGAACCGTCCCGGCATAGAGAAATCACGGGAAACCCGAGTCTGGCCGTCCGGCCGGGAATTTGAACTGTCATCCCTGCCTATCAAAGGAGTGGGGGCGAAAAAGAAGCATAGCCCGGGACGCGTGAATTCTGAGACTTTATTCATCCAGTATTTGAGAATGAGAGCACTTAGCCAGTTGCAACAAACTTTTACGAAATTGTACTCTCTGGCAGCCTTTACAAAGTGATCAATAGTTTATCGCCTACTACTTTTACGCTGATGGTGCAGTAAAAATACCGCGTGAGTCATGACGTTATAATTTATTACTTCATTACTACTGATTGCATTCGAGTCATATTTTGCAGTCAGTATTCAAACATAGCACACACAGAATGTAACTGCAAAATTGCGTCATTTTGCAACACGTAGTATATGACAATCGCAAACAGTGAAATGTATTAAAAACAGAGGCATTATGTCAGATGTTTAAATTTATTACTTCTTTGCTACTAACTCTGTTCACAACAAGTTTTGCAAGCAATATCCACATATGTCGCTGAATGTACCTATAATATTATATCATTATAAGTCACATAGTTCTGGAGATATGTCGTCAGAAACAGTGAGATGTGTGAAAACCGCCACATCGCGCGTGACGTTTAAATTTATTACTTCGTTGATGGTAATTACATTCGCAACAAATTTTGCAGGCAATATCGTTGTACGACACATATGAGTATTTCAGGAGATATGACGTCATAAACATTAGGCACAAGACCAGCTATAAATAAACACCTGGACAACGCCGAGTTTCTCTGTTAGTAAGAGAATATAATTTGCAAATGTGATGAAAGAAGAATACAGAAGCAGCAAAATCGAGCATTCGAGGTATAAGACACGAAATTGTAGGTGTGGACAATAGGGAATCTACTAGTAGTTAAAAATAATTTAGTGGAATGAGTGAAATGAAACCAGGCGTAGTTCTGTACTCCTGATGAAAATACTGCCATGACCGATTACCATTCGAAGGATTCCGACATACACCAACAAAACGATCGGAATTGCGACGACCACATAAACGATGGAGAGAGCGGTACGTCTCTGTACTTCAGAACCGAACTTCGCGCAACCCTTGATTTGGAAGTATAGAAAGACTAGTAAGATGAAGGAGTGGTCTGCATTGCGTAAATTGGTTGGCGTCGCTTGTCATATTTCTGAGTTAACAAGACTATCAGGCGAAATAATGCTGCTCTGCCGGTACCGTATTACAGAAAAGTTGATGTCATTAGCGAGCCACTGGCGGACAGAACATCGGGTCTCGTGTGACTTAAAGATACGAGACTCCTGAGCTGTCTGCCTCGAAGTAGTATCCGGCGCACACTTGGCATATCTGAGTGCTCAATGAGAGCTTCCGTGCAGCCCCCTGGCTGTATATGAATCTCTTACGCTATCGGCGGCTGCGTCACCGCTCCGTAAGCGCTCGCCTTATTTATGGCACCAATAAAGGCGGCAATTTTCTGAGTACTGGCGGCGGAACGAATGCGAAATGCACGACCGCCAGCGTCCGCTACGATGACAGTGGCGGCTGTCTGAGGGTGGGCGTTTCCTGCATAGCGGTCGCGTGTTTGTGTGCGCCGCCGTCATTGTGGCGCGGCGAACGGTATATTCCTTTTTCATAGAAAATAACCTACACAGAAGGCTGCTGCAGGAGAAACCACAGCGAGGAAACTTCGCTGCAGAAGAAACCACGTTTCAGAACTTATCTGGCTGATACTCTGTCGACTTAGAAAACGAGTTTGGCAACTAAAATGGTGCAAGATGGTTGAAAGTAGCAGAAATATAGGTATTATCTATAGGGAAAGTCATGTAATATACAAGGCGTGCTAAAATGTAATGCTTCCGAATTTTTTATTCTGTTCTCAACATCGATAGAGGTATTACATGTTATGCATAACACTCGGTCGACTTTCCCGTTTCGCTGACGCAAATTGAGATCCTATGCCGCTAGGGGACTCCGACTTGTAGTGTGTAATACAGAGCTTGTATAGGGAGAGAGTGGCCAACCGGACGATACGGCGGCCATTTTTCTGCCAAACTGCGGGCGGGACTTTTGAATGGCCAGTAGTGGAGTACACACTACTCAATCAAAAGCACAACACAATATGGCAAAAATCATTCGTTAAATGCCTTTCTTTACAGCTATAATATACTCATAGTAGCCTACTATGTACAGCACAGGAAAATTTGATACAATGGCTGTAAAAATTATTCGTTACTTGCATTTATCTCCTTTAAAGTTCGTTCACTAGACATCTTGCAATGAGTAACGTAAATACAAAAAATATAGTGTATAGCATTACTTTTGGATCGGAAATGCATAACGCTAAAGATTTAACTTACCTGTATTACGTCAAATGAATGAAAGTCGTAAGGAGTTGTTTACTTGTGACATGCAAAAAGTGTGAGACGTATTAGTACTTCTTGTCACGCTTCAAACTTTTTGCATGTCACAAGTAAACAACTGCTTACGACTTTCTTTCATATTTATATGAATACTTCTCGTAGATAACAAACGAAAAAGAGTACAAAAATCAGGTAATGTTAAATGTAGGCTACTGTAATAACGACTGAACGTAACAAGAAAACTACCGTATCCCTTCTACCCCACAGTAAGCAGACCTACTAAAAACTGTCTTGAAGAGTACCTACAATTATTTACTACGAATAATGTTTCAGCAACCACGACAACTATGGAAAACGTGCTTACAACAATCAGGCAATAATAGTGAAACCAAAATAATGCCTAGTGTTCTGATTAGGAACGAAATAAAGTTTGACGCTATGAAGTCGAATGAGCATGGCACAACAATTACAGGAACTTTCCGTTTCCAGCAAGGACTGTCTGATATTGGCTTCAGAAAAGCTGGTGATGCTACCAGTATGCACGAACTGTTAAAGAAATAAGAGCTTAAAAATGTAATAAATTGTAATAGGCCTACCTGTTTTGCATGACTAAAAATATTTAAGAAACCTGACACCTTAAAATCAGAGTTCTCTCAGCAAAGTGAACAACCTAACATTGATAAGAATATTTGGTTGGTTTCCACAAGGCTCCTGTTTGATTTATGTCAGCCCTGTTAACTGCGACTGCCCACTGCTTTCGTCTTTGGGAATGGGATGAGAAGTTCCACCTTATGCAAGACACCTTTTTTCTTTTTGTTTCACCCATACATGTTTCAGCACTTTTGTGCTATCGTCAGTGGATTCTATTTTTATTTTAACTGTAAATTTGTTGTTAACATATTAACATTTGCTTCGTTTACAACATTATGTAAAAGTTTCATTTATGACTTAATTGGCGAAAAGTGGGTGTAGTCATAAGTAACATACCTTACATAATGTTATTGTCGACTTGTTTTGGTAGCTGCTCTGCTACACAATATACAACTTGTCATCTGTAAACAGCAAATCGTAATTTATTTTCTGTTTCTTATGCATTTACGGACAGAAATAAGACTGTATCACAGTTTTCTTTCTTTAACTTACAGTTTTGAAGTTGTGGTACGTTTTCCTGTGTTGTTGGCGAAGTAAATAGGCTTACTTCTTTGCCTGTGTTCGCGTGGCAATGCAGTTTTTCCTATTATTCAAAACATAGGCCGAGTTTACGCTGCCATTACGTGTTGTGGCTGTGTGGCGTTCATTTGTTTCGTAGCGTGTTCTGCTGGGTGAGGCGCGCGAGTTTGGATTGTATTTGGTGTTAGTGGTAATCCAATCATCCCATAACGCACAAAGAAGCCAGCTTCAGATATTTACTTCACAGGCTGAACAAAATACCCATGAACAAACATGACTACACACAAGAACTGAACACAATAAAACAAATTGCACAGGAGAATGGATATGACGCAAAGAGAGTATACAAAATAAACCACAAAATACAAAAACAAACAGTACGTAACCGTGAAACACACACACATACAAACACAACTCATCACACAACAAATCAGCAGACAGTAAGCAACAAATGGCACATAATGACTTACAACAACAAAGTCACACACAGGGTGGGTAATATACTAAAGAAACAGGGACTCAACATAGCATACAGAACCAACAACACAATACAGAGCAGACTCGGGAGAATTACCATCAACACTGACAAATACAGCCAGACTGGCATCTATCAACTTACTTGCAACTGCTGTCAGTCTGTATATGTGGACCAAACATGTAGGACCTTCAGAACCGGATATAATGAACACCTCAGAGCACTGAGAAGCAATAGCACACACTCAACATTTGCAGACCACCTGGTAGCGCACAACCCCACCCAACAAACATTGAAACTGACCTTCACATCCTAAAAACTAGCAGCAGCCTATACCAAAAATTAGCTATGGAAGAAAACTACCACATCCAAAAATCAATAGCCCAAGGAAAGAAAGTACTCAATGAATACACATCACTGTGCAACAAAACTCTCTATACAAGTAAAACACACACACACACACACACACACACACACACACACACACACACACAAACAAAACCTCTCTCTCTCTCTCTCTCTTTTCTTTCTTTGTTTCTCTCTCTCTCTCTCTCTCTCTCTCTCTCTCTCTCACTCTCTCTGCCCCAATACTCATCACACACACGCAAACCTACATAAACCTCACTCCACTAACACTAAATACGTTTCAAACTCGCGCGCCTCACCCAGCAGAACACGCTACGAAACAAATGAACGCCACACAGCCACAATAACACGTAATGGCAGCGTAAACTCGGCCTATGTTTTGAGTAATAGGAAAAACTGCATTGCCACGCGAACACAGGCAAAGAAGTAAGCCTATTTACTTCGCCAACAACACAGGAAAACTTACCACAACTTCAAAACTGTAAGTTAAAGAAAGAAAACGTGATACAGTCTTATTTCCGTCCGTAAATGCATAAGAAACAGAAAATAAATTACGTTTTGCTGTTTGCAGATGACAAGTAGTATATTGTGTAGCAGAGCAGCTACCAAAACAAGTTGACCATAACATCATGTAAGGTATGTTGCTTATGATTACACCCACTTTTCGTCAATTAAATCATAAATGCAACTTTTACATAATGTTGTAAACGAAGCAAATGTTAATATGTTAACAACAAATTTGCAGTTAAAATAAAAATAGAACCCACTAACGATAGCACAAAAATGCTGAAACATGTATGGGTGAAACAAAAAGAAAAAAGGTGTCTTGCATAAGGCGGAACTTCTCATCTCATTTTCTTAGCTTGCACACAGACAACAAGAAGAACTGCACCACAAGATGATTTCTTTCGTCTTTTTTCATTGCGTAGAAATGCTAACACGCGAAATCCACCTTCACCTCTATTGGAACAACCAAATGCAGCACAACCTGGCATCGTTTACGAACGTCTGCAGAACGAATTACTGATGTCAGAAGCCGCCCGGAGTGGCCGTGCGGTTCTAGGCGCTACAGTCTGGAGCCGAGCGATCGCTAAGGTCGCAGGTTCGAATCCTGCCTCGGGCATGGATGTGTGTGATGTCCTTAGGTTAGTTAGGTTTAAGTAGTTCTAAGTTTTAAGCGACTGATGACCTCAGAAGTTGAGTCGCATAGTGCTCAGAGCCATTTTGAACTGATGTCAAAAACAATGCTCTACAATTGCTAACGTGTTTGCTTCAAACATATAGGCCTACCGACTTCATCACAAAAGCTTCATTATTTCAACTCTTATTTAATATCGCAAACGCTAATTACATACTAAAAACTATATACAACTAAATCGAACATACATGCACAACGCATAACAAGTCTCTCAATAATTCAAATACTTTTTAATCGTTTCCAAAAGTCCTCTGAACTGCAATTCATCTCAAAAGCACGGCGAACATAGGAAGCGCGAGAGACGTTTGGCAGAAAAATGGCGCCAAAGGTAAGCAACCAATCACGGGCAACTTTACCTATGGCCACTCTCTCTGTATATAGGCTCTCTAGTGTGTAACGAGGCGGTGCGGAATTTAACTACTTCGCCAATTCAAATCCACAGAAGAATGGAAGTTGTTATGATAATAATTGTCTTGACAATTGTAATGAGCGACCTTGAGTTGTTAGCGTTCGTAATGAAGGAAACGGTGGTGCTAACCGCAACGTGTGTGACGGAGCTCGGAGTGGACGACCTCGTACGGTAACCAACGAGACTCATCGGAATCGAGAAGGTAAATTCATCACAGAAAATCGTCGGATAACACAGGTAAGTGTGGCACAACACGAGAGCGCCTGCAGGTCATCATTGCAGAACTGCGGTACAGAAAACTGTGTGCACGCTGGGAGCCTCGAATGGTGACTCCTGACATGAAACTGTGTAGACTGGACACCTGTCAACAATATCTTTTACGTTTAGAGTGTGAGGGTGGTGGGTTCCTTAACAACATTGTGACAGGTGATGAAAGCTGGGTCCACTATACTGACCCAGAAAACGAGAGAGTGTTAACGGATTTCCACCACGAAGGATCGACGGCGCCAAAACAGTTGAAGACCATGCTACCAGCAGGCAAAATCAGGCTCACAGTGTTCTAGAATTTTCAAGGTGAGGTGCATTTGGAATTCAAGCCTAAAGGCACCACCATTAACTCTGCAAGGTATTCCGAGACCCTCAGAAAAATGAGAGCACACATAGGAAGAGCTGGTCCACACATGGCGTACCCTCTTCTTGAGCATGACTATGCCAGAATGTTAATACAGCTTGTTTTACTTGAAAAGCTTTAAGTTTTTTGACATAAAAATTCGGAGGTATTACTTTCCAGCACGCCCTCATACAGTATGTACAAGAACCAAGAATGGACGAAGCAATGGAAGAAAAAGACACAAATGCTCGGATTAAAAAAAAGTTTTAGGCTGTACACTGAAGAAGAAATATTAAGACTAAAACGAAGTTTCAGCCGTAGGGTTAAAATTTAGAGGGAAATACATGGTGTACATAAAGTCCGGGAACACTTTCAATTATCTATTGCACAAGAGCTTAACATTGTACAGATGTCATACATATTGCATTTTGAAGAGAAATTCTGAAAGTTTTTTCTACAAACATTTGATATGAGAACCATGAGTGACGCGGCAGAGGACAATATGGCAATAGAATTCTTGCTATACTCGTCCCAGCTTCCAGTATTCTCTTCCAAAGCTCTGCTACATAACGTGGTAGAGGTGGTGCATACACCAGATCTTTAATGTGTCCCCACAGAAAAAAGTCACACAGAGTGAGATCTGGTGATCGGGGAGGCCATTTCATGAAACAGCTGTTCTATTCTGTAGCACGGCCGATGTATCGATGCGACTAGCAACTAGCGCTGACTATCGGCAAATTACCAAACTACGTTGTGGCGGTATACATGAAAAAAAAAAAAACCTTTCAGGGTTTCTCTTCAAACTGACGTATGTATTATATCTGTACAATGTTTGGTTCTTACGCAATAAATAATTGAGAGTGTTCCCGAACTTGATGTAAACCCCGTATAAGATTCCCTGATGTGATACTGCTGTGCTCAGAGGGATAATCAAATAAATTGTTAAATAGGATGAACCGTCTAATGAGCACACAAAATGGACTGAGAGAAAAATAAAAAAGAATGTAATTAGGACCAGCAGAACATACACTCCTGGAAATGGAAAAAAGAACACATTGACACCGGTGTGTCAGACCCACCATACTTGCTCCGGACACTGCGAGAGGGCTGTACAAGCAATGATCACACGCACGGCACAGCGGACACACCAGGAACCGCGGTGTTGGCCGTCGAATGGCGCTAGCTGCGCAGCATTTGTGCACCGCCACCGTCAGTGTCAGCCAGTTTGCCGTGGCATACGGAGCTCCATCGCAGTCTTTAACACTGGTAGCATGCCGCGACAGCGTGGACGTGAAGCGTATGTGCAGTTGACGGACTTTGAGCGAGGGCGTATAGTCGGCATGCGGGAGGCCTGGTGGACGTACCGCCGAATTGCTCAACACGTGGGGCGTGAGGTCTCCACAGTACATCGATGTTGTCGCCAGTGGTCGGCGGAAGGTGCACGTGCCCGTCGACCTGGGACCGGACCGCAGCGACGCACGGATGCACGCCAAGACCGTAGGATCCTACGCAGTGCCGTAGGGGACCGCACCGCCACTTCCCAGCAAATTAGGGACACTGTTGCTCCTGGGGTATCGGCGAGGACCATTCGCAACCGTCTCCATGAAGCTGGGCTACGGTCCCGCACACCGTTAGGCCGTCTTCCGCTCACGCCCCAACATCGTTCAGCCCGCCTCCAGTGGTGTCGCGACAGGCGTGAATGGAGGGACGAATGGAGACGTGTCGTCTTCAGCGATGAGAGTCACTTCTGCCATGGTGCCAATGATGGTCGTATGCGTGTTTGGCGCCGTGCAGGTGAGCGCCACAATCAGGACTGCATACGACCGAGGCACACAGGGCCAACACCCGGCATCATGGTGTGGGGAGCGATCTCCTACACTGGCCGTACACCTCTGGTGATCGTCGAGGGGACACTGAATAGTGCACGGTACATCCAAACCGTCATCGAACCCATCGTTCTACCATTCCTAGATCGGCAAGGGAACTTGCTGTTCCTACAGGACAATGCACGTCCGCATGTATCCCGTGTCACCCAACGTGCTCTAGAAGGTGTAAGTCAACTACCCTGGCCATCAAGATCTCCGGATCTGTCCCCCATTGAGCATGTTTGGGACTGGATGAAGCGTCGTCTCACGCGGTCTGCACGTCCAGCACGAACGCTGGTCCAACTGAGGCGCCAGGTGGAAATGGCATGGCAAGCCGTTCCACAGGACTACATCCAGCATATCTACGATCGTCTCCATGGGAGAATAGGAGCCTGCATTGCTGCGAAAGGTGGATATACACTGTACTAGTGCCGACATTGTGCATGCTCTGTTGCCTGTGTCTATGTGCCTGTGGTTCTGTCAGTGTGATCATGTGATGTATCTGACCCCAGGAATGTGTCAATAAAGTTTCCCCTTCCTGGGACAATGAATTCACGGTGTTCTTATTTTAATTTCCAGGAGTGTAGATTAGCCATAAACTTAACATGAAAATCGGGGTTTTCGAAGTAAAGGAATTCTGCTGCCTTGGAAGCAAAATACGCACGACAGATGAAGTAAGGAGGCCGTAAGAAGCAAACTAGCACAGGCAAAGAGGGCATTACTGACCACAAACAGGGAATTTCTAAGAATGTACATTGGAGCACAGCATTGTACGGTAGTGAATCATGGACTGCGAGGAAACCGGAACAGGAGAGAATCGAAGCATCTGAGATGTGGTGCTGCAGAAGAACGTTGAAAATAGCGTGGACTGAAGCGATAAGAAATTCGGAGGTATGCCTCACATGCGGCAAGGAAAGGAGTATTTCGAGAACATTTGCTAGAAGAAGGGGCGGGATGATAGGAGATGTAACATACCAGTGAGTGACTTCCATGGTGCTAGAGGGAACCTTGGAGAATAAAGCTGTAGGGAAGGACAGAGGTTGCAACATATCCGACAAATTGTTGCGGTATATTGATAATTTTTACTTTTGGACCATCTGACTACAACTGAATGAAGCAGAATTTTCGGGCCATACGCGTTTCGCCTTTATTCTCTGCAATGCATCTTCAGCTGTATGGAATATGTACAATTTTTTACTATTTAGTTTGTATTTTGGTTGCAATGTACTAATAGTTTATAAACAATTCTGGTGGTTGGTTGTTCTATGACGTACAAATACTTTGAATTATTCTTACAAGTTGCGTTCAAATGTAGAAAATTTAGGAAATGTACACCAAATAAGATTAAGCACTACCGCTGTCCAAGACATTACATTTCTGAATATTAAAAAAAAGCTTATTAGATACAGAGGACAAGAATGACACTCTGTAATGAATGTCAGCCACGGAAGATTCAGCTGTACCGCTGATCATGGCATTGACTTTCTGAACATTTCAAATTACCGTAGTGCTAACCGGACGGCACTTAGCCCCGCAACTAAACACATGCCGGCAAAACTAGATGCCTGGGCGTGCTCATTTCATTCCATGCAGCGATCACTCGGTATAGCTTTTTGGCAAGGCCGTCCCTGGTGACAGTGGACGCACGGTCGATGGTTCCCCCCTCTGTATGCTGCTCTTCACTCGGCTTTCTGACCACTCCTCGCCTGACGGCTGCTGTTGGTCCGGTGTCTTCCGGGGCGCAGGTGAGATCGGCTGCGCTCCTACACGGACCCAGGCTGTCTGTCCTCTGTCTTAGCCGGAAAACTTGCTGGCTCGGCTGCTAAGGGCGTACTGCGCTCTTCAAGTAAGCGTGCTATTCGCGAGTGGAACAGAGTTGCAGGGATCAGATAATGGTTCCGAAAGTACCCTCCGCCACACACCATTTGGTGGCTTGCGGATTATGATGCAGAAGTAGATACTTTTTTCTCTTTGGAATTGTTTTCCGTATTTGTCTTGTTGATAAATTGTGGATTCTACTAAGATATGTACGTGAGCCCACAACCTCAACCACTTTCACTCTACAGCCTTTACTGCTGATAATTCTCCTGTACCAAAAAGAATATTTTAGAAGGTAAGAATGACATACGTATATAGCGCCACAGCTATTTCTCGGCGTGACTGAATAAAATAATGACGCTGTCATAGTTAATGCAAGAAGCCGAGGAAGTGTGTCAGTCTGGAGCCGACCAAACAGAGTCACGTCCGGGACCACCCACTGATGTGACAAAAACTGCCACCACGATGTCGGGCGATTATGGCATCGTAGGACCAACGTCCTTGTAATAACAAGGCAGCAGGAAGTGCCCCTGGGACGTGGTGGCCTTATTACTTCATACATGAGTCATGGGCTGCGTGGTGGGAATCAGTACCTTGGTAAAACAAGGACGCACGAGGCCTATAAAAAATAGTGGACAACATCGCGAGAGTCAATGTCAAATATGTACGCCTCAGACCCATATAAATACCACAAATTCACAGACAGATGCCTGCAGTTTGGCAGCTGCAAATTCGAGGATAGGTCCACGCCGCTCTACAAGTCGTCATAGATCTAAAAGCTGCCACTACGAGCTTCAACCTCCACTAACTGTAAGCCCACTGCTGCTCAAAAATGGTTCAAACGGCTCTGAGCACTATGGGACTTAACTGCTGAGGTCATCAGTCCCCTAGAACTTAGAACTACTTAAACCTAACTAAGCTAGGGACATCACACACATCCATGCCCGAGGCAGGATTCGAACCTGCGACCGTAGCGGTCGTGCGGTTCCGGACTGTAGCGCCTAGAACCGGTCGGCCACTCCGGCCGGCCCCCCTGCTGCCTCTGAGCCCGACGTTCGGGGCTCAGCGCCTTCCAGCTGGTGAGCCACATTCGGGCCTACGTCCAGTCGTTGCCACCCTCCTATCCTAGAGAGCTGCTGTCTGAAACTCGGGCCGGGGTGCCGTTCAGCCACCCTTTTCAATCGCTGTCTGCAGCGACAGGCACTGCTGCTGACATCTGCCTTATTCTAAGGGTACAGCAGTAGGACTATGTGCCTTCCGGCGTGACCGTCCCTCAGCTGCGAACCTGTGTCTAGACGCGCACGCAGCCGTATGCAGACCCTTACGTGACGCTAAGTTCTTCAGTAAACTCACGAATAGTTATTCGCCTGTGTTGGCTAACGACTTTCGCCACTTTTTCCACGTTTTCTTCTGAGGTTTATGGATGTCCCGAACGTTGTTCGTCTCCTACCGAATCACTGACGCTTTTAAACCACTCGTACCACACGTTAACAGTCTTCAGAGTTGCGGCATTATCGCCTTACACCAATTTCAACATTTCATGAGTTTATTTGGCACTTTGTTGCAACATGAGGTAAAACTTAGTGTTTACGTCCTGTTCGAATCCATGATGCGCTTCAGACATGGGTGACACAACCTCACTAGCGTCTCTGGATGCTGACTGACAAGTCAGAACGTGTTCCAACTTAACAGTGCCTGTCTCAACGGTCAGGCTGCCGGACAAATTACATCCAATATTCGTAAATGCTAAAAAAAAGTCATTCGCCGTCCTTTTTGATCACACCTCTTGCCAGCGGTCTCGCTGAGCAGCTCGCATCAATACAGGCTACTGGAGATAGCAGGCCAACACCCACCTCCTACAGCAAATGCCCTGCAAGGTGATGCTACAGCCGTGCGTCGTTACGATTGTTGTGGCGTGTTCGCTGATAAAATGTATGTTCAGTCAATGATATTTTCTTGACGACATGTCAGCCTGCTACCAACCACTCTCCGCCCCACTGCGGATGGTGGACTACCTGAGGCTACCATCTTCTTTGCTCCACCCTCCATAGTGGCCACCAACCCCCGGCCATTACACATGAGAGCATACACTGATGGGCCGAAACATTATGATCACTGTCCACCGTGAGATTAAATGGATACTGATGGATTTGTGGGCATGTGGCGAGAGAAGTAAGTATATACTGGAGCAGAGACGGATGGGGAATCATTTTACCGATGATACAGGCCACAAAGGGGAAATCCTCTGGCAGAAGTGACTTTAAAATGGCGTTCTTATGACGCACCGACTGGAAATGAGCGTCTGGGAAACGGAGAAGCTGGTCACCAAATTACGTGCTACTGTCGTGGGCGTCTACAGAAAGTGTTTGAAGAATGATGATGAAACCTGATAGTCAAGGGAAGGCCGTGTTCGGTTACGATTGTGGACGGGGCCGTAAACAGTTACTATTGGTTGCCTTTTTCAATTACACACAATTTATTTTAAACCAGTAATTCAAGACTCAACAATAAATAAAAATACCACATGTTATTAATGAAGGAATAAATGACTGTGTAAGTAATAGTGTTTTCAGTGAGTTACAATTTAGTGAATCACCATACAGCAGGTAATGTTTAAAAACAAGCCACTGTGATCTGGGCAGAAGGCCTTACACTCCAGGAATGACAATAAATTAAGAGTTGTTTAAGAACTCATGCAATTTACAATTTACAGCTATTGAAATATTAAAGGTAAGTCGCCACAAACACAGCAGAAGGCATCAGCAGCCACGATTGGCACTAAATAAGGTCTTAAGGATTACTGCTAAAATACAAATACCAAATAAGAATTTTAAGCAAATGATCACTATCACGGCTGAAGGTCTTACACGCCAGGAACGGCAATAATATAAAAAATTTAGAAACCTGCTGTATAACAGCAAATACAATAGCAAGGGGTTAATTAAAAAAACAAGCGACTGATCACCAAACGGGTGAAATAAGATAATGGTTCATATGGTTTAAATGGCTCTGAGCACTATGGGACTTAACATCCGCGGTCATGAGTCCACTAGAAATGAGAAATGCTTAAACCTAACTAACCTAAGGACATAACTCAGATCCATGGCCGTGGCAGGATTCAAACCTGCGACCGTAGCGGTCCCGCGGTTCCAGACTGTAGCGCAGAGAACCGTTCCGTCACCCCGGCAGGCTTAAGATGATGGTAAACTTTGTAACACAACCCATAACATCCACTGAACTCTACACTGCTAGATTTATTCCAGTAGGAGATCAGAACTATTAATTAGACATATATAACCTTTAATGTAGGCATTACAAGTTATTGTAATAAATAATACAATAATAAAACACAAGGACCAGTACAGGGTACTGAGGCAGGTTATATCCGCAGAAGGCGTGGACTGGAGGAGCGTCACACTGAACTACTGGCCATCAGACCTTCTTTTAGAACACAAATGTCTTACAAGAACCAAGGGGTCACAGACGGTGCTCCAGGAATCGACCTCCGAGAAGGTCCGACGACAAATACTTCCGCGAACATTGAGATAGGCAGCCAAGAGCTGCATTCACTTCACAAGATGGTAACTCAGACTAATGGCAGTCTAAAGAATGACTAATGATAATCTTACTGAAGCTACCTGACGTCCGATAAGCCAAATGCAACGATGGAACAATACGCCAAAGCCGGAACCGGCAGTCTGCACTACGTCCCCAGAATACTGTGCTTACAGCGCCCGGAACGAGAAAGGAACCACTACCACCAGAGTAGAAGAATCACCAACCGGCCTAAAATCAAGAAAGCTGTCAAAACTACACGCCTTACCGGATTGCAGCAGCAAGGCGAGGAAACGTACACTGTCGTTACATACACTAACCCCCAAGGCAGGTAACTGGGGCCCTAGCGGCCACCAGGCAAGATAAATTACTGCTGGTTGAACTTAACAAGTTGAACGAATTAAATAGTAATAAGAAGTCGAGGAAAGCTAATCAGATCTGCCTTCCCAAAGCACTCCACTCGTTGCTCTTCACCTCGGCGACACTACGAACAGCAACACGAACCTAAGTCACTGGAAAATCGCGAGATATCACAATGGTGGAGGTTTCTCTAGTTGGATTGAAATGCACTCATCTTAAAGCTTGCAGGATCCGGTTTACGACGAGGTCGTGCACCCTCGTGACCACAGCCCTTCCATCCGGCGGTCCATACGTGCTACTAGTGGTTCTGGCGTGTTCTGGCACTCCGCGGACCTGGCTCCTCCTGAGTCTCCAACGGAACTCGCCCACTCACACGACCCGGAATACAACGACGTCGTCCCAAAGATAGGGCAACAGTTACTACATACCGATAACCGCCTCTGCTGCCACTAGCGGAGAGGCAGTGCTTGCGGTACTGAGTGGCGCCAGTCAACACGAGAAGACGACAAACAACCGCAACTATGCCAACTAAACGATATCGTCTGGCCTCCAACAGAGGGCGGAAACCTACAAACAGTACCAAGGCTAGCCGCAGCACGGCTCAGATGAAACCACGAGTTGCCGACAAGGAGTTGGACGTCGTCAACTCATCATAAAACGCAGAGGCTGGGGCTTGCCCACTTTATAACGCACAAAAGCCACGATCTATGGCAGGTCTGAGGACATAGTACAATGTAGGTGCAGGCACATTGTTCAGTCACAATTCTGAACGTGGCACTCCGCTGCAGATGAACCCCTCCCCCTACTTCCATATTGAGTCAACGACGCCACCAGTTACGGTCGCAGTGGTCACAAGATCGCTGAGGCTGCACTGTGGCTAAGTGTGATGAAACATGTTTCTTGTAATTTCAGGTTCATCGTCGTGTACGTATATGCCACCATTCAGGCGAACGCCTAATCGAAACATGCACCGAGCCGCAGACGAAAGAAAGTGGGGGCAGGAATATACTATTGGGGGGCACGACACATTCACACGTGTTTACCTGGGACCTGTGATAGCAATCAACGGTACCATGCTGCGTGAACATCATTGCGAGCCACCGCAGTCCCTTCATGTTTGAAGTCTTACTCGATGGCGATGGCACCTTTTAGCAAGAAAGCTTTCCGTATTCCAAGGCTACAATCGTGCTATAGTAGTTCGAGAAGAATGATATCCAACCCTTGGTTATGTGTTGGCCCTCAACTCACTTGATAGACCATAAACCCTGATGGAACACATCTGAGACAGATGCGAGAGACACGCCCACAAAGTACTGGCCCATATGGAAATTGCGAGACCTGAGCATATACATCTGGTGCCGCATAACTCGCGAGATCTACCAAAGACATGTCGAATAAAGGCCACGCAGAATCGCTGTTGTATTGAGTTCCTGAGGTGGACCAGCACGCTGTTAATCAGGTGACGATAATGTTCTGCCTCATGAGTGTATATCATCATATTCCTTATACTTCAAAATGACTATAACCTCATTATTACAGCAAATGTGTTATTGCACCTAGAATAAACAAAAATTTAAGAAGAAGAGAAAAGAGAAAGAATGAATTGCTAAAAAATTATCTCTGCAGTGTAATTTTAACTACATCCAGGCAGCATTCTGATACCCATTTAGATGTCGCAGTTAGATCCGTCTGTTAGATCACAGACTGCTTTCAGCCATTGATTTATTTTACTGCATTTTACCCATTCACTCCTGAAATGTAGCACTTCATTTCCTCACAGCCATCCTGTTCTCGGCATTGTAAATTCTTATATTTTATTTTGTGGCGTACCTGTAGCACCGCTAGTTACCTCATTTTCTTTTAAACGCCTGTAATTGTGGGGCATAGGTCCATACTCCGGAACAAGATGAATAATTCCACTTGCTGCTTTGTATTACTTCATATTCTTGCATCCAGTTTAACGGCTGCTCGAAACATATACTGCGCCACAGATGCTCGTCGATGGGGGCGGTATTATGCCATGAACAAGATGAATAATTCCACTTGCTGCTTTGTTTTACTTCATATTCTTGCATCCAGTTTAACGGCTGCTCGAAACATATACTGCGCCACAGATGCTCGTCGATGGGGGCGGTATTATGCCATGATGGGACTTTTGAAAAGATGACGATCTCTTACGTTAGTTCTCAGGGTGTTCCAAATATGCTACCATCCAGTTCGTCGTTATTCCGAAATCTGTGTGCTGTGACGTTCTCTTCTATATTCATGTTTCCTTTACAAAGCCTGTGGAAGGCGTCAAGTCGTCTTATTTCTAGATATACTGGGCAAACCGACGACTTCTGCAGGCGCTTCCTCTTTGATCTATATAAATAATGTTTGTTTGTTCAAAATCGTATAACTTCGAAAGTAATTTATCGATTCCTTTGATATTTTAACACGACGGTGCATACGAATACGGACATGGTTTGTTGTACATTTTTATAATAGGCATGATATAAAAATTAATATGTAATATATAGTTGTGAAACCTTATAACCAAAAATCTTGAAAATTGTTTGAGAGATACACTTCAGATTTTCACACGGTACTCTGATGAACATTCTGAAGCAATAACAATAAACATTGTTCAAGATCAGAGGGGTGGCTGGAAATAGAGAGCAGAGAAAAGAGATGGACATCAGAGGTGGCAGGAGAAGATGGCGAGAGAGAGGGAGGAGAAGATGTACACAGGAAGAGTGGAGGAAGTGATAGACGGAGTGACGGGGAGTACGATATGGAAAGAAAGAGGGTGTGAGAGAGGGGGAGGGGCAGATTGAGGGAGAGGGAGTGGAGAAGATGGACACAGAGAGAGGGGGGAGGAGATAATGGACAGGGAATGGGGGAAGGAGGAGGATATGGACAAAGAGGAGGAGGGCATGAATAGAGAGACAGGGGAGAAGGAGATTAGGAGGCATGTCCAATACCCATTCATATTATGTTCGAGTATACTGACTTTCCTGGACACTATAAATCTACTCTGTAGGAATCAGCATGGGTTTCGAAAAATATGATCGTGTGAAACCCAGCTCGCGCTATTCGTCCACGAGACTCAGAGGGCCATAGACACGAGTTCCCAGGTAGATGTCGTGTTTCTTGACTTTCGCAAGGCGTTTGATACAGTTCCCCACAGTCGTTTAATGAACAAAGTAAGAGCATATGGACTATCAGACGATTTGTGTGATTGGATTGAGGAGTCCCTAGATAACAGAAAGCAGCATGTCATTCTCAATTGAGAGAAATCTTTCGAGGTAAGAGTGATTTCGGGTGTGCCGCAGGCGAGTGTCGTAGGACCGTTCCCATTCATAATATATATATACGACCTTGTTGATAACATCGGAAGTTCACTGAGGCTTTTTGCGGATGATGCTGTAGTATATCGAGAGGTTCTAACAATGGAGAATTCTACTAAAATGCAGAAGGATCTGCAACGAATCGACATATGGTGCAGGGAATGGCAATTGAATCTCGATGTAGACAAGTGTAATGAGCTGCGAATACGTAGAAAGAAAGATCGTTTACCATTTAGCTACAATATAGCAGGTCAGCAATTGCAAGCAGTTAATTCCATAAATTATGTGGGAGAAGGTATTAGGGGTGATTTAAAATGGAATGATCACATAAGGTTGATCGTCGGTAAAGCGGATGCCAGACTGAGATTCGTTGGAAGAATCCTAAGGAAATGCAATCTGAAAACAAAGGAAGTAGGTTAGAGTACACTTGTTTGCCCACTGCTTGAATATTGCTCACCAGTGTGGGATCCTTACGAGATAAGGGTTGATAGAAGAGATAGAGAAGATCCAACGGAGAGCAGCGCACTTCGTTACAGGATCATTTAGTATTCGAGAAATCGTTACGGAGATGATAGATAAACTACAGTGGAAGACTCTACAGGAGAGACGCTCAGTAGCTCGGTACAGGCGTTTGTTAAAGTTTCGAGAACATACCTTCACCGAAGAGTCAAGTAGTATATTGCTCCCTCCTACGTATATCTCGCGAAGAGACCATGAGGATAAAATCAGAGAGATTAGAGCCCACACAGAATCATACCGACAATCCTTCTTTCCACGAACAATACGAAACTGGAATAGAAGGGAGAACCGATAGAGGTACTCAGGGTACCCTCCACCACACACTGTCAGATGGCTTGCGGAGTATGGATGTAGATGTAGATGTAGATTAGAAACGTGCGCTCTCTCTTTTCATTCAATTTAACCAGAGCCACAGGTAAGCGTGGGTGGGAACAACTAATTTTAATATATCTTATTCATAAAGACCCCGTCAAGGCTGCGTTTTACGCATGGCTTAATTTTCTCCAAAAGTACCACAGCGCTTCCAAACAGTCACGTATGAATCTGAAGGTTGTGTTAATTGTTAAAATTCTATATTGAAGATTCTGTACCTCAGACCGCACGCATCTGAATAAATGTTTGTAATGTATGTATCGTAACACTAAGCTTCGTCTAGTAAGATGTTGAAACTTGATGCGTACTGTCGCAATCTGAGCGGTGAGCAAGCAACACACAATGTAACACGTTGTAAATCGACACTCGGCGCTCTGGTGTATACAGCAACGTGACGGTGCGGTCATATACCCAGGAAAAACTTATGCCGGCTTCATCCGTTAAGTGTGTACGTCTCTGATATCTCTACTCACGCTAAATGGCGGCGTGGAAGCAGAAATACGCTAAGAAAATAACACACGCGAAGAAACTCACATTCGCACCACCTTTCCCTTCTCTCGGCTTCCACGCTTCAGCA
This sequence comes from Schistocerca gregaria, assembly GCF_023897955.1. Taxonomy (NCBI): domain Eukaryota; kingdom Metazoa; phylum Arthropoda; class Insecta; order Orthoptera; family Acrididae; genus Schistocerca; species Schistocerca gregaria. The sequence goes on along the minus strand of NC_064927.1, from coordinate 349,876,351 downwards.
AGCGTGACCATCGCGTTAAGGTTGCACAGCTCGGCAGCAAATGCTGTGCGAGGAAGAATAATCAGCTCATGGAACGTGCTCCATATCTCTTCGCGCCCAGTTGTATGGCCTGAATTGCAATACTGCAGCAGTTCGAAATCCTATCGCTCCATTTCAACACTCAGTAAAGAGGCAAAAGGGCAGCGCAGTTAAGATGGAAACACGGTGTCCACCATGAATAATCTGAGTTGCACCATTGTGTGTCGTTTGATTAACTGAGTGAGCACAGTTCCTATGGAAGGAGAAAGTAAACGGCGGTAGTGCGGAATGCCCAGTTAACCTTCGTGGGCGCAGCATCGAACGATAATTCCTCAAATGAAACTATGGCCGATGTCGTTTTCCATCCTCGTTCAATCCACGACTGTGCTCAGTTTTCAATGATCTCGACATTGACGGAGCTCGCTTAGTTCATACGTGCCACAGCAGCGAGGATTCCAAACTCACGAATCAGGTACACGCTAGCAGTCCTTTAGCAATATTTCATTATGTGGCGTTTATGGAATCAGAGGCAATCGTCATGTTTTTTGCTGGCAATATATTTCTCTATACAGGGTGATTTTGTTAAATGGGTTGAAACTGCAGCAAACTCTGTTCAAGAATCACAAGAGGAGGAGGTAGACTTGGAAAAGATTTCAGTTAGATTACATCTTGGTCAGAGATTTCGAAATCAGGTACCGGATTGTAAGATGTACCCAGGAGCAGATATAGACTCAGATCACAATATAGTAGTGATGGAGAGTAGGCTGAAATTTAAGACATTAGTCAGGAAGAACGAATACGCAAAGAAGTACGGAAGTACTAAGGAATGACGGGATACGGTTGAAGTTCTCTAAGGCTACAGATACAGCAATAAGGAATAGCTCAGTAGGCTGTACAGTTGAAGAGGAACGGATATCTCTAAAAAGGGCAGTCACAGAAGTTGGAAAGAAAAACGTAGGTACAGAGAAGGTGTAAGTAGGCTGTTTAGGTTTTTTTATTGGTAACGCCGCCGCCACGTAGCGCTCTGTATGAAAATCACTGGCTGTGCCGTGTGCAGTCTGTGGCTGGTTGGCATTGTTGTAATACTCCCCATTGTAGTGTTGGGCAGCGGCAGCTGGATGCTAACAGCGCGTAGCGATGCGCAGTTGGAGGTGAGCCGCCAGCAGTGGTGGACGTGGGGAGAGGGATGGCGGAGTTTTGAAATTTGTAAGAATTGGTGTCATGAACTGATATATACTCCTGCAAATTGAAATAAGAACACCGTGAATTCATTGTCCCAGGAAGGGGAAACTTTATTGACACATTCCTGGGGTCAGATACATCACATGATCACACTGACAGAACCACAGGCAACAGAGCATGCACAATGTCGGCACTAGTACAGTGTATATCCACCTTTCGCAGCAATGCAGGCTGCTATTCTCCCATGGAGACGATCGTAGAGGTGCTGGATGTAGTCCTGTGGAACGGCTTGCCATGCCATTTCCACCTGGCGCCTCAGTTGGACCAGCGTTCGTGCTGGACGTGCAGACCACGTGAGACGACGCTTCATCCAGTCCCAAACATGCTCAATGGGGGACATATCTGGAGATCTTGCTGGCCAGGGTAGTTGACTTACACCTTCTAGAGCACGTTGGGTGGCACGGGATACATGCGGACGTGCATTGTCCTGTTGGAACAGCAAGTTCCCTTGCCGGTCTAGGAATGGTAGAACGATGGGTTCGATGACGGTTTGGATGTACCGTGCACTATTCACTGTCCCCTCGACGATTACCAGAGGTGTACGGCCAGTGTAGGAGATCGCTCCCAACACCATGATGCCGGGTGTGGGCCCAGTGTGCCTCGGTCGTATGCAGTCCTGATTGTGGCGCTCACCTGCACGGCGCCAAACACGCATACGACCATCATTGGCACCAAGGCAGAAGCGACTCTCATCGCTGAAGACGACACGTCTCCATTCGTCCCTCCATTCACGCCTGTCGCGACACCACTGGAGGCGGGCTGCACGATGTTGGGGCGTGAGCGGAAGACGGCCTAACGGTGTGCGGGACCGTAGCCCAGCTTCATGTAGACGGTTGCGAATGGTCCTCGCCGATACCCCAGGAGCAACAGTGTCCCTAATTTGCTGGGAAGTGGCGGTGCGGTCCCCTACGGCACTACGTAGGATCCTACGGTCTTGGCGTGCATCCGTGCGTCGCTGCGGTCCGATCCCAGGTCGACGGGCACGTGCACCTTCCGCCGACCACTGGCGACAACATCGATGTACTGTGGAGACCTCACGCCCCACGGCGGTACGTCCACCCGGCCTCCCGCATGCCCACTATACGCCCTCGCTCAGAGTCCGTCAACTGCACATACGGTTCACGTCCACGCTGTCGCGGCATGCTACCAGTGTTAAAGACTGCGATGGAGCTCCGTATGCCACGGCAAACTGGTTGACACTGACGGCGGCGGTGCACAAATGCTGCGCAGCTAGCGCCATTCGACGGCCAACACCGCGGTTCCTGGTGTGTCCGCTGTGCCGTGCGTGTGATCATTGCTTGTACAGCCCTCTCGCAGTGTCCGGAGCAAGTATGGTGGGTCTGACACACAGGTGTCAATGTGTTCTTTTTTCCATTTCCAGGAGTGTATATATTATGACTTTAAAGGTAAATACATTGTTTGTTCTCTATTAAAATCTTTCATTTGCAAACTGTGCCTATCAGTAGTTAGTGACTTCCGTAGTTTGAATCTTTTAGTTAGCTGGCAGTAGTGGCGCTCGCTGTATTGCAGTAGTTCGAGTAACGAAGATTTTTGTGAGGTAAGTGATTTGTGAAACGTATAGGTTAATGTTAGTCAGGTCCATTCTTTCGTAGGGATTTTTGGAAGTCAGATTGCGTTGCGCTAAAAATATTGTGTGTCAGTTTAAGCACAGTCGTGTACAATTTTTCTAAGGGGACGTTTCATAAAGGTAACTGCAAAGAAACCATGGGTAACAGAAGAAATACTTCAGTTGTTCGATAAAAGAAGGAAGTACAAAAATGATCAGGGAAATTCAGGATTATAGAAATAGAAGTCACTGAAGAACGAAACAAACAGGAGGTGCAGAGAAGCTAAGACGAAATGGCTGCATGAAAAATGTCGAGAAATCGATAAAGAAATGATTGTCGGAAGTTTAAGGTACTAGTTAGGGAATATCCGTGCCCAAAGAAGTGGGGTACAAAAGTACTAAGGAATGAGAATATGCGCTACATGTTCTCTGAGGCTATAGGTAGAGCAATAAGGAACAGCCCAGTAGGCAGTTCAGTTGAAGAGGAATGGACATCTTAAGAAGGGCAATTGAGGAGTTGGAAAGAATAACACAGATACAAATAAGGTAACTGCTAAGAAACCATGGGAACACAAGAAATACTTCAATCTGATCGAAGAAAGAAGGAAGTACAAAAATGTTCAGGGAAATTCAAGCATACAGAAGTACAAAACACTAAGGAATGAAATAAACAGAAAGCGCAGGAAAAATGTGAAGAAATCGAAAAAGAAATGATTGTTGGAAAGACTGACTCAGCAAGTAGAAAAACAAAACAACCTTCGGCGAAATTAAACGGAAGGGTGGGAATATTAAGAGTGCAATGGGAACTCCACTGTTAAGTGCAGCAGAGAGAGCGGATAGGTGGAAAGAGCACACTGAAGACCTCTGATGTGGGAGACTTGTCTGATGACGTGATGTAGACATAGAAGAGATAGTAGATCTAGTATTAGAATCAGAATTTAAAACAGCTTCGGGAGACATGAGATAAAATAAAGCATTAGGGATAGATAATAATCCATCAGAATTTCTAAAATTGCAGGCGGAAGTGGCAACAAAGAAAATATTCAATTTGACCTGTAGAATGCACGAGTTTAGTGATTACCATCAGATAATTCCGAAGATTTCCAGAGCCGAAAAGTGTGGGAATTGTCTATCAATCAGCTTAACAGCCATGAATCTAAGTAGCTAACAAGAATGATATACAGAAGACGGGAAAAGAAAATTGAGAATCTCTTAAATGGCGATCAGTTTGGCTTTAAAAAGGTAAAGGCACCAAAGAGGCAATTCTTACGTTACGGTTGATAATGGAAGCAAGACTAAAGAAAAATCAAGACTCGTTTATAGGATTTGTTGACCTGGAATAAGCGTTCGACAGTGTAAAATGGCGCAAGATGTTCGAAATTATGGAAAGAACAGGGGTAAGCTATAGGGAAAGACAGGTAATGTACAACATGTGTATGAATCAAGAGGGAACAATAAGAGTAGGAGAAGAATAACGAAGTGCTCGGATTAAAAAGGGTGTAAGACAAGGATGTAGTCTTTCGCCCCTACTGTTCAATGTATACATGGAAAAAGCAACTGCGGAATTAAAGGAAAGGTTCATGGGAGGAATTAAAATTCAATGTGAAAAGATATGGGAAGATTCGCTGATGCCATTGCTATTCTCAGTGAAAGTGAAGAAGTATTACAGGATCTGCCGAATGGAACGAACGGCCTAATGAGTACAAAATGTGGACTGAGAGTAAATCGAAGAAAGACGAAATTAATGGGAATCAGGAGAAATTAGAGCAGCTAGGAACTTAACATCAAGGTCGAAGGTAGGAAGTAGATGACGTGAAGTAATTCTGCTATCTATGGAGCAAAATAACCCATGACGGTCGGAGCAAGGAGGACATAAAACGGAGACTATCACTGGCAAAAAGAGCCTTGCTGGCCAAGAGACGTCTACTACTATCAAAACTTAATTTGGGGAAGAAATTTCTGAGAACGTACACTTCGATCTCAGCATTGTATGGTACTGAAACGTGAACTGTGGAAAAACAAGAGAAGAAGATAATCGAAGCATTTGAGATGTGGTGTTACAGAAGAAGACTGAAAATCCGTATTTCTAGATTTCCGGAAAGCTTTTGACACCGTTCCTCACAAGCGACTTCTAATCAAGCTGCGGGCCTATGGGGTATCGTATCAGTTGTGCGACTGGATTCGTGACTTCCTGTCAGGAAAGTCGCAGTTCGTAGTAATACACGGGAAATCATCGAGTAAAACTGAAGTGATATCAGGTGTTCCCCAGGGAAGCGTCCTGGGACCGCTGCTGTTCCTGATCTATATAAATGACCTGGGTGAAATCTGAGCAGTTCTCTTAGGTTGTTCACAGATGATGCTGTAATTTACCGTCTAGTAAGGTCATCCGAAGACCAGTATTAGTTGCAAAGCGATTTAAAAAAGATTGCTGTATGGTGTGGCAGGTGGCAGTTGACGCTAAATAACGAAAAGTGTGAGGTGATCCACATGAGTTCCAAAAGAAATCCGTTGGAATTCGATTACTCGATAAATAGTACAATTCTCAAGGCTGTCAATTCAGCTAAGTACCTGGGTGTTAAAATTACGAACAACTTCAGTTAGAAAGACCACGTAGATAATGTTGTGGTGAAGGCGAGCCAAAGGTTGCGTTTCATTGGCAGGACACTTAGAAGATGCAACAAGTCCACTAAAGACACAGCTTACACTACACTCGTTCGTCCTCTGTTAGAATATTGCTGCGCGGTGTGGGATCCTTACCAGGTGGGATTGACGGAGGACATCGAAAGGGTGCAAAAAAGGACAGCTCGTTTTGTATTATCACGTAATAGGGAAGAGAGTGTGGCAGATATGATACGCGAATTGGGATGGAAGTCATTACAGCAAAGACGTTTTTCGTCGCGGCGAGATCTTTTTACGAAATTTCAGTCACCAACTTTCTCTGCTGAATGCGAAAATATTTTGTTGAGCCCAACCTACATAGGTAGGAATGATGATCAAAATAAAATAAGAGAAATCAGAGCTCGAACAGAAAGGTTTAGGTGTTCGTTTTTCCCGCGCGCTGTTAGGGTGTGGAATGGTAGAGAGATAGTATGATTGTGGTTCGATGAACCCTCTGCCAAGCACTTAAATTCGAATTGCAGAGAAGTCATGTAAATGTAGATGTAAATTAAGTGGACTGATATGGTAAGGAACGAGGAGGTTCACCAGAGAATCGGGCGAGGAAAGAGTAGGGAAAAAGTGTCAAGAAGGAGGGACTGGATGACAGGACATCTCTTAAGGCATCACGGAATAATTTCCATAGTACTAGAGGGAGCTAAAGAGGGTAAACCCTGTAGAGAAAGACAGAGACTGGAACAGATCCAGCAAGTAATTGAGCAGGTAGGTTGCAAGTGCTACTCTGTCATGAAGAGGTTGGCATAGGAGAGGAATTCATGGTGGGTGGCATCAAACTAGTCAGAAGACTGATGACTGTGGGAAGATGACAGTGAACCATCAGCCTCAACATGTCGGCGTTGTGGATGATGTTGAGATGCCTCCGCACGGAAATGCAGAAGTGAGCCGGAGCATCGTCATGTAGCAGCCACAGTACCCCTTGTACGACCTTGCCACAGGGGTGCCTGTGTAGTCTGCATTACGTGCAGATATGCCTCGCCTTTGAGACGTTGTGGAAGGGTGACTGGTCCCATGAGGCAATTGTCAATAATCACTGCCCACACATTGTGGCTGAACCGATGGTGGTGGTTCGATGGCAGGACTACGTGATTTTTCCTACCGGGTGTTTCCAGGCTTTCTGTAGGTGTGACAGGTACCGTAGGTCTTCCGGCCAACCGAATTTACTTTCCGACCATAGTCTCCCCCACTAATGATTTACGCGAGTCGTTCACGAGCAGCGGATCTGTTGTCACAGTCAGTCAGACAGTGTTCTCGCCGACAGCCTTCGTTCCTGTAACGTTCTGCAGACTTTAGCCACTTGTATTCTATACACTTGAGTTCTATACACTGTGAATAAGGGAAATAATTATAACAACGAAAGGCTAACAACGAAAGGGAAACTGTTCTCTCTTCTCAAGGATAGTCATCGCTATCGGGTGCACAGAAAATGTTATGAGTATACGAACTGGGTGTGCGTGCATTCCGAACGGAATATACGCTGAATACGCTTAAAATTGCGAATGGCAGCAACATGGCTTAACAGCAACATTCTTGCCTAGCCGACGAAGCAGGTGTGCATATTAAGAAATGAGTGCATAATTACAGGAAAAGAGTTCTCGAAAAAAAGACAGTACCTGTTTTCCAATTATTTAGAAAGAAATTTCAAGATCTTAAAGATAAATGTTTAGATTTAATCAAAAATATACCAAATTATAACGACTGCAAGAGTGCATTGTGTAAAGCAAGAACGGAAGCTGTTGTGACAACGAGAATCCTGACACTAATTCGGAGGTTCGGCTCAGTGAAATATTTTGAACTTATACTGAAGGTAACAGTTTTTTGAAAATTGTCACGGGGCCGTACCTGACAAGTGAATCGTAGTGTTCGGTTGTGAAGAGGCGGAGAAAATCTTTTGGATTAAAAATAAGATGTCTGGGGGGTCACCGAAAACTGCAGTGCTACACTTTGAAATGGCTACAATTAAAGTTATAAAAGCACTATCGAGAATTATGGATAGAAAACAATGATACAACTGTACTAACGAAAATAGACCAGGACAAAGAACACGATGCTGAAATATGTCAAGGAGACAACATTAGTTTGCAGCAGTTACAAGAAAAATTAAGGGAGGTTAACAAGAGAGGCAGCAGCCTTTTCAGTAGTTGCAGGGCAACAGTCTGGATGACTGACTGATCTGGCCTTGTAACACAAACCAAAACAGCCTTGCTGTGCTGGTACTCCGAATGGCTGAAAGCAAGAGAAAACTACAGCCGTAATTTTTCTCGAGGGGATGCAGCTTTACTTGTATGATTAAATGATGATAGCGTCCTCTTGGGTAAAATATTCCGGAGGTAGAATAGTCCCCCATTCGGATCTCTGGGCGGGGACTACTCAGGAGCACGTCGTTATCAGGAGAAAGAAAACTGGCGTTCTACGGATCGGAGCGTGGAATGTCAGATCCCTTAATCGGGCAGGTAGGTTAGAAAATTTAAAAAAAGAAATGGATAGGTTAAATTTAGATATAGTGGGAATTAGTGAAGTTCGGTGGCAGGAGGAACAAGACTTTTGGTCAGGTGAATACAGGGTTATAAATACAAAATCAAATAGGGGTAATGCAGGAGCAGGTTTAATAATGAATAAAAAATAGAGAGCGGGTAAGCTACTACAAAAAACATAGTGAACGCATTATTGTGGCCAAGATAGACACGAAGCCCACGCCTACTACAGTACTACAAGTTTACATGCCAACTAGCTCTGTAGATGATGAAGAAATTGATGAAATATATGATGAGATAAAAGAAATTATTCAGGTAGTGAAGGGAGACGATAATTTAATAGTCATTGGTGACTGGAATTCGAGAGTAGGAAAAGGGAGAAAAGGAAACATAGTAGGTAAATATGGATTGGGGGTAAGAAATGAAAGAGGAATCCGTCTGGTATTTGCACGGAGTATAACCTAATCACAGCTAACACATGGTTAAAGAGTCATAAAAGAAGTCTGTATACATGGAAGCACCCTGGAGATAATAAAAGGTATCAGATAGATTATATAACGGTAAGACAGAGGATTTAGGAACCAGGTTTTAAATTGTAAGACATTTCCAGGGGCAGATGTGGACTCTGACCACAATGTATTGGTTATGACCTGTAGATTAAAACTGAAGAAACTGCAAAAAGGTGGGAATTTAAGGATATGGGACCTGAATAAACTAAAAGAACCAGAGGCCGTACGGAGTTTCAAGGAGAGCATAAGGGAGCAATTGACAGGAATGGGGGAAAGAAATACAATAGAAGAAGAATGGGTAGCTTTGAGGGATGAAGTAGTGAAGGCAGCAGAGGATCGAGCAGGTAAAAAGACGAGGGCTAGTAGAAATCCTTGGGTAACAGAATAAATATTAAATTTAATTGATGAAAGGAGAAAATATAAAAATGCAGTAAATGAAGCAGGCAAAAAGAAATACAAACGTCTCAAAAATGACATCGACAGGAAGTGCAAAATGGCTAAGCAGGGATGGCTAGAGGACAAATGTAAGGAAGTAGAGGCTTATCTCACTAGGGGTAAGATAGATACTGCCTACAGGAAAATTAAAGAGACCTTTGGAGAAAAGAGGACCACTTGTATGAATATTAAGAGCTCAGATGGAAACCCAGTTCTAACCAAAGAAGGGAAAGCAGAAAGGTGGAAGGAGTATATAGAGGGTCTATACAAGGGCGATGTACTTTAGGACAGTATTGTGGAAATTGAAGAGGTTGTGGATGAAGATGAAATGGGAGTTACGATACTGCGTGTAGAGTTTGACAGAGCACTGGAAGGCCTGAGTCTAAACAAGGACTGGGGAGTAGACAACATTCCATTAGAACTACTGACGGCCTTGGGAGAGCCATTCCTGGCAAAACTCTACCATCTGGTGAGCAAGATGTATGAGACAGGCGAAATACCCTCAGACTTCAAGAAGAATATAATAATTCCGATCCCAAAGAAAGCAGGTGTTGCCAGATGTGAAAATTACCGAACTATCAGATTAATAAGTCACAGCTGCAAAATACTAATGCGAATTCTTTACAGACGACTGGAAAAACTGGTAGAAGCCGACCTCGGGGAAGATCAGTTTGGATTCCGTAGAAATGTTGGAACACGTGAGGCAATACTGACCATGCGACTTATCTTAGAAGAAGGATTAAGGAAAGGCAAACCTACGTTTCTTGCATTTGTAGAGTTAGAGAAAGCTTTTGACAATGTTGATGGAATACTCTCTTTCAAATTCTAAAGGTGGCAGGGGTAAAAAAACAGGTAGCGAAAGGCTATTTACAATTTGTACAAAAACCAGATGGCAGTTGTAAGAGTCGAGGGGCATGACAGGAAAGTAGCGGTTGGGAAGGTAGTGAGACAGGGTTGTAGCCTCTCCCCGATGTTATTCAATCTGTATATTGAACAAGCAGTAAACGAAAAAAAAATTGGGAGTAGGTATTAAAATCCATGGAGAAAAAAATAAAAACTTTGAGGATAGCCGATGACATTGTAATTCTGTCAGAGACAGCAAAGGACTTGGAAGAGCAGTTGAACAGAATTGACAGTGTCTTGAAAGAAGGGTATAAGATGAACATCAATAAAAGCAAAACTACGATAATTGATTGTAGTCGAATTAAGTCGGGTAATGCTGAGGGAATTAGGTTAGGAAATGAGACACTTAAAGTAGTAAAGGAGTTTTGCTATTTGGGGAGCAAAATAACTGATGATGGTCGAAGTGGAGAGGATATAAAATGTAGACCAGCACCGGCAAGGAAAACGTTTCTGAAGAAGAGAAATTTGTTAATATCGAGTATGGATTGAAATGTCAGGAAGTCGTTTGTGAAAGTATTTGTATGGAGTGTAGCCATGTATGGAAGTGAAACATGGACGATAAATAGTTTGGACAAGAAGAGAATAGAAGCCTTTGAAATGTGGCGCTTCAGAAGAATGCTGAAGATTAGATGGGTAGATCACATAACTAATGAGGAGGTTTTGAATAGAGTTGTGGCACAACTTGACTAGAAGAAGGGATTGATTGGTAGGGCATATTCTGAGGCATCAAGGGATCACCAATTTGGTTCTGGAGGGCAGCGTGGAGGGTCAAAATCGTAGAGGGAGACTATGAGATGAATACACTAAGCAGATTCAGAAGGATGTAGGTTGCAGTAGTTACTGGGAGATGAAGAAGCTTGCACATGATAGAGCAGCATGGAGAGCTGCATCAAACCAGTCTCAGGACTGAAGACCACAACAACAACAACAATGGATCAGCGAGACCCCATAACACTACTGCAGAACTTATCAGATATGGAGAGTTAACGTTAGAACTAAGGCTGTTGAATTTTTTGCCGGCCGTGGTGGCTGAGCGGTTCTAGGCGCGCGACCGCTACGTTGGCAGCTTCGAATCCTGCCTCGGGTATAGATGTGTGTGATGTCCTTAGGCTAGTTAGGTTTAAGTTGTTGTAAGTTCTAGGGGACTGATGACCTCAGCTGTTAAGTCCCATAGTGCTTAGAGCCATTTTTGTTGCATTTATAAAATGATTGTAGGAAATCGTTTACTGGATATGTAGACCGCAGTGACAAAAGTCATGGGATACCCCTAATATCGTGACCGGCGTAGGGTAGCAAATCGACGTCTCTTGACTCAAAAAGTCGTTGGAATAACCCTGAAGAAATACTGAGCCATGCTAACTCTGTAGACATCCGTAACTACGAAAGTGTGGCCAGTGCACGATTTTGTGTACGAAATGACCTCTCGATTATGTCCCATAAATGTTCAATGAGAGCCGGTCGGAGTGGCCGAGCAGTTCTAGGCGCGCGACCGCTACGGTCGCAGGTTCGAATACTGCCTCGGGCATAGATGTGTGTGATGTCCTTAGGCTAGTTAGGTTTAAGTAGTTCTAAGTTCTAGGGGACTGATGACCTCAGCTGTTAAGTCCCATAGTGCTTAGAGCCATTTTTTGTTCGATGAGATATTTGCCGGATGACCTGGGTGGCCAAGCCATTCCCTCGAATTGTCCAGAATGTTCTTCAAACCAATCACGAACTATCGTGGCCCAATGACATGGTATATCGTGATCCACAAAAATTCTATAGTTGGGTAGAAACACGAAGACCACGAATGGCGGCAGATAGTCTCTACATAGCCGAACATGGCCCACACCATGTAAACACAGTCCACACCATTACTGAGCCACACAGCTTGCACAGTGCCTTGTTGACAGCTTGGTCCTTGGTTTCGTGGGTGTGGGCCACATTCGAACCCTACCATAAGTTTTTACCGACTGAAATCTTGACTCATCTGACCAGACCACGGTTTACCCATCGTCTATGGCGCAACTGTTATGGTCACGAGCGCGGGAGAGGTGCTGCAGGCTATGTCGTGCTGTTAGCAAAGGCACTCGCGTCTGTCGTCTGCTGCCATAGCCGAATAACGCCATATTTCAAATCACTGTCCTGGTATTTTACGCAGTGTTGCTTGTTTGTTACCAGCTGCTACAGGTAGTTAAATGAAGACCTTCGGCCACGGTGTTGTCCCTGGTGAGGTAATGCCGGATATTTGATATTCTCGGCACACTCTTGACACTGTGAATCTCGGAATATTGAATCCTTAATGATTTTCGAAATGGACTGTTCCATGCGTCTAGCTCCAGCTAATATTTCGCTTTCAGAATCTGTTAATTCCCGTTGTACGGCCGTAATCACGTTGGAAACTTTTTCATATGAATCACCTGAGTACAAGTGACCGCTCTCTTAAACCTTGTGTAAGCGATACTACCGCCATCTGTATATGCGCAAATCACTATCTCATGACTTCACGCTATCTCATGACTTTTGTCACCTCAGTGTATATTGGCGACATATATACTAAAGTGTACATAAGCCTACCCGGCTAGCCGCTCGGTCTAACGCGCTGCTTCCCGAGCGGGAAGGCGTGGCGATCCCCAGCAAGAATCAGCCCTGCAGATTTGTGTCGAGGTCCGGCGTGCCGGTCAGTCTGGGGAGGGTTTTTAAGGCGGTTTTCCATCTGCCTCGGCGAATGCGGGCTGGTTCCCCTTATTCCGCCTGAGTTACACTATGTCGGCGGTTGCTGCGCAAACACTGTCTTCACGTATGCGCACGCCATAATTACTCTACCGTGCAAACATTTGTGGTTGCACTTGTCTGGTACGAGACGTTCCCAGAGGGAGAGGGGGGGGGGGGGGAGAAGGTACACTGGCAGCCGAACGGCACAATAAACTCGGGTTCGGTGTGGGGCTGCGGTGGGGTGGGTGGACTGCTGTGGCCTGTTGTGTTGTGGGCTACTGTGGTCTACGGCGGGACGAAGCGTTTCTAGGTCTCCGGTTCAGTATACACACAGTAGTGTATATTAATTCCTAGAACCACTCATTTAAATAATGCACTCTTTGTTGATGACCAAATAATTTTCCAGAAGACGGAGGATGATCTGCAATTTTCTCTACATTGCATGCACCGCTGAGGTAAATTCTATAACTTAACAAAACCACAGTTGTGCCTTTTAAAGGAAAATACCCGGTACGTTGTAAAATAATGCTTAATGGAAAGCAGATACCTCAGTTTCAGCTATTAGGATGTGAGGTAAGCTACGAATACGATGATGACATCTCTAATAAGTTAAATATGTTTCAAATGATTTGTGGCACTATACACACAACATTAGGTAATAAAATCAAGAAAGACGCAAAGACAAAATAGTACGAAGTAATGGCAACGCCTGTGTTCACACACGGAAGTGAGGTCTGGATATTAACTAAGAAAAGATAAAAGAACAATACAGTAAGTTGAAATGAAATTTTTAAGGAGAGTTAATGGATGTCCTGTCAGGGAACAAGTAAAGAATTCTGAAATAAGGAAAGAATTAAATATATGTATTTTACTTGAACGAAAGAATAGAAAATCAAGTCACAAAATAGATGAAGTATGTAGAATGAATGGGGTCAGAAAGAATAGTCAGAAATGTAACACGCCGTAGACCTGTAAGGAAGAGAATAACAAGTAGAATCAAGGAAAAGGTGGATCCATGAACAGTTATTGTACGTTGACTTCGAACGTAGGCAGGGGTCACATATGTGACTGGACCGTGTATTTGTAGTTGTAGACATCACACTGACGCCACAGGTCGCAAAGCTCAGGGTCGTTAAGTCCATGACACCACTACCACCTTACACTGAAACATTAGTGTAGACAATATTCACAGTTGCCTGATGTGTTCTAACCCGTGGTTTCAGCCACTGAAACCTACGCTATGAGACAACTTTTATTTCCACCTTCAAGTGGGAGAACCTCCATTGGAACGCACTTCCGGTGACATGTCCAAACCACATTCTTGCTCATTATCGTCTCAGGAATCATTTCCTGCAGTTTGTCCACCATTTAGTAAAAGCACCCTGTATGTCGTTGTAGCGTGCCGAATCATGGGCAGATCTGAAGACTTGAAAGGAAGCAGCCGCCATGGATCTCCACCGTATGTACGTGAAAGGTACATCCACTTACTTGGCTAGTCAGTTACGATACTGCACAAGGAGCAAGCCACAGCTGCGACTGAAGCAACATTACAATGTTTATGACCAAGCATTGTACAGAGCCTGTGGATTCTGGGAGACATTTTGGCAACACTCTTAAACGACCCATAGGCGAACAATAATATTGCACTATAATATGTTACTGACGTTGTCGCTGGACTGACCAACAATGTTGTTAGTCATATTGTAAACCATATTGTCCAATAATAGTATGGGTCGGAATGATGGACGATAAAGACTCTACAGTCGTGTTAACTGATCTAGTTAGTTGAAAGCAGAAAGAAATGGATGGGTGAAAGATAGGGCCAAAGAACGTGAAAGATCTCTCACGAAATCTTGTTGAGGGAACTGATGTTGAACGAAGATAAATATCATAGCTTTTTGTGTGTTGGTGGTTCAAAATTTGATACATTACTGGAAACATTCATTGGAAGAATCCTAAGGAAATGCAATCCGACAACAAAGGAAGTAGGTTACAGTACGCTTGTTCGCCCAATGCTTGAATACTGCTCAGCAGTGTGGGATCCGCACCAGGTAGGGTTGATAGAAGAGATAGAGAAGATCCAACGGAGAGCAGCGCGCTTCGTTACAGGATCATTTAGTAATTGCGAAAGCGTTATGGAGATGATAGATAAACTCCAGTGGAAGACTCTGCAGGAGAGACGCTCAGTAGCTCGGTACGGGCTTTTGTTAAAGTTTCGAGAACATACCTTCACCGAAGAGTCAAGCAGTATATTGCTCCCTCCTACGTATATCTCGCGAAGAGACCATGAGGATAAAATCAGAGAGATTAGAGCCCACACAGAAGCATACCGACAATCCTTCTTTCCACGAACAATACGAGACTGGAATAGAAGGGAGAACCGATAGAGGTACTCAGGGTACCCTCCGCCACACACCGTCAGGTGGCCTGCGGAGTATGGATGTAGATGTAGATGTAGATGTAGAAACTGTTCTCCCATTCGTCAGGATCCCCATAAAGAGGCACTCGCCCCCCCCCCTCTCACCACCCTTACCTCCCCCTCCCCCCCCCCCCCGGATAAATTTCTGCAGACGCCCATAGTCCCATCATCAAAAAAGAAAATGATATACGATGAGAGAGGCTGTTCCACCAAGTCAGCACTTATCTCTTACGCTGCGATACCTTGCTAAGGGAAGTTCTTTCGACGTGTTTTAGACATAGTAATGGAACCGTGTCATGCGATAATAGGAGCAATACAGGATTATATTGGGGTAGTAACGTATACAGGGTGTTACAGAAAGGTACGGCCAAACTTTCAGGGAACATTCCTCATACACAAATAATGAAAAGATGTTACGTGGACATGTGTCCGGAAACACTTAATTGTCATGTTAGAACTCATTTTAGTTTCGTCAATATGTTCTTTCACCTACGCTCAATGGAGCACGTTACCGTGATTTCATACGGGATACTCTACCTGTGCTGCTAGAACATGTGCCTTTACAAGTACGACACAACATGTGGTTCATGCACGATGGAGCTCCTGCACATTTCAGTCGAAGTGTTCGTACGCTTCTCAACAACAGATTCGGTGACCGATGGATTGGTAGAGGCGGATCAATTCCAAGACCCCACGCTCTCCTGACCTCAACCCTCTTGACTTTCATTTATGGGGGCATTTGAAAGCTCTTGTCTACGAAAGCCCGGTACCAAATGTAGGGGCTCTTCGTGCTCGTATTGTGGACGGCTGTGATACAATACGCCATTCTCCAGTGCTGCATCAGCGCATCAGGGATTCCATGCGACGGAGAGTGGATGCATGTATCGTCGCTAACGGAGGACATTTTGAACATTTCCTGTAACAAAGTGTTTGAAGTCACGCTGGTACGTTCTGTTGCTGTGTGTTTCCATTCCATGATTAATGTGATTTGAAGAGAAGTAATAAAATGAGCTCTAACATTGAAAGTAAGCGTTTCCGGACACATGTCCTTATAACATGTTTTCTTTCCTTGTGCGTGAGGAATGTTTCCTGAAAGTTTGGCCGAACCTTTTTGTAATACCCTGTGTACAAAGAAAACTATACTTTTATTTGTACATTTGCAGTAATTTCTTCAGAGCAACAAATCATACGATTCATCGTTCTTAACACGTCAGTTTTTGTATTCATCTGCCCTAACATTCCACAATGTCGGCAATGATATGTGCATTTCCATTGACCTTAGTAATAATGCTCTTTCGTCCGGTTTTGAACTGATTTTCCACACAACAATATCTAACGTAATCTCCTTGGCATGTGTAGCACGCTGGAGACTGTTGAGGGCATTGTCCATACTGCTTAAAGACGCCACAATATTTCTGGAAGCGCCTTATGTTTCTGAAGTTTTTGATGTTCTCAATATTCTTGCGCAAGCACTCA
This sequence comes from Schistocerca gregaria, assembly GCF_023897955.1. Classification (NCBI taxonomy): domain Eukaryota; kingdom Metazoa; phylum Arthropoda; class Insecta; order Orthoptera; family Acrididae; genus Schistocerca; species Schistocerca gregaria. The sequence goes on along the minus strand of NC_064927.1, from coordinate 349,859,941 downwards.
ATCCCACCCTTCCACATTCAGCATTATTGCGTATCAGGAAATATTGCGCAATAGTGTTGACCGTCTAGGGGGCGCTTTAGTAATAACAGTACCGATACATGCCAGAGGGATTACAACGTGTTCCGCTTATAACTTTCGACTCGGTCGTTTCCGGATCGGGGGTCCCTCACTTCAAATCGGTACATTTACACTTCTCCATCATCGCATAAATTTGTAGTATCATTACGGATTCACGAGTATGAATGTTACATTTGGTGAAAAATTCCGGTATGCACTGAGCACGTTACAGCTGATGCTTTGCTGGAAGCTTCTACGTTCACAAAGAAAGGTGCCGGTTTCTGCGTATTAAAATTCCAGGCCCGGGAGGCACTTCCGGTTAAAGAGACGCTCGACCGCAGCTTTTGGTCCTGTTTAGTCACTGCTCTGCATAATATACTGCCGCCCCAAGGAGCCGGTCATGCTTCCCACTTTCTGTTCTCCACTCCATTCCGTACCTTTTTACCTTTTCTTTTTTTTTTGGCCCTCGGTCCGAGCATCCGTGGTGGCTGCACTGGTGGTACCCTGACCGAAATTGCCCATCTCACCGCGCTCGCTCCGTGTTTTACAAATACTTCGATATAATTATCGATTGTGGTCCGGAGATTAGGTCGAGGCGCTGTGGGGCCGAGCGCGCGCGCTGCTGATGGCGAGTGAAACATCTTTATTCACGAGCGCGCCCGGCTCCGCTGCGGGGTGGTCAGTGGCTGCCGTAACCCTCCCCCCCCCCCCTCTCTCCCCGCCCCCTGCTTCCCAGCCCACCTTCCCCTCCCCTCCCGCGAGACCTCGCTATCTGTTTGTTTTACCTGCGGTGATGACTGCCCAGCTCCGTCGGGGCCCTCCGTCATTACCGCACGCCCCAACCTGCTGCCTGCCGGCCCTCGCCGTTCCGTCCCGGCGGTCTACGGCCGATACGCGCTCAACCTGGGCGCCGCAGCTGGCGGGATGCCTCGTTAGCGGAAACAGCTAGCACGTCATTATCTGCAGGCCGCTCGGGGACCTTCTTTTCCGAGCATTCCTTATCTCATTCTGTAGGATCACTCTTCAATATTTTCTCTCGTTTAAACAGACTACACGACCTTTTAAGAGTTTAGATATCATTTGTAAAGATCGTTTCGTTAATGGCACCAGTGGTATAAGAGGCAGAGTATCGCCCTTCATCGTTCACAGATGTGTCGCTTAAAACATGACTTTGCTTGTTCTTCAGGATCACTCTTCTGTCGCCCCTCCCACATAAATGCGTTACAGGACTTCTCACACTTCAAATAGCATGTAGATTACTAATTCACTGCACGCTACAGTGTACAATTTCGGTTTCAGGTTGCCGCTTCCAAGGTCAACAAAAAGTAGTTTTGCAATATTTCATATAATTTTAAGATATTTAAAATGCTGTCACAATCTACTCATTAAGAAATATGTTAGTTAAAGGTGTAACACAATACGCCGAGTATTAAAACTAGAATGTATACAGAATGTCCTAGGAGGAATGGTCAATATTCAGGCATATGACAGGAACGAACATCGAAGTAAAAAATTCTTGTAACCTTGGGCTGTAAAGTGCATACCTTAAGAGGGGTAGGACGTCAAACGGGCCGACTTGGAGCAGGAGACGCACCACAGGACATTTTACTTTCTAGTGTCTATAATTTTACAAATAAATTCATTAAACTTTGTCAGCATGACCAGGAAGGATTGAGGACTCACAGTCATAGCAGAGGAAGTTCAAAACGTAGCAAAATACTTTTTTTCATGTGAAATTTCATCATTTTTTCACTTACTACTGGCTGCATTGATTTCTGTAGGTACACTTTTCTTCCTAAGTAAGAGAGATTCTGCGATGAATTTTGCACAGCATAGAAGCAGTACTTACAGGTGTATTAAACTCTAGAATTTTCCAAATCTATTAAAAACCTGTGGTAAAAATTGAGATAATTAACTATAAAATTTGAGTTTTTTCTAAGCAAGAAGTTTAAAATGTAACAGTTCATTAATTTTTCATAAATTAAATAAACTCTAGAGTTTCATACACTTGTAACTATAGTTTGTTTGCTGTGCAAAATCCATCGAAGAATCTCTCTTACTTAGAAAGAAAAGTATTCCTATAGCAACAAATGCAGCCAGTAGTAAGTGAAAAAACGATGAAATTTCACATGTAAAAAAAAAGTATTTTGTTACGTTTTTGAGCTTCCACTGCTATGAGTATGAGTCCTGAATCCTTCCTGATCATGCATTCAAAGTCTTATGAATTTATTTGTAAAAGTGGAAATTAAAATGTCCTGTAGTGCCTCTCCTGCTCCAAGTCGGCCCGTTTGACATCCTACCCCCCTTAAGGGCTATGGGCATCCTTATCTTCGATAATACGCTGAAGCGCCAAAGAAATTGGTACAGACATGCGTATTCAAATACAGAGTTACGTAAACGAGCAGAATAAGGCGCTGCGGTCGGTAACGCCTATATAAGACAACAAGTGTCTGGCGCAATTAGATCAGTTACAGCTGCAACAACGGCAAGTTATCAAGATTTAAGAGAGTTTGAACGTGGTGTTATAATCGACGCACAAGCGATGGGGCACAGCATTTCCGAGGTAGCGATGAAGTGGGGATTTTCCCGTGCGACCATTTCACGAGTGCACCGTGAATATCAGGAAACCGATAAAACATCAAATCTCCGACATCGCTGCAGTCGGGAAAATATCCTACAAGAACGAGACCAACGAAGACTGAAGAAAATCGTTCAACGTGACAGAAGTGCAACCTTCCTCAAATTGCTGCAGATCTCAATGCTGGGTTTCAGCGTGCGAACAATTCAACGAAACTTCATAGCTATGGACTTTCAGAGCCGAAATATAATATTTCGTGTCCATTCCCGAATTTCGCGTAGGCAACTGTTTAAAAAAATTGGCGCACTGATAACAGCCTTGCAATATATACGCTCTCTTATTTCATTGCGAAGAATGAGAAAAAATTTGAAAATAATAGTAGAAGTAATATATATAGAACTAAGAGCAAAAATAATTTCCCTATCCCCAACCTAATGTTATCTCTGGTATAGAAAGTGGCAAAGTATGCAGCCGCAAAAATATTTGAACATTTCTCTTGTGAATTAAATTAAGGTGCTGGCACTTAATAAAAGTCTTACAAACAAACTGAAATCATTTCCGCTTGACAACTACTTCAACTGTATAGATGAATATCTTAATATCTCGTATCTGTGTGCGTGATTGGGTTACAGTCATAAAATTTTGCTCGAGATTAAGATTTTAAAACATCAAGTTACGTAAATGACTAGCACATACATAGATAATATAATCGATAGTGTGAGCAGCAACCTATGACTCTTTGGTGATCACGCTGCACTGTATGGGGGAGTGACGTTATTGACTGGCTGTGGGGTATAAAGGTTAATTTAGACAGAATTTCTGTTTGGTGTGATGAATGGAAGATAAATAGGAAAAACAGTCTTGTAATGTTTGAATGCAGGATTAGTGGTCTGCTGCTTGACACCATCATGTAGATTAAACGGGAGAATCTAGGTGTATCGTTACAAAGCTGTATAAGATCGTTAGAAGGGTGGGCGAATGGTCGGCTTCAGTTTGTTGTAAGAATTTTAGGAAAGTGCAATTCATGTATAAACGAGACCCATTCTTGAGCGCTGCTCAAGTGTTTGGGATCCACAGCAGGCAGAATTAAAGAAAAACGCCGAAGAAATTAAGAGGTGTGCTGCTATATTTGTTACTGGTAGATCCAATCAACAAGCGAGTATTATAGAGATGCTTGGTGAATTCAAATGAGGATCCCTGGAGGGAAGACGAGGTTCTTTTCGCGAAATGCAATTGATAAAATTTGGAGACACGGTGACTGGTGCTGACTGTAGAATGATTATACTACCGCCAATATACGAGGGCTATTCGGAGATAAGAAACGATCGGTTGTGAAAAGGAAACTACTGTGAAAATCCGGCGAGGCTTTTCACACACGTTTTGGGCAGTGTATCTAGTATGCTCGTCGATTGCATCGAGACTTTCTTTTCAGTTATGAGCGCACTGTGAGCGAGTAAAGGTGCCTAGAACAACAATGTCTCCCGCCAAGTAGGAGGGCCTGCTGAGAGGCTTTGCCTTAATGAATGCAGTCCACCTAACACAACTGCCACTCACTTCCTTCTTCGTGGCAATCCTCAGCCGCACGCTGCAGGGGCAGTGAAGACGCTCCTGCAGCCTTTTCGATGGGAAGTGGTCGATCATCCACAACACAGCCCTAATTGGCTCGTCCTGAGTACCATCTCTGTTCACATGAAACGCTGGATGCGAAGACAACACTTGGGCGCAGGCTACGCGCTATAGGCCAGCGTAGAGAATTTTTGGAAAGCACAGGCGGCTGCCGTCTATGACGACGGCGTTGGAAATTTGATATAACGCTCCTACAAAAGTCTAAGGCGGAGCGGCGACTATGTAGAGAAGTATCTGGGAGGTGTAGCTAAATGTGCAAAGTAAACAGTTTTGATTTTCACTGTGGTTTCCGTTTCCCGGCCGATCGTTCTTTACTTTCCGGACAACTCTCGTATATTTCACGCAAGGACCCCGAAGAAAGGTTAAGAGGAATTAGGGCTTGTACAGAGGTGCGTACACAGTCGCTTGCTTTGTGAGTGGAAGGGGAAAAGGCATAACTAGTAGTGGAACAAGGCATTTTCTGGAATATGCCAGATGGTGGGTTGAAGTGAATGTATGTATATGCAGATGTACATGCAGTATATATCTTACCTGTAAACCTAATGACACTTTCATCTCATAGTAAGTTGCTGTGAATATAATCCACAGAACACGTAGAAAAATATACTGGCCATACTGAACAGTGTCTAACACCACTTCCACTGCAGAGAGCATACACCTCCTACAGCCAGGGGAGATGACCGACCAACTCTCAGAATTCGGAAGCTAGAAGCAACTGCTGGAATTACTCTTGGCTCCTAAGTTTCTCAAGCAACTACTATTGAGGCTTCGTAGTGTCAAACACAAACCAAGTTAAGGAGGATTCCTTAAGACCTTTCCGTTCCATGCCATGGAATTTAGAGAATCTGAAACGTCTGTGATATAGTGTTCATTTACAGGTCTGTTATCCGAGTCATTTGTGTGTTTTCATTTATATTTTCCATGGTATATACCGCATTTCAGTCAGACACTTCTGTGTGTGCCAGTTTTCACAAACGTCAGTGAGAAGAGTTTGTAATGACAACAGAAGAGGGTAAAAACTGAAGCTAAGCAAATTTCTCAACAGCGTCTTGTAGGAAATAGTCGTTATACAATGCCCAGTTATTGTCTAATTGGGTTCAATAATATTTGTAGCCCTCTGCCTCAGCTACGTTCTGTTAGTTTTAACTATGTAAATTAGGAGTACATAGGAGTAGGCAAAAGTTTTAAATTTCACCCAAAACAATAAAGTAATTAATGTGTTGGTTTACATGTACAAGGGTTATTATTTCTTCAACCTCCGATCGGTTGCAAAATGGAAACCAAAAGTGAAAATCGAAAAAAGTTTTTTTTTTGCAACGCTTAGCTACACCTTCGAGTTAGTTCTCTACGTAGTCACCTCTCCATTTGTCGTAATGTGGCACCATTTTCCCAGTACCATCAACTTTCGAATACTCTCATGGTAATCAATCACCAGTGCGTTCCCCCAATTCCCTAAAGTCGTCTGCAGCTCACTGTCTGTGCCAAAACGCTGTCTTAGCCAGGTGTTCATCTGAGCAAAGAAATGAAAATCAGAGAGAGCCAAGTCCTGGCTGTATGGTTGGTGGTCAAACACATTCATCGAAAACGCCGCAGGAGCGTCATTGTTGCACTGCTGTTTGCGGCTGAACATTGTCATGAAGACAGACACACATGACAGTTACGTTGTGTGGGCTGTACGAGGTCAGGCTTATCCCTCAACATCCACTTCACACTTGGCAGGAGACTAGAGCTCTAAAACTACTGTGGGCTATCGCAGATAAATAAGTGAAGTCTGCGGTAGTTTTCCTAGTAGCTTTGGTCAGTTAACGTCAAACACACATTACCTGTCCGTTAGGAGAGTTGCATACCTTTCAGGCGTTATTTCATAAGGGTGTAGTTCTTGATGTATACAGTAAGTATCTTACTAGGTTCTCCTAAAAACAGGAAGCAATGGACTGTCTAGAAACTGAGTGAGGGTATATAAAGCGTCGGTAACCTATGGAATATTTTTGTTCTACATAGGTGTCCTCCTGTCTGTTACTCAAAAATAAACAGTATTTATAGCAAAATTGAAACTGTCAATGGTCAATTCACGTTTTATTCGAAAATTGTTAGTTTGTAACGTTAAACAGAGGGATGTTGTAGAAAAGATAAAGGAAACAATAAAGATGTATCATACAGCGGTAGAAAACGCTATTTCCTCAACAAAAAGGTAAAATAAAAAACCCAAAACAGGAATGACTAACTTATATAAGACATGTTTCTGTTATTCATAAACTGTTCTGCATTTATCAACAATAACAGGAAACTCTTGTCTTTGGTCATGATCAAGAACGTCGTATTAAGTATAAAATAACAAGAATAATTATAGTTTTTTTTACATATGTGTATGTAAACTGTAGTTGCCTCAAAAGTAATTCCTTTGGTTACATAAAACCTTAGAAGTTACTCAATCAACCGATTTTTTTTTACTTATAAAATACAGTTTATAATCTGTAAGGATGTAAAATACACAACGGTCTAACACTGAATATTGTGCAGCTCTAATTATGTGCAAAACAAACAAACAAACAAAAAACAAAGAGAAGTCGTCGGTTCGCTGTTTCCTTCTTACACATTCATTTATGTTTTTTTCCCTATCACTGCTACCAATATTACTATTTATTGCATTATTTTTGGTAGAGCGCAGCGCTACGAAGGCGCTGTTGGTCTAGGCATCTTTACATGCTCACTGTGGGCTCAGAACTAAAAAATGCGACATGACGCGACTTAATGGTATACCGCGCAACACATCTGTGCACAGCTTCATCGGATTTTCACTGTGCTTTTAATTTTGCGATCATTCAGAATTTGAAAACAAAATAGTCCTGTACATGCTATAGTCCCGGTGCACTCTGAAATCCCAGAGCATTGGATGGCCTGCTAAGAAGTGTGGAACAGAGCTTCATCCTAAGCTGCAACTGACAGACGATGGGACATGTCCCAAAAGCTGCACTGTATATTCCATGGATGTGTGGTGGGCCTTATGGAAGGTTAACTAGGCTTAGATTTACATAGCAACAAGGGTGGTGTGTCGTTCGGTAATTTCGTTTCCATATTTGAAAGGAAACAACTCGCCAACAATCCATGTTCAGCTGGTGGAAATTTGCAGCAACAATGCAACATCTTACGAGACAGTGGTAAGACGGCGCAGACGCTTCCAGTGAGGTCAAACAAGTCAGCGTGATGAAGAACGAGAGCATACGTGTTCTCCAGACTTGAAAACTGGTTATCCCCTCCTCGCTCCATGAATGAAGAAAACATTGCTCGGCAGGAATTCCCAGAATGACAACAAAGTGATCTTTTAGGGGAAATGTTTCCTGAACAATCATAATGGATAGTCCTACAATTAAGGTGTCTGTTAAGTTATCAATCGTTCAGAAATATGTGTCACATTGAAGGGTGGAGTAAAACCTCTTAAGGTAATGGTCTGGCAATATGAACTTGAACCTCACTATCTGTGATGCCAATCTGATGGCAGTAATTTTTGGCAGACCCCAAGTTATCGCATTCCCGAGAGATTTTCTCGAAACTGCCATTGCTGGATGGGCAGGGAAACTCCCCCACCTGCTACCCCTTGAGACGATGGAGACGTTCAAACGGACAGTGTAGTCATGGGAATAGACCAAGGCGTGAGATCGCTTCCAAAACTACAAGTAATTAGCATAGTGAGTGACCTGGTTTAACAAATAAAAAGAAAGTCTCCAGATGGAGGGAAACATACAACCCGAGATAAAAATAATAAAATATTATTGTTTTGCAACGAGGGAAATCAGCCTGTCTTTGATCGGAGCTCTGGCGATCGGCTATTGGCTCAGTTCGAAATCAAACAGTTGGGTGCAGTATGGACACTAGCCTGCTAAGGAGTGTGGAACAGAATTTCATCCTAAGCTGCAACTGACGGACGACGGACATGCCCCAGAAGCCCCATAGTATGTTCCATGGAAGTGTGGTGGCACTCATGGAAGTTTAACTAGGCTTAGCTTTATATACTCTACTGACTATTAAAATTGCTACACCAAGAAGAAACGCAGATGATAAACAGGTATTCATTGGACAAGAAATCATTACCCAGAACAACAACAACCACCTTTCGCCGTAATAACGGCCTTGATACGCCTGAGCATTGAGTCAAACAGAGCTTGAATGCCGTGTACAGGTGCAGCTGCCCATGCAGCTTCAACACGATACCACCGTTCATCAAGAGTAGTGACTGGCCAGTTGCTCGGCCACTATTGACCAGACGTTTTCAATTGGTGAGAGATCTGGAGACTGTGCTGGCCAGGGCAGCAGTCGAACATTTTCTGTGTCCAGAAATGCCCGTACAGGACCTGCAACATGCGGTCGTGCATTATCCTGCTGAAATGTAGGGTTTCACAGGGATCGAATGAAGGGTAGAGCCACGGGTCGAAACACATCTGAAATGTAACGTCCACTGTTCAAAGTGCCGTCAATGCGAACAAGAGGTGACCGAGACATGTAACCAATGGCACCCCATATCATCACGCTAGGTGATACGCCAGTATGGCGATGACGAATACACGCTTCGAAAGTGCGTTCACCGCGATTTCGCCAAACACTGATGCGACCATCATGATGCTGTAAACAGAACCTGGATTCATCCGACAAAGTGACGTTTTGCCATTCGTGCACCCAGGTTCGTCGTTGAGTACACGATCGCAGGCGCTCCTGTCTGTGATGCAGCGTCAAGGGTAACCGCAGCCGTGGTCCCCGAGTTGATAGTCCATGCTGCTGTAAATGTCGTCGAACTGTTGGTGCAGATGGTTGTTAAAGCTGTTGACTCAGGGATCGAGACGTAGCTGCACCATCCCTCACAGCCATGCGGATATGATGTCTGTCATCTCGACCGCTTGTGATACGAGGCCGTTGGGATCCAGTACGGCGTTCCGTATTACCCTCCTGAACCCACCGATTGCATATTCTGCTAACAGTCATTAGATCTCGACGAACGCGCCGTAGCTGTAGGCTACAATCCGACCTTCATCAAAGTCTGAAACGTGATGGTACGAATTTCTCCTCCTTACACGAGGCATCACAACAACGTTTCACCAGGCGACGCCGGTAAACTGCTGTTTGTGTATGAGAAATCGATTTTAAACTTTCCTCATGTCAGCACGTTGTAGGTTTGGCCACCGGCGCCAAGCTGGTGTGAATGCTCTGAAAAGCTAATCATTTGCATATCATAGCATCTTCTTCCTGTCGGTTAAATTTGGCGTCTGTAGCACGTTATCTTCATGGTGTAGCAATTTTAATGGCTAGTAGTGTATATACCAATCTCTTCCCCCTAGCTTCACCTGCACATGCGTAAGACACAAATATTTAACACATCTTCTTCCCCCAATCTCTGTGTCCACCACTTTCTTCCACTACCCACCTCATTGTCCAACCTCTATCTGTCTTCTCTTTCCCATTCTTTCTTTCTCTTCATCTCATTCTCCACCTTTATCCATTTCCTCTACCCACAATCTCTGACCGTATCTCCTTCCATCTCCCTCTGACCATATCCTCCTCCCCCTCTCTCTTTTCATCTTTGGCTCACCCTCTTCCTTCTCCACCTGCCCACCATCTCTCTCTGCACTACCACCTGTCTCATGCACCTCCCTTTTCTCTCCTATCTCTATTCGTTTCCTCCTTCCCCTCACTCTGTCTGCTCCCACCTCTACCCATTTCAACATGTTCCCAGACATGCTCATCAGCATGTATTACCCCTGCAGTTGAATGAAGCAAGCCAATACTGCTCTGACAATATGGCTGTCACACAGGGCACGCTACACATCTGGAAAATGAGAGATATTTATTTGTACATGACATACGGGCCACCATGCAACACGGCTCAATGAAGGAGACCAATCTTACACCAAAATAATAAGTTTTTCATGCAGGGAAACCTTTATGTTGGGGACCAGAAAACCATTTCTTACCTCTGACATTTTGGTTGCCCTGCAAGGTAGGTTAATTTGCTAGGCCAGTACTGTTCCCACACATGATCCCTCTTCTGCAGGGCAGCCTCTCTGCCAGGGACCACAAATACACGTTTTTGCGCATATCAATGCTTCTACATCTACATGACTACTCTGCAATTCACATTTAAGTACTTGGCAGAGGGTTCATCGAACCACAATCATACTTTCTCTCTACCATTCCACTCCCTAACAGCTCGCGGAAAAAACGAACACCTAAACCTTTCTGTTCGAGCTCTGGTTTCTCGTATTTTATTTTGATGATCATTCCTACCTATGTAGGTTGGGCTCAACAAAATATTTTCGCATTCGGAAGAGAAAGTTGGTGACTGAAATTTCGTAAAAAGATCTCGGCCCGACAAAAAATGTCTTTGCTGTAATGGCTTCCATCCCAATTCGCATATCATATCTGCCACACTCTCTCACCTATTACGTGATAATGCAAAACGAGCTGCCCTTTTTTGCACCCTTTCGATGTCCTCCGTCAATCCCACCTGGTAAGGATCCCACACCGCGCAGCAATATGCTTACAGAGGACGAACGAGTGTAGTGTAAGCCGTGTCTTTAGTGGACTTGTTGCATCTTCTAAGGGTCCTGCCAATGAAACGCAACCTTTGGCTCGCCTTCACCACAACATTATCTACGTGGTCTTTCTAACTGAAGTTGTTCGTAATTTTAACACCCAGGTACTTAGTTAAATTGACAGCCTTGAGAATTGTACTATTTATCGAGTAATCGAATTCCAACGGATTTCTTTTGGAACTCATGTGGATCACCTCACACTTTTCGTTATTTAGCGTCAACTGCCACCTGCCACACCATACAGCAATCTTTTCTAAATCGCTTTGCAACTGATACTGGTCTTCAGATGACCTTACTAGACGGTAAATTACAGCATCATCTGCGAACAACCTAAGAGAACTGCTCAGATTTCACCCAGGTCATTTATATAGATCAGGAACAGCAGAGGTCCCAGGACGCTTCCCTGGGGAACACCTGATATCACTTCAGTTTTACTCGATGATTTGCCGTCTATTACTACGAACTGCGACATTCCTGACAGGAAATCACGAATCCAGTAGCACAATTGAGACGATATACTATAGGCCCACAGCTTGATTAGAAGTCGCTTGTGAGGAACGGTGTTAAAAGATTTCCGGAAAACTAGAAATACGGAATCAACTTGAGATCCCCTGTCGATAGCGGCCATTACTTCGTGCGAATAAAGAGCTAGCTGCGTTGCACAAGGGCGATGTTTTCTGAAACCATGCAGATTACGTATCAATAGATCGTTTCCTTCGAGGTGATTCATAATGTTTGAATACAGTATATGCTCCAAAACTCTACTGCAAACCGACGTCAATGATATAGGTCTGTAGTTAGATGGATTACTCCTACTACCTTTCTTAAACAATGGTGCGACCTGCGCAATTTTCCAATCTTCTGTGGGCGTTAGGAACTTATAAACCCCACACTTCTGATACTTGTGATGCCTGCTATATCTGTGCCAAATGAGGCTGAAATCCATCCAGGGCCTTGGGATGAGATCCTGGACAAACACACAGGCACTCTAGTTTGTATATATAATAGAACATATAATCATTGAATGAACAAGAGGGGAACATATTACGTAAAATACGTGATATGTCAAAGACTTCTGTCTGCATAGGAATTGTATGAGGGAATTTTCTATTGTAAGAGGAGTAAAGCAGGGTGACTCTGCATTCCTGTAACTACTCATAGCAGTCCTTAAGATGCTCTTTGTCTTCTTCTTCTTCTCCACTTCAAGGCTTAGGCACTAGTACCTATTTCATCCTCACTTTTTGCTGAAATTTCATGCTGGATATTCCTATGTCCCTTCTTTCTCTTGACTGGTGCAGTATCGATAGATGTGGAATTCTCTTTGCACTCACCCTTTGCACGTGATGTTTCCATAATGTTTTATTTTGTTCAGTCTTTTCATTAGTATTATCTAGTTCCTAATATCCTCACGTCTTACATGGTCTACCCTTGTAACACCTCTCACTTTCCTAAGATATCTGATTTCTGCTGCTTGTTGTTTACTTTTTGCGTTTTTGGAGCCCATGACCTACTTCCATATAGCAATACAAGTGTACACATACTTTTATAAAATTGTAATTTTGTTTCGTTCCTTATTTTGTTCTGCAATGTTTTTTGTCGTACTGCTTATTGACTGATATTTGTTAATTTTACTTTCTGTCTTTGTCTATGTCATAGCTTATGTTACATCTGAAGATATTAAAGTAGTATTCAAAGAACTGTGACTCACGTCTGAACAACAAGGTACTGACATGCATCAGACTAGAAAATAATGCATTGATAATGGTTAGGCACTTGCCGAAACCTGGATTTGCCAAATAAAACCTGCCAAAAAAAGGACAAGTGATTGCTGCGCTCTATAATTTAGAAATCATACTACAGTCGCTGAATGCACCCACGTTTCTAATGGAAGGTAACCTGATAAAATTTGAAACTGCTCATGTGGTGTATTACCTATTATTATTTTTGTATGTGTGGCGGTATCCCCATGATGAGCCATTATTTTAGTTTCCTTTGTTGACATATGAATGTTGTATTCCCTTTCACCTAATTGATGTAATCTATGGACTGCTTTTCGAATGCCATCTTCACTTATTTCCAAGATGGTAACATCATTTATGTTCATAAGCATTTTAAGATATTTGTTGCTGTTAATCTGTATACCGAGATATTTTTCCTGTCTATAGTTTTTAGTTAGATCAATAACTGAGGTTGGTGACAGCCTTCCTTGAGTCCCTGATTTCTAATAGTTCCTTCAATTTTATTATTACCAATTTTTATTACTATTTTGGTGTTCATGTACAAGCATTTTTTGGTTCAGTAAGGTGTCTAGGATACCCAGCTTTAATCAACATGCCCCATAGTTCCTTTGTGTTCACACTGTCAAAAGCTTTTTCGAAGTCAATAAAAGCTAAGTGTGTCTCTAAATTAATTCTTGCTGTTTCTCTAAAATTGATGGTAAATATATTATCATTGCATGACCGGCCTGTCTGGAATCTGCATTGTTCGCCTAATAGGAGAGTCTCTGTTATGGTTCCTAAACGATTATTAATTTTTTTATAGATATTTTATATGCTAATTCCTCTATAGCTTTCACAATTTTTGAATTTCTTTAAAAACTGATATCACCTCTAGTATTTTCCGACAGTTTGGGATTTCAGGCTAGTGCTAACATTCAACTAATAAATATAATAATCTAAACTCACAAAAGGGACCAGAATATTTTACAAGTCCCATATGAATATCATGTAGTCCATATGCTTACCTGTTTCTCATACTTTTTGAAACTTCCTTCAGTTCTTCTGTTGTGACTGAAACCACTTTACTATTATGTCATGCGATTCCTTACTTCTCCTCCTATTCTGGGTTTTCCATTTGCCACATTTTTTTATAAATTTTTTTCCACTACCTTCGATAGTTATATCTAGTTCTGCAGTAACTTTCTACGTTCTGTTTAAGTATTTCATCACTTTACAGACAAAAGTTTGCAACCCCCGCCACCATGTCTATTTTGTTCTACTTTAGATATAAAATGATCTCATGAGACTTGGTGTGATATCCTGGCTATTTGTTTTGTATGGGTCCGGTTTTGCTTATACTCCTCTTCAGTTTCTAGTGTTTTATTCTGCAGGAGATTTTTGTGGGCTGTATCTTTCACCTCGACGGCCTATACACATTTTTATCCCAAACCCTCAATCCTTTCTTTCTTCTTAACTTCTACCTTTTCCCCAACGCCTCATGTGCCACTCTTAATTTAGCCATTTTTTTCACTATATCCTGAATGGTTGGAGTATCTAGGAGATATTTCTGTACCCGACTTTGATAAAATTTCCCAAAACTTTCTTATTCCAGAGACCTCCTCAAGCTCTGTGTTCCTTCTTTGCTGAAGGTTTCTCCACTTGGCTGCCATCGTAACTGTTGCAATGCCTAAACAGTGGTCAAATATGATATCGCTTCCCCTTTGTACGTGTACGCCTTGAACCTGATTACATAGCCTGTCGTTTGCGATTACATAGTCTATTAAAGATCGGCTGTATGTAAAGTTACATATGTCCTTTACCTAAAAAATGTCAGTGATTTTAAGCTGTCTAATTTTAACAATTTTAAATGATGTGTTGTTCTTCGAATAGATATGCTGCCCACTCTAGCACTTAAATCTCCACAGATGAGAACCTGATATCTCTTATTTACTTTGTTTAGGACCGTTCTTAGTTTGTCATAGAACAGTATTGTTTCTGTCTTCTTCCATTCTTCAGGTGCATATGCACCTACAGTGACTAAATATCCTTCGTCAGTTTTAAATTTACTTGTGGCGTTTCATTGTTATATTTTAGAACTTTGTTATTTATTAGGACTGCCTCCCCATGTATCGCTCGCGCTTTTTTAGGTGCTCCTCTGTATACCATTGCGCAGTAATCAAGATCTATTGTGCATTTTAACTTCTTTTTCGTTTCTGTTATAATAGCTACATCAAATTGTTTATCTCTTTATTTCTATGTTTCCAATCTTTCTTACGTTCCACGTAGCAGTTTTCATGCTACCTGGATATCTAATCGTTTACTATTGACTTGCCTAGGACGTCTCCACGATCCATCCTTTGCCATTCGGGACTGTGAACTGCAAAGAGAAACATTGTGTATAAAATCCCGTGCCCACGTAAGTGAGCTGTGCAGGTTAAGCTTGGTGATGGGGCTGCCACGTCACAGCTTCCAAGCCCGCCGAGTAATATTTCGGACGATCATTCCTAGGCCGACTGCAATTCCTAGGCTTCGAGATCTTCCTGCCCTGAAGCGTTGTCAATTTCGCTTCTTCTGTCGTTGGAGTGGTATGTAATATACTCTAACACCATGTTCTTCCGCTAAGAATGAAAAATGGGCGACTCCCTCAGGCCTCGCAACCTAATACCGTAAGGGACGAAAGAGCAAGGGTTGTCCAAGAGAGGCTAATAGGAAATAAAACAGAAGATGTTTGACACTAGTAAGTGGAATGTCAGACATAGACAAGGGCCCATGTGGTTGCTGTCCACATGCTCCCGACAAGGAAACTCGCTGTAGGGAGTACTGTATGTCTGGTTTCTCACCAGCAGACCAATCTCACGTGGGAGACCCTAGCAGGAGCACAGCTCCAGTCAGCATAGCTCAGTGCATCACTAAAACAAGCGAATCTCCTCGCCAACGTTAAGGTGTAGTCCATCAGGAGGTCTTGTGATGGCTATGTTCAAAATAAGTGGAATTAGAATAAATGAGAAAAGACTCGCTGACTTCATATTTGCACATAGTAGTCCCGACCAACAAGTGATAAAACAGCAATCCTCTACGAAGGATTCATCAGAAAGTTGCGAAAAATTGGGCCTCACGATAAATATGTCGAAAACAAACAACAAGAAGAGAAATAATATTGAACGACTGTCTAAAGATGCAAACGAATATGTTAATCTGGGACCGTAAATTGATACCCAGGAAAACTTAAAACTGAAATTTTCACCGAATAAAGATAGACTGAAGGGCTTATGGAGGAAATTTAAAAACAAGTTGTTTGCAAATAGTGCCAGTCTTCCCACACTAGCATAAGGCTGTAAAACTTGGATTTTAAACCAGTTTCTCAAAAGCAAACTGCGAACAGCTGAGAGAGCTGTGAGACGGCCACTCCTAGGTTCTCTCAGAAAGAAGTGAAGACACAAGAGCAATATCGGGCCTCAGTGGGTTGTGGAAGGGGTAAATACTAAACAGAAATGGGAAGGAGATACCGCACAACGAAATGCGGAAGATGGACAACTGCAGTACTGGCGTGGAGCTCCAGAGAAAGACGAAGACGCAAGGGCAGACTACCCGACCGCTGGGTTAAAGGACTGAAGTAAGTCGCCGAGTCCAAGTGGCAATGGGGAGCAGGAGGCGCAGAGCCAAGGAAATATCGACTGAAATTGTATTGTGTTTATAAGCTTAAGATTGAAGATCACACCTTATCTTGTAAAGGTTGAATTACCTGAACAACACACACACACACACACACACATACAGTATATACATATATACATATATATATATATATATATATATATATATATATATATATATATATATATATATATATATATATATATATATATATCACGTTTTTGCCAGTATACATGTTTAGTTATTGGAGTGTATACCGGGTGATCAAAAGGTTAGTATAAATTTGAAAACTGAATAAATCACGGAATAATGTAGATAGAGAGGTACAAATTGACACACATGCTTGCAATGACATGGGGTTTTATGAGAATAAAAAAAATACAAACCCCAAAGCCCATAATCGCACGGACTGAGGTCTGGGGACCTGGGAGGCCAAGTATGACGAAAGTAGCGGTTGAGCACACGATCATCACCAAACGACGCGCGCAAAAGATGTTTCACGCGTCTAGCAATACTGTTTTTTTATTGTAATAAAACTCGATGTCATTGAAAGCATGTGTGTCAATTTTTACCTCTCTATCTACATTATCCGTGGTTTATTAAGATATCAAATTTATACTGACTTTTTGATCACCCGGTATATAAATTTGAATGTTCTAGGGTAGTACACCTGGAAACTTCAATCGGTATTATATTCACTTGAAGTAATAAAAAATGCATTATGTTGTTGCAAAGTACTGGGGCTATCAACATTAAAAAGACACAGCTACTGATTGAACTTGGATCACACATTTACATAAAACACTTATTCAAACTTTAATTAAATTTAACATTAAGCCACATCAACGGGTCAAGGCAAACTTATATAGATTCATAGCTCAAAGAAATATAAATTTAAGTAAAAGATCAAATTACTTGAAAGACTTAAGCCTTCACTTACGTGAATCACCTAAGAAGACAGTTCAACAAATAACCTCTCTTCAAGACAGGTTTAGCCAAAATATTTTTCAGTTATTTAATCAGGTTTGACAGTAACTGTGAATTCAGAAAACACGTACAATATCAGAAAAGGGAAAAGCTAACATGTAACGCAACAGTTACGAATTCTTACCTCAGGAAGGAATTAGCACTTTAGTTAGTAACAAAATGACCAGTAATAGCTAACTGTGCCGTATAAACCACAATGTCCTTGAGGAAAATATAGATATAGTTAAGGCAGTTAAACATGCGTCGTTTAATCGTTAATGATTTAACTGAAAACCAGGCTGTACACACCTAAACTATCAAAGGAAACCCTTGATCATATTGTTCACTTCGGCACATTTTTACGCAAATATAGGGAATGAAGCTGCTTAGATGCTGTTACAGCAATCACAAGAAAAACTATCTGTCCACACGACAAACGGCATTAGAAAAAGCTATAGTAAAAGATGTAGTACATTCATGATAATGTAAGGCATGAATGTTAGCTTCCCTTGTTCTCGGCGTGCTGCACCGGCCTCACTCTCCTTCCCACATGTGGCAGACTTTTAGCTCATCGATTCTTTCAAGTAAGAACGGTAAAGGGAATATAGCTTGCCACATACTGTAATTTATACCCAATAATTACTGTTCTTAACATCAAGGCAGTTGAGCACTTCATCCTTTCACTGCAACTGCTGGCCAGCGTAAATGTCAGTACACGTCCGAGTAATTCATCGTTAACCACGAGAATGCAACTCGGATTCAGAAAATCGTAAACAGACATGTTAGCGCCCAAAGAAGCACTCCGTGTTCCTTGATACAGGAACGCAGTCTGTCGGTGGACTCAATACAGCTCACTGCCTTCCAAGACGAAACTCAAGCAAATACGACAGTACCTTTTAGCACGAAGAGCAAGAGCAGCCTAGGCTCGCTACACACACCACAAAATCACACTCTTCCATCGTACGAGCCCAGCAGGATGCAGTCGTCTGACATACAGTCTTCCAGAGCAGTAAGTTATGGGTGCATTCCAGACTAGCTACGGACGTCTGTTTATTTGGAAAACCGTCACAACTGTTATATTTCTCTTCCCGCTCCGTATTGTCCACTTCATCTTCGCTGGCGCAGAGATAAACACTCTTTTCTAGGGGCGATCTGTTAACCGCAGACGGTGGAAGTATCGCCGACTCAAGTCATACGTTGGAACAGTGCCAACCACGGCACAGGGTTCATCGATGGCAAATGTTTTACTGTGCCCAAAGTAAAATCATCATAATCAAACGTCAATAGATGCGCAGCTTTACTGTTCGGACTTAGACATGAAGGTCATTCAAATTTTATTTCATTCTTTTTTAAATGATTAAAGTCAGTGGTGGCCCGTTGCTTCTATAATTTATTTATATTGTATCCCTGTATTATCAGTTACCTTGTAATAGAACCATAATAAATTCGCACCCTGGCACGCTGTGGAGCAGCGTGTGGAGGAAATGAAGGAGCGCAGACTGTAGAGAAGATGGTTCAAATGGCTCTAAGCGCTATGGGACTTAACATCTGAGGTCATCAGTCCCCTAGACTTAGAACTAGTTAAACCTAACTAACCTAAGGACATCACACACATCCATGTCGCGCGGTTCCAGACTGAAGAGCCTAGAACCGCTCTGCCACACCGGCCGGCTTCTGCAGTAAAGTTTACAAGAAAGAATTCCAATTCATACTTGATCTCTCCTCGTAGTACCCTTCAGTATCATCAAATTTCACTGTCACAACTTGATCTTTTCGAAGTGATTATTAAAATCTTATGACTACTCTTTGTAAACACTGTAGAAGATTGTGGTATTCATTATGGTGTCTTTTCAAATAAAGGAAGTAAAAGATTTTCACGTGAAATACTGCTAAGATTAAATGTTAGGTTGGTGCGTACGTTCGTAGCGTTTTTCCGTAAGTTTAATAAACACAACAGAAACATAACAAAGATTTTAGTTATGAGTAATATATTCTCCTTCACTATTTTCAACAGTCTGCCAACACTGTGATAATTTTCGATCCCGCGACTGTAGAAATCACCCGTTTTGAGGCGAAGAAATCGTCGAGCCACGTTGGGAGCGCATTTTCATCCGGAAACGATGTTCCTTGAACGTCGTTACATGTAGAGTGGAAACGTTTAAAATCTCAGGACGCAAGATCGGACGAATAAGAAGGGTACGGAATGGCTTCCCAGTCAACTCCTGTACAGCAGCACTTCAAGCGGTCCTCCTGCTCGTTGACCTTGGATTGCTTCTGCAAGACGTCTCAGTTGTTGGCAATAAATGCCAACAATGATGGTTACTCATTGGGGAAGCAATTATTAGTTCACCACACAGTCGCTGTTCCACCAGATGCATAATATTATGTTTTGCCGATGCACGCAGTTCTCCGTACGGGAATTTGTTGCTTTGTTTGGAGTCAGCCATTGCTTTCTTATGTTAGCATGAAGGCACCATTTCTCGTCACCAGTAACGGTGCAGGATAGGCTTGGTCAGTCTAACTGATGACGAGCAAGCAGAGATATACCTATGGCAACTGACTGATTTTTTTTAAACACTATGCGGTACCCATACACCGGAGTTTTGAACCTCCCCCAAATGCATGAAAATGTCGCACGATGATGGAATGATCACAGTTCATCACCTGTGCCAGTTCTCTAGTAGAGTGAATTGGATTATTGTGTATTAACGCGTTATACGATCTTCATCAAACCCCGAAGGTCTTCCTGATTGTGGATAGCTACTAATGTCAAAACGATTCTCCTTATAACGATAAAACCATTTTCTTGATTTGCTCTGTCCAGTTGCATATCCCCATACATGCGCCATTGTTTCTGGCTGCCTAGCCCCTCTAGTCAAGCCAAACAGAAGAATATGTCGGAAATGTTTCGAGTTCTCCACTTGTCACTCCATTTTATAGCGTCCACAGCTTCATTCAATATGTGCAAATAACGGAATTACAATAAGTGATCTCAAATAGCAGCAGTGAACTACTAATAAAACGTGACAATCGATAAATAAAGCCACAGAACTGGAATCCCAACATGCAAAACAAAAACGCTACGGACTTACGCAGCAACCTAATACATTACGTGAAAAGAAAAAGAAAGGAAATTCCTCGTAGCTCTGTAATATGTAATGATCAGAAAACAAGCACCGAGGTAAAATTTCAGGCCACAAAACAAGTTTGTTTATTGACTTTGCGGACGAACTACAGCAAGTTAATTGCAAGGCCAAGGCAGCTGAGAGTTACAATGCATCAACACAGCCAGTGTTTCTGTGTTACCAATTTGCTGTAACATCTGTCCCATAAAACGCCGACTAGTGCTCACATCTGCAGGGCTCAGTACAAAGACCTAATTTAATTCCAGTTGGTTGTGCACATAAAACTCCCAAGATCTTGAGATAAACAACTCAGCTGATGCTCAGTGCAGCGCAAAACAGATTTTAAACGAAAGGGCAGGGTATGAAAATTACTTCCGTTATCAACCTCCGGTTCATCGATCGTCCGCCTTTAAGCTGGTCATCAATTAGACAGCGCGCATTTGCCGAAGCGGCCGCGTCCAGCGCGAGCGCACTACTTAGCTCAGCACCTGCCACAGGTTCCCACTTTGAAGATTACGCGTCGACAAACTAAGCGATCGTAACTTCGAAATGACAGAACTCTGTACGCGTCTGCTTCAGTTTATTAACCGAGGTAAATGTACTTTGCGGACGACATGAATGCTGTTACGTGAGGGGATAATTGACGTTTCGATGGAGACGTACGAGGTGATGCACCCCATGGGGGGGGGGGGGGCGGAGGAGGAGATGGCCAGTTGATAATTACTGCTCGCGCTGCGTGGCCAGTACTTAACTTTATGCCTCTGACCTGTTGCTCGCTGCCAGCGGAGGAACATTTGCCGTGGCAATTAAAATGCATGGCCTCACTGCGGTGCAAGGTGCTCCGGAGCTTGCCCTCCCCTCCCTCCTACCCCACCCTCCCCTCTCTCGCCCCCATCACCCCTGCCGCAAGCCCTCTCTTCCCCACTCCACAACCTACCCAGATCCATTGTAGCGAGGCTAATCTGTAACGACGGCTTTGCCACTGGGCTTGTAGCGACTGTAGAGCCAGACTGCACAGACGTGAAAGTCACGCTAATGGGTTAAGCAATTACTCGGAGTATCAAGCTGCCTACGAGGAGAACGTACCGTAGGCTCCTTCATCCAGTTGCCTAAAAATGATAGGCCATGAATCTGTTCAATAGTCTTCTTGTGGCGTTGCAGTTTTTTTATGAAAATTTTGGAAATTTGTGGTAAGATCTTATGGGACCAAACTGCTGTGGTCATCGATCCCTGAGCTTACACACTACTTAATCTAACTGAAACTAAGGACAACACACACACTCATGCCCGAGGGAGGACTCGAACCACCGACGATGGGACCCGCGCGAAAAGTGACGGGACGCCAAGATCGTACGGCTACCCGCGCAGCTATTATGTCTGTTCTTGCTACGAAAATATGGAACGAGGAATTCCGCCTTATGCAAGACACCTTTTTTCTGTTTTGTTTCACCCAGACATGTTTCACTCCTTTTTGGGCTATCTTCAGTGGGTTATTTATTACTTTCTAAGTGTAAAATTGTTGTTAGATATTAACATTCAGCGAAACTTTTGGTACGTAATATTTACAATTGTGAATGAATAATTGTTGTAAGATATTATACATCATTTGTTCGTAGTTCACAATTGAGAAAAGTATTAACGACTTGATGCACTGCTTGTTGTTTATAGCATTATTTCAAAGTTCTGTTTATAGCTTAATTGGTGAAAAGAGTGGATGTATGCATACCTTACATAATGATATTGGACATTTATTTTGGTAGCTATTCGCTACACAGTCTACAACTTCTCATGTGCAAACAGCAAAACGCAATTTTTATTTTTCTGTTTATTGTTGTTGTTGTTGTGGTCTTCAGTCCTGAAACTGGTTTGATGCAGCTCTCCATGCTACTCTATCCTGTGCAAGCTTCTTCATCTCGCAGTACCTACTGCAACCTACATCCTTCTGAATGTGCTTAGTGTATTCATCTCTTGGTCTCCCTCTACGATTTTTACCCTCCACACTGCCCTCCAATACTAAATTGTTGCTCCCTTGATGCCTCAGAACATGTCCTACCAACCGATCCCTTCTTGTAGTCAAGTTGTGCCACAAACTTCTCTTCTCCCCAATCCTATTCAATACCTCCTCATTAGTTATGTGATCTAACCATCTAATCTTCAGCATTCTTCTGTAGCACCACATTTCTAAAGCTTCTGTTCTCTTCTTGTCCAAACTATTCATCGTCCAAGTTTCACTTTCATACATGGTTACACTCAATAGAAATAGTTTCGGAAACGACTTTCTGACACTTAAATCAATACTGGATGTTAACAAATTTCTCTTCTTCAGAAATGCTTTCCTTGCCATTGCCAGTCTACATTTTATATCCTCTCCACTTCGACCATCATCAGTTATTTTGTTCCCAAATAGAAAAACTCCTTTACTACTTTAAGTGTCTCATTTCCTAATCTAATTCCCTCAGCGTCACCCGACTTAATTCGACTACATTCCATTATCCTCGTTTTGCTTTTGTTGGTGTTCATCTTATACCCTCCTTTCAAGACACTGTCCATTCCGTTCAACTGCTCTTCCAAGTCCTTTGCTGTCTCTGACAGAATTACAATGTCATCAGCGAACCTCAGAGTTTTTATTTCTTCTCCATGGATTTTAATACCTACTCCGAAAAAAAAAGTTCAAATTTGTGTGAGATCTTATGGGACTTAACTGCTAAGGTCATCAGTCCCTAGGCTTACACACTACTTAACCTAAATTATCCTAAGGACAAACACACACACCCATGCCCGAGGGAGGACTCGAACCTCCGCCGGGACCAGCCGCACAGTTCATGATTGCAGCGCCCTTAGACCGCGCGGCTAATCCCACCCGGCACCTACTCTAAATTTTTCTTTTGTTTCCTTCACTGCTTGCTCAATATACAGATTGAATAAATATTCTGTTTATTACGCTTTTACAAATGGAAATGAGTATATATCACGTTGTTTTGTGTGTAACTTACGGTTTTGATATTGTAGTGATATCTCATTTGTTGGTGGCCAAGTGAATAGGCTGCTTAAGTGACCTATGGTCGCTTGACACTGCACTTACTGTGATTTGTTTGGCAGCGTGGCTGGGTGAGGCGCGCGACGCGAATTTGATGTGTATTTGGCGTCTGTGGTGTTTGGTATTGAAATGAAACTGAATTGAGATGAAACTGAATTGAATTATCAGTTCTCTCCGACACGGATGCAAGACTGTAGAGGAATATTCAAGTATTCAAGATTTAATATCTCGTCATCAGCTATTCCAGAACTTTATGTGTGTATGAATGTGTTTTTTCTCAGAAAAGACAAATATTATACCATTCAAGTGAAAATCGTCCGTAGGACCTCAAATTATAATAGATAGTGTAATACCGATACAGGTAGTCCACGTTCAGTATCTCGGCCGTGACAGTGGACGAAATATATGGAGCAATTACAGATACGCTACACATACACACACACACACACACACACACACACACACACACACACACACACACACATACATACACACACACAAGACCACGAAAGAGACACAGGGGAAGTTTACAAAGTCATAGCAATAGCTACTGTGCTCTATTGGACGTGAAAACTAGGTTCTGACGCAAATGATGTCAACAGGACAGTGCGGAAATGAGATTCCTTCGTAGTTTTAAAGGGAGCAAGGGAGGAAATCGCTTAAGAAATGAAGACGAATTGCAAGTCGAGGAACAAGACAGAGAGGAAGACCACGAAAGAGATGGCTGGGTACTGTTGGCGGAACAGGTGAAATTACCTAAGCCGTGAACGGAAAAGAAGAATGAAGAGATAGGACAGAGTGAATTTTCAGTACAAAGCGGCCAAATTTATGAAGAAACTCGGTAACCAGTCTTAGAGATACGAATATACACGAAACGTAGCTCATGATCTCGTGTTGGAAGGATGCTGTACAACAGCGCCTTTTTCGAATAGTGGGTGAAAGCGACGTCGTTGAGTTCAGACTCGCCGAAGAAGAGGTACTGGCTGTCCCGTGTCATGTGCAAAATCGACCTCACTGAGAAACTTAAAAGAGACAAATTCTGCTGCCGTTCCTGTGAGAGGAGGGCGAGCCTATAAGACCAATCGGGACGGCATAGGTTTCCATGAAGCCAATCGCCGAAGAAAGACCAAAGGTGTTCGAAGAGGAGAACCATCTGTTTTCTTCCATGCTCATTGGATTTCTGTGCATTTCCATCAGTATAAGTTGTGCAATAAAATGCATTTAGAATACAGGCACTATTTATCGGGACTGCTGTGTTTATAAATTCTTTTACATGACCAGCCTGGGTAGCAGATTGTGTGTTGCTACCTACACTAATTTGTGCAGCTCTGGAATAGATTCGCGGTCACAAAATTGTTCCCGAACCGTACAAGTATAATCGAAAAGATACTCTTTGATCCAGAACATTTTTCCTTCGATTAATGTGTGAGGTTACTCTTTCAGAGCATTCGTAGCTACATTAATCGGGCCACCATAATTAATGCAATTATTAAAACCAGTCTTACAGGCGCAGTCCACTCATTATGTGCGGTTATTGCTCACATTTCATTGCCGAATCAGAGGCAATATTACCATTCACTTTTTCTATCTTTCAGTGTTCGGTTGTTCCGTTAGAGAACGATACTGAATGATAAATACTTTGTAATGTGAAGTACACTGGCAACCTGTACACGTGCAATGCTGCACACATGAGATGAGTGGAATGAAACTTAAACCAAACATTTATTCACCAAACGCTTCCTACTTCTGCTTGTAAACATGAGCACTGCCTGCAGCGCAGAAGGAGGCTAAAAGTTCCTCTTAATCGTTGAGAAACGTAAAACATAGTTCACCAGGATAATACACACTACACTAGACTGCGGGTGGTTACGGTGGCACTCTTCAAACGCCGCGTCTCCTTTTATAATCTTAATGTTGAACTGTGTTTCTAAAGAACATTTGATGCTTTACTTCTAATGTTGTTATGTTCATGAGAGAAATGCTGCCAAACAAAAAGCCAAGATTTTCATCTAGCGATGGCGAAACGCGTCACAATTGATAAATTAGAATTTTAGTACCTACGTGAAGAAAGAGAAGCAGATGTATGACCATGAAGAGCTCAGGTGACATGTCAGTCGTAAACAAAGAAGAGAAGGCTAAAAGGTAGAAGGCATATATGGAAAGGGCTGTATAAGGAAAAAATTGTAGAGACTGTTAGGGGTATTATGAAAAATGAAAAGTAAGTGGATCAAGTTACAATGGTGGAAGCGATACTTCGAAAGAATTTGTCAGAGCCCTGAAATATCTACGTCGAAACAAGCTACGTGGAATAGCCGACCTTCCCTACGGATTATTATGATCGAACCGTGACAAAACAGTTTCACCTGCTACGCTTGACACATGAAACATTCGAAATACGCCGAGTCTTCGAGAAGAATGTATTAATTCCAATACCATAGAAGGCAACGGCTGACTGGGTTATTTCCAGACCACCTGGTTAATAAGTCGTGGTTGCAAAACACTAACAAGGTGAATGTACAGAAGAGTGCAGAGGCTGGTAGAAGGGGAACTGTGGGAAGATCAGTTCGGGTTCCGCAAAAAATGTAGAAACACACGAGCCAATACTGACCTTACAACATTTTTTAGAAGACAGGTTGAAGAAAGACAATACATCTATGGTATTTAGGCAAAGTTTTAGACAGTAATGACTGGAAAATATTCGCTGAAGTTCTGAAATTCTGGAGTATATAATACAAGGATAGAAAGGTTATCTGCAACTCTTCGTTGTTATGATCTCCTTCTGTGGCTTAGTTGTTATAGTCTTCCCGATCCTTCCGCCCCCTTACGAGGTCTACCTACTCTCTTTTTTCCTGTCGGCCGATAATTCATTATCTTTCTTGGCAAACTATATTTTATCATTGTATCGACATGGTTCTCCCATCTACAACTTGTACATAAAAATACTGCAGTAGTAAGAGTCAAAGAACATAAGACATAGGCAGTAATGGAGATGGGGAGTGCTACAGGATATAGCTTATTAAATTTGTACATCGAGCAAACATTAAACGAAACTGAGGAGAAATTTGTAAAACACATTAGCTGATAACATTGCGAATCTGTCAGAAACGTCAAAGGACTTGGAAGATTGGTTGAGTGAAATGCATAACGCCTTGAATATAGGTCATAAGATCAATGTCAGCAAAAGTGAAATGAGAATAATTGAGAGTAATCTAAACAGAACAAATGGTTCAGAGGGAATTTGGGTAGGAAATGCTAAACGTAGCAGGTGTGTTTTGTTATTTGGACAGCAAAATTGCTGATAAAGCCATAAGCAAAGAGGATGTAGAAGGTAGGCTGGCAATAGAATGAAAGTAATTCTCAAAAAGAGAAATTCATTAACATCGAATTTACACTGAAGTGTGTGTAATTCTTTTTTTGATGTATTTCTTTGGAAGATTAGCGTTATATGGAACTGAAACGTTGACGATAAACAATGCAGACGAAAAGGGAATAACAGCTTCAGAAAAATGGTCCCAGAGAAAAATACTGAAGGTTATTTTAGTTCATTAGTAATGAGGAGTATTGAGTCGCTTTGAGGAGATAACAACGTTGTGGTAGAATTTGGCTAAAAAAAGGGATAGGTTTATGAGATACGCCCTCAGGCTTCAAGAAATAATATGATAAAGAGGAATATTTTAGAGAGGGTTGGGGGGTAAAAATTGTTGAGGGAGACTAAAGCTCGCATACAGTATGCACGTTGTTGTAGTGACGCAAAGAGAAGAAGCTTGTACTGACTAACGTATAGAGATGCAAAAAAACTGTACTCGGAATGAAGACCACCACCATCACCACAACCACCAAACAACAACGACGACGACGACGGCAACAGCAACAACAACAGCAACAACAATACTCGATGGAGTAATATTCAACTCCCCGTCTGAACGTCATGAGTTTTTCGATGGTACCCCCAAAATCAGCACAGAAAAATGCCAAGAATAGTTCTTTAAGAAGGCCACGGAAAGTTCCTTCCACCATTCTTGTCATATTTGAGTCAGTGGTCTGGTTCTAATGACCACGATGTCGAATGGAGTTTAATCACCCCATTACCTTTTCATTGCGTGAACGCGGATGCCATAGTTCATAGCAGAAATTTTTCAAGATTGTGTCTGGCTGCAATTATGAAACAGTAAAAGTATGTTGGTAACGAGGAGTAATTGCGATTTAAAATTAAATCGAAGCTTATAAATCAAATGGCAAGAATCAGAGACGCTAAATGCAGGATTTGATAGTCGACAATCAACCTATCAGTAAACGATCACTAATTAACCAAATGAGAGTTGCTAATACCGATGAAACATATTAAATACATCTATAAATTAGGATGTGAAAGGTGAAGGTTCAGCACACGAAGGAGGAAGAACATGACACTAAAATTTAGCTTCCTTGATTTAAGATTCCTTTAACAGTAATTGACCCATATTCAAATGGACACGTGGACGAACCACAATGTTTTCTGACACTACCGTACATCAGCAGTAACGTTCCTCAATTATTAACGAGATTTTTTCAGATTTATGGGAATGGGTCTTCGACAACTGCCGGTATTTAGAAAGGTATTTATATATTTTTATATACTATTGCCTACAATCTCGGTATCCGCCACTTGGAGACTAATGCGGCTCGTATTTCCACAGAGCTACAAAACGTTGTGTACAATTGTAACTAAACATTCGTTTCAAATTTTGTAATGTAATTTAAGCATTTTCAATAAATAATGAACTTTTAATAATAAATCTGTAATACCGTCGTGTCTGTGTGTTTGTCTTTGAACACCTTAATCAGCAAAACTACTAGACGAATTTTCATGGGGCTTTCGCAGGTAACTTGGGCATAGTTATGGGAACAGTAAAGGATCGTGGAAGGAAACAAGAGATATCGTCATTTAAAATTTTACTAAAATTTTCTTGTCTGTCTGTCTGAACACGCTAATCTCCAAAACTACTTGACGATTTTTATGGTGTTTTCGCTGGTAACTCCGGCGTTTCTTCAAAACTAGATCACCAAGATAAAACATATTCATACACATTATGAAAACGTATATACATCTCCTCCGAAACCATTCGACCGATTTGAACCAAACTTGCTAGACGTGTCACTTAGTGTCTGGAAAGAAAAAAGAGTAAGAACCACCTACCTGTCAAAGGGATAGAGACTGGGTTGGGGTGAAAAGGAAGTATAGGTCACGACACGCGAATACTCAGCTTGTGTTCATCCTGTATTTGAGAATGAGCGCACTTAGTAATTTCCAACAAATTTTACACATAATCTCAAGCCTTTACGAACCTTTTTTCGTTGACCCCCCCCTCCCCCCAAGATGATGAAAGGAAGAAGGTTTGTCGCTTACTACATTTGCCCTGCTCATTTTCGCATCAGGCACGACGTTTTAATTTGTTACGCATTTTGCATACAGTGTTCATCTATACCACTGTATGTACCTGCAATATCATGTAATTGTAAAACACGTGGCTCGGGATATATGAATTCATAAACACTAAGATGAGTGAACGTCGTATCATACATGACGTTTAAATTATTATTACTAACCCGTTGAACCGATTTCGATGAAATTTGGCAACGAGATAGTTTGAACTCAGAGTAAGATCATGGGCTACTTCAGAATGTGTGTTGTACGAGATACTTTCTGATTTGAATTAGGGAAAATACTTACTCTTTGAAAAAGCTATTTACTTTTGAAGCTTATCATATTTGTGAAAGTGCTTTTATTGGTTGATATGTGCTACAAGTGATAAGATTTAAAATAATGAAGACAATACTTAGAAAATCTTCAGTATGTTACTCCATACTTCAACACTATTTGTTGCATAATGTACACGTTGTATAGTTGCTATCCGCACTATCCAGTATTTGAGAACGAGAGAGCTAAGGGATCGCAACATATTTTACACATGATTTCAGACATTTGCGAAAATTTCTCGCTGACAGCCACCACAAAATGATGAGAAGAAAAAGTTTATTTCTTACTACGTTTTCTCTGTTCACGCAGTAAAACAGTCGCATCAGGCATATTTATTGGTTCTTTGCTACTAACTCTACTCACAACACATTTAGCAGACGGTGTCCACAAATGCTGCCGAATGTACCTACAAAATTATATCATTGTACAACACTTAGTTCAGGTGATATGAGAGAAGAAGGAGGTGGACAGAGATAGGGGAAGAGGGAGATAGACAGAAGAAGAGGAAGAACTAGAGATGGACAAAGAGAGAGGGGGAAGAGGATATGGGTAGAGAGAGGGGGTAGCGCCGGCCGAGGTGACCGAGCCGTTCTAGGCACTTCAGTCCGGAACCGCGCGACCGCAACGATCGCAGGTTCGAATCCTGCCTCGGGCATGAATGTGTGTGATGTCCTTAGGTTAGTTAGGTTTGACCTCAGTAGTTAAGTCCCATAGTGCTTAGAGCCAACAGAGGGGGTAGCAGCAGACAGACAGAGAAAGTGGAAGGGGGAGATGGAGAGAGAGGGGGTGGGGCGGCGAGGGCGACGAGGTGGACAAACGGAAGGGGGAGAAGGAAATGGACAGAGAGGGCAGAGGAAGGAGGAGATAGGCTAATAGAACTGGAATAAGTACATACCAGGGAAACGCCGTGTAGTCAGCTAGTATAAAATAAATGAGAAAAAATATCCAAAATTCTTAAACTGTGGTGCTACATTTGTGATAATTTAGGTCGCTACTTCAACAAGTGGACACTCCATCATCTTACACGATCATCGGTTACACGATAAATCAATCTAATCTAAAAGCCGTAAGTTCAACTAAATATCTAGTTATCACAATTACGAACAACTTAAATTGGAAGGCTCACATAGAAAATGATGTGGGGAGGGCTAACCAAAGACTGCGTTTTATTGGCAGGACACTTAGAAAATGTAACAGACCTACTAAGGAGACTGCCTTCACTACGCTTGTCCGTCCTCTTTTAGAATATTGCTGCGAGGAGTGGGATCCTTACCAACCAGACAGGACTGACGGAGTACATCGAAAAAGTTCAAAGAAAGGCAGGACGTTTTGTATTATCGCGAAATATGGGAGAGAGTGTCATAGAAATGATACAGGATTTGGGCTGGAAATCATTAAAAGAAAGGCGTTTTTCGTTGCCACGGAATCTTCTCACGGAATTCCAATCACCAACTTTCTCCTCCGAATGCGAAAATACTTTGTTGACACCGACCTACATAGAAAGGGACGATCACCACGATAAAACAAGGGAAATCAGAGCCCGTACGAAAGATATAGGTGTTCATTCTTTCCGAGCGCTATACGAAATTGGAATAATAGATAATTGTGAAGGTGGTTTGATGAACCCTCTGCCAGGCACTTGAATGTGATTTACAGAGTATCCATGTAGATGTAGATGTAGATCTTCAAGGCACAACTGTACCAAGAGAGCAACCCTCGGCAGGTGTGGCTACACCAATCAAGAATCATAATAATTCATATGCAGAGACACACAAACACACACCATAAACACCTAGCACCACCACACATCCAAAGATGATCAACATCAGAACCTTTCGATAGTGAATATTAATTAACATCAGGGGAACAAATAACATTAAATCTGTCCCTCATAAATTCCGGTTGAAATTCTGCTCTTTCCCTGGTCTTGCTCATCCATTGGTAATTAATGTACGACCTTGGTCATCCTTACTTCTGTTGTAGTTCTAGCTATTTACTGCTCGCCCGTCTGTGTTGTAAGTAGGCTGTTTAGGTTTTTATATTCATTATTTCTACAAGGACTGCAGTGGGTCTGCACCTCTGGTGGCCCACCAATACCATAATCTCTACTAGGACTACAGTGGGTCTGCTCTGCGATGACCTACCTACCTCGATTCTTCAAAACTTCGACTGACTCTGGTGTGGGTTTGCTCTGTTGTGGCCCATTACCTGTCTGCATGTCAAGAGTCAGCACTGTCTTTCCTTTGGAAGGACAACACTAGTTCCTAAAGAGTGCATGGAAATCCACTACTTCCGTGTGCATTTGATATCTTTGTTATTGTAATTATGAAAAATTTTATCAAATCATTATTGGCCATTGCCCAAAACAATTTGTAAAATTTTTCGTGGGGAGCATGGGGGCAATGTAAGTAGGCTGTTTAGGTTTTTATATTGGTAACGCTACGTAGCGCTCGGTATGAAAATCACTGGCTGTGCTGTGTGCAGTCTGTGGCTGGTTTGCATTGTTGTTTGCTATTGTACTGTTGAGCAGCTGTATGTTAACAGCGCGTGGCGTTGCGCAATTGGAGGTGAGCCGCCAACAGTGGTGGATGTGGGGAGTGAGATGGCGGAGTTTTGAGAGTGGATGATCTGGACAGAGAGAGTAAATTTGTAAGACTGGATGTCATGAACTGATATATATATATATATATATATATATATATATATATATATATATATATATATAAGTTCATGACATCCAGTATATATAATGACTTTTGAACACTATTAAGGTAAATACATTGTTTGTTCTCTATCAAAATCTTTCATGTGCTATCTATGCCTATCAGTAGTTAGTGCCTTCAGTAGTTTGAATCTTTTATTTAGCTGGCAGTATTGGCGCTCGCTGTATTGCAGTAGTTCGAGTAACGAAGATTTTTGTGAGGTAAGAATTCATGAAAGGTATAGGTTATTGTTAGTCAGGGCCATTCTTTTGTAGGGATTACTGAAAGTCAGATTGCGTTGCGCTAAAAATATTGTGTGTCACTTTAGTGAATGTCTGAGTACGTTTAGTTTTGCTCAGCTGTTTGAAAATCGAATAACATAAGATGTTTATCAGCACAGTAACTCATTAATTTTTCTAAGCAGTGTGTGTGTGTTTGGCGGGGGGGGGGGGGGGGGGGGCTTCTGATTGGTCCTCTCACAGCACTCTCTCATGGCATTTGTGAACTGATAATGACGGTGTTCACTCGTCAAAATATCGGCGTTTGGCCAAGACATCACCCGGTTTGCACTCCCGTAAGCTGCCTGAACATTTTGTACAACAGAAGAAACTCAAGTTTCACATTAACGAGGTTCCTGAGAATCTGCTTCTCATTGCTGATTGTTATGCACGTTACGTTTTTCGTCGATGAACACAAACTTTAAGTGAATGAGCAACAAAGAGAACTTACCTTACTTTCAGAATGCGCTGATTGCAGAATGTAGTTTTCCTTTTCTTCTCCTGAAGAAGGACCGCCAGACTCAGTGCAGTAGCATCCGTGCTGAGGCAGGCACAACCCGTACGGCACGCCAGACCTTTAAGTCACCCCAAGCGAGGTTTTTCTTCCTTTTTTCGCCACACTTCTTTTGTTTCACGTCTCACCGGAATTGCGTGCTCTATTATAATACAAAAGGCACTTACAGTGACAGCGTTTTGAATGTTAAATAAAGTGCGTCTCGCTAAGCGGGCCATAACTATAAAAATATTTTGTGACGGGAGATTGACTTCATTACTTTCTTTTACATAATTCAGGGTCTCCGCAGTGGTCGCTGCGTATTAGCCGACACATAAACCAGCAGAGGGCCACACGCTGGCCGCTTACGTAATTCCGTCTGGTTCTAAAGACGTGCGTCCGCTACGAAACGTTCGCTTTGCTCGCACGTGACTATGATCTAATTCTTTTTCCTCTGGAAGCAGACAAGGGTTGCAGAACGTTTGTTACATTACATTAAGTCATAAATGGTTAGACGGTCTTCGGCTATAAACTAATTAACAAGCTCGCTCGGCATACGAAGTGCTACTAATAAGTAATAACCAAGGGCCGATTAAATATGAACGAGAATTTCATAATGAGTGTTTATTTGTAGTCCAAGTTCGTATGTGTGAGGACAGTAATAAAAAAGTTGATGGCTATGGCTGGATTCCCCATTGCTCATAAGAGTACTTTTTTTTTAAGTCATCAGTCTTCTGAATGGTTTGACGCGGCCAGCCACGAAGTCTTCTCTTGTTCCAACCTCTTCATCCCAGAATAGCACTTGCAACATACGTCCTCAATTATTTACTGGATGTGTTCGGATCTCTGTCTTCTTCTACAGTTTTTACCCACTACAGCTCCGTCTACTGCCATAGAAGTCATACCCTGATGCCTTAGCAGCTGTTCAATCATCCTGCCCCTTCTACGTATCAGTGTTTCCCATATGCTATCATTCCATAAGGCATTATAGAGAAGAAATAAGAAAATTGTCGGGTTAATTCGATTGTTTGCAAGATTAGCAATTATACGAAGAGCAAAAGTAGCTGAACGTAACCGTCTGAAAAACTCAGTTTGTGCTTCTTCCAGGTCGCCTTTTCATCAACGCGCACACCCAGAAATTTGGAGCATTTACCCTATTTACCGAGTCTTGTTCATGTGCTACATAATTCGTGGTACGACTCTATTTGTTGTTGGTGGTGGTAAGTTCCTGTGGGACCAAACTGCTGAGGTCATCGGTTCCTCCTATTTGTTGCACAGGATTGGATGAAGTGCGTTTTTTCAAATTTCTGAAAACCACTTAATAATCTGTGGAAAAATATAAGTTAATGAGAATGAGTAGAAAGATCAAACTTGTAATGTTCAGATACAGTATTAATAATGTCCTGCTTGATGCAGTGGTTTAAATACCTGGGTGTAACGTTGCAAAGCGATATGAGGTGGAACGAACATTTGAGAACTGTGGTAGGGAAGGCGAATGGTCGATTTCGGGTTATTGGGAGAATTTTAGGAAAGAGTGGTTCACCTGTAAAGGAGACCGCATATACGACGCTGATGCGAGCTATCTTTGGGGACTGATCTAGTGTTTTGGAATCCATGCCACGTCGGATTGAAGGAAGACATGGAAGCAATTCAGAGGCGGGCTGTTAGGTTTGTTACTGGTACGTTCACTCAACAGGTAGTTGTTACGGAGATGCTTCGGGAACTCAAATGGGATCCCTGGAGGGAAGGCGACGTTATTTTCGAGAAACACTTTTGAGAAAGTTTAGAGGACCGCCTTTTGAAACTGAGTGCTGAACGATTATACTGCCGCCAACATACATTTCGGTAAGGGCCACGAAGATAAGATATGAGAAATTAGGGCTCATACGGGGCGTACAGACAGTAGTTTTTCGCTTGCTCTATTTGCGAGTGGTACAGGAAAGGAAGTGACTAGCAGTGGTACGGGCACCCTCCGCCACGCACCGTACGGTGGCTCGCAGAGTATCTATGCAGATGTAGATGCGAGCTGTGAGTGTGTGTGTGTATGTATCTATGTGATTGTAGACGCGTGAGAGGAGTTGTGTGTGTGTGTGTGTGTGTGTGTGTGTGTGTATGTAAAATTTAAGGTTGGAGA
This sequence comes from Schistocerca gregaria, assembly GCF_023897955.1. Taxonomy (NCBI): domain Eukaryota; kingdom Metazoa; phylum Arthropoda; class Insecta; order Orthoptera; family Acrididae; genus Schistocerca; species Schistocerca gregaria. The sequence goes on along the minus strand of NC_064927.1, from coordinate 349,825,255 downwards.
CCAAAACTTGACTACAGTAAGTTCAGGTGGATGTAGGTTCCAATAATTATGAAGAGTTGAAGAGACTTGTAGACTTACACGTGATTATCTGGAGACGTGCATCAAACCAGTGTTTCAGTTGTTCGGGTAAGGTTTCTTAGCAAATAACCGAAGTTTCTGTGAGAAGTTTAGCGACTGTCAACTCTTTTAAAACATTTTTCTTGTGAAAAATACGAAGCCATACCAGTGCTGGGATACCATGTTGAAACACAGTATCGGCGTGCACTGTGTCACAATTCTCACTGCGGTGCTGTAATTAGTTCTGAAATGGTTTCACAAGCGGGTCAATTTCTCGATGAGACTTTCTAATTCATAATAAGAAATTTATTTTATTTTCAATCACATATCTCGCTGCATTTGTTGCCTCCTTCCTCTGTTACTGAATGTAGAAAGGAAGAGAATCGAGGAACGAAACGCTTCGTGGACAAAATACTTAAGGCCAAAATGACAGTGTAGTACACTTTGTATTGCTTAAGTTAAGTAGTTGTTGGTTTTGAATGATGAAATTTTGATCTTAAAAATGATATGAGCCAGAAAACAGTGGTGTGTTAATAGATGTTTCCTTCCTGTATCAACATTTTATGGTTGTGCGTGTATCTGGAGCGGAAAAGGTTACACTTGCTCGCAATTCTTCTCATGAAAATTACATTTATTGTTTCATCATTTCATGTGCTTTGACAGTTACGTAAAAGCAGAAGAAAGATAACACTTTTACACGCACTGACAGTCCTCTGCATCATACATCTTAGAGACTGTAGGTCTAGCGGTCTCCTCCCAGTTAACCATCACCTGGATCACAGGTTTTTTTTTTTTTTTTGAAGCTATAGATCATTACACTTTTGTTAATAAACGTTGAGTTGTACAGAGTCAAATGTTTTCCGGAAGTCAAGAAGTACAGTACTCACCTGAGTTCCTTGATCCATGCGCTTCAGGATACTGCGTGAGAAAACGCAAATTAGCTTTTGGATGAGCAGTGTTTTCGGAATCCATGTCTGATAACATGAGAGGGTCATTCTGGTCGAGATCCTCATGATGTATGAGCTCAAAAAATGTTATAGGATTATAAAACAGATGTTTGTACAACAGATGGGCGTCAGTGAAACTGTTCAGTAGTTTTGGGGATTATTTCTGTTACCCTTCTTGTAGACTGGTGCGAACTGTGCTTTCGTCCAATCACTGGGCACAGGCTTTTTGGTCAAGGGATTTACGGTATATTTTAGTTAAAATGGAGCTATCTGAGGCGTAAATACAGAGTAAAATCTGATGAGATCTACACCGGGCCGTAGCATCTCGTTTAATTTTTACGATTTCAGCTATTTCTCAGAGCCAATAACACTAATATCTATATCACTTATCTCGGTGGTGCGAGAAACGATGATGGTCGTTGTTCCGCAATGCCTTCGAAATCATCATGGTGTGAAACACCACCTACGACCAGCTTAGAGACAGAAGTGATGACACTTTCTGCAGGACCTGACCATCATTTTGCAGGATAATGCTCAAGCATGTACAGTGAGTACAATCTGTTACTGATTTGTTTGGATGATGGGGCTGCTAAGTGCTATACCACCTACTGCACTCACCTGATTTAAGCCCTCCTAAGTTCAACTCGATTTCTATACTGAAGGAAATACTTCACGGCATTCGCTTCAGAACTGCTACAAATTCTTCGGGCAATAGACCGCGCCACTCGAACTGTCAACACAACTGGCACTACTAAGAGTATCCTACGACTTCCACATCGCTGGCAACGGGCTATACACAATGCTAGTGACTACTTTGAAGATCAGTAAAACTTTGAGATACGTATCTATTTTGTACGAGCTGTAAATAAATAGTTATCACTCTTAAAGTTCCAACCGTCGTATACTCAAAGTGCCTATCTACTATGGCTTTCATTTCACGCCAAACAATTTGCAGATCCATTTTCAAATTGATAAACGTAACCCAGTGGACGGTACTTTCATGTTATGAAATGCTTGTTACTGTTCAATATTCTCCTACACCAATAGAGCGTGGGGTTGTGGTGTGAGTAATTTTCTCTTACACCGACGGGGCGTAGTGTTATGAGGCAATATTCTTGTACAGCAATGGGGAGTAATGATGTGAGGAGAGGAGCTGTTGATGGAGATCCCTGGCTCTATGCCACATCTACAATCTCCCCTCCCGCGCCCCCCCCCCCCCCCCCCAAAAAAAAGATTAAACGTCTGGTCACCTCCGAGAACTAGAACGGAATACACTGGCTGCAAGCGTCAGAGAGTCATAACCATATACAACAGATCCTAGACTATTTAATTGTGCTAACACAAGTAACAGCTCATATCGGATCGTAGTTCCATCTCAGTTATGAAAATATGTTAGTATGATAGTTACGATAATATGTTAGATACGTAATGGCTGTTTACCGATTCACTGCCGAGTCGAATCTTCATCTTCGCCGACATTCAGTTAAATATTGTAACGACAGACGTAACACTTCCTACTGTGGTACCTAGGCTGGTCAAAAATAAATAAAATGAACACTGTGTATACCGAGTGATCGGAGAGGAATTTTCTGTTCGAAATTGATAGAAACATTATTATTTAGAAAATAATTTTAAAGAGACAAGCGACATTTTATTTTTTAACGCTACGATAGTTTATTTAACCGTTCCTCAGTTATTAGTGATGCACGGTGGCCTGAGGCCGAGCTTATAGTATTGAGTTCGGCTGTGACACAACATAAAACGTTACAGATCGTAGTACACTGGAGTGTCATCAGTGATTTCCAATTAAGGTGATTAAAGTAGGAATCGAGAGACATTGGCAGTAATTCAGGCTACTTAACCTTCAGGTACGAGGCAAGTGTGCAAATTTCTCTCTCTCTGTCTCCCTCCCTCTCTCTCTCTCTCTCTCTCTCTCTCTCTCTCTCTCTCTCTCTCTCACACACACACACACACACACCCACACACACACACACACACACACACACACACACACTCATACAGTGTTCTCGGGAGAGCTGTTCAACGTGACAAACGATTGTAAAAGTTCTGACGATAGAGTTGACTTTCGCAATATCATTTTAACGTTCGTCGTCTCCATATCTCCGCTGTCTACCGTGAATGCTGTGATCTTTCCTTGGAACACCATCTTGTCTTGCTCTGTATATCAGTATAAGAGAGAGATTCTCACACTTCACGGCTCGTCTCATCCCCTAATCTGAAACACGAGCACCCATGTTGAACTCATTCATAACTGATGCTATGTCGTAGGAAACGTGTTATCTTTTGTTAACCGGCCGGAGTGACCGAGCGGTTCTAGGCGCTACAGTCTGGAACCGCGCGACAGCTACGGATGCATGGATGCATGGATGTGTGTGAGGTCCTTAGGTTAGTTAAGTTTAAGTAGTTCTAAGTTCTAGGGGACTGATGACCTCAGAAGTTAAGTTCCATAGTGCTCAGAGCCATTTGAACCATTTTGTAATAATAAATAAACAAACACCGTCTGGATCACAGCTTATTACCGACTGCAAATTTGAATGTGTACTGAACTTTGCGGCGCCAGACATGAAGCTCATCTGCAGCGCAGATTGAAACCCGTAGTCGGTAATAAAATGTTGTGATCGAGATGTTTATTGAACTCATTCAGTCCTTATACACTGAACCATACTCCTGTAAGGATCAAGGAGAAATAAGAAGCGAAACGCCTAAAATACGATACAATTAATTTTCCAACAAATATTACTGCTACTTAAATGAAAACATTCACTTGCTTGCGCTTCTTTACTTTGAGTGCTTAATTTGTTTCTATTGTTTCGATTTCACTGAGCTATTTCTATGGGTCATTGGCTTTATTTTGCTGTAAAAACGGAGTAACAGAGGTCGGAAATGATTTAGAAGAAAGGAAAGGCAGGTTAAATGTCCTGTCGATATCGCTATCAATATAAAGACGGAGAGCAGGTTCGGAGTGGGAAGAAAATCGCTCATGTCCTTTCAAAAGATGCATGCAGGCGCAGAAGTGAATTGGATCCGGATTGTTTGTGTTTAAGATTAGCCCAATATACAGCGACTACAAGTCTTACTTGGACAGTAGTAGTTTTGTAGCTTTATAGCGTGATGGAGCGTTACGTTCCCCACCTTCCATTTCTCTGTCTGTTTCTACGTATTACTAATTACATTAACTGTCATTGCTTGTCGAATCTAATCAGCAGAACAGTATCTTAGGAAGCTAATTTCCCCTATTTGCATTGGCAACTGCACTACTTACATTTAATTACATTTTCTACGTAGACTTTGAAAATTCACGCAGTATCATATACGTTGTCATCATCGGAATACAACAATTGCGCAGTGTCAGTAATGATCTAATGATCTAAGGCAATATTCTTATCATTATTTCGCACATGAGCGTTGGAAATTGTGAACTTAAAGGTTGACCCAAAAGTGATGGTCAACATTCAGGGATATGACACGAACGACCATTCGAAGGAAAAAAAAGTTAGTAAACGTGAGCTCTAAACTGCATACCTTACGAGCTATGAGCACTTCGTCTTCGATACTGTGAAACAAATCTCTTCTGCTGAAATCTCTTTGCTTTCCATATTTTGAGAGGTGGTAGTGTGGACTGAAGCAAGAAAAAATTGACCAGTAAGCGTAGGCTCTATAGTGCATACCTTAAGAGCTACGAACACTTGTTCATGTTTGAAACTGCGCACATCTGTTCTACTGAACAAGAGCTCGTAGTTCTTACATATACATTTCTGAGCCCGCGTTTATTAAATATTTTTGTCTCTAATGATAATTCCTGTCATATTCCTGGATATTAACCATTCCTCCCGGGACTCCCTAGCGACCAACCCTGGCTTCACACTGGCAGTACAAAGTATCTACAACCAGAGAGAACTCGTTTGGTGTAACGGTAATTTCGTTCACGGGCCTCTGCGTAGAGCTATCTTCAACATTCAGCGAACAATGTTAGATAAACGAATATTAACACCAAACTCTATTGTAACTTAAACGCTTTAAGAAGCACACGCCAGCTAATTTCTTATGAAGCACGACTTAACAGACAAACATCATCATAGTTCAGACACTTTACGCGAAATATTTATAAATTACATACGGAAAACTTCCTCGTCAATCATTTAATTAGTGAAAATTGCATCAAAATCTCTGCAGTAGTTCCTGAAGTAACCCTTCGCACGAAGAAAGGAAAACACATCGGGGGATTATAATTCACCGTAGTTCAGCCATTAGCACGAAATACTTATAAATTATATACACAAAAATTATAATCACAAACCTTCCTCGTGAACAGTTTATCTGTTAGCGAGAACCGTATCAAAATCCCTACAGTAAAAATGTATAATACGTAGTCATGTGTAAAAGACAAATCTAGCTCGCTAAATACAGTGTAAGTGACATGAGACTAGTCTTTCGTTGTATGGGATAGAGATGTTGGCTGTTTTATTGTTCCTTGCGGTCATAATAGTCTCCGTCTCCAATAATGTCGCCGTCAACTCGACGGGGCGTAAACCTCTAAGCTTCCATCTTACTTCTTCATAACTGTTAGACACATCTTCGAGATGAGCAGATATGGCGACCATTGTGAAACTGATACAGAAATGGGCTACTAATGCGCGAACAGAGATTAAAGCAAAGCTTTGCTGTATTTTTCATCCGACACACCGAAGAGGAGGAAGTGTAAAAGAAAAAAAAAAAGTATGAGGAACTTGGAGCCATAAACTTGAAGATCTTGAAGATATTTGAGGAAGTATGAAAATCTTCGTCCAACAATGGATGAAAAATTGCTGAGAATAATGATGACAGATGTGAAAATTACCGCACTATTAGTTTGATAAGTGCTTATTTCAAAAATATTAGCCACGAATTCCTTACAAAAGAACGGAAAAACTGGTAGAAGATGACCTCGCGAAAGATCACTTTGGACTTCGGAAAAATGTAGGAACATACGAAGCGATACTGACTCTACAACTTACGTTAGAGGGTTGATTAAAGAAAGGCAAAGCTACGGCTATAGCATTTGTAGGTTTAGAAAAATCTTTTGACAATGTTGGCTGAATACTTTCTTTGAAATTCTGAAAGTAGCAGGGGTAAAATACAGGAGGCGGAAGGCTATTAACAATTTGTACAGAAACCAGATAGCAGCTATGAGAGTTGAGGGGCATGAAAGTGAAGCAGCGGTTGAGAAGGGAGTGAGACAAGGTTGTAGCCTATCTCTGATGTTATTTAATCTGTTATTGAGCAAGCAGTAACAGAAACCAAAGAAAAATTTGGAGTGGGAATTAAACTTCAGGGAGAAGAACTAAAAACTTTGAGGTTTGCCGATGACAATGTATTTCTGTCAGAGACAGCAAAGCGTTTCTGTAGAAGAGAAAAATGGTAATATCGAATATGGACCTAAGGGTTAGGAACTCTTTCCTGAAGGCATTCGTCTGAGGTGTAGCCAGGTATGGAAGTCAAACGTGAACGATAAACAATTTAGGCAAGAAGAGAATAGAAGCTTTTGAAATGTGGTACTACAGATGAATGCTGAAGATTAAATTGGTAAATCAGTAACTAATGAGGAAGTACTGCATAGAATCGATAAGAAAAGACATTTATGGCGCAAGAAGGGATCGATTGATAAGACATATTCTGAGCCATCAAGGATTGGGTTGTTGTGTTGTATGGGGGAGACCAGACAGCGAGGTCATCGGCGTCATCGGATTAGGGAAGGACGGGGAAAGAAGTCAGCCGTGCCCTTTCAAAAGAACCTTCCCGTTTGTCTGGAGCGATTTAGGGAAATCACGGAAAACCTAAAACAGGATGGCTGGACGCGGAATTGGTCGTCCTCGCGAACGGGAGTCCAGTGTGCTAGCCACTGCGCCACCTCGGTCGGTACCTATCAAGGGATCACGAATTTAGTATTGGAGAAAAGTATTGGGGGGGGGGGTAAAAATCATATTTATTTAATTGTATGGTGATCTTATACAATATTTATTTAATTGTATGGCGATCTTATACAATATACACTTGATACAAGGCAAGTGATTTTATACAATATACATATGATATAAGACAAGATTAAACCTTAAAGTCCGTGTTTTTCAACCAATTAATTAAGCTGGGTGTGAGAGTGAACAAGTCGTCGGGAATTCCAGGGTATGAATGAAGTGGACAGCGTTGGTTCAAAATGGCTATGAGCACTATGGGACTTAACTTCTGAAGTCATCAGTCCCCTTGAACTTAGAACTAGCTAAACCTAACTAACCTAAGGACATCACACACATCCATGCCCGAGGCAGGATTCGAACCGTATCGGTCGCGCGGTTCCAGACTGTAGCGCCTAGAACCGCACAGCCAGTGAGGCCGGCGGACAGCGTTGGACTAAATGTTCATTTGTCTGCTCTTCTTGATTACATTCACACATTGGTGAACTGATCCAGCCCCATTTGTACCTGAAGTAGCTACAACAACCACGTCCAGTCCTTAACCTGTTGAGGCGGCACCAGAGATTCCTCGGTTCTTCTTTGTGGGATCAAGATGACGGGCTCTTGTTCCCAATGTTTTTCTTGTCTATTCATGGGGGTCGATCGTTGCTCACGTCCGTAGGTATAACCTAAATTACCCTACACGTGACCCCTGGGTGGTGCTAAACGAGCAGCAGTGTCATAGGTGATATGCAATATGTCCAGCATAAATCACAGGGACAGACCAATAGACGAATACAGTAAGCAGATTCAGGATAGGGGTTGCAGTAGTTATTTGGAGATGAAGAGTCTTGCTTAGGAAAGAGTAGCATCGAGAAATGGGTCAAAAAATGTTCAAATGTGTGTGTGAATTCCTAAGGGACTAAACTGCTGAGGTCATCGGTCCCTAGGCTTACACATTACTTAAACTAACTTAAATTAACATATGCTAAGAACAACACATATACGCATGCCCGAGGGAGGAGCCAAAAGTCCGGCGGGAGGGGCCGCGCAATTCTTGCATGGCGTCTCTGACCACTCGGCAACTTCGCGCGCCAGAACTGCTTCAAACCAGCCCTCGCGATGAAGACCAAAACAACAACAAACAATGATGATGTACGCTAATACACATTTTTGGCCCTGTCTTTGTAGAGCATCGTACGTCCATGTGAAAATTCATTTTCGTATGGTTGGAGCCAGATGGTTGTCGGTGGAGGAACAAGAAAAGGAAACGGGCGAGGATCGTCTCTGATAATAATAGTGTTGTCAGACAGAGCCATAAACGGAGCCACTGCAAGTAATGGGGCAGTCCATTCGCTCGGATGTCACCAGCGCACAAGCCACGCCTTCGAAGGCGCAGTCGATGTTTTCAGCTCAGCCGTAGCGCGGATCGCGAGGGCCACCCACGGCTGCGGCCGACGTTCGCGGCGCGGCTAGTAGCGCCGCCGGTAATTACTGTGCAGGCTCCGGGAGAAGGGCGGGAGGGGGGAGGGGGGAGGTGCTGTCTCGTGGGAGGCCGGCCGGCTCGTCTGCCCGCAACGCGACCTGCCTTCTGCCCGCTATTGTCTTAAACATTTCGTAATTTATTTCTCCACATTTCTCCGCGGCTCCTTCTGCGCCCCGCTATTTATCATGCTGTCCGCCAGTTTGTTGTTCGGACTGCCGGCCGGCTGGCCCGTTTCGCCTCTTTCTTTATTCGTGGCGGGTGGCGGCCCGGCGGCGCCAGCTCCTGGAGTGCGCCGGTCTCGGGTTCGGTGCCTGCGTACGGCGTAACAGGGCTGTTGGCGTATCTCCGACTGGCTTATAAAACGACCAGAAATTTTGTTAGCTTTTTTGCTTGTTTTCCACGCATTCTGTCTTGTCCATTTATTATTATTATATCACTTTTGATAAGAAGTTTGCGACTATGTTTTGCATTGATGGTCACCGATATAATACTTATTAACATCTCATCATTATGCATTTCAAGATATCCTTATCATCAGAACTGTGTTGTAAATGTAAAATATAAAACAAAAAACGAAATTTAAGGATACATATTTCAACAAAGCAGTAAAGCTGACATCCATACCTGTCAAAAAACATGTATAGTGAAGCGAGGTGTTGTACTATCTCTTTATATTCGATGAATTTTTTCTGATACAATTCTACCCTTGAATGACGTTTACTAATTTTCTAACTTCATACTCGCAGAATCCATTCGTAAAGTAGTTTCATACAATAGCTATGCCATGAGCGTATAATTATTCTTTGTAGTACTCTCTTTGGTGGTTGTTAGAAAAAAGCTTCCGAGATTGTCTTCGTGCCGATTAGCCTGATCATTGTTTGAAGAATTTTAATCTGAATATTGAGATTTACGACAAAAGATAACAGATACGAAATTGTACGATTAAAAGGGATATATATATATATAATATTCATCGATATATTGCGTAGTTGTTAATCAGAAGGGAACTTCCGAAAAACTGGATACGAACCTACATTTAATAATCCAAGAGCTCCATTACTTCTTCGGAAGGTTAAACATCATCAAAGCCAAATATCCGCTTGATCTGAGGTTTCCCGACTGATTATACAACGCTCCCAAAAATACGAGGCATTTCATTTGTACAGATTAGCAGACTGCAGCAAAGCACCAGCCTGCAGAGAAGAAGAATCATCGCCTGATTTCATTCCAACAAGTAAAATTTCTGAATCATTTTGAGTGGCTGAGTTATGACTGTTTCCTATTTTGAATGACTGATTGCTCGAACGAATTGAGAACTACATAACTACATAATCAGATAGATAGGAGGAAAAATTAGAGTATATTCGTGACGTGTTTGTATTTTCAACAACTTTTTACTCTGTAACATGACAGCATTTCACCCAGATGTTCGAGTATATATCATGTTGACAGGATCTAATACAAAAACAAATGTAACAGTTTTTGTGCTACAATTACAAATGGAATTTAAAATGATTATCAAACACCACAAATATTGGTGGATAATTTCTTGATGTGATAGGTGCAAGATAATTTCGTGATAGTTGTAAGATGACTAGCAGAGTGCAGCTAGGTCAACAGAGTCTGCTGGCAATGATGCCCCAAGAGCCGAGCAGGTGTGGTCACATATGCATGCAAGTCAGCACTTCTATGATATTTTTGATGTTTTCTCTTTTGTTTGGGCATACTCTGGTCTGAAACAGGAACAAAGTATTTTAAGGTAGGTAATTTCGTGATATGCTGAAACGAAAAAAATAATTACATGAATGTGATGTTAATTATATGGCCAATCAATATTGCTTGGTACACTACATTTATAAAATAAAAACAGTAACAGTATGCTTATAACAGCAGACTAAACTGTTAGGTACACTGAAAATGGAATTGTTTAACTGACATGTGCTTCAAATATTGTTAATAAATGAATATAAAATTTCCATAATAAAAGAATTACACTGAAATAAAGCCATGGCTATCATATTCCAAGCTACTAGATTTTAAGTACTGAAGTGACGCAACTTTGAAAGCAGCGTTACAGAGCGTAACAAAATTACAGTAGTTGCATTTATATAAATTGTATTCAGAAAATGGTATATAACTCTCAAAATAATACAAGATCAGAAATATAATTATAAAAAATGTAAACTAGACGGGAGCAAGGGGGTTTCATCACAATAAAAGGAACCATAAGAATTTATTTCTAGCAAACACCTTGCATTCAAAGCATCATAGTCATCAGTCATTACATTACAGACAAAAATACATCAGTCACCTGTCATTTTAAATTCATTAACTAAAAAATACATAATGTCAACAAATAATAAGAAACACTTTTGTTTAAACATTAATACAGCAATCTGTGACAGTCAAACTTTAACAGCCTAGCAAACAAATCGTGCCATCAAATTACCGCTTCAAATTACAGTTACCAGTTAAGAGGATCCATAGGAAATTGTGGTGTCAAAACAATAAAAGCTCAGAAATAAAATTTGAAGAAATACGCCATGTCGTACTCCATGTGTAAATTTTGGCAGTGATGGTATGCTTGAATGTAGTAATAGTCGACGTAGGAATATATATATAGTTTTTGACAGATATGGTAGTCAGCTTTACTGAATTGTTGAAAATGTATCTATAAATTTTATTTCTTTTTTTGAAAGTACATAATGCCACATTTGTTATGTTGCTTTTTAACTGCTTGGAAGTACTATGCAAAAATTTTAACGAAGGAGTCTGTCATCCAGAGTTTGCTTGAGAGCTACTTTCCGATATAAGCTTAATTGTATGATATTCTGAGGGTGGACAATTAATTTGCCGAAACTAGTTAAGAAGTCTTTTTCATAAAAATTTGTGCAGCTGACGACTGATTATTTCCCTTGAGATCGACGAATAAATTTTTATTTCTTGTCTTATATTTTATGTTTGTACTACATCTCTCATGATGGTGATATCCTGAAACTTGTACAGACTAGATGTTAAAACTAATTATATTGATGACTAAGACAAGGGTATTTCCATTCAGTATTACTATTGGTATTATTATTGTTATCATTATTGTTATTGTTATTATTATTATTATTATTATTATTATTATTATTATTATTATCCACATCTTGGCAATACTGGATGAAGCAATATACAACAATGGTTATTTTCAGAGTTCTACCTTTTTATATTACTTTCATTCTCTCGAAATGGACTCTTTTTTTCTCGTCAGAGCAAGTTGTTTCCGGTCGTCTTAAGATTTCTGCTGGACCAGTTGGCCAGTCGTGTATTTTCTGTCCAAACATGTGTCTCTGGCTCCTCAAGTTGTGTTATTCCTGCTCCCTCCGGGTGTCCTTCTTCTGCCCAAACCTATTTTATTGTTTCACACTGCTATAAATACGTTCACACAGAAATACATACATTTATAATTAACTCTCATTATATTTTATACCTATGAACACGACGAATTTAGTAAGATGCGAGACACCTTTTATTTCGGGAACAGTTCCGTAAAGGAAACGCGATTTTTAGCAAATAATATTACGCAGAGTCGCGCGTAATTTTGTTTTATGAATAATTCTCTTCAGGCTTGTATCATTCGAGACATGGACAATTTTTTTAATGGAACACTTTTTTTTAACAGGATTCTAAATCTTTTGAGAAGACGAGTAGAGTATTAAAAGTGGAAACATACTGTTATTTGAGCACAAAAAAGGCTAATAGGCTTTCGTTTTAAAAGACTCTGCCTGGAAAGTGGGGTATTAGCCTCATCCTACTTCTCTCAAGACCTTTAAAAATATTCCCAAAAATTTTGGCATGAGAACACATTTACGCTCCTTATACCATGCAACTCACATCGCACTCTCACAAGCTCTCCTAACGGTCATTCGCTCACTGTAAGCCACTCATACACATCCATTCCCGTTTCCAGGGCTCTCGGGTGTCCAGCCGGATACGATCGTTGATGTCCCACGATATTTCGGCGAATAACCTTTCCGCCATCATCAGGGGGTTCTGATGGAATGGTCTTTCTGCTCATTGTCGGTGTTATTTCTGTCCGTCAGTCGGGATTCGATTCCCTGCACCGACGGTCCGATTGCGGCCGCCGCCGACGAGACCAAGTTTCTGGGCCCTATCAGCTTCTACTACGACACCATCTTCAAGGAGGCCATTGAAATTCGCGTAACGGACAATCTCATAAACTGAGACACAGGTTTTCAACTGAGCAAGGCATGGAAACCCTTACTTAGCTCCATCAAGGAGTCGCGCCTCAAGCGAACACAAGATCTTTCCACGACGTCCGCCGGGGACACTCAACGGGATTCTGCATCTTTCATCACCCGGAGCGACGCCGGGGACGGCGCGGACCTGGGTCGGCGCCTGCAAACGGATTGCCGGCGGCCGCAATCGGAGCGTCGATGTAGGGAATCGAAACCCGACGGACGGACATAAATAACACCGACAATGAACAGACAGACCATTCCATCAGAACCACCTGATGATGGCGGAAACGTTATTCGCCGAAATATCGTGGGACTTCAACGATCGCAGCCGGCTGGAGACCTGAGAGCCCTGGAAACAACACATTCGCCGAGAAAGCCTCTGATCACATAACATCCATCCATTCTCACTCGACCAATCTTACTCACTCAGCCCATCTCGTTGTCTTTGTGGCTCTATATCACTGTCTGACAGCACAGTGTTCATCGTTCTCTCCTACTACTAACTGCCTCCTCTAACTTTCACTGTCTCCCTCTTGTTCTCTCTGACTGCTACTATCTTGTGCATTCTTTCCCAAGCTGCTATCTCTTCTCACCATCACTGTCTCTCTCTTCCTCGTAGTCATTGTCATAGACTCGGTCTCTCATTATCACCGGCTCTCTGCCACTTTCACTTTCTCCTTCTGTTTATTCCTCTCGTACTGGCACTATCCTCTTCACTTTTTTCCAAGCAGTGTTCTGTCAGTGTCAACTAAGTTCTACTGTCGCCATGACACGTTCTTTCTCCCTCACTGCCATTGCTTCCTTCGCTCTTTCTATACAAGTACCATCTTTTATCTCCCAATATTTATTACTTTTCTGTCTCTTTCCCACAGCCCATGTCTCCATTTTTCTCCAGTACATAAAAGTGCAAATACGTTCGCATGTCAAAACTTATGGGAAAATTTTTAAAGATGCTGAAGAACGTAGAATAAGGCAGCCACTACCCCACTTTTCAGTCAGAGTCTTTTAAAACAGGAGAATATTAACCTTTTTTGTGCCCCGATAGGAGCATTTTTCCGCTGGTTCCCTTCTTATCCCTGCTGCAGCATGGCATCTCACTAAATATGAAAGAAGAACTTTAACGGTCAGTAAAATTTTAGTAGTTTACTTATGCGAAATTAAAATAACTCAACAGTAATTTTATACCTCAGGCTGGATTTTACGTGCACATAAATTTTTGATGTGCTTCAATAATGGAACATGGGGATCCCAGAACACTACTGAAGATTACGGAGACTCTTTGCACCATATTTCTCCGTACTATGTCACTATATGAACTCCGTTTTCGCCTCACGCCGTTTATAACTTGCGTGTCTGACGCCTCCAAGTAGAGTAACTTCGAACTTCGGAAACTGTCAAAGACGGCAAGAAAATTTTCAGTGTTGTTCGAGTTCAGGGTCTTAGGAATATATCGTAAACATTCCAGTCATTTCCTGTCCATAGTCATCTTGGAATCCGCAACTCGGTTTTTGTGTCAAATCACCATATTTGGGGTATTCTCAGGAACCGCCCGCGAACTAAATAGTGCCTTCATAAGCTCCTTAAGGCACACCTAGGATAGATATAATACAGAAAGGGCCAAACGATTTTCTGCATTTCGAGTTGAATTTACAAGGGCTTAAGCTAGGGGAGTGCAGTAGGTGGTATAGCACTTAGCAGACCCGTCAGTCAAACAAATCAGTAACAGTTTGCACTGTAAGTGCTTGAGCGTTGTCTTGTAGAATGATGGTTAGGTCCTTCAGAAAGTGTCATCACTTCTGCCTCTAAGCTGGTCGAAGATTGTGTTCCAAAAATGAACATCATAGAGACTGTAGCGATGACACTTTCTGCAGGACTTGACCATTATTTTGCAGGATAACTCGATTTCTAAACTTCACGGCACTTACTTCAGAACTGATACAAATTCGTCGGGCAATAGCCCGCTCCGCTCGAACTGCCAACACAACTGGCACTGCTAAGAGTACCCTACGACTTCCACATCACTGGCAACGTGTTATACATAATGCTGGTGACTACTTCGAAGGTCAGAAGAACTTTGAAACACGTATCTACACTCCTGGAAATGGAAAAAAGAACACATTGACACCGGTGTGTCAGACCCACCATACTTGCTCCGGACACTGCGAGAGGGCTGTACAAGCAATGATCACACGCACGGCACAGCGGACACACCAGGAACCGCGGTGTTGGCCGTCGAATGGCGCTAGCTGCGCAGCATTTGTGCACCGCCACCGTCAGTGTCAGCCAGTTTGCCGTGGCATACGGAGCTCCATCGCAGTCTTTAACACTGGTAGCATGCCGCGACAGCGTGGACGTGAACCGTATGTGCAGTTGACAGACTTTGAGCGAGGGCGTATAGTGGGCATGCGAGAGGCCGGGTGGACGTACCGCCGAATTGCTCAATACGTGGGGCGTGAGGTCTCTACAGTACATCGATGTTGTCGCCAGTGGTTGGCGGAAGGTGCACGTGCCCGTCGACCTGGGACCGGACCGCAGCGACGCACGGATGCACGCCAAGACCGTAGGATCCTACGTAGTGCCGTAGGGGACCGCACCGCCACTTAACAGCAAATTAGGGACACTGTTGCTCCTGGGGTATCGGAGAGGACCATTCGCAACCGTCTCCATGAAGCTGGGCTACGGTCCCGCACACCGTTAGGCCGTCTTCCGCTCACGCCCCAACATCGTGCAGCCCGCCTCCAGTGGTGTCGCGACAGGCGTGAATGGAGGGACGAATGGAGACGTGTAGTCTTCAGCGATGAGACTCGCTTCTGCCTTGGTGCCAATGATGGTCATATGCGTGTTTGGTGCCGTGCAGGTGAGCGCCACAATCAGGACTGCATACGACCGAGGCACACAGGGCCAACACCCGGCATCATGGTGTGGGGAGCGATCTCCTACACTGGCCGTACACCTCTGGTGATCGTCGAGGGGACACTGAATAGTGCACGGTACATCCAAACCGTCATCGAACCCATCGTTCTACCATTTCTAGACCGGCAAGGGAACTTGCTGTTCCAACAGGACAATGCACGTCCGCATGTATCCCGTGCCACCCAACGTGCTCTAGAAGGTGTAAGTCAACTACCCTGGCCAGCAAGATCTCCGGATCTGTCCCCCATTGAACATGTTTGGGACTGGATGAAGCGTCGTCTCACGCGGTCTGCACGTCCAGCACGAACGCTGATCCAACTGAGGCGCCAGGTGGAAATGGCATGGCAAGCCGTTCCACAGGACTACATCCAGCATCTCTACGATCGTATCCATGGGAGAATAGCAGCCTGCATTGCTGCGAAAGGTGGATATACACTGTACTAGTGCCGACATTGTGCATGCTCTGTTGCCTGTGTCTATGTGCCTGTGGTTCTGTCAGTGTGATCATGTGATGTTACTGACCCCAGGAATGTGTCAATAAAGTTTCCCCTTCCTGGGACAACGAATTCACGGTGTTCTTATTTCAATTTCCAGGAGTGTATTTTGTACGAGCTGTAAATAAATAGTTGCCACCATTAAAGTTCCAACCCTCGTATATACACGAATTCTGATTTATCTGAAGCACCCCACGTGAGTGATTGTCCAGAAACAAAATAAAAATGTGTCAAGGGAATTTTGGTTAACTATCAGGGGTGTATTAACCAGCATGATTTCCTTTCTTGTAACGTTGTTAGCTACGGAGATGTGGACAGCATACGTCCTTTTAAATAGCACTCTATATTTTTTATTTGATACTCCTCTTCCTCTCCTCAACACCTGTTCGGAATGTATAACAATGCACCATTTACCTAACCCTGACTTTGTCAAAAACGAATCCCCGAAATTGACTTTGACCGTCCTCTCCTAGCACACAGTGCAGGTATCCGTGGTAACGTGACTCGTCTACTTACTGCAGCTGACTCATATGGAAACACAGGGAAAACACGCACCACTCACCCAAGCAACCACCTTCTTCAGTTTTCTGTGGGTAAGCCATGTAAGCCGCTACATGGCTTGTTACAAGAGACTCATGCTCAAAACACACCTGGGTTCTCTTCCGACACTCAGAGAATTTTAATCCGGGATTATGTTATATTATCACTCTTAGTATAGTCTGGAAATGTGAATGCAGGTCGTCTGCTGACGTATGCGTGGGCTGTCTGCTGTGGGTCCTCTGAATGTGTTGATGTAGTTTAACCAACCATTGTATCAAGTAGAGTGCGATTCCAGTTAAATTACTCATACTTTCAACTTGAAGTTAACCAATAATCAGAAATTTTGTAATGATATTTACTCGCGCAAACGGTGTCATTTTCAAGTTGAGGATTCCTGCTAAGGCTTTGCGGAAAGCAAGTATCACGCAACCAACGAAGGGAAAATATTTAATGATACAAAACTCTATTCTGCAATAGAGTTTTTATCTGTATTGTAGACGA
The DNA here is from genome assembly GCF_023897955.1 of Schistocerca gregaria. Taxonomy (NCBI): domain Eukaryota; kingdom Metazoa; phylum Arthropoda; class Insecta; order Orthoptera; family Acrididae; genus Schistocerca; species Schistocerca gregaria. The sequence continues at coordinate 349,808,122 of NC_064927.1, read as the reverse complement.
AGTCTTGTGCAATCATCCAACAAACCATATTCGCATGCTTATTTACACTTAGCAGAATAATCTACAACACAATTTATGTTTCCTAGTAAATGACAGAAGCAATTCATTGTTAATGACAAAAGGAGAATGATAAGGTGATTCGCATGTTTATGTTATACTTAGGAGAACCACCTGCAACACAGTTAACAGATATACTAGTAATGATGGGAACAGCACCTATGTTTATCAGGCAAAATCAGGCATTATCCCATTTAACATTTTCATAGGCAGCCCGTGAGATCCATTTGTGAATAAAAGCCCGGCTCTAGATTTTTCTGTACATTATGAATTTCAAGGAAATGCACTCTTGCTGTGCCTGTATATATAGCAATATCATCTAAACATTACATTGCCCTCTGTGTCCTTCCTAAATCTTCTTGAATCCGCAAAGTAAAGTACTTGCTTCATCCATCGATCATTCACTTCCAGACTGAGCAATTCTGAATGTTTCTCGGATTTTCTGGGACTTAACGAAAACTTCGAGAGAGGCCTTCGACATATTCCGTAAAGTGGAAACAATAAGACAATATCGCAGCTGCACTCGCACAGTCCTGGAAACTATTTTTAATTTAATTCTGGGGCAACAGGCGCTACACAAGTATGTGTGGATTTCCAGAAAGTAAAGCTGTGAGTACCGGGCGTGAGTCGTGCTTCGGTAGCTCAGTTGGTAGAGCACTTGCCCGCGAAAATCAAAGGTCCCAAGTTCGAGTCTCGGTCGGGCACACAGTTTTAATCTGCCAGGAAGTTTCATATCAGCGCACACTCCGCTGCAGAGTGAACAATCTCATTCTGGAAACATCCCCCAGGCTGTGGCTAAGCCATGTCTCCGCAATATCCTTTCTTTCAGGAGTGCTAGTTCTGCAAGGTTCGCAGGAGAGCTTCTGTAAAGTTTGGAAGGTAGGAGGCGAGGAACTGGCAGAAGTAAAGCTGTGAGTACCGGGCGTGAGTCGTTCTTCGGTAGCTCAGTTGGTAGAGCACTTGCCCGCGAAAGGCAAAGGTCCCAAGTTCGAGTCTCGGTCGGGCACACAGTTTTAATCTGCCAGGAAGTTTCATGTGTGGATTTGTTTACAGTAACATAACGCTTCTACTCATAGTCCAGGGGTAGCGTCTTTGATTAGTAATCAACACGTCCTCGGTCCCGGGTTCGAAACCCACTATGAACGGGGCGTGGAATGTAAAAACCCTGAAAGTGGTAGAGAAGCTAGAAAATCTCAAAAGGGAAATGCAAAGGCTCAGTTTAGATATAGTAGGGGTCAGCGAAGTGAAATGGAAAGAATACAAGGATTTCTGGTTGGATGAGTTATAAGTAGGCTGTTTAGATTTTTATGTTGGTAACGCCACCTAGCGCTTTATATGAAAATCACTGACTGTGGTGTGTGAAGCCTGGCTGGTCTGCATTGTTGCAGTATTGCTATTGTAGTGTTGGGCAGTTGGCTGTTAACAGCGTGTAGCGTTGCGCAGTTGGAGGTGAGCCGCCAGCAGTGGTGGATCTGGGGAGAAAGATGCCAAGGTTTTGAGAGCGGATCTGGAAGTGTGTCCATCAGAGACAGTAAATTTGTAATACTTGATATCATGAACTGATATACATATAATGTATTTTGAACACTATTAAGGTAAATACATTGTTTGTTCTCTATCAAAATCTCTCATTTGCTAACTATGCTTATCAGTAGTTAGTGCCTTCAGTAGTTTGAATCTTTTATTTAGCTGGCATTTGTGGCGCTCGCTATACTGCAGTAGTTCGAGTAACGAAGGTTTTTGTGAGGTAAGTGATTTGTGAAAGGTGTAGGTTAATGTTAATCAGGGCCATTCTTTTGTAGGGATTTTTGAAAGTCAGGTTGCGTTGCGCTAAAAATATTGTGTATCAGTTTAGTGTTGATCAGAATAAGTAAAGAGCGAAATGTCTGAGTACGTTCAAATAACGTAACGGGGTTAACCAGCATAGTAATTCATAAATTTTTCTAACGGGACGGTTCAGAGTATAGAGAAATATCAACAGCAACAGAAAGTGATCTAAAGGGAGAAGGATTAATTATGAATAGGAAGGTAGGACAGAGTTACTGTGAACAGCTAAGTGACAGGGTTATTCTCTTCAGTATGGTCAGAAAACCAACACCGACAACGGAAGTACGGGTGTATATGCCGCCGTCGCAAGCTGAAGATGAAGAGATAGAGAAAGTATGTGAGGATATTGAAAAGGTAATACAGTACGTAAAAGGAAATGAAAAACTAATACTCATGAAGGACAGGAAAGCAGTTGTAGGGGAATGAGTAGACGGTGGCTTTGAACACTATGGGACTTAACAGCTGAGGTCATCAGTCCCCTAGAACATAGAACTACTTAAACCTAACAAACCTAATGATATCATTGACATCCATGCCTGAGGCAGGATTCGAATGTGCGACCGTAGATGTCGCTCGGCCACACCGGTCGGCTGAGTAGACGAAAAGGTTACAAGAGAATATGGGCTTGGGACAAGGAATGAGAGAGGAGAAAGACTAATTGAGTTCTGTAATAAATTTCGGCTAGTAATAGCTTGTCATGGAGGCCGATCGGTACCGTCGGGCCTTCATAGCCCGTACGGGCGGAGTTTAGTTTTAGTAATAGAGAATACTCTGTTCAAGAATCACAAGAGGAGGAGGTACACCAGGAAAAGGCCTGGTGATACGGGAAGGTTTCAGTTAGATTTCGTCATGGCCAGGCAGAGATTCCGAAATTAGTACTTCATTGTAAGGCTTATCCATGAGTAGATATAGACTCAGATCGCAATTTAGTAGTGACGAAGAGTAGGTTGAAGTTTAAGAGATTAGTCAAGAAGAATCAATATGCGAAGAAGTGGGATACGGAAGTACTAAGGAATGACGAGACACGCTCTAAGTTCTCTTAGGCCGTAGATACAGCAATGAGGAATGGCTCAGTAGGCAGCACAGATGAAGAGGAATGGACATCTCTCAAAACGGCAATCACAGAAGTTGGAAAGAAAATCATAGGTACAAAGAAGGTAACTTCAAAGAAACCTTGGGTAACAGAAGAAATATTTCACTTAATCGATGAAAGAAGAATAAAGAATTTCAAGTCGCTGAAAAATGAAATAAAAGGAAGTGCAGGGAAGCAATATGAAGTGGCTGCATGAAAAATGTGAAGAAATCAAAAAAGAAATGATTGTCGAGAGGACTAACTCAGCATATAGGACACCCAAAAGGACCTTCGGTGAAATTAAAAGTAAGTGTGGTGACATTAAGAGTGCAACAGGAATTCGACTGTTAAATGCAGAGGAGAGAGCACATGGATGGAAATAGTGCACTGAAGGCCTCTATGTGGGGGAAGATTTGTCTGATGTGATAGAAGAAACGGGAGTGGATTTAGAAGAGATAGAGGATCCAGTGTTAGAATCAGAATTTAAGAGAGCTTTGAGGTTCAAATGGCTCTGAGCACTATGCGACTTAACTTCTGAGATCATCAGTCGCCTAGAACTTATAACTAATTAAACCTAACTAACCTAAGGACATCACACACATCCATGCCTGAGGCAGGATTCGAACCTGCGACCATAGCGGTCGCTCGATTCCAGACTGTAGCGCCTAGAACCGCACGGCCACTCCGGCCGGCAGAGCTTTGGAGGACTTAAGATCAAATCAAGCAGAATGGATAGATAGCATTCCATCAGAATTTCTAAAATCGTAGGGGGATGTGGCAACAAAACGACTATCACGTTGATGTGTAGAATGTATGAGTCTGGCGTCATACCATCGGGCGTTCGGAAAAAATATCATCCACACAATTCCGAACACTGTAAGAGCTGACAAGTGCGGGAATCATCGCACAATCAGGCTAACAGCTCATGCATCCAAGTTACTTACAAGAATAATATACAGAAAAATGGAAAAGAAAATTCTGCATGTGATAAATGACAATCTGTTTAGCTTCAGGAAAGGTAAAGACATCAGAGAGGCAATTCTGACGTTGCGGTTGATAATGGAAGCAAGACTAAAGATAAATCAAGACACTTTCAAAGGGTTTGTCGACATGAAGAAACGATTCGACATTGTAAAATGGGCCCGCCGTTGTGGCCGAGCGATTGTAGGCGCTTCAGTCTGGAACCGCGTGACATCTACGGTTGCAGATTCGAATCCTGCCTCGGGCATGGATGTCTGTGATGTCCTTAGGTTTGTTAGGTTTAAGTAGTTCTAAGTTCTAGGGGACTGATGACCTCAAATGTTAAGTCCCATAGTGCTCAGAGCCATTTGAACCATTTGTAAAATGGTGGAAGATGTTCGAAATACTGGGATAAGTACGGGTAAACTATAGGGAGAGGCAGGTAATATACAATATGTACAAGAGCCAAGAGGGAATACTAAGAGTGGACGACCAAGAACGAATAGCTCGGATTAAACTGGGTGTAAGACAGGGATGTGATCTCTCTGTACATTAAAGAAGTAATAATTGGAATAAAAGTTAGGTTCAGAAGTGAAATTAAAATTCTAAGTGAAAGGATATCAGTGATAAGATTCGCTGACGACATTGCTATCTGTTTGAAGGTGAAGAGAATTTCATGATCTGCTGAATGGAATGAACAATCTAACGAGTACAGAATATGGACTGAAAGTAAATCGAAAAAAGACGAAAGTATCGAGAAGTAGCAGAAATGAGAACAGCGAGAAACTTAACATCACGAAGTAAACACCAGGACTGATGGTCACAAAGTAGATGACGTTTAGGAATTCTACTACCTAGACAGCAAAATAACCAATGAGGGACGGAGCAAAGAGGACATCAAAAGCAGACTAGTCCTGGCGAAAAGGTCATTCCTGGCCAAGAGAAGTCTACAAGTATACAACAGCCGCGAGGAGTGGCCGCGTGGTTTGCTGCGCCATGTCAAGGACCACGCGGCCCTTACAATCGGAGGTTCGAGTCCTCCCTCGGGCATGAGTGTGTGTGTTTGTCTCAGCAGAAGTTAGTTTAAGTTACTTTAAGTAGTCTAGGGACCGACGACCTCAGCAGTTTGGTACCTTAACAATTCATACACATTTGAACATTTTTTTAGTATCTAACATAAGCTTTAATTTGAGGAAGAAATGCCTAAGAATGTACTTTTGTAGCACAGCATTGTATGGTAGTGAAACGTGGACTGTGGGAAAATCCAAACAGAAGAGAATCAAAGCATTTGAGAAGTGATGCTGCAGAAGAATGTGGAAAATTAGGTGGGTTGGTAAGGTAAGGAATGAGAAGCTTCTTGCGCAGAATCGGAAAGGAAAGGAATATGTGGAAAAGATTGAAAAGGAGAGGGGACAGGATGATCAGGGAATAACTTCCATGGTACCAAAGGGAGCGGCAGAGGGCAAAAACTGTCGAGGAAGACAGATATTGGAATACATCCAGCAAATAATTGAGGGCGCAGGTTGTCGATGCTACTCTGAGATGAAGAGGTTGACACAGGAGAGGAATTCGTGGTTGGTCGCATCGAACCAGCCAGAAGACTGCTGACTAAAAAAACAAAAAAGACCTTGCCTGTAAATGTAGATTGGCCAAATCTTAAAATATGGACCTGTTTTTAACAACTTTCACTCTGTACCCTTAAAAGAACAGTCGGCTGTTCGAGCAATGACTCATTGGAGAGAGAGGACTTTTGGCCAAATGCCAGAGTGGAATGGCTAAGGGGCCTCCAGCGCCCAGTTCAGGTGGTCAGTATTATATTCGCAGAAAAATCCAAAACGGTGGTGGTAGGGAAAGAAAAGACGTAAGATTGTGTTCGCAGGAAGTTGGAAAATACAAGGTGTTGTTAGCACGAAATTGTCCGCAGCTCTTGGTCTTGCAGTAGTGTTCGCGCCTCCCGCGCACGGGATCCCGGGTTCGATTCCCGGCGGAGTCAGAGATTTTTCCTACCTCGATATGACTGCGTGTTGTTGTGTCGTCTTCATCTTCATCACCATTACGGTCGGAGGAAGGCAATGGCAAACCACCTCCGCTAGGACCTTGCCTTGTACGGCGGTGCGGCTCTCCCTCATCGGCCCCTACGCTCTTCGGAGTATGGGACCTGTTCATCGTCAGCAGCAAGAAATCAAGAATATGGAAGATGACGGACGTAGTCCAGTTGTGATAGGAATAAATCCAAAACATACACTACTCACCATTGAAGCTGTTACACAAAGAAGAAATGCAGACGATAAACGGGTATTCATTGGACAAATATATTATACTAGAATTGACATGTGATTACATTTTCACGCAATTTGGGTGCATAGATCCTGAGAAATCAGTACCCACAACAACTACCTCTGGCCGTATTAACAGCCTTGATACGCCTGGGCATTGAGTCAAACAGAGCTTGGATGGTGTGTACAGGCACAGCCGCACATGCAGCTTCAACACAATACCACAGTTCATCAAGAGTAGTGACTGGCGTATTGTGACGAGCCAGCTGCTCGGCCACCATTGACCAGACGTTTTCAATTGGTGAGAGATCTGGAGAATGTGTTGGCCAGGGCAGCAGTCGAACATTTTCTGTATCCAGAAAGGCCCATACAGGACCTGCAACATGCGGTCGTGCATTATCCTGCTGAAATGTAGGGTTTCACAGGGATCGAATGAAGGGTAGAGCCACGGGTCGTAACACATCTGAAATGTAATATACACTGTTCAAAGTGCCGTCAATGCGCACAAGAGGTGACCGAGACGCGTAACCAATGGCACCCCATACCATCACGCCGGGTGTTATGCCAGTAGGGCGATGACGAATACGCGTTTCAAACGTGCGTTCACCACAATTTTTCCAAACAAGGATACGACCATCATGATGCTGTAAACAGAAGCTGGATTCATCCGAAAAAAAGACGTTTTGCCATTCGTGCACCCAGGTTCGTCGTTGAGTACACCATCGCAGGCGCTCTTGTCTGTGATGCAGCGTCAAGGGTAACCGCAGCCGTGGTCTCCGAGCTGATAGTCCATACTGCTGTAAACGTCGTCGAACTGTTGGTGCAGATGGTTGTTGTCCTGCAAACGTCCCCATCTGTTGACTAAGGGATCGAGATGTGGCTGCACGATCCGTTACAGCCATGCGGATAAGATGCCTGTCATCTCGACTGCTAGTGACACGAGGCCGTTGATATCCAGCACAGCGTTCCGTATTACCCTCCGGAAGCCACCGATCCCACATTCTGCTAACAGTTACTGGATCTCGATCAACGCGATACGATAAACCACAATCACGATAGCCTACAATTCGACCATTATCAAAGACCGAAACGTGATGGTACGCATTTCTCCTCCTTACACGAGGCTTCACAACATCGTTTCACCAGGCAACGCCGGTCAGCTGCTGTTTGTGTATGAGAAATCGGTTGGAAACTTTCCTCGTGTCAGCGCGTTGTACTGTGCGGCTGGTCCCGGAAGAGGTTCGAGTCCTCCCTCGGGCATGGGTGTGTGTGTTTGCCTTAGGTTAATTTAGCTTAAGTGGTGTGTAAGCTTAGGGGCTGTTGACCTTAGCAGTTAAGTCCCATAAGATTTCACAGACGTCCGAACATTTTTCAGCACGTTGTAAGTGTCGCCACCGGCGCCAACCTTGTGTGAATCCTCTGGAAAGATAATGATTTGCATCTCACAGCATCTTCTTCCTGTCGGTTAAATTTCCCGTTTGTAGGAATTTTAATGGTGTGTCTCACCAATAAAAGTAAAATCAAGGAAATTGTTATACAGAGGCTGACAACAGCTGTTCTTCCCATACTACATTCGCTTAAGGAACAGTTGAGGGGAGAATGATAGAAGTGTGCAATGAACCAAATGGCTCTGAGCACTATGGGACTTTCACATCTGAGGTCATCAGTCCCTAGACTTAGAACTACTTAAACCTAACTAACCTAAGGTCATCACACACATCCATGCCCGAGGCAGGATTCGAACTTGCGACTGTAGAAGCAGCGCGGTTCCGGACTGGAGCGCCTAGAAGCGCTCGGCCTCAGCGGACGGCTACAATGTACCCATCGTAAAACACAATAAAGCAGCTTGTGGAGCATAAATACAGATATAGGTGTAAATAAGCAATTATAAGTTATTAGTAACACCGCTGCTTCATGAGAACAATCTAGAAAAGGGAGGAAAATAGAGCTACGCGTCCAATCAATTAATATACGCATTAGAGACGGAGCAAAAGTTTGGGATGGTCAAACGAAATTATTCGTGACTTTATTTAAGAACTTTCCTGGCATTTAGCTCGTTTAATTTAGGAAAACAATGAGGATACTAAATTAAAAAATGTCAGACAAGGATTTGAATCACGCTCCAGCCTAGACAAATTCCTTAAATACTGCGCCAGCTCGCTTTAGGTAAGTAAAGTACGCTATTTTCTCGTATTACAATGAGGTTGCGACTTCCTCTTTTCAGTTTATGACTTTTCTGTGACTACTAAAACGAAGCGTCCTAATTACTTTCGTCTGCCACTGCTGATAGAAGTCGTTACAGATCATCAAACTGTATGTAATTCCGCGCATTGGATCGTGCATTTTCAATTGCAGCATCGTAATACAGCTTTCATGATACCAACTGTAAATTATTAATGACCTAAAGTAGTTGCCAACAGTAAGCTAGCTTCAGAACGACCTGAAGCGATCGTAATGATGCGTACTGCATCGTTAGCATGGAACGCAAACGGTTAATTCCGTTGACTATTCTTCTTTTATTGCAGTTTTTGTCACTCATTATACAGGTCGAAAGTAAAGCTCGATGAACTAATTCTTTTTCTGAAAACTATAGGGTCTTCAGATAAAGTGTGCCTATTTCTTAAAGGACAGTGTACCAGTCAAACTAGGCGAAAAGGGTGCAGAAATATATATTCGTAAACAAATCTTTGTTCACATATTGATTATTCTGGCCTATGATAGCTATTTGTCAGGAGATTCTCAGTACAATTATGACTCATTCTTAAACATTCATCACACTTCCTCCACGAATGATGGACTTATGTGAGCACACTTGGCTGTGTCCGGGTTTGGTCACATGCAAGGGACACAAGCTCTGCAGCGTATGAACAGTGTTAATATTTGCTGAAATACTAACGCCCCTAGATATCTCCATAGGCAGAAATCTGAGGAATTAAAGTCAAGTCAGACACTGAACGTAAAACTTTTGGGTCCATAATAACTGCAATATATTAGAGAAATATGCTCCAACAGTAATGAATTAAAAGTATTAAATAAATGCCTTTCGCACGATAACGCTCCATTAATGAATAAAAACATTATTAAAGATCTGATATGAGCACACAAGGAGCATGCACAAATGCTAAATTGAAGCCGTAGCCCATAATGTAAACAACATTTTTATCAGAAATCTGGACCAGAAAAAATGCGCAGTAGGATGAATTATGGACATAGGATACTACGTGACATAAATAAGAAACTTTCAACCAATAATGCCATTGCTGTAGTAGCAGACAAGGGCAAATCAACTGTTATCATATATGAATAAGATTATATTATCAAAACCAATGAGTTTTTCGGAACTAACAACATAAAAGAAATACGTAGCCCACGACCCTAATCCCAAATTACACTTAAAAAGTGCAGATTTCTTTTGTTAACAATATAATCATAGCACTGCATAATGATGAATTCATCAGCACCAAAATTAAAATGACAGCCTAAAACCCACAAACCAAATTGTTCCATATATCCCACTGTAAGTTCCATCAATAGTCCACGCTTCAAAATAACCAGAAAGTTTAATAAAGTTATCAAAAGCAAATGTCTCTCAAAGACATTTATCAACTCATCATAACATAAGATATATACCCATCCCAGTCACAGATAAATTAGCGTCTCTTAAAACAGTCAACCTTTACACAAACGTACCTTTCAAAGAAACAATCAGTATAGCAAGACAACACACTTGAACACCGAACAATGGGTAGATCTCAAATCTACGAACTCCGGTTGAACAATGAGTTTTACGTTCAGAAAGACAGGTTGTCAATGGGGTGTGTTCTTACAGGCTAGCTAGCAGACATATATACGGTATTAACAATATTGAAAACAACTATTTTAGATCTCAGACGAAACTGAAAGATAAGTTGCTTTACAACAAAGGCTTTGTTAATGTGAAAAGCAGAAGAAATGAAAAGTCTAGCTGAAGAACTTAATAAAACACATCACAAAATTCTATTTACCGTAGAACATGAACACAAACGATTTAAAAAAATAAAATAAAAATCCAAAGCACAAATCTCAAATTTCAAGAAACCAACGACTATCATTCTTACCATTCATAACTTTTCCTGTCATCCAGACAAACATAAAAAAGCATTACAACAAGTGAAAACCACCAGTTTGCTTTTGTTCTACCGTATTAATTTTATTGTGTTAACCGGTTTTCGGCTTACAAGGCCATCTTCATATATTTACTGAGTATTGTCACACGTCTAAATTGAAGCAGAGAAATACAGTAAGTAACATCTTTGACAATGTTGTGATAATGTATTAAAAAAGTAAAAAATATGAATTGTAAATAAATAAAAATGGAGTAGACAGGAGAAAACTTTAACACAAAACAGGAACAGCATGCCTACATAACAGTTTCTATTAATAAACAAATATAATAAAACAAAATAAAATTAGTTCTTGACAAGGCTACTTCAGGAGGTATAAAGCATGGAGAGTGATACACAGACCTATTAAAAGAATAAATAATTATCAATATAACGCCAGAACACATAGGGAACTTAAGAAATATAAATGAGATGAACAGAAATAAATAAATAAATAGTTGCAGGAAAATGGAGGAGTTTGAAAGAACATACAGTGAATGCAATCTTTGATAGTGTGGTGATAATGTACTTTTAAAGGTAAAAAGGCTGAACAATATTTCTCTTCCAACACTGGAACTTCTTTGGTGTCAATAGTTAGTAAATGAAGATGGCCTTGTAAGCCGAAAACCGATTAACACAAAAAAGTAGTACTGTAGAACAAAAGCAATCTGGTGCTTTTCATTTATATAATGTTGTTCTACCAAAAACCGATGGAAGATTCAGTTAACATAAAACAGCATTCTTTAGAACAGTGGGTTATCACACACTTAATATATCAACGGATAGAAGAGGAAGACCAAATGAAACAAAAATTATAAGATCAGTTGTCTGCAGTAGTGGGTAAAATCCCGCTATAATACACACATCAAAAAAAGTTTTGCATCACCCCAGTTCCTAGAACTCCTGAAGATAGTCGTTAACTGTGGATACTGTATCACAGACACAGTCCGTTTGACTGTTCAGAGACGTCACTAAACCCGCCCAAAGATGTGAACAACCACACGTGAAAAGCGCCTATTAGACGGAGGGGGTGCAACAGCCTAGACGGTCAACACCGCGGTTCGATCGCGTCCGCATTGTTACTTTGTGCCAGGAAAGGCTCTCAACAATAGAAGTGTCCAGGCGTCTCGGAGTGAATCAAAGCAATGTTGTTCGGACATGGAGGAGATACAGAGAGACAGGAGCTGTCAATGAAATGCCTCGTCCAGGCCGCCCAAGGGTTACTACTACAATGGATGACAGCTAACTACGGATTATGGCTCAGAGGAATCCTGACAGCAACGTCACCATGTTCAATAATGCTTTTCGTGCAGCCACAGGACGATGTGTTACGACTCAAACTCTGGACAATAGGCTGCATGATGCTCAAATTCACTCCCGAAGTCAAAGGCGAGGTCCATCTTTGCAACCACGACACCCTGCAGCGCGGTACAGAAGGTCCCAACAACGTCCCAAATGGATTGGCATCACGTTCTCTTCACTGAAGAGTGTCGCACATGCCTTTAACTAGACAATCGTCGGTGACGTGTTTGGAGGCAATCCAGTCAGGCTGAACACCTAAGACACACTGTCCATCAAATGCTGCGGGTTAGAGGTTCCCTGCTGTATCGGAGTGGCATTATGTGGGGCCGACGTACGCCGCTGGTGGTCGTGGAAGGCGCCGTAACGGCTGCACGATACGTGAATGCCATTCTCTGATCGATAGTGCAACCATATTGACAGCATATTGTCGAGGCATTCGTCTTCATGGACGACAATTCACAACCCCATCGTGCACATCTCATGAATGACTTCCTCCAGGATAACGACATCGCTCGACTAGAGTGGCCAACATGTTCTCCAGACATGAACCCTATCGAACATGCCTGGCAGAGATTGAAAAGGGCTGTTTACGGACGACGTGAGTGACCAACCACTCTGAAGGATCTGTACCCAATCGACGTTGAGGAGTGGGACAATCTGGACCAACAATGCCTTGATGAACTTGTGAATAGTATACCACGACGAATACAGGCCTGCATCAATGCAAGAGTACGGGCTACTAGGTATTAGAGGTATCGGTTTGTACGGAAATCTGGACCACCACCTCTGAAGGTCTGCCTGTATGGTGGTACAACATGCAATGCGTGGTTTTCATGAGCAGTAAAAAGGGCGGAAATGATGTTTATATTGATCTCTATTCCAATTTTCTGTACAGGTCCCGGAACTTTCGGAACCGAGGTGATGCAAAACTTTTCTTGATGTGTAGATAAACTAACTATACAACAAAAATAAAACACCCAATTTCTGAACAATGACCCATAAACAGGAAGAACACCTTTGTGAGCCTGTCTTTCCTAGAGAAATATTAAGTCCAGTCTTGCCGTCAAATATGGGGTGTCTAGGAAGCCTGCATAAAACATTGAAACAAATCATATTTATGAGTTTTATTATAAAATGAAAAGACACAATACTTAACTTTGACAATTATACAGTTTTGTCCCAAGCAAAGAGCGACGTACGAAGTAATGAACCTTCTTTAGAATAAACAATCACAAGTCTACATAGAATGTACAAGCAAAGTAACTAGTGTTCACGCTTATATCGTAAGTGCCTAGTCTTGAAGCTACTACTGAACTGGGCTGTGACCAATCGGACTCGGCGCTTATGTCCTCTTCGCTGCTGTCGCCTTGTCATTCTGGAGAGGGATCGGTCAGTGTGGGATTGGCTGACGTCTTCTCACAGCCATCTCTGCTCTATCGTTCCCGATGGTGTGCCGGCGCTTGAATTTACGCCGTAACAGGAAGATTTAATACAAATTCGCCAACCTGTTTAAGATGTATGTCATAGAAATAAGCTTCTTCACTAACAACAAAATACAAAATAAAATCGCCCACAGTACCAAAACCCCTATACCAGGGCCGGCCAAACGCTGCACAGCGTGCAGACATGCGGAAGTGCTGCACATGCGCACACGTGTGCGACAGCGAGCGACAGCGGCATCTGTTATTAGACATGTGTCCTAAATGAACGGCGGCCGCTCCACTTCCCTGTTTATGTGGTACAAGCAAGAGCGCGACATACCCAGTGTCATTTACCCCTGGTAACGGTAACCGTAACAGGGAAGTACTGAGAAATGACATGTACTGTGAAAAAAGCAAAGGACGGGAGATCTATGTTCTCAGTCGTTTAAAAATGACTGGGAACTGCAATTCTTTTTTGTAGCCGTTAGTGAAAACTCACAATGTTTGCCGTGCCGCCGAATAATAGGCGGCCAGCGTAAGTTTTCAATTGGAAGACACTACAATACATATCACAAAGACGAGTGTAGTGTACTCAGCAGTGAAGAACGGCAAGCAAAATTAAATGTCCTGAAGGAAATGGATGAGACACATCAACTCGATTATCGTTTCTCATGACCAGTGATTTATTCCTTTCATAATTAAAAATTATTGTTTACTAACTGTGCATTATTGCCTCATTCTGCTCCATGTTACATTATTATGAGGAAAGTTGGTCATTAAACCGATTGTTCCAATGTATACTTACATTAAGGGTTTTTTTATGTGTGAAGGGCTACGCTCAGCTGAAGTCGATAAAGCATAACATTCATCTAATTGTCGGTTATTATGCAGATTTCAGACGTAACTGATGAAAGATATAGCAATAATGGTATTGAAATAACAGGTGATCATCGAGATGTGTGCGGTTATCATTCTGTTCAGAGGTCAGTGAGACAGAAATTATGTGGGTGTAACTGAGGGCACCGAGAATTAGTTATAGGAAACCTCGCATTAGTTTAATGTTATTTGAAATCATGAATAAGGCTCGTTGGAAGTCGCTAAGTGCTCTCTTTCTTAAATACTAGATCAAAAACATTACACGTATTAACGTGCAGTCAGTCAAGCTGCCTTAATAAAAACCCACGTTCGTTAATTTTATTACTTGTCTTACTGGGTTAAACTGTTAACATAAAAGTAGACGTCTCAATGAATAGACTGTGACAGTATTTTAAATGTTTAATACGCGAAATACCTTCCCATAGTTGGCTTGCAATCTGTGGAAAGAGCACTAGAATGCTCCGGTACAGAGTATCCCGGCAAGTGGATAAAGCGACATCTGTTTGTAGAAACATGCACTACATGAACGCTGACGGCTGCGGCGTGCACCCTCTGACCCGGAAGTTGCACATGAGCAGGAGCAAAATTTCTGGCCGGCCCTGCCCTATACAAAAATATCAGAAAACCTTTTCAAAATGGTTCTGAGCACTATGCGACTAAACTTCTGAGGTCATCAGTCGCCTAGAACTTAGAACTAATTAAACCTAACTAACCTAAGGACATCACACACATCCATGCCCGAGGCAGGATTCGAACCTGCGACCGTAGCGGTCACGCGGTTCCGGACTGAAGCGCCTAGAACCGCACTGCCACAACGGCCGGCTAGAAAACAGGTACGTACAGAAATGTAACACTAGAGTTGAAAATGTTGAACAACACCAGCGATAAAGACGGTAGATTGCAGCTAAGTACCGCCTGGGATCCTGTGATTGGAGAGCTGAAGAGGTGTGGCGGTCGCGCCTCCGAAACTGGGCACCAGTGAAGACACGGGTGGCGGCGGCATTCAAACGACAGTCAACCACTTGACAATGGCAGAGGAGATCTCTGTCGAAAGCTCGTGGGCAGTCAACCGCTCGACGTGGCTTGAAACCTGGGAATATTTTATTCATGTACAGACTCATTTGCAATTCATGTCCAAGATTCTAAATTTGACAACATTGAAAGAATACAGGAATGCACTCTGTCTAACAACCTGAATAAACCCATCGTTGCCACAGATCTTGGCCAAAGCTGTCATTCTGCAAACAGCATAGGAAAAAAATCATCTCAACAAAGGCATGAAATTTGACCTTCTTGGAGAAACTGAAATCTTTATCAACACAAATACGTCATGAGACTACCTATTCAATGACGAAACTGAACTGAGTAACCTACTTTTCCTTCAGAATTTTGGTGACTTATTGGTTCAAAACGGTTACTCAGTCATCCAATTGCCCCCCCCCCCTCCCCATCCCATTTCTTCCCCCCCCCCCCTCTATTATCACTCTCTTTACATGCTGCCTGCATTCACGTTAATGTCACTAACATACCACAGAGTAAATCCTGTATTATGTATCTAAATATCCAAGCCTTGTATTATTAAAATGAATTGACAATACGTACGTATTATCATTCAGTTGCAATAAACAGAATCTGTTTTTTCTAATGTTCTAAACCATTTTGATGTATAAATAGAAGTGTTATAGCAGTTCATTTAAGTTTTTCATTTTTTTAAAATACACTGCTGGCGAAAAAATTAATACACTCTTTTAGAGGTTTCCACTTCACTCCAGATTTATTATTCGAACAGCGCATACGAAGTATAAGAAATGATTGCGTTTACTAGTCTATAGCACAAACAGTTCATGAGCTACTAGGTATCGATCCATGGTTCAAATGGTTCAAATGGCTCTAATCACTATGGGACTTAACATCTGACGTCCTCAGTCCCCTAGACTTAGAACTACTGAAACCTGACTAACCTAAGGCCATCAAGCACATCCATGACCGAGGCAGGATTCGAACCTGAGACCATAGCAGCAGCGCGGTTCTGGACTGAGCGTTTACGACCACTCGGTCATAGAGAGCGGCTACCCATGGTGGAATACCCATATTAGTATGTGGTGTAGCCTCCAAGGGCGGCAATGGTTCAAATGGCTCTGAGCGCCATGGGACTTAACATCTCAGGTCATCAGTCCCCTAGAACTTAGAACTTCTTAAACCTAACTAAACTAAGGACATCACACACATCCATGCCCGAAGCAAGGGGGGCAATCCAGGCGCTGACTCTGGCATCCATTCGATTGTACAGATGGCGAATTCTGTCCTGGGATACGTTATTCCACGTCTGCTCGATCTGTTCACGTATATCTGTAATAGTTGTCGGTTGACGAGTCTCCTGGGTCACTTTTCGTCCCGTCGTATCCCGCATGTGCTAGGTCGGAGATAAGTCCGGGGACTCTGCTTGTCAGGGATGTTTCTAAACGTCTTGCAGATCGCGTTGAGTTAGACGGGCAGTATGTGAGCGAGCGTTATCCTGTTGGTGCAACACATCACGTTTCTGTCGGGAGAACGGCAAAAGAACGGGTTTAACAACGTTCTGCACTTACCGAGCACTGGTTAGCTCTCCTTCAGAAACACCAAATGTGGACGAGTGTTATATCTTATTGGACCATAGACAAGGCCTGGGTGGGGCCAGTGGGTCTTGGACGAGTCCACTCTGTGAGACAGCGTACGCGCAAACGACCATCACCTTCGCTCACGCAGAACCCGCTTTCATCGCTGAAGACCATAGCACACCATTCCATGTTACATGTCGTCCTCTGATGGCAACTGTCGACGCTTGCACATCGATGATGCGTGAGTGGGAGATAGGCTAGAGGTATGCATGCCCACAGTCCCGCTGCTAATAACCAGTTGGCAACCATTCGTGTTGACACGTCTGGGCTCAGAAGCCCTCTTATCTGTGCTGTGGTAGCTTACGCCGACTATGGCGGGCGTCCGTACGGCGTCGACGTCCAGAGCCTCGTCTACGGTTGTGAGAATATTCAAGTGACCGTTGGCAGAATACTAAAGCGATGCAGTCCTTCAACATAGAAAACTGCTTACAATACGTTAATTCGTCCAGTGTTAGAGTATTGTTCGTGTGTATGGCACCTTTACCAGTTTGGTCTGATTCAAGACATTGAGAAGGTCCAAAGAAGAGCGGCAAGATTCGTGATTGGTACATTTAGCCATCGCGAGAGCGTTACAAATCTCATAGAAAACTTGAAGTGGGACACAGTTGCAGATAGACGACGTGCTAAACGGAAGGAACTGCTCACAAAATTCCGAAATCTTATCTTCGCCGAGTATGTAGATCATATATTTTAACGACCAACTTTCAAATAACGTAATGATCACCATTGAAAGATAACGGAAATTAGAGCTGCTCGTACTGAGGCGTTCAGACAGGCGTTTTTCCCTCGCGCGATCAGCGAGTGGAACAGAGGGGCGGCAGTATGTCTTGCGCGAATTGTGCCCTCCACCACACACCGCTTAGTGGCTAGCGGAGTATATATTTAGATATACTACTGGCCATTAAATCTGCTACACCAAGAAGGAATGCAGATGATAAACTGGTATTCATTGGACAAATATATTATACTAGAACTGACATGTGATCACATTTTCACTCAATTGGGTGCACAAATCCTGAGAAATCAGTACCCAGAACAACCACCTCTGGCAGTAATGACGGCCTTGATACGCCTGGCCATTGAGTCAACAGTGCTTGGATGGCATGTACAGGTACAGCTGCCCTGCAGTTGCCATGCATCTTCAACACGATACCAAGTTTCTGGCGTATTGGGACGAGCCAGTCGCCCGGCCACCATTTACCAGACCTTTTCAGTTGGTGAGAGATCTGGAGAATGTGCTGGCCAGGGCAGCAGTCGAACATTTTCTGTATCCAGAAAGGGCCGTACAGGACCTGCAACATGCGGTCGTGCATTATCCTGCTCAAATGTAGGGTTTCGCAGGGATCGAATGAAAGGTAGAGCCACGGGTCGTAACACTTCTGAAATGTAACGTCCACTGTTCAACGCGAACAAGAGGTGACGAGACGTGTAACGAATGGCACCCCATACCATCACGCCGGGTGATACGCCAGTATGGCGATGACGAATACACGCTTCCAATGCGCGTTCACCGCTATGTCGCCGAACACGGATGCGACGATCATGATGCCGTAAACAGAACCTGGATTCACCCAAAAAAATGACGTTTTGCCCTTAGAGCACCCAGGTTCGTCGTTGAGTACACCATCGCAGGTGCTCCTGTCTGTGATGCAGTGTCAAGGGAAACCGCAGCCATGGTATCCAAGCTGATAGTCCTTGTTGCTGGAAACGTCGTCGAACTGTTCGTGCAGATGGTTGTTGTCTTGCAAACGTCTGTTGACTCAGGGATCGAGATGTGGCTGCACGATCCGTTACAGCCATGCGGATAAGATGCCTGTCATCTCGACTGCTCGTGATACGATGCCGTTGGGATCCAGCATGGCGTTCCGTATTACCCTCCTGAACCCACCGATTCCATATTCTGCTAACAGTCATTGGATATTGACCAACGCGAGCAGCAATGTCGCGATACTATAAACAGCAATCGTAATAGGCTACAATCCGACCTGTATCAAAGTCGGAAACGTTATGGTACGCATTTCTCCTTCTTACACGAGGCATCACAACAAAGTTTCACCAGGCAACGCCGGTCAACTGTTATTTGTATATAAGAAATCGGCTGGAAACTTTCCTCATGTCAGCACGTTTTAGGTGTCGCCACGGGCGCCAACCTTGTGTGAATCCTCTGAAGAGCTAACATTTTCATGTCACAGCATCTTCTTCCTGTCGGTTAAATTTCGCGTCTGTAGCACGTCTTCTTTGTGATGTAGCGATTTTAATGGCTAGTAGTGTTTGTAGATGTAGATGTAGATACCAGCATCGTTCCATAGCTGACGCAGCACGTCTCACTTGTGTTGCAACTCTCCGAAAGGATTATCCCGCCACTCGGAAGGTCAAAATTTGATCCCTTCCAAACTTGCTCAGTTGGCTGTAGGAAGTACGAGTGAGTCTCCATGGCATGGTTGCCTGCTTGCTTCGCACTTTTGCACCATACTGAGACCTCTGGCTGTGATCATTCCCTATTGAAGTGTAGACAAAGGTGGAGCTCTTTTAGCTACGCCACTACCTATCTGATGGCGGACGAAATTGAAACCAGTATTAGCACATCTACTATCCCGCGGGTGGCGTATGCCGCCATCGTATCAAAATCGACGTTCTCTTCCCAGGGGTATTAATATTTTATCCGGTATTGTATAAAGCACAATTTACTTATAACGTGCTGCAATTGTCTGCAAATATTGCAACTTTATTTTATTTTTGTGGGTTCATGTTAACACCAGTTCTGATAAAAGTATTTTTACATACATAAACATTATTATAAGCAATCGAAAAACAAACATTGGGTTTAAGCAAAGTGCATAATACCTTTTTTCGGAAATGTTTGTAACAAAGCATCTCCGGTTCGTATGGCCGAGCGGTCCTAGGCACTCAGTCCAGAACCGCGCTGCTGCTACGGTCGCAGGTTCGAATCAAGCCTCGGTCATGGATGTGTGTGATGTCTGTGAGGTCTGATAGAAAACAATTTCTTATTCTCTTTGATTTGTTTCTCTTTATTGGGATAAGTCGTTCAACATGTTTTTATTTTTGAAGGAATTTTATTATTCCATAGTTATTTATAGAAAAACTTACGAGTATATACAGTGCGTCTGTGACACATATATTTGAACTTCCTAGTCAGATTAAATTTGTTTGCTGAACATGGACTCCAGATGGGATCTGTCTTTCACAGAAAGTGCTGTTGCAGTCAAGCTGTCTAAACACCTGTCACTTCAGCACCGAGCAAAACTTTTCTCTACCATTTTTTCTGCACCAAAACCTGTAATGGTTACTTTTGCAGACTCCGTGGTGTGTGCTGCAGTTTGCTGAACGTTAATTGCTTAGTGATCCTCCTGTCATGTCAGCGATTGTAGCGACTGCTAGGTTGTTTGGTTGTGTGGGGGAAGAGACCAAACAGCGAGGTTATCGGTCTCATAGGATTAGGGAAGGATGGGGAAGGAAGTCGGCCGTGCCCTCTCAAAGGAACCATCCCGGCATTTGCCTGGAGCGATTTAGGGAAATCACGGAAAACCTAAATCAGGATGGCCGGACGAGGGATTAAACCGTCGTCCTTCCGAATGCGAGTCCATTGTCTAACCACTGCGCCATCTCGCTCGGTGACTGCTAGGTCCACACTGCTGAAGATAAGTGAACAATGATCTGTTCTGGGGAGCGGTTACATTAAGGAAAAGTGGTCAATAAGTACTCACATGTATTGAGATAAACAAATGTATTATTAATCTGTATTGTAAAAGAACCAAAGAAATTGAACAACTTTCTGGTATATTTCAGAGTGGTTTGCCTGGTGTAACATCAGTATAGCATTAATTTTTTTGTGTAGGCTCCCGAAATGCTGTTGTGTGGGAATATTACAAATTTCCATCGAGCAACTGAGACACATGTTGCAATCAGTGAAAATCGGGAGCTCATCCCTTATGGTGCTTAACCTGTAACTTAACCTGTAACTTGCCTCATGGCTTCTGCTAGGAAGTCATTATGTCTACTCAGTGACTCAACCTCTGGTAGTAAGCCAGCTGACGAACTGTTATCAGTAAGTGACGATTCAAGTGGGCTTCTCAGATGATTGTGCAGATGACTTGGCAGGTAGGTGATGAACAACAGCAGTCAGATTGTAATCTTGTGCGTTGTCCAGGCCCCCCCTGTCCTGTATACCAGTTACTGTCTATTTTGTGTCATTGCTCGGATCTGATATGTTGTTCTGAGAATGGTGGTGTCTGTTGTTCGCTGATCACACTTTTTTACTCGTCCTAGTTTATAGGCGGTGAAATCCCTGAACTAGCAGGACAAAGTGGGTGAGGTTTTACTTGTGGAAAGGGGCCAAAATAAGTCGCCGTCAGTTACACTCAACATATAAATTTTATTAGTTAAAACACGCAATAACATAGGCAAGAATTAAAATCGATAAGGTTCTAACGAAAGAGCTCCTTTGATTTGATTTAAATCGGCTGAAAGCCACATACGAAAATCCAGGGCCTAAGGCCTACGCAAGGAATTGAGGTACAGGAGCTGTTCTGGAAGTTTCACTTCTCCCAAGGAAAAAAAAAAAAAAAAAAAAAAAAAAAAAATCACTTCCACAAAAAATAAGCTGAAGTCCACACATTAAGCAAGAACAGTGTTGGCTTAAAGCCAAAACAAAAATTTTGTCAGTGTTAATTCTAAATAGGCCGAAACCCAGCTGAAGGCCACATATCAACCTAACAATTTAATGGCTTAAAGCCTAGGAAGAAGGGCTTTCAGTTTAATAGGCTGAGGGCCTTAGCTTTAAACATGCGAACTCGGCTGAAAGCCTCATACTAAAGAATAACAATGTTATGACTCAAGGCAAGGCCAAGATCTTAAATTTCTATTTAAGTGAGATTAAAACTCGGCTGAAGGTCATATACTAGAGAATAACAATCTTATGACTTAAGGGTAAGACAGAATTTTGAATTTTTGATTTAAGAGAGATTAAACTCAGCTGAAGACCACACAGTAAAGAATTCCAATCTTATAACTTAAGGGCAAGACAAAAATTTTGAAATTTTAATTTAGGAGAGATTAAAACTCGGCTGAAAGCCACACACCATGTCAAAACAATTTTACGGCTTAAGGCCTAAGAAGAATAGCTTCCAATCTGAAAAGGCTGAGGGCTTTAGCTTAAAACATTTCATGCAAACTCGACTGAAGGCCTCATACAAAAAAAAAAAAAAAAAAAAAAAAAAAAAAAAAAAAAAAAAAAGTGTTATGACTTAACGGCAAGAGCAAGATTTTGAAGATTCATTTCAGTCTACATTTACATCTACATGAATACTCTGCAATTCACATTTAAGTGCTTGGCAGAGGGTTCATCGAACCACAATCATACTATCTCCCTATCATTCCACACCCGAACAGCGCGCGGGAAAAACGAACACCTAAACCTTTCTGTTCGAGCTGTGATTACTCTTATTTTATTATTATGATCATTCCTACCTATGTAGGTTGGGCTCAACAAAATATTTTCGCATTCGGAAGAGAAAGTTGGTGACTGAAATTTCGTAAATAGATCTCGCCGTGACGAAAACCGTATTTGCTTTAATGACTTCCATCCCAGCTAGCGTATCATATCTGCCACACTCTCTCTCCTATTACGTGATAATACAAAACGAGCTGCCCTTTTTTGCACCCTTTCGATGTCCTCCGTCAGTCCCACCTGGAAAGGATCCCACACCCCGCAGCAATATTCTAACATAGGACGAACGAGTGTAGTGTAAGCTGTGTCTTTAGTGGACTTGTTGCATCTTCTAAGTGTCCTGCCAATGAAACGCAACCTTTGGCTCGCCTTCCCCACAATATTATCTATGTGGTCTTTCCAACTGAAGTTGTTCGTAATTTTAACACCCAGGTACTTAGTTGAATTGACATCCTTGAGAATTGTACTATTTATCGAGTAATCGAATTCCAACGGATTTCTTTTGGAGCTCATGTGGATCACCTCACACTTTTCGTTATTTGGCGTTAACTGCCACCTGCCACACCATACAGCAATCTTTTCTAAATCGCTTTGCAACTGATATTGGTCTTCGGATGACCTTACTAGACGGTAAATTACATCATCATCTACGAACAACCTAAGAGAACTGCTCAGATTGTCACCCAGGTCATTTATATAGATCAGGAACAGCAGAGGTCCCAGGACGCTTCCCTGGGGAACACCTGATATCACTTCAGTTTTACTCGATAATTTGCCGTCTATTACTACGAACTGCGACCTTCCTGACAGGAAATCACGAATCCAGTCACACAATTGAGGCGATACCCCATAGCCCCGCAGCTTGATTAGAAGTCGCTTGTGAGGAACGGTGTCAAAAGCTTTCCGGAAATCTAGAAATACGGAATCAACTTGAGATGCCCTGTCGATAGCGGCCATTACTTCGTGCGAATAAAGAGCTAGTTGCGTTGCACAAGAACGATGTTTTCTGAAACCATGCTGATTACGTATCAATAGATCGTTCCCTTCGAGGTGATTCATAATGTTTGACTACTGCAAACCGACGTCTATGATATACGTCTGTTAATTGCTTCAAATGTCTCTGAGCACTATGGGACTTAACATTTCAGGTCATCAGTCCCCTAGAACTTAGAACTACTTAAACCTAACTAACCTAAGGACATCACACACATCCATGCCCGCGGCAGGATTCGAACCTGCGACCGTACCAGTCGCGCGGTTCCAGACTATCGGTCTGTAGTTCGATGGATTACTCCTACTACCCTTCTTAAACAGTGGTGCGACCTACGCAATTTTTCCAATCTGCAGGTAGAGATCTATCGGTGAGCGAGCTGTTGTATATGATTGCTAAGTAGGGAGCTATTGTATCAGCGTAATCTGAAAGGAACCTAATCGGTATACAATCTGGACCTGAAGACTTGCCCGTATCAAGCGATTCGAGTTGCTTCGCAACCCCTAAAATATCTACTTCTAAGAAACTCATGCTAGCAGCTGTTGGAGTTTCAAATTCTGGAATATTCCATTCGTCTTCCCTGGTGAAGGAATTTCGGAAAACTGCGTTCAATAACTCCGCTTTAGCGGCACATTCTTCGGATTTTCTACCAAATTTCGAGACAATGTTTCGTTTTGGAACCTAGTAAAGGCATCTTTCATTGAAGTCCGTGCCACATTTGGCGAGTCTGTAAATTTTAGCCAATCTTCGGGATTTCGCGTTCTTCTGAACTTCGCATGCTTTTTCCGTTGCCTCTGCAACAGCGTTCGGACCTTTTTTGTGTACCACGGGGGATCCGTTCCATCTCTTACCAATTTATGAGGTATGAATATCTCAATTGCTATTGCTACTATATCTTTGAATTCGAGCCACATCCTCGTCTACATTTGCATAGTTAGTTCGGAAGGAATGGAGATTGCCTCTTAGGAAGGCTTCTAGTGACACTTTATCCGCTTTTTTTTAAATAAAATTGTTTTGCGTTTGTTTCTGGTGGATTTGGAAGAAACGGTATTGAGCCAAGCTACAACGACCTTGTGATCACTAATGTCTGTATCACTCATGATGCTCTCTATTAGCTCTGGATTGTTAAAACTCGGTTGAAGGCCACACACCATGGAGAAAACAATTTCATGGCTTAAGGCCTAAAGAGAAAAAAAAGCTTAAAATTTTAAGCTAAAACTCGGCTGACGGCCATACTGAGTACTTAAGGCTAAAAGGAAATCACTATGTAAAACACAAGGAGAGGCGCCCAGAAGGTTCCAAGGGTTGGCCTGGGAAATAACACTAAACGCACGTTTGGGTGAGACAGGCAGCTTGACCGATAACCTCTTAATCGGAAGGCAAACCAACCGAAGGCCAGCCGACAAACCAACCAACAAAATCAGTTCTGCTCCACCCGACGAGCAAAACGACAACAAGACGTTAGTAGTTCAACGTTCTGGATACTGGTGCCCAATCCAGCCAAGTCAGAATAAACGTCCAAAACTACCAACACACCTCTGCTGTCGAACTACACGCCGTGCTGGACAGCAACAACACGAAGAAGAAAATACACTACCAAAAACTACGCCAATGTCCAGGGCAGGTGACCAGATCGTTAACCGCCACAAGGCAAAAGATGCTGCTGGTGCACTTCATTAATGAAGGAGTGAATTAAATTAAGCTAAAACCCATCCAAGAAAACGGCTGCAATTCTAGCCGACTTAAATGCACACACGTTGCTGCTCGTGGGAATCTCGCAGAAAGCAACAACCAGAATCAAACGAGGAGAAATGCTAGCGGTTGAGGCTTGATAGTAGGTTAAGTGAGCACTCAGCTTTAGAGTCCAAGATCGGTGGGCGACGAACTTCGCAACCCTCGCAAGAAGCGCCTCACAACTCCAACCACGCGTGTACGCCGCCAGCGGCTCCACCCCGAAATTGCGTGACAGGGACTTCCTCGCTGCTCTGCGCCAACTGACCGACTGCCACACACACGGAAACGGTCAAAAGACCAAAAACACGTCTGACGATGAGACGACCGACCGTACGACCAACCAACGGTCGTTCCAGCTCCAGTCTTCTTTCGTCGGACAATGCATGTGTGTGCCCAGCAGTCGGCAAGCACTGTCAGTCAGCACCTCACTGGCGCTCCTTGCCCTATGCTGCTTCGTGCCCGACTGCACTCCTGGTCCGTCGAGACATACGACGACCCGGAAATGCTATCTGTCGCTCCATAGATGGTACGACAGTGCACTTACCGATAAGCGCTGCTGCTGCCACTCACTGGCAAGCAAGGCAGGAGTTAGTGACGCCAGTGGCAATAGTCAGTGACTCACACTGTATAGTCAACTGTTTGCCCTATCAGTCTGTATGATGCTCTAACATCCTTCATGCCAATTATTAAACTTGGTCAAAGTCCGAAAGATGTCGACAATGTGTAAATGTGCATCCTCTAGACGAACTGCGTTGTGGCGATCATCCGAGTAGTCACCATGTACTCAAACTAAAACTATTAATAAATTTTATACACCGTGGACTGTCTGGTTTGGCAGACTGAGTGCTTAAATACTGGGTTTATACAGACAAAGTGCCTAAATAACCATGGAATACGGCTTTCGTACTCTTGATTACCTCTGACATACGCTACCACTCTTAGTGACGAACACTTTAAATGTTACCACAAAAATAATTACTCTTTCACCAAAATAATCAAAAGTGCTTCCACCCCACCTACGAGTCCCTACGATATTGTAGGACCCTCTTTACTCTAATTACGATGCAATGTTTCTTCGGACATGCACACGTCATAATTATAACTTAGGCACTGAAGTATTGTACTTAACCGCCGACACCGGGCAAGCATTTTCAAGTTAAATGTCCCTCCCCCACCGAAATATACATAATCTACATCACATACATCTACATACATACTCCGCAATCCACCATACGGTGCGTGGTGATGGGTACCTCGTGCCACAACTAGCATCTTTTCTCCCTGTTCCAGTTCCAAACAGAACGAGGGAAAAATGACTGCCTATATGCCTCTGTACGAGCCCTAATCTCTCTTATCTTATCTTTGTGGTCTTTGCGCGAAATATAAGTTGGCGGCAGTAAAACTGTACTGCAGTCAGCCTCAAGTGCCGGTTCTCTAAATTTCCTCAGCAGCGATTCACGAAAAGAACGCCTCCTTTCCTCCAGAGACTCCCACCCGAGTTCCTGAAGCATTTCCGTAACACTCGCGTGATGATCACACCTACCAGTAACAAATCTAGCAGCCCGCCTCTGAATTGCTTCTATGTCCTCCCTCAATCCGACCTCATAGGGATCCCAAACGCTCGAGCAGTACTCAAGGATAGGTCGTGTTAGTGTTTTATAAGCGGTCTCCTTTACAGATGAACCACATCTTCCCAAATTTCTACCAATGAACCGAAGACGACTATCCGCCTTCCCCACAACTGCCATTACATGCTTGTCCCACTTCATGTCGCTCATCAATGTTACGGCCAAATATTTAATCGACGTGACTGTGTCAAGTGCTACACTACTAATGGAGTATTCAAACATTACAGGATTCTTTTTCCTATTCATCTGCATTAATTTAGATTTATCTATATTTAGAGATAGCTGCCATTCTTTACACCAATCACAAATCCTGTCCAAGTCACCTTGTATCCTCCTACAGTCACTCAACAACGACACCTTCCCATACACCACAGCATCATCAGCAAACAGCCGCACATTGCTATCCACCCTATCCAGAAGATCATTTATGTAGATAGAAAACAACAGCGGACCTACCACACTTCCCTGGGGCACTCCAGATGATACACTCACCTCCGATGAACACTCACCATCTAGGACAACGTAATGGCTTCTATTACGTAAGACGTCTTCGAGCCACTCACATATTTGGGAACCATTCCCATCTGCTCGTACCTTAGTTAGGAGTCTGCAGTATAATAGATGTACTAATACAAGTTGTAGACGCATGGTTGCCGGCATATGTAAGTTTGGGTCTGATTCTGATTCTTGGTCGGGTACGGAACTTGTGAAAAGCGGGAAATCCGGTTTCGAAATCCGGTGAGCCGCAAATTTTGATTGACATCATTCCATTATACAGCTGATGGTTCTCCATATTCACAACAGCGAATGCATTTCATGTATGAGTCCCTAGTCTCACTTCTGCCTTGCACTGCAGTCTTGCACTTCGTTTGATACAAATATATTCACGTTACATTTATATAAACAGGCCAAATAAGAAGTCACACCAAAATTTATAAACATATAGAGAGCGATATGTTGCTTCTCGGTTTTAGCTGGTTGTACGTCAGTGTAAGTAGAGAAAATTTTCTTCTGAAAAATGGTGTACGAATGTTACTAATTATAAAATCTGTTGGTTCAAATGGCTCTGAGCACCATGTGACTTTACTTCTGAGGTCATCAGTCGCCTAGAACTTAGAACTAATTAAACCTAACTAACCTAAGGACATCACACACATCCATGACCGAGGCAGGATTCGAACCTGCGACCGTAGCGGTCGCACGGTTCCAGACTGTAGCGCCTAGAACCGCATGGACACTCCGGCCGTCTATTAAATCTGTGAAACGATCTGTATATCACAGAGAAGATCAGGTGCAGTAGGTACCATGAAGTGTCTATCATAAGGTTATTACTGCGGTGTAAGGAATAGTGTTGATCAAATTAGGTTTCGTAGTCATACATTGAAGTGAAAAGGTAACAACAGACAATTCTTAACAACATTGTATATAACTGCAATGTTCAAAATGGCTCTGAGCACTATGGGATTTAACATCTGAGGTCATCAGTTCCCTAGAACTACTTAAACCTAACTAACCTAAGGACACCACACACATCCATGCCCGAGGCAGGATTCGAACCTGCGACCGTAGCAGCAGCGCGGCTCAGCTGCAATGTTATTAACTGCAGTTAACATACAAAATAATACACCCCTTGGAGGGGAGACTGAATGCTTATACTCATCTGATGAACGAATATGTTCCCTTTTCTATCTAAAAACCAGGTGAAGTAGCAGAAATTTCCCATTCAATTCTTGCAAAAACCGTCGTTATGGTTCATGAAACAGGTGCTGATTCGAACAGCCTCTTCATTGGGCTGCACCAGCCACACTTTCCTCTGGTGGCGGGGGAGATTCTTTGGATTGGACACTCTGTAATTTTCAAAGGATGCAGTGAAATTTCTCAAGACATGGAAGAGCTGGTGGGTGGTTTCTCCTTGGTGTGTGGACATAAACCCAAATTTAATCTTCAGGCATCCGCAGGCAAAGCTGGTGCGACTGGCGGCGCCATGGCTGTAGCAAGCGGGTTAGTGCCAGCAGGTGTACACAGCAAGCACTTCGGGAAGCACGACCAATGCTCTGAAAACTGGCTGCCACCCGGGAAGAGTTCGTTACCTGCTTTTGAGACATGATAGGAAGCCTTCTATGGACCTTACTGGACTGTCGAGCGTCGAGCCCTCCATATCCACTGCCTAGTAGCAAGAAATCGAATACTTTCCACTCCCATCAAAACACACACAATTAGTCATCGTAAAAAAATTGAAACAAATGGTTCAAATGGCTCTGAGCACTATGGGACTTAACATCTGTGGTCATTAGTCCCCTAGAACTTAGAACTACTTAAACGTAACTAACCTAAGGACATCACACACACCCATGCCCGAGGCAGGATTCGAACTTGCGACCTTAGAGATCACGCGGTTCCAGACTGAAGCGCCTAGAACCGCACGGCCACACCGGCCGGCAGAATTGAAACAAAATCACAAATCCACATCTGACAGTTATATTATAACCGTATGTGTTAAAGTATATTGTTTCAGGCAAACGTTCAGCTTTGGACACTCTGTAGATATTTCATGCATGTGTGCACCAATTAAACACATTTCTGTTCACAGAAGCACTGAACTGCTAACGCCCGAGCTCGGGATATTTTCTTTGTTAGTAGTTTCACCATAGACTATCTCTTCTTCTCACCCTTCTCTCTTACAGGATTCATATGTTATTTCGGATCTGGCAATGTTGGTAATAGTGGACATCCACATGTACTTCCCCCCGGGATAGAAACTGTGTACTCTATCTGTCTACGTCTATCGTTATGTTCAGGTATGAGAACGTTTTCGACATGTTTATATAACGTGTATCTGACACGGGACGTAGGTACCAGCTCAGTATTTTCATAATTGATTGTGTGAAACCGCCTATAAATCATATCCAGGCAGGCCCGTACGTCCGGCTACCGTAGTTAACCTGCCAGGGGAATTTCATCCGCGGCTGGTACACTTCCCCGTGTCCTAGAACGCCCTTGTTAGTCATTTCAGCACAAGTTATGCTAGTATGATAAAAAAGAAAAAGAACGTAACTCCCTTCGAACTGGCCTCGGAAGGCCCAGTGGTGCCGACCGACCGCCGTATCATCTTATCGCTAAGCATCTCTGGTTGCACATAGGGAGAGGCATGTGGCCAGCACACCGCTGTCCTGGCCGCTGTCAGTTTTCGTGACCAGAGCCACTATTTTCTCACAAGTAAACCTACCCAAGAGATAAACTTCGATTCTGGTCGGCTATGAATACGTTGTAGTTTAGAGCAAAATAAGAGACACATGTTTTTATACGTGTTGATGCGGCCGTTTATGGGGTGAAACACCCCCTTGAAAAAAAAAAAACATTTAAATGTTTCTGAATGAATACTGTTGATACGGTAACACAGATAAAAAATTTCTTCAAATAAGAGTTGTACGTTACAACGGTGCACCCAGATATATGTCGAGAAAGTCACTGTTTTCGAAATCTCCCCCCACCATTTTGTCCTTCATTTCGACATTAGTTAGATTGCAGCAATTAGTGAAGCTGTAATGGCACATCTGTGGGGTAGCTATTGTAAATATTTTTCCATTTTTTACTCTGTTACATTTCAAATTGTCTAATTCAGGGGTCATCAAACTTTTTAGTTCGCGGGCCACATTGACTCCTCCACGAAGTCATAAGGGCCAAGATCTACCTAGTGGGATTAAAGCATCCTAGCACTCCATGATCACCGTAATGTAAGGCTAAAGGAAAGACGAAATCGCAGATATCTAAGGTTGTGGGAATAGCTAGCACTTAAACGAAGTACGATTTTTATTTAAGTACATAATTTTGATTGATGGACGTACCTGACCGTAATTCTGGCGTATTTTATTCTGGCGAATTTCACCGACAAAAAAGTATGTCACTACACATTCTTCACCTAAGCGTCCTGCAAAGTTAATGAAATCTCAAAATCATTGTTAGCAACACTATTACTGCAAGACGTAACAAAGGTAGAGTATGTCAACGCATTGATATTTCAAGCGGCGCAGCAATAAGTTTAATTATGTAGTCTTGTAGCGACTAACAGAGCCAGAGCATATATTTGATAGTTCTGTTGCGTGATTGTGTCTATGTTGCGAGTGCCTCACTAAAGTGAAACCTCGTTTAAGAAGCATCTTCCATAAGATTGGTTACCAAGGCTAGCCACAGAAGTGGCGTCCATTTGAAAGACTTGCACCAGACTCGTGAGTAGAATAATATGCAAAGAATTTTTTTACTTAAAATGTTTTCAGTAAACTAGTCTTAACCGTTCTTTTTTTTCACTATCGCACGGAGAGTGGTCTGTCTGTTTTTGTGGATAGCCATAAGTTTAACCATGACCTTCCGCTTTGTAAAGATAGAGCTCCGACAATGTCGCGGTGTATTGGTCGCGATAGGCCTCGAAATTCAATTGTTGGCAGTATAGGTACCACCTCAAATATTTGGTGGGCCGGATACCGGGGACGTTCGGCCAGTTAACGCGGGTCGGTTTGCCTGCCCTCGCGGGCCGGTTTCGGGCCGCGGGCCGTAGTTTGGAGACCCCTGGTCTAATTGTTAGTGTCGTTATATTTTTGTATCTGCAAACGTATGTCAACTAGTCTGTAAAAACAAAGATGACACTCGGGGCAACCGTAAGTGGGAAAAGCCTTTACGGTCGCTTCCATCAGCCACCGAGCCGAGTGTCAACTTAGTTCGTGCGGACTGTGAATCATGAAGTCCAGTATACGTAAGAGCATCTTCGCAAAGAGGTTTTGCAAAGTCGACGTGAGATACCAATAGTGGGGAGTTGGACGTCGGCACGGGAATGAGGCGGGAGCATGTGTTGGATGCTCGTGGATTTTATATGTTGCACAAATGTGTGAACAAATTTATGGACTCTTCTGTTTGAAGCACAGTGGGTGCATAGTGAAAGGACAAATAGCTGGTTAACAATGACGTTGAGACAAACTTTAAATAGGTTTTCGCAATTGTTGAAGACGCTGTGAATTAAAACCAAAATAACACAGTATCGTGCTGACTGCGGGCGGTGATAATGGTTGCCAGTTTGTACTGAATGATGAACTATGTGGTACCTTTTCCGCTGTGTAAATCTTGATGCTGACATGATACACCAAGGTTTCGACAGTAATTAATAGAAAGAATAGATGAGTAATTAACCTGGAATCTTTTCAGCTACATTACGAGGCTGACGAATACCAGTTTCAAACAGCCTTTGTCGACACAACACTTCGGAATTGAGCTACGAGGTAAAACAGCCCCATAATACGGTGATTTATATGAGAAACTGATGCAAGTAGATGTTCTTACAAGCACAGTATTATCAATTACTCATTATTTACTTAAATGTGAAGAGATGTTTGTGCTCTAATGAACCTAAAATTATTAATATAAAATTATTTGTGTACCAGTTGTCGTTCATGTCACTAACAAAGATCATCATCTATGTAAAATTCTTTCCACTCTTCCTGGCAAGTTTATAAATAGTCTACAGCTACTCAAAATCATTTCAAAAATTGCTGAAGCTATCAGACTCTAATTTTCGTCATATTAATTAATTAATATCAAATTTGAAGTGATGGAAGTTGGTATTCGCCCTCACTCGACGTGCGCGTGAACCTTCTATAATCTCTGTCTTATTTCTGGTTGGCCAAGTCCACCGACATTGTAGTGAACAAACCGGACAGCTGATTAACACGTGCGTTTCTGTTTATAACGATTTTTCCATCTTGTTCATGCTTACAGAGGAATATGAGATCAAATGCCATCTAACTTTCGGATGTTTAAACTTTATTTTCTGAGTAGACGGGTTAAAAGTTTATCAGCTGCTAATTTTACTGTCACTGAAGTTCTGTTCTTCTTCTGTTGCACTTCGAAGTTTAGGTACGTCTACTTGTTCCATCTTCACTTTTAACTGCAACCACGTTCTGTGTTTCCTACGACCCTCGTTATTCTTGGCTGGTAAAGCACAGCCTCTCCTGAGATTCTCTTTCCACTCGTTCTCTGCATGTGGTGGTTTTTCCATAAAGTTTTATTTTTATCGATCTTTCGATTAATAGTGTAAATATATAGCTAATTCCTAAGTTCTGGTGGTTTTTCCATAAAGTTTTATTTTTATCGATCTTTCCATTAATAGTGTAAATATATAGCTGATTCCTAAGTTCTTCATTGCTTATAAGGTCTTCCCTGGTAACACCTCCCATGTTCTTGAGAAATCTCATTTCTGTTGCTTGTAGTTTACTTTTATCACGTTTTTTAGGGATACGTAACTCACTCCCATGTAGCAATACAGTTGTGGCCTTGGTTTTATACCATTTTTATTTTATTTTCTTCTATGTTTTGTTTTCGAGTGTTTTGTTTATAATTCCACATATTGACTGATATTTGTTAATCTTATTTTCTATATCCGTGTCCGTATACAAAATTATATCACATGCTAAAAAATTGAAGCTGTGACCTGCCCAATTTCTAAATGTGTTTCTCACGATGAGCAGTAATTTTAGTTTTCTTTATTGATATGCAAATGTTATGTTTTCTTTTCCCTAATTTATGTAATTTATACACTGTTTTCTTGTAGCTCATCTTCACTTTCTTGCAAATCTGTTGTACAATTGCATATATATTGATATTTAAACATTTATTTTTATTAATATGTATAACATAAGTAGCGTCCTGTATCCAGTTCTTGACGATGATGATGATGAGTCCCGTACTTCTTTACAGATCGTAGGGGAGCGACGCGGGTGACCCGCGCCGCCTTACTAGGCAAGCTTCTAGCGGAGGTGGTTTGCCATTGCCTTCCTCCGACCGTAATGGGGATGGATGACGATGATGAGGACGTTCTTAATCAAATCATTTCCGTATACATTAAATAAGGTTGAGGACAGGCTACATCCTTGATCGAGTCCCTTATTGGTAGGAATTTTTACCGTTTTATTATTGTCAACATTCATTATTATTTTTATGTCCTTGTATAAGCTTTTTATAAAACTTCCTGGCACATTAAAACTGTGTGACGGGCCGAGACTCGAAGTCGGGACCTTTGCCTTTCGCAGGCAAGTGCGGTACCATCTGAGCTACCCAAGCTTGGGTAGCTCAGATGGTACCGCACTTCCCTGCGAAAGGCAAAGGTCCCGACTTCGAGTCTCCGCCCGTCACACAGTTTTAATCTGCCAGGAAGTTTAATGTCATCGCACACTCCGCTGCAGAGTGAAAACCTCATTCTATAAGCTTTTTATAGTTTTAATAAAGTGTGTAGGACATCCTGTTTTATGTGACACTGTTTCTTTCTGTTCACAACGTCAAAACATTTCGAAGTCACATCTCTAAAATTCTTTTTTGGATAAATGTGTTATCACTGCATGCGCAGCCTTTCCGAAATTCGCTTTATTCTTCTAATACTGGAGTCTCTGTTATAATTTTCTAATTCTGGGTTTTCTATTTCCGTGAGTAATGAAGTACTTTGAGAAGTAAAAAAATGGTTCAAATGGCTCTGAGCACTATGTGACTGAACATCTATGGTCATCAGTCCCCTAGAACTTAGAACTACTTAAACCTAACTAACCTAAGGACATCACACACATCCATGCCCGAGGCAGGATTCGAACCTGCGACCGTAACAGTCTCGCGGTTCCGGACTGAGCGCCTAGAACTGCTAGACCACCGCGGCCGGCTTTGAGAAGTAATAGATGGTCAAAATATGAGAAGAACAGTTAATAAAATCTGTTATATTGTTTAAGTTGCAAGGACAATTTAAATCCAAAAGTTTATTCATCGGATATCTAAAGCTAAAACATTTCATGCTGCAACGCTTTGCTTACCTTATCTGAAAAGCACGACCGGTTTTGTATCGTTAGTTACATCATCAGGTGAACTCCTGAATAGAAAGAAACCGCCATATACGAGTAGTACCAGCAAGTGGAAACGTAGGTTAAAAAGAACGTCAGATCATTGCCAAAAGTGGCTGAATGCAAGTAACGAATAATATGACAATGACCAATATTTATAGTTATAAGATGATACTGGAGTACAACTGATCTTAAACATGACCCTCATTCCCAGAATTTTAAACCATTCTAAACATCATATGACAGTTCACGTTAAACTGACGTAGAAAGGGGGGCAATAGCCAGAACCCTTAAAGGAAAATGACTAATCCATTAAAATACGGTGCTGCGGGGGAAACAGCAGGAAACCGGCGGAAACCGTATCACGTACTAGTTGATCAGCGAGTGGAGTACAGGCCAGCGCCTTGCCTGACCGCAAACTAACGCGGAAACATATGACGAGCCAGTCGACAGGTGGCGCATGCGCAGTCTGATTCTTGGGTGTGAGTAAACTACGAGGAATACTATAATGTCAAACACTTGCTATAGAAAATATAAACTCGATGCCGTTGGATACATAAATAGCGTTATTTGGGAAGCTATTGAAAATGTTAGAAAACTCTTTAAAAAAGCTAAAAGGCGAGGAACACATGAAGTACCAAGCCGTAGAAAGGACCAAAGATGGAAGGGAAACGAAGAAGGAGCAGTGCACAAACAGATAGAAGGGACTGGTTATCCTTTGAGACAGTCAAATGGTTCAAATGGCTCTAAGCGCTATGGGACTTAACATCTGAGGTCATCAGTCCTCTAGACTTAGAACTACTTAAACCTAACTAACCTAAGGACATCACACATATCCATGCCCGAGGCAGAATTCGAACCTGCGACGTAGCGGTCTCGCGGTTCCAGACTGTAGCGCCTAGAACCGCACGGCCACTCCAGCCGGCCAGCCAGAAGTAACTGAGTTCGATTTATGCTTGAATTCAACTTGGGTGTTGCGAGTATGAGTAGGGGATTACTTTAATGCACGGTAAGTCTCTAGTTCTTCTACAAGATTAAGAACATTGCCGTTTCGTTCCCCGTACAACACTGTAGTATTGGATGAAATATTGGTAACGGAGTGATCCGTCTTTGAAAAATGGGCGTCTAAATCTGAGTTAGAGTCCGAGACAGATAAATGTCCCCTAAACCCGACAGCAAATGTTCTACTCGGCTGTAATCTCCTGGAAATTTAAAAGGCTCACCCTTCAATTTTTTCTCCATGTCCTCTGCCCGATATTCCTGCGAATGAAATAAGGTGGGATAATCTTGCGAGTCGAAAGCTGTTTGCCAACTCAACAAGAAATCCGACCACATTATGATACTCAATGATACGAAACCTTCTTAGGGGTACATTTACTAATGGAACTAACGTAAGTATGTCCTCGTCTTGGTCTAAGGATGGAGCTGAGGACCCTCTAAGTTTTTTTAAGAATGCCGCTATTAATAACACAACCCAATGAAATTTTTTTGGAAAAATGTTTCTGCTTTGATAGCTGATCTCTATAGATTTTTATGAGCTGAATCCAAATCTAGCCTTAGTATTTTTGTATCACCCATAGTTTTCGAGCAATATGCTTTTTACTATATACTATAAAAATCCTATGCTATACGGTAAACGGGGAAATTAATGAAACGCTTTGTTACAACATAAGCATGGTTTGTATTTACAGTAAGCTACTTAAAACAATGATATGTGTTAATAGATGTTTCACTTGTCAGCTGGAATTGATTTTTATTTCCTTTCTCTTTTTTCTTTGAAGCTTCTTGTGTAGCGTTTTCTACGATGAGTCACTTGCTGAACGTCTCGGTGAAGTGACCAACAGTAGTCCTCCATCATGTTGGTGTTCCAGCGGTCTTGGTGGCGTTTTTCCATCATTGTAATGTCCTGGTGAAAACGCTCTCCTTGCTCCTAAATTACATCTCCCATACTGTCCGTGAAGTAATCAAGGTGACTGTTCAAAAAGTGAACTTTCAGGCTCATTAAACATCCTAAGGTTTTAAACTTCTTTAACATTGTAACTATAATAGAAACTTATTCCGCGTCATTTTCGTGTCCTAAGAACTTTTTAACAACTTGCTCGAATGATGTCCATGCTTCTCGTTTAAAGTCATTGTAGATCCAAAGTTAACGCCAAACATCAGTTTTCTAATGTGAGGTCCGATAAAGACGCCTTCGTTTAGTTTAGCTCCTGAAAGGTGTAGAAACTTAACTTTTGGCAGAGATACTTAAAACATGTTCCATCCTTAGCTAAAGCCTTCATAAACTGTTTCATTAGGACTAACTTTATATGTAGGGGTGGTAGGAGTACGTTTTTTGGATCTACAAGGTTTTTGCGTAGAATGTTCTTCTCAGGTTTTAAAGACTCCATCACAGGCCAGTTATTTTTGCATCAGTGCTACCAACGTCAACTACATTCATTACACCTCCTTTTTAAATTATTTTAACTATATAAAAGCTGTTAAATTCTTTAAAAATCACTTAATTTAATTGATTTAACTGTAAAATGTGAAGAAATGGTGGGTGATACAGCTTTTAAGCATCGTATTTGGATCTCCCACCCTAAAAAACATAAGAATATGGTATTTTCAACAAAAAAGTTTTAAATCGTTGGCCTGTGTAATCAGTAGTAAGTCACGGTGGCACCCATCATATAATGCTACAAACTATATCACCCTGTATTCCCGATGGAACGCCGGCCGTGGTGGCCAAGCGGTTCTAGGGGCTTCAGTCTGGAACAGCGCGACCGCTACGGTCGCAGGTTCAAATCCTGCCTCGGGTATGGATGTGTGTGATGTCCTTAGGTTAGTTAGGTTTAAGTAGTTCTAAGTTCTAGGGGACTGATGACATCAGCAGTTAAGTCCCATAGTGCTCAGAGCCATTTGAACTATTTTTATTCCCGATGGAACACTTTCACCGGCAGTGGGATGTTATGCAACCTCAAGAGCATGGCACGAAAAGCAGTCTGTTTGGAAAGTAGAGATGACTGGACGAACTACGTATCACTAAATCCGCTTCCGATAAATATAAAAAATAAAAGAATCATCCTACAATGTGGCCAAAAGGTCCAAAAATGGCGAAGTATTATTAGTTCTATGTTCAGTGCTCACTGAGTCCATTAAGGTGGTGAAGAAAACAATTACATTCAGAGATAGGTCCATTATATTAAAGGAAAATAAAATCAACATACCGTGACGTCAGTACCACTTTCTCTGAAAAACATATAATAGTCAACTCAGTTTAGGTTGACACACACATATGCCGTCAGTTCTGTTTTTGCAAGTGGTCCGAAGAACTCGTTTCGTTGCCAAGTCTACGTTTTGCAACTATCTTACCTCTGTTTCAGTTTTATTCATAACAACTAATATTGGTGATACTGCATATTTCTTTTAATCCTCTGGTATTCGACGCTAAATAAAAATATCTGATTCTCAAATCCAAAAATATCACAGAAGCCTTTCAGCCTCTCTACACTTACCCCACCCACAAAAATAAGTGTTATCAAGTACCTCCATCTGACCAAAATTTCCCGTTATCGATACGTTATCTGAGCTAGGTCGAAGCGTTACAGCGCCTGTCGATATGGGCCATCGCGACTATTAGCGTAATGAAGGGGCAATTAGGACCCCCGAAGTCGTTGCGATATGCCCCACTAATGGCTCCAGGCCAACACAGCACGGATTAGCTTGGGATTTTTTTTTTCCACTATACGCGAGCCAGTTAGGGTGTACGCCAAAGTAAACAATGAGATGAACCGGGCCCTATACTTAGCAACCTAGCAGCGTGGATAACAGTATTATTTACGACGGACGATGGAACGGAGCGAGCATAGCGGAGCAGAGGAGGTGGCGCCTGCGAGAGATAAGAGATTCAGGGCTGGGAGGCGGGCCTGGGGGCGAAATTAGGTGCCACGGCCGGCTGCCGAAGAGTTATTTATGGCGGCGCTGTTGGCTGCCCTGTGGGAGTCTCGACGGGGCCGATAGCCGCTGCTGGCTTCTGGCTGTAACTTCATCTTAATTGTCTGAGACTCAGTCTGAGGAATGTGCTGAACCTCGTTGGCATTCTTTCTTGTGCTTGTTGAAAAATATGCCGGATGTACCTCAACGACCCTATACGGTTTCGACCAACCACACGAAGCTACACTGATGCGCCAAAGAAACTGGTATAGGCATGCATATTCAGATACAGAGATATGTAAACAGGCAGAAAACGCCGCTATGGTCGGTAACGCCTATATAAGATAACAAGTGTGTGATGCAGTTGTTAGATCGGTTACTGCTGCTACAATGGCTGGTGATCAAGATTTAAGTGGGTTTGAACGTGATGTTATAGTCGGCGCGCGGGCGATGGGACATGGCGTCTCCGAGGTTGTGATGAAGTGGGGGTTTTCGTACATCTGTTTCTACATGGATACTCTGCAAATCACATTTAAGTGCCTGGCAGAGGATTCATTGAACCACCTCCACAATTATCTATTATTCAGATCTCGTATAGCTCTTGTAAACGAGCTCTGATTTCCCTTATTTTATAATTGGCAATCGTTTCTCCCTATTGAGGTCTGCTTCAACAAAATATATTCGCATTCGGAGGAGAAACATGGTGATTGGGATTTAGTGAGAAGATTGTTCCGCAGCAAAAAATGCCTTTGTTTTAATGGTGTGCACCCCAAATCCTGTATCATTTCAGAGACACTTTCTCCCCTATTTCGCGATAACACAAAACGTGCTGCCCTTCTTTGATCTTTATCGATGTACTCCAGTCAATCCTATCTGGTAAGGCTCCCACACCACACAGCACTATTCTAAAAGAGGACGTCCAAGCATAGTGCAGGCAGTCCCTTAGTAGATATGTTACATTTTCTAAGTTTCCTGTCAATAAAACGCAGTCTTTGGTTAGCGTTCCCCACAACATTTTCTATGGGTTCCTTTCAATTTAAGTTGTTCGTAATTGTAATTTATAGGTAATAATTAAATTTGAATAGATTTAACTGATTTACCGCGTAACCGAAATTTAACGGATTCCTTGTATCACTCATTGGGATGTACTCACACTTTTCGTTATTTAGGGTCAATTGCCAATTTTAGCACCATACAGATTTATTTTCGAAATCGTTTTGCAAATTGTTTTGATCTTCTGATAACTTAACTGACTATAAGCGACAGCATCATCCACAAACAACCTACGACGGCTGCTCAGATTGCCTCCCAAATCGTTTATACAGATAAGGAACAGCAAAGGGCATATTAAACTGCCTTGGGGAACGCCAGAAATCACTTCTAATCTACTCGATGACTTTCCGTCAGTTACTACGAATGGTGACCTCTTTGACAGGAAATTACGAATGCAGTCACATAACTGAAACAATATCCTATAAGCAAGCAATTTTACTACAAGCAGCTTGTGTGGTACAGTGTCAAAAGCCTTATGAAAATCCAGAATTACGGAATCAAGCTGAAATCCCTCGTAAATAGCACTCAACACTGCGAGTAAAGAGCTAGTTGTGTTTCACAAGCACGCTGTTTTCTAAATCCAGATTGACTGTATGTCAGTAGACCGTTTTTTTGGAGGTAATTCATAATGTTCGAACACAATATATGTTCCAAAATCCTGCTGCATGTCGACGTTAATGACATGGGCCTATGATTTAGTGCATTGCTCCTATAACCTTTCTTGAATATTGGTGTGACATGTGCAACTTTCCAGTCATGGGGTACGGATCTTTCATCTAGCGAACGGTTGTATACGATTATTAAGTATGGAGCTAATGCATCGGCATACTTGGAAAGGACACTAATTGGTATACAGTGTGGACCAGAAAACTTGCATTTATTAAGTGGTCTAAGTTTCTTCACTACTCCGAGGATATCTACTTCAACGTTACTCATGTTGGCAGGTGTTCTTGATTCGA
This sequence comes from Schistocerca gregaria, assembly GCF_023897955.1. Lineage (NCBI taxonomy): Eukaryota > Metazoa > Arthropoda > Insecta > Orthoptera > Acrididae > Schistocerca > Schistocerca gregaria. Next base: position 349,767,920 of record NC_064927.1, on the reverse strand, counting down.
ATTCTGGAATATTTACTTCATCTTCTTCTGTGAAGACATTTCGGAAGGCCGTGTTTAGTAACTCTGTGACCATGTGACGAGTGTACCGTGAATATCAGGATTCCGGTAAAACATCGAATCTCCGACATCGTTGCGGCCAGCAAACGTTCCTGCAAGAACGGGATCAACGACGACTGAAGCGAAATGTTCAGCTTGACAGAATGCAAACTGCAGCAGATTTCAATGCTGGGCCATAAACAAGTGTAAGCGTGCGAAACATTCAACGAACATCACCGATGCCATTGATGTTTGCACGACACAAAGCATGGACCCGTCAACACCGACATTGGACTGTTGATAACTGAAAGCATGTTGCCTGGTCGGACGAGTCTCGTTTCAAATTGTATGGAGTGGATGGACGAGTGCGGGTATGGAGACAACCTCGTGAATCCATGGACCTGCAAGTCAGCAAGGGACTGTTTCAGTTGGTGGAGGCTCTGTAATGATGTGGGGCGTGTGCAGTAGGACTGATATGAGACACCTGATACGTCTAGATACGGCTCTGACAGGTGACATATACATAAGCAACCTGTCTGAACACCTGCATCCACTCATGTCCATTGTGCATTCCGACAGACTTGGGCAATTCCAGCAGGACAATGCGACACCCTAGACGTCGGGAATTGCTACAGAGTGGTTTCAGGAACACTCTTCTGAGTTTAAACACTTCTGCTGGCCACCAAACTCCCCAGACATGAACATTATTGAGGATATCTGGGGTGTCTTGCAACGTGCCGTTCAGACGAGATCGCCAGCTCGTCGTACTCTTACGAATTTATGGACAGTCCTGCAGGATTCATGGTGTCAGTTCCCTCCACTATTACTTCAACATTATTCGAGTCCATGCCACGTCGTGTTGCGGCAGTTCTGGGTGTTCGCGGGGGCCTTACACTATATGAGACAGGTGTAACAGTTTGTTTGGCTCTTCATTGTAGGTGAGGAGCCAAATATGACACCATGGTATTGTCGCATGAGAAGTAACAAGTGAGGACGCAGGATGGTCCTGATGTAACCTTGCGCCTTCAGTGTTCGTTCAGTCACTAAGAGCAGTGCCCTGAAGTCATACTCGGTCACTCTCCACACCACGACACGAGCAGGAACACCACTGCGGCTGTGCAAGACAATGGAAAAATGGAACCTCTCCACAGGTCGCCTCCAAATTCGCCGACGACTGTCATCTGGGTTCTCTGAACACAATGCGACAATGTACATCTGCAGTCAATGCTCCCTGGTGACGGCGCCACTGAAAAAGCTCCCACATGTACTGTGGTGTTAACAGCGGCCTACTCACGGGATGGAAAGTCCATAGTGGGCTGCTGCTGGTCTCTGGCCAGTGGTACGGGATGACAAATCTTGTTTCAGGGAGTCCATTATTTATTCTCAGACGACAGGCACAGGTGTGCATGGTGCACGATACGGTGATCCTTCCTTGTGGTGGTCAGATCTGGTCGACAGGAACTTGACTAAGAGTATGCCTGCCCTCTCGTTCCCTTGCAGTCCAACACTGGATATTGCACGATTCCACCAGCCGACCAAATGCAAACCGACAATGTTGCCCCTTTCAAACTTTTTCAAGCGCTGATAATGCCGTATCTCCGTGCCTTTACAGTGATCCCCTGGGCCGGCTGCTGAGACCGAGCGGCTCTAGGCGCTTCAGTCCGGACCCGCGCTGCTTCTACGGTCGCACGTTCGAATCCTGCCTCGGGCATGGACTTGTGTGATGTCCTTAAGGTTAGTTAGGTTTAAGTAGTTCTAAGTAATAGATCCCAGTACGTTGTCCTCTATGGTGAGTGTTCATCGGAGGTGAGGGTACCATCTGGAGTGGCTCAGGGAAGTGTGGTAGGTCCGCTGTTGTTTTCTATCTACATAAATGATCTTTTGGATAGGGTGGATAGCAATGTGCGGCTGTTTGCTGATGATGCTGTGGTGTACGGGAAAGTGTTTGGAGAGGAGAGGAGTGGAGGGACGGGAAGCGAGGAAGTTTATCAACAAAATCTAATAATTACGACTCTTAAAGTAGAGCGTGGGAGGCCAGTCTGTGAGAGGGCGACCGCGTAAGCTGGTGGCTGGGGAGACGGCAGGGGCGGCAGGCGGCAGGCGGCGCCCGCCAGCTGCCGCGCCGGCTGAGTGAGACGTCGGCGGTGCCGGGTGCGCCGCGACCGCGGCCGCGCCCCAGCCCGGCTCTCGGACAAATTAAAATCCCCGCCCCGCGGCAGATTTATTGGCCCCGGCCAGTAAATCAAAGTCCTCAGCACAGGGCGCGGGGGCGGCCGGCGCGGCAGGTAGTCAGCCGGCCGTACCGCCCGGCCTGCCCGCCTGCACCGTTACGGCCGGTACCAGCCAGAGCGCAAGTGCAAAGCCGTCAAGGGTAGGCGGCGCGTCCTGCGGAATACGATGGACTGATAGTGTTGCATGCGTCGGGATGCAAGACACAGAAAAATTCAAATGACCTTTTCAAGTCTCAGACGTCTATGATATACATCTATGTTATACATATGCAGGCGGAAGCGGTGAAAGAAAGTGTGTACCAAGGTCGAGATTCGAACCTGGCTCTCCTGCTCAGTAAGCAGATGCACTAACCACTACGCACCCTGGCACAGTGGCTTTGCATTACTGCACGGAAAACCTAGAACGCATTCCTCCTGACCCCAAATTCCCATTCACCGATGAGGAGATTGAAATTTGAGCGGTGGTAAAAATTGCTGTTTTGAAGAGCGCGCCGCAGCGCGTTGTGTGAAGCAGTCGCCCTCCGTTTCTGGCGGTGGCGCCGCTGTGGCAGTCGCAGCTTTGGTGTCTCCCTTTCTGGTGGGAAAGGGGAAAGGTTGCTGTTCACGTGCATTTAAGGGGCGCTATGAGCTCGCCAGTTGGTCAGGCTGGGTGAGTCTGGAGTCAGTCTGGGGTCTTTCTCTCGTCCGAATTTGTGGCGCAGTGAGACAACTCTACGAGTTCCGGCGTCTGAGTCTGCGCGTTAGGCCGCCAGTCTGCTCTAGTTGCTCAGGGAACGGCCATTGGCGTTTGGGTCGATCGGTTGGTAGGTCGCGCATTGAGACACAAGATAACTTGTCCATCTTGAGCTTCGGCGCATGTGAGGTCGCCACGTGAGTCCAGTGGGCCGCGGCGTATAGCGAGGGGTAGTGCCTTTGCGGTCGAGACGAGAGAAACAGGAGTCAACCCACGACATCAGTCTGGCCGGTGCGAGCTGCGACGCCGTGAGACGGGAGATCGACGCGCCTTCCTGCGTCCGTTGAAGCGGCTGGCAGCGGACGGTTCGGGAGAGCGTTTTGGGGGGTGCTGCGCCAGGTCTTCGCCAGAAATCGCAGTTTATTAGAAGTTAAGTGATTGGTGATATGTTGTTTCATTTACTTGTTGAATTCTACTTGTTTTCTTGGTGAGGTCATCACCCACTTTGTTTTGGGGTCGTCCCACCATTCTTCTCCGTTTGCCCACCCGCGGGAAGGTGGTTATTTATGAATTGGGTGGTCCGTTTTTCCCTTGTGGAGTAGGGGCTGGTTAGAGCAACCTGCGTTTCGGGTTGTTCGGTAATCGCCCTATCAATCTGCCGTACGTTAATAGCTGCCTCTGTCATGTTTGTCGGATTCGGTGTGTTAACGAATTTATTGCTTGAAATGTAACGGCCTAATTCGTGAAATATGTTTTTATCTTGCGTACCATCTTGAGAGGCGGTATATGTGTACTGTAGAGCATGTTTGGCTAACCTTGTACAATTTTATGTAAGATTGTATTTCATGGGCTTTTATTTAAATGGTCATTTTAGTATATATAATTCCCACACTTCCACCGTAAGACTTTTCTTAGAAGTTAAAATCAGTTTGCACCTTCGGTGGCAAATTAATCTTTTAATTTTAGTGTTTTGTACCCTTTCCATCCCTCCTACAGGGTGCATAGTTTGTGTGCCTGTGTGAATTGTTAAAACTTTTAGTTTAAGGTTATCTGGTGTGTTGCAGATTTGCACCTGTGTAGTCTTTCAGAAGTTGTTGAGAACCGTCGTGACTACGGCCGTGTCAAAAGGGAGCGGCAAGTTTCCCAGCCTGAAAGCTCATACTCTCAAAAATTTCTTTCTTTCTGCCTCTGAATAAATTGTAACTTGATATTTAGAGGGTGCTTTCTGCTTATAATTTTAAATCTGTTTCTTAAAAAAAAAGGCTTATAGGAATAAAAGTCCCATTTGTTAAAAGCAGTTTCATTTTGATTTCATCAGTTACTCGCTGGCAACTACTTCCACGCTCACATAGTGTGATTAAATGTGTTAATGTTCTTGATGAATCGCTAGTAAATAAAGAAAATTCTTAAGAAAAGGTTTTGAAAGTAAATTCACGGTTCAATGTTTAACATCCCGTCGACAACGACGTCATTAGAGGCGGAGCATGACCTCAGATTAGGGAAGGATGGAGAAAGAATGTCCATTCATACGAACCATCCCGGATTTTGCCTGTAGCGATTAAGCGAAATCACGGTAAACCTAAATCAGGATGGCCGGACGCAGGTTTGAACCGTCGTCCTCCCGAATGCGAGACCAGTGTGCTAACCGCTGTGCCACCTCGCTCGGTTCCAATTCAGGCCTCAACGCGCTTGGTATTCCCCCTAAATGCGAAGCAGCACTGAATAAGTTAGAGCCTGAAACGCTTAGGTGTCTTTGCTTAGCGTCCTACTAATAATTAGCATTCCACCTGGGAGTTCAGCCTTTGTCGGCAAATTTCATTGATGATATGTTCGCGATCGTGAGGCAGTGTAGTCGCAACGTTTCGACTAGTTTCCAACTCGCCATCTTCAGGGCAAGCCTCGTTTATTGCCCAATTTCCTTTACAGGCGTTGGACCACAGACTTCTCTGCTGATGTCCCAAGTGTTGGTCAGGCGCGTGTCTCCGCAAGAGATGTCGCTACCAGTAGTGTTCCTGTCCACCTGCCCCTCCCCCCCCTCCCCTCTTTCCCCCTCCTGACAAGGTGGAAGGAGGTCCGAGCGTAGAGTCCTGGTGCCGACGGTCAAACAGATAAGTTTGCACGTGCAGAGCACAGCATCAACGGAGGGACACGTTTTTGTCTTTGAGTAGATAAAGGTACATTGCCGCGCCAACGGGATCTGGAGCTTGTACATCAAATGGAAAGTTCCAAGTCATAGCAGTCTATAAAAAGGGTAGAAAGTCGGATGCACAAAATTACCGGCCAATTTCACTGACATCGATTTTTTGTAGAATCATTGAACATATTTTGTGTTCAGACAAAATGACCTTTCTAGACTCTGAGAAGCTCATCTGCAGAAACCAGCACGGTTTTAGGAAACAGCGGTCATGCGAGACACAGTTGGCTCTCTTTGTTCACGATATACAACAGGGTCTAGATACCGGACCCCAGGTTAATGCCATATTTCTCGACTTTCGAAAGGCTTTCGACTCAGTTCCACACTGTCGCTTGCTCCAAAAAGTGAGCGCTTACGGTCATTCCGATGACATATACAATTAGACAGAAATTTTTCTAACAGACAGGGAGCAGTAAGTTGTCCAGAACGAGGTAGCTTCGACAGAAACAAGCGTAACTTCAGGTGTGTCCCAGGTCAGCTTAATAAGTCCGCTGCTTTTTACGATTTACATTAACGATCTGGTTGATGGTATTGACAGCGGCATTAGACTGTTTGCCGATGATGGTGTAGTCCACAGGAAAGTAGTATCCCACGAAAGTTGTGAACAAATCAGTGATGATTTGCAGAAAATTAATGGTTGGTGTAATGACTGGCAGTTATCTCTCAATATTAGTAAGTGTAACCTATTGCGTATAACAAGGCGAAAATCCCTGTTAATGTACGAGTACGAAATAAATGCCCAATCTTTGGAAGCAGTAACATCCGTCAAGTATCTGGGTGTGACTGTTCGAAATGATCTCAAAGGGAATGATCAGATTACACAAGAAACGGGTAAGGCAAACTCTAGATTGCGGTTTATTGGTAGAATCCTAAAGCGATGCAGTCCTTCAGCAAGGGAAATAGCTTGCAATACGTCAGTTCGTCCAGTCTTAGAATATTGTTCGTCTGTATGGTACCCTCACTAGTTGGGTCTGATTCAAGAGATTGAGAAGGTCCACGGAAGAGCGGCAGGATTCGTGACTGGTACATTTAGCCATCACGAGAGCGTTACAAATCTCGTAGAAAGTTTGAAATGGGAAACTCTTGCAGATAGACGGCGCACCAAACGGAAGGAGCTGCTCACTAAATTCCGAAATCCGAACTTCACCGAGGATGTAGAGCATATTTTACTACCACCAACTTTCAACTCGAGTAATGATCACATTCAAAGATAAGGGAAATTAGAGCTCGTACTGAGGCGTTCAGACAGTCGTTTTTCGTGAGGGGGGGGGGGGGAGGGGTAGGAAATATGCCTTTGGCGCGAATTTTGCCCTCCGCCACAAACCGCTTGGTGGCTAGCGGAGTATAGATGTAGATGTAGAGTACAACCATTTTTCGAAGGCAATTATTACACTGATGTAATGGCGTGGTCCCCTCGACAATACAAAAGGTGGGACATGGTTGTTAATAGGTCGTGTGGACCTGCTAAAATACGTGTCCGCAACACATCCCACATGTCCTCTATGGGATTTAAGTTGGGGGAACGGGTATTCCAGACCACTTCCCGAAAAAATGCCTCGTTACAGGAGCTCATCCAGTTTCGCAGTTCGATGCGGTCGTTCATAGTAACCCATAAAAATAAGTCAGGGCCCAATGCACCCCTGAAAAGGCGCTCGTTGGGAAGGGACACAATGTGAGAATAAAGCCGACCGATGAGTATGCTGCGCTCAGAGATTCGGAGGTCAGTGTACCCATGCAACATTATGCCTCTCCACACTATAACACCTGGACACCCAAAACGATCATGTTTGAAAACGTTCTTGGATGCATTACGTGAGGTCGGCTGTAGCGTTCTCGCTTCCCGCGCACGGGTTCCCGGGTTCGATTCCCGGCGGGGTCAGGGATTTTCTCTGCCTCGTGATGACTGGGTGTTGTGTGATGTCCTTAGGTTAGTTAGGTTTAAGTAGTTCTAATTTCTAGAGGACTGATGACCACAGATGTTAGGTCCCATAGTGCTCAGAGCCATTCGAAACATTTTTTTGCATTACGTGCTCATATCTCTAGCTTCCCGCTGTATGAAAGTACGTCAGCTTTACCGAACCAGATTGTTTTTAGTGGGCCGGGTGAATGCTGTGGGGAGATGTTACCGTTCATGGGCGTATTGACCTCCAGATCTTTGAACACGGTACACCCACCGGCCAACGTTACGTGACACTGTACTTCTTCTTCATGTGCGTCTTTTCATTTGGCCCTGACTTCATTTTTATGCCGGCCGGAGTGGCCGAGCGGTTCTAGGCGCTTCAGTCTGGAACCGCGTGACCGCTACGGTCGCAGGTTCGAATCCTGCCTCGGGCATGGATGTGTGTGACGTCCTTAGGTTAGCTAGGTTTAAGTAGTTCTAAGTTCTAGGGGACTGATGGCCATAGATGTTAAGTCCCATAGTGCTCAGAGCCATTCGAACCATTTTTCATTTTTATGCATCACAACAAGCGACCGCATCGAACAGCACTGGTGCAGAAGGTATTGGGAAGAGAAGATATTCGGCGTATAGACTGCCCGACCTAAATCCCATGGAATACATGTGGGATACATATCGCAGCAAATTCACATGCGCCAGCGACCATCCAGCAGTCGTTAACTGCGCTGGTGTAGCAATGGGACGATCTACCACAAGAACTCCTTACCAGCCATGTGGCCAGCATGGGAGGGTGTTGCAGAGCATGCATTGCCATCAGGAGACAATCCTGACTAGCGTTGACTACTGTGTAATTATTGTCTGTGAATAAAACTGTTCTGTACATCTCATTGCATATTTCTTTCAGTTACCTTCCTCTACAACACTGTAACAGTTCTTTTCATGTTTGATGCAAGTTTCATTGAGCTATGTTACTCGGCAGTGCCACATCATGTGAAAGTGTTACTTTTTATGATAAAAAAATAACGCTGAAAAGTCGACAGGCAACAGTTAATAGAAATTCTTGCGTCCTTAGAAAGATAGATTCGTAAAGCATAAAAGAATTTCCCACGTCCTACGTTAGCAAAAGATCGTGCCGATAATTCTAGAAAGAATCTGGTCCTACGTAAAATCTCTGAGCGGGCTGATAGCACCTCCTTTTCAGTAACTCGTAGATCAGTCTGCTGTGTCAACAGAAGACAGCAAAACGAAAGCTGAAGATTTAAAGCTTGTGTTTAAACAATTATACTCGGTGGAGAATCATATAGGCGCACCGTCGATTTCCCACCGCACAAACACCCGTTTGGAGGATACAGTAATAGGCATCCATAGCCTTGGAAGGTAGCTGAGTGAGTAGAAAACAAATAAGTAGCCATATACGGATTCGGGAGTAGACAACATTCCATTAGAACTACTGACAGCCTTGGGAGAGCCAGTACTGACAAAACTCTACCATCTGGGGAGCAAGATATATAAAACAGGCGAAATACCCTCACACTTCAAGAAGAATATAATAATTCCAATCCCAAAGAAAGTAGGTGTTGACAGATGTGAAAATTACCGAACAATCAGTTTAATAAGCCACAGCTGCAAAATACTAACACAAATTCTTTACAGACGAATGGAAAAACTAGTAGAAGCCGCCCTCTGGGAAGACCAGTTTGGATTCCGTAGAAACACTGGAACACGTGATGCAATACTGACCTTACGACGTATCTTAGAAGAAAGATTAAGGAAAGGCAAACCTACTTTTCTAGCATTTGTAAACTTAGACAAAGCTTTTGACAATGTTGACTGGAATACTCTCTTTCAAATTCTAAAGGTGGCATGGGTAAAATACAGGGAGCGAAAGGCTATTTACAATTTGTACAGAAACCAGATGGCAGTTATAAGAGTCGAGGGACATGAAAGGGAAGCAGTGGTTGGGAAGGGAGTAAGACAGGGTTGTAGCCTCTCCCCGATGTTATTCAATCTGTATATTGAGCAAGCAGTAAAGGAAACAAAAGAAAAATGGGAGTAGGTATTAAAATCAATGGAGAAGAAATAAAAACTTTGAGATTTACCGATGACATTGTAATCCTGTCAGAGACAGCAAAGGACTTGGAAGAGCAGTTGAATGGAATGGACAGTGTCTTGAAAGGAGGATATAAGAGGAACATAAACAAAAGCAAAGTGAGGATAATGGAATGTAGTCGAATTAAGTCGAGTGATGCTGAGGGAATTAGATTAGGAAATGAGACACTTAAAGTAGTAAAGCAGTTTTGCTATTTGGGGAGCAAAATAACTGATGATAGTTGAAGTAGAGAGGATATAAAATGTAGACTGGCAATGGCAAGGAAAGCGTTTCTGAAGAAGAGAAATTTGTTAACATCGAGTATAGATTTAAGTGCCAGGAAGTCATTTCTGAAAGTATTTGTGTGGAGTGTAGCCATGTATGGAAGTGAAACATGGACGATAACTAGTTTTGACAAGAAGAGAATGGAAGCTTTTGAAATGTGGTGCTACAGAAGAATGCTGAAGATTAGATGGGTAGATCACATAACTAATGAGGAGGTACTGAATAGGATTGGGGAGAAGAGAAGTTTGTGGCACAACTTGACCAGAAGAAGGGATCGGTTGGTAGGACATGTTCTGAGGCATCAAGGGATCACCAATTTAGTATTGGAGGACAGCGTGGAGGGTAAAAATCGTAGAGGGAGACCAAGAGATGAATACACTAAGCAGATTGAGAAGGATGTAGGTTGCAGTAGGTACTGGGAGATGAAGAGGCTTGCACAGGATAGAGTGGCTTGGAGAGCTGCATCAAACCAGTCTCAGGACTGAAGATCACAACAACAACATAGGCATTGAATTTGAGCTCGGTTTTAAAGAGAGTAATGGTAACGTTATAGATAAAGGGCCATTAATAAGAAAAAGTAAGGGCCGTAAATGTAATCTTGTGGGACTCCAAATGTAATTAGTTCCCTATTGAATGACGCCCGATAACTTAATACACGTCTCTTTACCTGGGCACCAATTGTTAACTGTCAGGGATATTGGATTTAAAAGATTTTGTAGCATTTCCTGTTACACTATAATACTCAGATTTACTTAAAAAGATACTGTGAATTATGCAGTCTAATGACTTTGACAGATCACAAAATGTAATTTATTGTCTAATGAATGAAGTGCACTCTAGCTTTCTAATAAATAGCCTTCCCAGTATCAGAAAACTTTAGGAATCCGATCTGTAACTTTGGCAGTTATTAGCTGTCAGATGGTTCAGAAGCCGTCTGTATACTGCCTTTCCTAAAATTTCCTGAATGCTGGCAAAAATGAAATTCGACGAAAATTTGACCATCTTTCTCTGTCTCATTTCTGATTATACAGATAACTTAATATGTTAATAAAGTCTAGCGCTTACTCTTTAATTAACTTTGTTGATGCTGAATGGTAACTACTCGAATTTTTTGTTTGTAAAGATTTTGTGGTGGGCATTGCTTCTAGTGAGGTAGTGCGGGTCATATTCATACACTCCTGGAAATTGAAATAAGAACATCGTGAATTCATTGTCCCAGGAAGGGGAAACTTTATTGACACATTCCTGGGATCAGATTCATCACATGATCACACTGACAGAACCACAGGCACATAGACACAGGCAACAGAGCATGCACAATGTCGGCACTAGTACAGTGTATATCCACCTTGCGCAGCAATGCAGGCTGCTATTCTCCCATGGATACGATCGTAGAGATGCTGGATGTAGTCCTGTGGAACGGCTTGCCATGCCATTTCCACCTGGCGCCTCAGTTGGACCAGCGTTCGTGCTGAACGTGCAGACCGCGTGAGACGACGCTTCATCCAGTCCCAAACATGCTCAATGGGGGACATATCTGGAGATCTTGCTGGCCAGGGTAGTTGACTTACACCTTCTAGAGCACGTTGGGTGGCACGGGATACATGCGGACGTGCATTGTCCTGTTGGAACAGCAAGTTCCCTTGCCGGTCTAGGAATGGTAGAACGATGGGTTCGATGACGGTTTGGATGTACCGTGCACTATTCAGTGTCCCCTCGACGATAACCAGAGGTGTACAGCCAGTGTAGGAGATCGCTCCCCACACCATGATTCCGGGTGTTGGCCCTGTGTGCCTCGGTCGTATGCAGTCCTGATTGTGGCGCTCACCTGCACGACGCCAAACACGCATACGACCATCATTGGCACCAAGGCAGAAGCGACTCTCATCGCTGAAGACGACACGTCCCCATTCGTCCCTCCATTCACGCATGTCGCGACACCACTGGAGGCGGGCTGCACGATGTTGGGGAGTGAGCGGAAGACGGCCTAACGGTGTGCGGGACCGTAGCCCAGCTTCATGGAGACGGTTGCGATTGGTCCTCTCCGATACCCCAGGAGCAACAGTGTCCCTAATTTGCTGGGAAGTGGCGGTGCGGTCCCCTACGGCACTGCGTAGGATCCTACGGTCTTGGCGTGCATCCGTGCGTCTCTGCGGTCCGGTGCCAGGTCGACGGGCACGTGCACCTTCCGCCGACCGCTGGCGACAACATCGATGTACTGTGGAGACCTCACGCCCCACGTGTTGAGCAATTCGGCGGTACGTCCACCCGGCCTCCCGCATGCCCACTATACGCCCTCGCTCAAATTCCGTCAACTGCACATACGGTTCACGTCCACGCTGTCGCGGCATGCTACCAGTGTTAAAGACTGCGATGGAGCTCCGTATGCCACGGCAAACTGGCTGACAGTGACGGCGGTGGTGCACAAATGCTGCGCAGCTAGCGTCATTCGACGGCCAACACCGCGGTTCCTGGTGTGTCCGCTGTGCCGTGCGTGTGATCATTGCTTGTACAGCCCTCTCGCAGTGTCCGGAGCAAGTATGGTGGGTCTGACACACCGGTGTCAATGTGTTCTTTTTTCCATTTCCAGGAGTGTACTATTGCAGTTATTTGTAATGACTGGTCTGAGATATTTCACGCCAGCATCTATTATACTTGGCAACCCCAGCTTTTGAGAAATAGTTATGAAATGCTTGTTATAAAGTCTTGAAATACTGCACACATCTGTTAGAAATGTATAATTTACTCTTAATGCTGTCCGCTCCTCTTCAAGTCTGGTTCTGCCAGTCAGCTGCTTCACTTGGTCTCATATTGTCTTCATTTTTTATATGATGTGATTGTCTTTTTCTCGTAATGCTTTTGTTTTTAATGTCCGTATTACAGCCCATAATATTTTGCAATACGTCTCGTAATGGTCCGTAGAATTAACATCACAGCTGCTTCTGAGTGACGGACACGGTATCCTTCTGGGGTTTTTCAAGAGATCTCTATTACCTGATTAATCCATGGCTTCTTTGTAGATTTTGATCTAATCTGGACTATTTTTGGAGGAAAACAGTATTGAAATAAGGAAAGGACGTTATTAATAAAAAGTGTAGTATTTTTCATTCATGCCATGAGAACCGTATACATCACTACAGTTCTCGGTTTGTGGAGTGTTCTGAAATAATTAGTTGAACTCAGATTAGTAGATATTTATATTACGTTCAGTGTAAAGATTTAACAAAAGAAACTGCTTGTCATGGTATGAGAGGCCACTGACTATTGATTTTGGAATATCATATTATGAGTTACACCGTTCTATAAACATACCATCAATGACTGTTTGTGAGTATTGAGGTGCCCTAGTTGGGAAGTTTACAGTAAGAAAAGAATTGATTCAAATAGTTCAAATGGCTCTGAGCACTATGGGACTTAACAGCTGAGGTCATCAGTTCCCTAGACTTAGAACTCTTTAACCTAGCTAAATTAAGGACATCACACACATCATGCCCGAGGCCGGATTCGAACCTGCGACCGTAGCAGCAGCGCGGTTCTGGAATGAAGCACCTAGAACCACTCGGCTCCAACGGCCGGCAAAAGAGTTGAATGATAATGTTATTGACTGTAATAGATTCTTACTGGAAGAGTTTTTATAAAAATCTGCATTAAAATCACCAGCAACCATAACTTTTTGCTATTATTAGGCCAGTAGAACTTCCAGCTGGTTTATGAAAAAATTAAGGTGCTCGGTATGTACTTTCCATCATGAAATTCTACTTCTGTCGCACTTGCTTCCATATCCTACTCTAGGCAATATAAATGACTGTCTGTATTCTTAAATTTACAACAATCCCTGATGAAAACTGAAATGTTACCCTAAATTCTGTAACATTTAACACATGTGCACTAGTGATCACGTGATGCCCAGGAAGACATTGTGTCAACTGTGTTTGATGTCTCTAATTCATCGATGAAGATAAGTGATTTATTAATTTTATTCCTTAGTCCTCGAGCATTTTGGTTCAATAAAGAGAGCTGGCATTTGACACTGACTGACATAAAACTGGGCGGAAATAAAATTTCTGCTGATTGCTGAAGATTTTTGACCAACAGTTGTTTGTGCTGAAGCAGCGTGACAGAATTATGTTGTTTAGTTTTTGTCTCATACTGAAGGTTTGTTTCAATCCTAGTCTCTCTTATATTTTTTTTTCCTTTCTGCCTTTCCTACACCAAAAACGGTAACTATTAGTATTTCACCACTCTTATTAGTGCCTTCCACTTTAAATATTCTGCTATTAGTCCAGCCTCTTTACCCTCCACGTTCTGATGAGGTAAATGCTATGCCTGGTATAAAACCCTCTACTGAAAACTCAAGGGGAATAAAGCCAATGTGTGACTTTGACCTTGCCATAAACAGCTATTTAAGCTCCAAATTAATGATGTCGGCCTTAGTGTCTGAGAACTCATGCAAACTCAACACTGGTATGTCTCGATGTATACCAGTCCCACTGTGTATTGTACCTAGGACCTTTTCAGTACTATTGCCCGGCCCACCCATTATAAGTACAGTGCCTTCCTTGATGAAGTCTTTCCAAAGGGATCCTAAATCTTCTGTTATCTGCCCCAGAGCAGCACTAGGTTTACAAAAAACGACTACCTGCTATTCTGATCTTAGTTCATCCTGCAAAAGTTGCCCTACATTTCTAGCATGAGTATTTCCTAACAATAAAACTTTCTCTCTGGTAATCCATCGAGGACGGTAGGACAGCAGCCAGACATAAAGTACTTGAAGAATGGTAAGTGAAACCATCAGCTGTACTGTAATCGATATTTGTTCAAAAAATGTTACAAGTTTCAACGTCAATAAACGTCATGTTCAGGCCCAAGCGTAATCTGCCATCAACGTACGAACCACAATGACTAAGAAAGACGAAGTTTTCAGATGGAAACAGTACAACTCATTAAGCTTGTAGCCCAGCATGTGCAACCATCGAAGTCGAGTGCAACGGGGCCAAAATCATCTGGAATCCGTATGTATCAGTAACAAGACAGTATTCCTAGATGCAGCTTTAAAAATGCTTTTGTAGTTCCTTAATAATGATTTAATTAAAAAGAATTTTCATCCACTATTTTAACACTTCAGTGGTTGATTTCCCAAATACTGACACACGTATTTTTTTTTAAATTTGTGACTAATAAACCAAATACCAATTTTCATAGTTCTAGCTTCACAACTGCCTTAATAGCAACTTTTTTCAAAAAGCCTTCTGCCATTATTTCGCGCCGTAAGGAGTGGAAGTTTGAACAATCCCTTCTTAAACGATGCCTACAGTATAAGACCAAAACCCTCTCTATCCTTAGTAGTCTGGGCTGGGTGACGGTGGGCCAGAGAATCAATCGGGCAATATTTCAGCCCCTTAGGGGTTGAATTTCAAAAAACAGCGAAACACTTACTTTTTTTCATTTCGAGCTGGGAAGCCAAATACTAGTTTTCAAAGAACTAACTTTAAAAATACTTCCACAGCTAAATATTTTCATAAAACGTTTCAGCATCTGTGTAGCCCCTTTATGGGTAGGATTTCCAAAAACAGTGAAACACGTATTTTTTATTCGTAACCAAGAGGTCAAATATCAAATTTCATAGGTGTAGGTTTAAAAATACTGTAGTAGTTCATTAATAATGATTCATTTTTAAAAAAATTCGCCCACTTTTGCACCACCGTATCGGTTAAATGTCCAAAAATGCTGAAAAACATATTTCTTTATTCTTGACTGAGAAACCAAATACGTATTTTCGTAGATCTAGCTTCAAAATTGGCTTCATAGCGACATATTTTCGAAAAGACATTCCATTTCCTATTCCACCCCATTAGGGGTGGATTTTCGAGAAATTCCTTCTTAAGCGATACCTGTAGTATAAGTTCAACACCCTCTTCAAGTTTCAACTTTCTATCCTTAGCGATTGAGGCTAGGTGATGATGAATCAGTCAGTCAAGCCATTGTCTTACATTAAATAAGACTGTTTGTGCTTCATTGATGAAAGGTATATACACCGGGTAAATTATTTCAAGTTTTGTAAGAAAATAATATACTGAACCAGAGATGGTCAAATGTAGTATCGATTGTGTAGTAGCGTCTCTGCTCAACAGCGATCGCTGATTCAAGGTAATATGGGCAATATGTTAGAGTTCATTTAGATCGAGTGATGTTTCAAGGACTCTGATGTGTGCTGGATATATACATACTCGCTAAGGGCAGAAATGTCTTTTTTTTGTTTGCAAGATACTATAATATTTGCTAACAGTAAAAGGAATCTAAACAGAAGTCGGAAACGACTTAGGTAAAGAAAGTTTTTCTTACAAATGCAATGCCTGAATTCATAAGCGACAGTTGAGATAATGTATAGCACTCACATCCAATGATTTTGTAAAGCTGATTGTTAATGTGTAATCAGTTTATTGAGTGTGTTAATTGTGAACGTTATTAATTTTGAGAGAGTCAAAATGCAAGTTTTAAACTTGGTGCCATATTTTTACCTTCCCCAAGTCAATACCAGTTCCCATATCCATAGCATTTTTGCTTAACTATTTATTTCAAGAAGTTATTGCCTCAGTCATATTCGATTTAATTAAAATGTATGCTAAAAATGGTTCAAATGGCTCTGAGCACTATGGGACTTAACATCTGTGGTAATCAGTCCCCTAGAACTTAGAACTACTTAAACCTAACTAACCTAAGGACATCACACACATCCATGCCCGAGGCAGGATTCGAACCTGCGACCGTAGCGGTCACGTGGTTTCAGACTGAAGCGCCTAGAACCGCACAAAATGTATGCTAAGCAACAGCCGTGCACAATAGCTGTTTGCTAACTATACAATTTAAAGTTCTAACAGAGAGCAGTATGACGAGCGTTACCAGATATAGGTATGAAATTTTATTATTTCAAAGATAGCATTCATTAAGCACAGGGACCATTATTCTCAAATATATCAAGTTTTGTCTTATTACCAGGGCCAATTTCAAATCAATACTATTGTATCAGATTCAGTTTTCGTGTTACGTAGATTCATGCAGTTTTGGTTTGGTTTAATGTTATTGACAGTTTACGCACTCGCAGCTAAACTAAATTTACATTCTCGCTGTCAGAAAAGTTCAGTACAGGGCAAAGCGCAAAAGCGACTACATAAATACACGTTCACATGCGATTCCCATTCTAATAGTTGAGTTTCAGACTACTGTCAGTTACATAATTTCAATCATATTTCAAACGTACGTGTTTCATAGATAGTGATTTCTTCAGTTTTATTACTGCTAACCATTTTATTTTCCTATCCTTATGTAAGCTTTAAAAAGGAATCCAGCTTTTATCATTATGTCCGACAGTTTTTTTCTGTTCACGTTGTCAAAAGCTTTTTCGAAGTCAAAAAAGCTATATGTCTCTATATTGTCTTCTCATTGTTTCTCTTTAATTATTTTGTATGCATATTTTTAACACTACATGGATGGCCTTCCCGGATTCCAGTTTGTTCTTTTAACGGGATAGTCTCTGTAATGGTTTTTATAGGTTCCTTAATAATTTTTGCAAATATATTTTTTATCAAGAATGAAATTTTCATTCTGCAGTGGAGTGTGCCCTGATATTAAACTTCCTGGCACATAAAAACGGTTTGCCGCACCGAGACTCGAAGTCAGAACTTGTGGGTTTCTCAGGAACGTTCTCTGCCAAATGAGATACTCTGTTTGCAGCTCGTGGTCTAGTGGCTGGCGCTGCTGCCTCTGGATCACGGGGCCCCGGACTCGATTCCCGGCTGTGTTGGGGAATCTCTCTGCCTGGGGCTGAGTGTTTGTGTTGTCTTAATTATTTCATCACCATCGGCCTTCTTGCCAGTGGCTAGATTCGACTGAGTAAAAATTGGACTGTGTCAAAACTGGGACTTCGTACAGGCGCTGATGACAGTGCAGTTGAGTGCCCCACATACCAAACATCATCATCAAATGAGCTATCCAACCACAAGTTACGGCACGTTCTCACGGTTTAACTTCCAAGGACACCTCGTCTCGTACCTCCCAAACTTCACAGAAGTTCTCCTGCGAAACTTGCGGGACTGGCATTCCTGGAAGCAAGGTGCGGAGACATGGCCAACTCACAGCCTGGGGGATGTTTCCAGAGTGAAATTTTCACTCTGCAGCGGAGTGTATGCTGATATGAACCTTTCTGGCAGATTAAAAATGTGTGCTGCACTGAGACTAGCGCTCGCGACATGTGGCATTCACGGGCAAGTGCTCTATCAAATGAGCTCACAAAGCACGACTCACGACCCGTCGAGATTTGATAGTAGGTTGTGAATTGTGCTTGTGTAGTGCAATTGGTAGAGCACTTGCACGCAAAAGGCAAATGTTCCGATTTCGCGACTCTGTCCAACTCACAGTTTCAATATGCCAATAAGTTTCAATGTTTTATATGCTCAGTTTAGGTAGGTAATTCCTCTACAGATAAAAGCTATGTGCTGGAGGATGGCTCGAACTTGAGACCTTTGCCTTTCATGTGTAAGTGCTCTACCAACGGAGCTACCCAAGCACAACTCACGACCACTCCTCAGAGCTTTACTTCCGGTAGTACCTCGTCTCCTACCTTCCGAACTCCACAGAAGCTCTCTCGCGAAACTTGCAGAACTACCACTTCTGGAAGAAAGGATATTACGGTTACATGGCTTTGCCACAACCTGGGGGATTTTTCCAGAATGAGATTTTCACTCTGCCTCGGAGTATGCGCTGATATGAAACTTCCTGGCAGATTAAAACTGTGTGCGGGAGGAGAACTTCTGTGAAGTTTGGAAGGTGCGAGACGAGGTACTGGCGAAAACTAAAGCTGTGAGGACGGCTTGTGAATCGCGCTTGAGTAGCTCAGTTGGCTGCCTTCACGGTAGCTCAGCAAACAAAAAACAAAAAAACAAAAAAAACTGAGCTAAAGGCTAAACGATGAACTTGAACGACCTAGCCGCACCAGAACGAAAACAAACAAAAAAAAGTTGATAGAGCAGTTGCCTGCGAAAGGCAAAGGTCCCGAGTTCGAGTCTCGGTGGCGGCACACGGTTTTAATCTGCCAGGATGTTTCACATCAGCGCACACTCTGCTGCAGAGTGAAAATCTCATTCTGGAAATTCCTTTACAGTTTTCACAGTTGTTTCTTTGACCTTTGTTAACAACTGATATCACTTATGAAATTATCGAAGAGTTCCTTTTGAAAGGTATTTTCGGAAAAGCAAAGCTAAGGGAGTGACAAACCCAAACTGAATAAATCATAATTTCATTATTACTCCACCGGAGACTATGGGTCACTCACATTAAAATGCTCGGAAGTATAGCTGAACAGCCTGCGAGATCGGCTTCTCCCGGTATAAAGCAGCGTGACAAAACACGCTTACCACTTACGCTCTGCCACGGTGCTGACCTGCTCAGGCAGTCAGTACTTTGCGCCTCAGTCATGGCCGAATGTGCGGCCGCGCCCTCGGTGTATGCTGGCCGTATGTAAACCAGCGATGGCAAAGGGGATGAGGATACGGGGGGAGGGAGGGAGGGAGGGAGGGAGAGGGGGGGGGGGGCGAGTGTGGCGCCAGGCAGCCCAGGCGGGGCCCAGCGAGACTGGGCCCGCTTTAATTTCATTAACTTTTATGGCTTGATGCCGGACGATGAGTCGAGGGGAAAAATTACAAGTGGCCACGGGAACACACGGCTCTCCTCCTGCCCCTCTCATTCCCTCGTAATCCGGCCCTCTGTGCGTCTTCCTCTCTCGCCTGCTCTTCCTTTTACACGCGTTACCCCTTTCCTCGCCATTCCTACGTCCTTCCGCCCGCGTGCCAGACACACACTCGCCGCCCTCCCTAATCCTTTTACTGCAGACTGGGCGGCCAGCACACCACTGTGGAGGTAATTATATGAATGGAGACGGAGGGAGGGACTGCGACGCAGCGGCGTGCTCTGCTCTCCCATCTCTGCCACTGCGGACACCTCGGGGACAGCGAGCCGGAGATCCTGTCCGATACCTACGGTTAGCTCCAGGCCTTGTCCAGCCGCGGACGTGAGCACGGACGACTCCACGACAGTCTCAGTTACCCTCATACTCTGTCGTGTATCGTGAAAAGCAAAGATCGTGTGCTATACAGCGAGCACTGGTATTCTCAGGCGCCTAGTACCAGAGAAGACATCTATTCATATGGCTCTAAGCACTGTGGGACTTAACATCTGAGGTCAAACCTGCGACCGTAGCAGCAGTGCGGTTCCGGACTGAAGCGCCTAGAGTAATAGAACCCAGTACGTTGTCCTCGATGGTGAGTGTTCATCGGAGGTGAGGGTATCATCTGGAGTGCCCCAGGGAAGTGTGGTAGGTCCGCTGTTGTTTTCTATCTACATAAATGATCTTTTGTATAGGGTGGATAGCAATGTGCGGCTGTTTGCTGATGATTGTGATGCACGGTCAAACAACCCTACCACAAAAAGGTCGAAAGCTAATTATGATTGTAGTGTTGCTCACGCTGATAAATATTGCATTTTCAGGCAACAACGAAGTTACACTATGTGGCAGGTGTCATTAGAGCACAGTTAATAAAGTCATTTCATGAAATAATGGATAAACTAGGCACTCATCTTTTCGTGTTTCCCACGCTCGTCTCGTTGTGTACTCATGGCTCAGTCGTCGAAAAATCTAGGTAGTGATGATTCCAAGCTCGGATACAAAGAGGCCTAGGTGTTATTCTGCGATATTCAAAAGTTTTGTAGATGTGTTTCATAAACCATTCTTGAAGATTAACTTTTGAAAGTTAGCACAATGGTGATGTGAAAAACTAATCAGCACTCCAAATTTAAGTTCGTTTTTATTACTTTTGTTGCAGTATCAAGTAACGCACAAAACATCACATTATGAAAAATACTTGAAAATATTTTCCTGACTGTTAAAGCACATTTTTTAAACTGACTACAATTTGCGTCTTTTCAACATGATGACCAAGACTTGACTAAGCCCAATAATCGCTTACGCGCCCAAAAATCAGATTTACAAATACGAAAAGATCATAGCGACAAAAGAAAGAATACACATAAGAATAATATCATTGCAACATAAACATATCGATGTATCAAAGTTAATGAAATCAAATCTGAATGTTGTCTCAGAAATATGTTAGCTTCTTTACGGAAACACAGTAGAATATTGCTGGTATCGAGAGGTTGTGGTGAGCTGCCGTAATGGTTGCATAATTCAAGTACCATTACAACGGGAAGGTGTCGTCGTTGAGTGACTTCAGGAGGATACAGGGTCACTTGGACAGGATTTGTGATTGGTGTAAAGAATGGCAGCTAACTCTAAATATAGATAAATGTAAATTAATGCAAATGAATAGGAAAAAGAATCCCGTAATGTTTGAATACTCCTTTAGTAGTGTAGCGCTTGACACAGTCACGTCGATTAAATATTTGGGCGTAACATTGATGAGCGATATGAAGTGGGCAGTTTTGGGGAAGGCAGATAATCGTCTTCGGTTCATTGGTAGAATTTTGGGAAGATGTGGTTCATCTGTAAAGGAGACCGCTTATAAAACACTAATACGACCTATTCTTGAGTACTGTTCGAGCGTTTGGGATCCCTATCAGATCGGATTAAGGGAGGACATAGAACCAATTCAGAGCCAGGCTGCTAGATGTGTTACTGGTAGGTTTGATCATCACGCGAGTGTTAGGGAAATGCTTCAGGAACTCGGGTGGGAGTCTCTAGAGGAAAGGAGGCGTTCTTTTCGTGAATCGCTACTGAGGAAACTTAGAGAACCAGTCTTTGAGGCTGACTGCACTACAATTTTACTGCCGCCAACTTACATTTCGCGGAAAGACCACAAAGATAAGATAAGAGAGATTAGGGCTCGTACAGATGCATATAGGCAGTCATTTTTCCCTCGTTCTGTTTGTGAGTGGAACAGGGAGAGAAGATGCTAGTTGTGGTACGAGGTACCCTCCGCCACGCATCGTATGGTGGATTGCGGAGTATGTATGTAGATGTAGAATCTCTCGGCCACAGTGGCCGGTCAAGACTTGTATGTGCCAAGTCATGCATACAGATTGAGTCAGGAGCAATGTACATGCTTTCAGAGGCGATAGTATTAGTCATTCTGAACAAAAATAACGTCATAAGAGCATATGTCCTGTTGTTAATAGTTTCCTAGGAAACTAATGAAAACAGTGGGGAACAGGACAAATACAGCTAACAGTAAATGAAACATTGTGATTTTGTTTGTGTATAATTCCTCACAAAACATGTTCAAAACGTCTATCGTCAAGTGCAATGCATTTTGTAAATAGCTGCTGTATTGCTGATCTGCGCTCATTCCTGCGGACGTGCATGCAAAATACTAGCAGAAGTTCCTCCTTGTGTCCGCTCTGCGCTGGTAGATTTCGCTTGTAAGCCAACCCCAGATACAGTATTCTAATTGAGTAAGAAGGTTGTATACATGGAAGAAGCCTGGAGATACTGACAGGTTTCAGATAGATTATATAATGGTCAAGACAGAGATTTAGGAACCAGGTTTTAAATTGTAAGACATTTCCAGGGGCAGATGTGGACTCTGACCACAATCTATTGGTTATGACATGTAGATTAAAACTGAAGAAACTGCAAAAAGGTGGGAATTTAAGGAGATGGTACCTGGATAAACTAAAAGAACCAGAGGTTGTACAGAGTTTCAGGGAGAGCATAAGGGAGCAATTGACAAGAATGGGAGAAGAAGAATGGGTAGCTTTGAGGGATGAAGTAGTCAAGGCAGCAGAGGATCAAGTAGGTAAAAAGACGAGGGCTAGTAGAAATCCCTGGGTAACAGAAGAAATATTGAATTTAATTGATGAAAGAAGAAAATATAAAAATGCAGTAAATGAAGCAGGCAAAAAAGGAATACAGACGTCTCAAAAATGAGATCGACAGGAAGTGCAAAATGGCTAAGCAGGGCATGGCTAGAGGACAAATGTAAGTATGTAGAGGCTTATCTCATGAGGGGTAAGATAGATACTGCCTACAGGAAAATTAAAGAGACCCTTGGAGAACAGAGAACCACTTGTATGAACATCAAGAGCTCAGATGGAAACCCGGTTCTAAGCAAAGAAGGGAAAGCAGAAAGGTGGAAGGAGTATATAGAAGGCCTACACAAGGGCGATGTACTTGAGGACAATATTATGGAAATGGAAGAGGATGTAGATAAAGATAAAATGGGAGATACGATACTGCGTGAAGAGTTTGACAGAGCACTGAAAGACCTGAGTCGAAACAAGGCCCCCGGAGTAGACAACATTACATTAGAACTACTGACGGCCTTGGGAGAGCCAGTCATGACAAAACTCTACCAGCTGGTGAGCAAGATGTATGAGACAGGCGAAATACCCTCAGACTTCAAGAAGAATATAATAATTCCAATCCCAAAGAAAGCAGGTGTTGACAGATGTGAAAAATACCGAACTATCAGTTTAATAAGTCACAGCTGCAAAATACTAACGCGAATTCTTTACAGACGAATGGAAAAACTAGTAAAAGCCGACCTCGGGGAGGATCAGTTTGGATTCCGTAGAAATGTTGGAACACGTGAGGCAATACTGACCCTACGACTTATCTTAGAAGCTAGATTAAGGCAGCGGAAACCTACATTTCTAGACTTAGAGAAAGCTTTTGACAATGTTGACTGGAATACTCTCTTTCAAATTCTAAAGGCGGCAGGGGTAAAATGCAGGGAGCGAAAGGCTATTTACAATTTGTATAGAAACCAGATGGCAGTTATTAGAGTCGAGGGACATAAAAGGGAGGCAGTGGTTGGGAAAGGAGTGAGGCAGGGTTGTAGTCTCTCCCCGATGTTATTCAATCTGTATATTGAGCAAGCAGTGAAGGAAACAAAAGAAAAATTCGGAGTAGGTATTAAAATCCATGGAGAAGAAATAAAAACTTTGAGGTTCGCCGATGACATTGTAATTCTATCAGAGACAGCAAAGGACTTGAAAGAGCAGTTGAACGGAATGGATAGTGTCTTGAAAGGAGGATATAAGATGAACGTCAACAAAAGCAAAACGAGGATAATGGAATGTAGTCGAATTAAGTCGGGTGACGCTGAGGGAATTAGATTAGGAAATGAGACACTTAAAGTAGTAAAGGAGTTTTTCTATTTGGGGAGCAAAATAACTGATGATGGTCGAAGTAGAGAGGATATAAAATGTAGACTGGCAATGGCAAGGAAAGCATTTCTGAAGAAGAGAAATTTGTTAACATCCAGTATTGATTTAAGTGTCAGAAAGTCGTTTCCGAAACTATTTCTATTGAGTGTAACCATGTATGAAAGTGAAACTTGGACGATAAATAGTTTGGACAAGAAGAGAACAGAAGCTTTAGAAATGTGGTGCTACAGAAGAATGCTGAAGATTAGATAGGTAGATCACATAACTAATGAGGAGGTATTGAATAGGATTGGGGAGAAGAGAAGTTTGTGGCACAACTTGACTAGAAGAAGGGATCGGTTCGTAGGACATGTTCTGAGGCATCAAGGGAGCAACAATTTAGTATTGGAGGGCAGTGTGGAGGGTAAAAATCGTAGAGGGAGACCAAGAGATGACTACACTAAGCACATTCAGAGAGATGTAGGTTGCAGTATGTACTAGGAGATGAAGAAGCTTGCACAGGATAGAGTAGCATGGAGAGCTGCATCAAACAAGACTCAGGACTGAAAACCACAACAACAACAACAACGTGTGACCTCAGTGGCCAAGAAATGGCTCCAAGGCTACCGATCCAACACCGGGACACCTTTCAGTTAGTCACTGTGTCACTGGCCATGCAGAATGTGCAGGAAGTCCGTCGTGCTGAAAGTACACACGACGTTATGTTGCCAAAGGAATATCCTCCAAATATTCTCCCTGGGGGGGGGGGGGGGAGGGGGAAGGGGGGAGGGGGGAGGGGGAGGGGGGGCGCCTCTCGAAATGAGATTCACTGACTACCTTCTGCCAGAAGAAAAAGCACCTAGAGCTTTTCTTCCAAGCATGCACGTCCAGTACTCATGAAATAGAGGCAGAGAGTGATGCAATTCGCGTAGTGATATGTGACAGTAATATCACTATATAAACTCAGTCGTTTTCACAAGTTTGTGGTGATACCTCGTCTCTAGAAATTTGTATCTGGAAATAGTTTGATATTGAGGTAAGAGGTTTTGGGCAGTAGGAGGTCGATATTTGACAGATATTCAAAAATTGCACTTCAGGGATGAATTCTATCTCCAGGAAAAACATGAAAAAATTAAGTACGCTGAAACAAAAGAGAATATTTGGGGAAAAAATAACATTAGCAATCCAAGAACCTGTCATTTTTCCTTCTTGTGGTCAAAGGTCCATGCATGATTGAATCAGGGTCTTGCACATAAACATCTCATTCTATGCTACGCAAACTGTTGCAGTATGCATGGCGGAGTGTACTAACAATTGTTCATACAGATGAGGGTATCTCCTCCCACCATTTACTTTGATGGATCAGCATTCGGTCACAGTGAGGACACTTATTGTGACTTCTGAAATTTTCCCGGCGTATTTGTTCTTCTAATAATTTCCGGGTATGCAGCCGGATCCCGTTGACATTCTGCCACGATATTTCGGCCCAGAGACGTCCGGCCATCATCAGGTGAGTACACAACTACTGAAGAGCCCAGGTGCAGTCGCGGTATTTATACCGATTCTCGTGCACGTGTTGACATGCGCGGCATAGCCGAGTTGTACGTGCTGCCCTCGGTGGTGAAAGTAAAAGATCATCTAGTCATTGAGTATCGAATGACGCTGTCTATTCCGCTGTGAATGTATAATTTTAATAACAGGATTCCAAGTTTTATCCAGTTGAAAGCCGTTGTCACGATTTATAAGATTATCGGCAAGACGTATTTCCACTGATTCCTTGATTACGGAATCCCCAAATCCGGAAACCGGAGCTAAAATTTTTGTTCCATTGTATTCCATTGAATGTCCCAATGAAATACAGTGCTCTGCTACTGCCGATTTTGACGGTTGCCGCAGACGGGTGTATCTTTCATGTTCTGTACATCGTTCATGGACAGTTCTTGTCGTCTGGCCAATATATGCAGAGCCACATTCACAGGGAATTTCGTAGACGCCTGCTTTCTTCAGTTGTAAACCGTCTTTAACGGACCCAACCAGGGCCCGGTTCTTTGCTGGTGGACGGAAGATAACCTTGATTTTATTCTTCTTCAGTAATCGGCCTATTTTCGACGACACATTCCCGGCGTATGAAAGAAACGCAGTTGATTTAAAGTCGTCATCAGCGTCCTCAGTGCGCTGCTTCTTGTTATGACAGTTGCGCATGGCCTTTCTTATTTGGCGTGAAGTGTAGCCATTCTCTTTAAAAACCTTCTCCAAGTGTTCTAATTCTGCGTGGAGGTTTTCATCGTCCGATATTACATGCGCTCGATGTATTAAGTTACTGAGAACACCGGCTGTTTGTGCTGGGTGGTGGCAGCTTGACGCCTGGAGATACAGATCTGTGTGAGTCGGTTTCCTGTACACAGAATGTCCTAATGACCCATCATTTTTACGGCATACTAGCACGTCTAGAAATGGTAAAGTGCCATCTTTTTCAATCTCCATCGTGAATTTGATGTTCTCATGTAACGAGTTTAAATGATGAAGGAATTTCTCCAGTTCCTGTCTGCCATGAGGCCATACAACAAAAGTATCATCTACGTACCGCCAGAAGACCGTAGGCTTTAAGACAGCAGACTCAAGTGCTTTCTCCTCAAAGTCCTCCATAAAGAGATTAGCTACCACAGGGGACAAAGGGCTCCCCATGGCGACGCCGTCTGTTTGTTCAAAGAATTCGTCATTGAATAGAAAGTACGTTGAGGAGAGTATATGTTCAAACAAGGCCGTCATTTCTGCACTGAATAAGTTACCAATAAGATGTAACGATTCCATTAAAGGCACTTTGGTAAATAGTGAGACCACATCAAAGCTGACTAATAAATCCGAGCTGCTAAGCTTAACTTCCTTCAAGCGACTGACAAAATCCTCGGAATTACGTATATGGTGGCAACACTTACCCACATACGGCTTTAGTAGTGAGGCCAGATATTTTGCTGTAGAATAGGTGGCAGCACCAATATTACTCACTATTAATCGTAGTGGGGCACCATCCTTGTGTATCTTGGGAAGACCGTAGAGTCTTGGTGGTACTGCATTGTGTGGTCTCAATCTCTTGATAATTTGTTCAGGTAGAGAACAGTCGTTCAAAAGGGTAGCAGTTTTCCTTGATATTCGGCTTGTTGGGTCCTTTTCAATTCTGCGGTACGTGGAATCATTTAGCTGACAATATATCTTCTCGTTGTAGGCTTCCCTTGTCAGAAGAACTGTGGCGTTACCCTTATCCGCAGGCAGTACGACTGTGCTAGTATCTTCTCTGAGGCTGCGGAGAGCAGCTCTTTCAGCTGGCGAGATGTTACTCCGTTGTGGCGCACATTTCAACAACGTTCGGCAAGATTCACGTCGAATTTCGTCTGCATTATCCGCAGGGGGACGTCTAATAGCTTCCTCAATGGAACTGATGAAATCCGTTAAAGGCAGTGAAACAGGAGTAGGGGCGAAGTTTAAACCTTTCGCAAGCACTGACATCGTCGCATCGTCAAACGATTTCTCCGTAAGGTTCAGCACGGATCGTCCAGAGATAGCTTCTTGCGGCTTTCGTGTTACGAGTTGGCTAAACTTCGCACTTTGCCTGTTTGTACTGTTCCTGTGAGCCCAGTCTGCCTTGGCCCAAGATACACCGTCAATCCAGTCCCAGCTAAGGGAAGAACATCTTGCTGCAATCTTCAGATGTAAATAATATAAATTCCTGGCAACAGTGTCTAACTCACGACGCGTATAACGGATTCGTTCTCTTAATAAAGCCAGACTCGCCTTGCGTTTTATATTGTTGGCGGCCACACTATTAATAAAATGAACAACTCTGGCGAAAGTTGGAATCAAGTTATTGTTTCTACATTTCAGTAAAAAATTTAGTGAACACAGCAACCTGGCTCTTTTCTCACGTAATTTATCCAGTACGTGGATATCCTGAACCATCTCCTCCCCGTAAAGGTATTTGATGTGACTTCTGAAATTTTCCCGGCGTATTTGTTCTTCTAATAATTTCCGGGTATGCAGCCGGATCCCGTTGACAGAAGGCGAGTCTGGCTTTATTAAGAGAACGAATCCGTTATACGCGTCGTGAGTTAGACACTGTTGCCAGGAATTTATATTATTTACATCTGAAGATTGCAGCAAGATGTTCTTCCCTTAGCTGGGACTGGATTGACGGTGTATCTTGGGCCAAGGCAGACTGGGCTCACAGGAACAGTACAAACAGGCAAAGTGCGAAGTTTAGCCAACTCGTAACACGAAAGCCGCAAGAAGCTATCTCTGGACGATCCGTGCTGAACCTTACGGAGAAATCGTTTGACGATGCGACGATGTCAGTGCTTGCGAAAGGTTTAAACTTTGCCCCTACTCCTGTTTCACTGCCTTTAACGGATTTCATCAGTTCCATTGAGGAAGCTATTAGACGTCCCCCTGCGGATAATGCAGACGAAATTTGACGTGAATCTTGCCGAACGTTGTTGAAATGTGCGCCACAACGGAGTAACATCTCGCCAGCTGAAAGAGCTGCTCTCCGCAGCCTCAGAGAAGATACTAGCACAGTCGTACTGCCTGCGGATAAGGGTAACGCCACAGTTCTTCTGACAAGGGAAGCCTACAACGAGAAGATATATTGTCAGCTAAATGATTCCACGTACCGCAGAATTGAAAAGGACCCAACAAGCCGAATATCAAGGAAAACTGCTACCCTTTTGAACGACTGTTCTCTACCTGAACAAATTATCAAGAGATTGAGACCACACAATGCAGTACCACCAAGACTCTACGGTCTTCCCAAGATACACAAGGATGGTGCCCCACTACGATTAATAGTGAGTAATATTGGTGCTGCCACCTATTCTACAGCAAAATATCTGGCCTCACTACTAAAGCCGTATGTGGGTAAGTGTTGCCACCATATACGTAATTCCGAGGATTTTGTCAGTCGCTTGAAGGAAGTTAAGCTTAGCAGCTCGGATTTATTAGTCAGCTTTGATGTGGTCTCACTATTTACCAAAGTGCCTTTAATGGAATCGTTACATCTTATTGGTAACTTATTCAGTGCAGAAATGACGGCCTTGTTTGAACATATACTCTCCTCAACGTACTTTCTATTCAATGACGAATTCTTTGAACAAACAGACGGCGTCGCCATGGGGAGCCCTTTGTCCCCTGTGGTAGCTAATCTCTTTATGGAGGACTTTGAGGAGAAAGCACTTGAGTCTGCTGTCTTAAAGCCTACGGTCTTCTGGCGGTACGTAGATGATACTTTTGTTGTATGGCCTCATGGCAGACAGGAACTGGAGAAATTCCTTCATCATTTAAACTCGTTACATGAGAACATCAAATTCACGATGGAGATTGAAAAAGATGGCACTTTACCATTTCTAGACGTGCTAGTATGCCGTAAAAATGATGGGTCATTAGGACATTCTGTGTACAGGAAACCGACTCACACAGATCTGTATCTCCAGGCGTCAAGCTGCCACCACCCAGCACAAACAGCCGGTGTTCTCAGTAACTTAATACATCGAGCGCATGTAATATCGGACGATGAAAACCTCCACGCAGAATTAGAACACTTGGAGAAGGTTTTTAAAGAGAATGGCTACACTTCACGCCAAATAAGAAAGGCCATGCGCAACTGTCATAACAAGAAGCAGCGCACTGAGGACGCTGATGACGACTTTAAATCAACTGCGTTTCTTTCATACGCCGGGAATGTGTCGTCGAAAATAGGCCGATTACTGAAGAAGAATAAAATCAAGGTTATCTTCCGTCCACCAGCAAAGAACCGGGCCCTGGTTGGGTCCGTTAAAGACGGTTTACAACTGAAGAAAGCAGGCGTCTACGAAATTCCCTGTGAATGTGGCTCTGCATATATTGGCCAGACGACAAGAACTGTCCATGAACGATGTACAGAACATGAAAGATACACCCGTCTGCGGCAACCGTCAAAATCGGCAGTAGCAGAGCACTGTATTTCATTGGGACATTCAATGGAATACAATGGAACAAAAATTTTAGCTCCGGTTTCCGGATTTGGGGATTCCGTAATCAAGGAATCAGTGGAAATACGTCTTGCCGATAATCTTATAAATCGTGACAACGGCTTTCAACTGGATAAAACTTGGAATCCTGTTATTAAAATTATACATTCACAGCGGAATAGACAGCGTCATTCGATACTCAATGACTAGATGATCTTTTACTTTCACCACCGAGGGCAGCACGTACAACTCGGCTATGCCGCGCATGTCAACACGTGCGCGAGAATCGGTATAAATACCGCGACTGCACCTGGGCTCTTCAGTAGTTGTGTACTCACCTGATGATGGCCGGACGTCTCTGGGCCGAAATATCGTGGCAGAATGTCAACGGGATCCGGCTGCATACCCGGAAATTATTAGAAGGACACTTATTATTGTTATTATTAACAATTATTATTATTATTAACATTAGCAAATATTGCGATCTATTTGCATGGCTTTCAGTTTTCAGGAACTGTGTAAGGTAAGACTACGTATGATCCAGTGCTGCTGCATCCTTATAACGGTTCCTAATCTTTCCTAACTAATTAATTAATTAGTGTGAGATAAGAAGTGTGCCTGCCGCGACACATTAGTGCCTTATGAATTGTTGCATGTGGAGGGCTACGTTGACCAATTCGCAAGCGCGAAGTTCGATGGCCGAGGTGAAGAACTCGAGAAAGAAAGCGGCTGCGAAGCAGCCGACGAACCATGAGCAGAAGTGGCTGCGCAAGTGGCCGCCAAGCCTGAGACAACCAAAGGTACAATAGCTAAACTGTTACAGAGACCGGACACGGCGGTCTTTCTAAGACCCCTGCCCGGTCAAGATACAAAGGAGACATTCACCACAACGCTGAACCCTGCTAAAGACAAAATAAAAATTAACAAAATCAAGGCAACAAAGAGTGTGGTTATCGTAGATGTTGCCACGAAGAAGACAGAAATACATAACTTTCCATTAAAATTGCTACACCAACAGGACGAAGATGCTGTTATACGCAAATGATTACCTTTTCAGAGCATTCACACAAGGTTGGCGCCGGTGGCGACACCTACAACGTGCTGACAGGAGGAAAGTTTCTAACCGATTTCTCATACACAAACAGCAGTTAACCGGTGTTGCCTGGTGAAACGTTGTTGTGATGCCTCGTGTGAGGAGGAGAAATGCGTACCATAAATTTTCCGACTTTGATAGAGGTCGGATTGAGGCCTATTGCGATTGCGGTTTACCGTATCGCGACATTGGTGCACGCGTTTGTCGCGATATCCATTGACTGTTAGCAGAATATAGAATCAGTGGGTTCTGGAGGGTAATACGGAACGCCGTGCTGCATCCCAACAGCCTCGTATCACTAGCAATCGAGATGACAGGCATCTTATCCGCGTGGCTGTAACGGATCGTGCAGCCACGTCTCGATCCCTTAGTCAACAGATGGGGACGTTTGCAAGACAACAACCATCCGCACGAACAGTTCGACGACGTTTGCAGCAGCATGGACTATCAGCTCGGAGACAGTGGCTGTGTCTACCCTTGACGCTGCAGCACAGACAGGAGCGCCTGCAATGGTGTACTCAACGACGAACCTGGGTGCACGAATGTTAAAACGTCATTTTTTCGGATGAATCCATGTTCTGTTTACAGCATCACGATGGGCGCATCCGTGTTCGGCGACATCGCGATGAACGCACATTGGAAGCGTGTATTCGTCATCGCCATACTGGCGTATCACCCGGCGTGATGGTATGGGGTGTCATTGGTTACACGTCTCGGTCACGTCTTGTTCGCACTGACGGCACTTTGAACAGTGGACATTACATTTCAGATGTGTTACGAACCGTGGCTCTACCCTTCATTCGATCCCTGTCAAACCCTACATTTCAGCATGATAATGCACGACCGCATGTTGCAGGTCCTGTACGGGACTTTCTGGATACAGAAAATGTTCCAAATTGTTTGAAAGTGTAATCACATATCAGTTCTAGCATAATATATTTGTCCAATGAATAGCCGTTTGTCATCTGTATTTCTTCTTGGTGTAGCAATTTTAATGGTCAGTAGTGTAAGATTCTTAACAACCAGAAACTGAGAAATGCTGTAACGCGTGAACCGCCAAAGAAGCGGAATCCACTAGAACAATACGTCAACATAACTTTTATGGAACGGAGATAGAAACTTTCAGAAATGAATTCAAGTTGTGCTTTAGGACCGGGCCTCGGGAACGTTACGTGGTGCATCACGTTGTCTGGGTTTCTGGCAAAATGTGGAGAAAACTGACCACTCTGTGTAGAATTTACGTGGGATTTCATACAATAAATGTCCGAGATTTCTTGGTGGTACCTCGTTGCCACAATTGTGGTGATTTGGACCACGTACATAAGCACTGTGACCGGATGTCGGCTTGCTCCAGATGTGGGCTATGGATCATGTACGCAAGAACTGCAATAGAACAGGGGTTTGCATTCCTTACATCTGAAGAGGCAAAAAGACTTACAAAGCTCCTGGGAGGAACTGCCCTACCTACAGGATGGTAGAACAGCGCCTAATTTCTAGAATTGACGATGGCTGAGGCTATGTCTGAATACAGGAGGGCCGGCCGTGGTGGCCGAGGGGTTCTAGGCTCTACAGTCTGGAACCGCGCGACCGCTACGGTCGCAGGTTCGAATCCTGCCTCGGGCATGGATGTGTGTGATGTCCTTAGGTTAGTTAGGTTTAAGTAGTTCTAAGTTCTAGGGGACTGATGACCTCAGAATTTAAGTCCCATAATGCTCCGAGACATTTGAACCAGTTAAATACAGGAGGCCTAAGAAGAAGTTCCCGAGAAAGAGGAGATGTGGCGAGGGCCAGTAGATTTACAGAGAAAGGAGCTCCCTCTCCTCTAAGCCGGGGACATAACTCGTCAGAAGACCGGAAACCACAAGGAGGGCATTCTGTCGTAGGGGCGAGGAGGGGGATGTCGACCGATGGTAATGAAGAATGATATGATTCGAGAGAACAGGTGCAGGTAAATGTAATAAGCAGTACGAGTTGCTCAACAACAGACCCACCTCCTCTCAGAATGTTAGAGATAGACCCTGTTAGGATAGATCCTAACCTGGAATATGCAATGCAGCTCACGTCTGGAGGACCTGGTCGTCCTAGCCACAGCTCTGCGGTGTGAGGCGGATGCCCGGCAACAGTCCAGGAGGGAAGTCACCTTGTCGATAACGAAGGTTGTGAACAGGATACAGCCCAAGGCAATGAGTCCCCCCTCTGACTTCGGGGCCCTGCGGGACTTGGTCAAAAAAATCTTTGAGAGAAGGAATGAAGAGTTTGACCTAGAGGAGCTTTATAATCAATCTGTCCTAACCTATGGACGAATAGAGCTTGACTGAAGGAAAAACTGACCAGAGGTACATATTCATACATATTTACCATGACCAGTTTTAATATGAAACAGATCAATGCGCACGACAGCAGACTGGTGATGCAGGAGTTTCGGAGGATGGTGGAGGAGAGAAGTTTGGATGTGCTCTGTCTGCTGGAGCCATACTCCCTCACAGGGCAAATCCCATTTATGGCAGCAAAGTGATCTGCAATGGAGCCGATCCAAAATCGGCAATTGTGGTGACAAATAAGGCACTGACAGTTACGGTGCTCTCACAGCTCTCTGGCGACCACTGTAACGTTGTGTAGCTTCATTCACTTATTGGGGTACCATACCTCGTTAATACGTATTTTCAATATGGTAGAGGAATTGCGAGTTCTTAGAACAGCTAGTCCATGGCGGACGTAAATACCAAGTTCCCTCTATGGTTCAGTGGCACTTGGGATGACAGAGGGGAGCAGGCGGAAGAGGCTGTCACGGTACTACAAGTGACGGTCGCTAATAGACAAGGGACCCCCTCCCCACACTGGCGGAGGGGGTGAAGGTACAAACATGGACGTTACCCTAGCAACGACAAATCTTATAAACAACTAAAAGGATAGGAAAGTAGTGGATAAAGTCAACAATAGTGACCATAACCTAATAATGTTTTCATTGTGCGATAGCGAGTGCCACTGGGACATGGGGCGGGAGGTGCAGTTCGATTATAATAGGACCAACTGGGAGCGCCTAGAGAGGGAGTATGACATACTGATATTACCTGAGGGTGGCGAAAATGTAGAGCAGTCACCAGGGCGATAAAGGCAGCCATCCCAACCAGGAGGAGAGCCGTTGCGTCCTCTGTATCACCATAATCAGCTAAGCTGGGACAGATGCGTCAGTCTGTAAGGAGGGCAAGGAGGTACTACCAGCGAAGTGTCGTCTGGGAGGAAAAGCTACGCTGGTTGTACCAATATTGGGAAACTATAGAACTATTTCAGAAGGAGCTAGGGGCAGCGAGGTTAAGGAGTTGGGAAGGATACGTGCAGAGCCAATTGGCTAAAATTCCATGAGGCGTTCTGTACAAGTTGGTATGGGAGAAAATAAGATCGCCAATGGTGTTGTCCAATGGCAGGGATGGGGGTCAGATGGTGGAGTCTTAGCGGGTGACCGCCGAGGTACTCCTCAGCGCCCTATTGTCCAATGATAATGAAGAAGATGTCTACAGATGAGCAGCACCAGATTAGGATGGAGAATCGGCAGGAGTATGAGAACAACATCATAGTTTATCCTTTCTTGGAGGAAGAAGTCGCTACCCAAATTAAATCCCTAGAGGGGAAACGCTCCATGTCTAGACGGCATTGTAGCAGAAGGGGTGCAATTCCTCGCCCCCGGTTGGTGGTGCCTCTCACTAGCACTGAGTCTTTGAGGCGCAGGAAATTCCTGTGTGGAAAAAGGCAAACGTAGTCATAATAAAGAAAGGTCCAGATAAAGATCCAAAAGAGGTAAAGTCTAATAAACCCATCTGTGTATTGGATCTGGTGGGGAAAGTTACTGAGAAGCTGCTAGCAGACAGACAGCACACCGTGTGCTGTGCGGGTTGAGTCGGTGTCTGACGCAATCGCCCTGGCGGCTGAGGTCTGTAGCTCAGCTCCGAACATGTATGTAGTCGGCATCATGATGGACATCAGTGGCGCCTTTGACAACCTGTGGCGGCCTTCGCTTTTCTCCTGCCTTCGGGGGGAAAGAGTGCCCAGAGCCGCTATACGGCTATTAAGAAGAAAGAGAGGTCTGACTATTGTCCCCTAGCGGGATTATGAGCAGAAAGGTAACATAGGTGTGTCCACAGGGTTGTGTCGTGGGGCCACACTTTTGGGACGTTAATATGGAGCCTCTTCTGGACGGTTGAAGAACTGTGAGTATGTGCTAGAGGTCATAGCCCACGCAGACGACGTCCTCCTGCTGGTTGACAGTCGTAGCTGCGAGGAGCTTGAATCGAAAGTAGTAAGGGCTATGTCAGTATTGACAGCGTGGTGCCTTAAAGCAAAGGTGGCGGTAGCACCAAGCAAGTCCACTTACTTACTCCTAAAAGAACACTTATTAGGAATTCAACAGTAAGAATAGACGACACGCCAGTTCTTTGGCGCCGCAAGGCCTGATACTTGGGGTATTCGTCGATAACAAACGTAGTTGTGTGACCCAGAGACCACTGGAAATACTTAACAAGCTGACTGGCATTGGAACCAAGCGTTTGCACTTACGAGCAGACCTGATTAAGCCGTAATACAACAGCATCTTAACATCTATTGTAGGATACAGATCGGGTGTCAGGGCACACAGGGTCACGAGACTCATGCCTGGAATGGCCGTGAGAAGGGTGCAGTGGAATATGCTGCTGCGCTCAGTAGTGGCGTACAGAACGATTCCGGGTGGATAGGGGGGGGGGGGGGCTTATTAGTATCAATGGACTTTGTCGTCTTGACATTAAGATTAGAGAGCTAGCAGCATGGTATTGGCTAAAGAAAGACAGCAGGAATGAAATCGTTGAAATAATGGGTGTTCAGGTAGGAGATAAGGCTGCAATTGGAAGGATGAGGAAATATGGCAGGAGCAGTGGGATGGGGAAGAAACTGGGGACAGGATTCAGGCGTTGTCACCAGCCATAAAGGAGCGCCTGCAGCTTAGGTACTTCAAACCTTCCAGAGGACTGCTTCACTTTTTCACCGGACGTGGACCGTATTCGGCATATCTATACCGATTTGGAAGGTGGGCTACACCATCCTGTGACTGTGACGCCATAGAGGGCACTCCAGACCATGTGGTGTTCGAGCGCCCCCTTTTCGACGATATAGCATCTCGTCTTAGATAAGTTACCTAATCACGACACGTACCACCTGCTCAGGCAACAATATACTTTTGAGATCCTCAACGGACTTGTTTGAGGTATCAACTAAGGTTCTCAAAGAATTTATGAGGAACAGTCATGACTAGATGGATACACTGAGTAAGACACAAAGCACCTGTCCCGTACAGCCGGGCCGTGGAGTTGGCTAGTCGCCTTATGGCAGGGATCCACTATGTCTCGGAATTTGGGAGAGGGTGCATCAATCACCGATTGGACAGCGCACCAGTTATGACCTGTAGTGTTGAGAGTTTAAGTTAGATGTAGACTGAAGGCAGGATACAATAACAGGAGGTAAACTGCAGCGAATTCAAGATTTTGGGCCAGCCCGGTGCCAGGGGCATGCTCACAGGGATTAACTCTATGGGCACGGTCACCAATGAGGGTTTGTATCACGCTGGCACACCTGTTACGCTGCAGAAAGTGTAGATTAGTTTTTAAGTAACATGTTTTGCAGAACTTCAGTATGGAATTAGAGAATACACATTAGTACAGTAACCAAGTAGTCTACCCAGTAGTTCATGTCACATGTAGAGTAAATAGCAATAGTTAACTAACAAAAAATGCTCATAGTAGAAATAGAAACACACATTTTGTAGTAATAGCAGTTAGCTGCAGTAACTGTGAAGATTATGTGTAGAATTAGGACCTATTAATGAGTTACGTGGTGGGCTGTCTTTGTATCATTGATGATACCGCATAAAGAATTTTTCTTTAAAAAAAAAAAATTGCTCCGTCAGTCGTGGTCCCAGACGAACATCCACTCTATTGTCAATAATGGAATGGCAAGCAGGAAAATCTCAACGCTACCTTAGTGGAAGTCTCGAAGTTATGGGATGCCGTATTGGTTTTTAACGGGTAAATCAATGGAAAAAGAAACAGTGTGTAGAGGAAGTCTAGC
Source organism: Schistocerca gregaria (assembly GCF_023897955.1). Taxonomy (NCBI): domain Eukaryota; kingdom Metazoa; phylum Arthropoda; class Insecta; order Orthoptera; family Acrididae; genus Schistocerca; species Schistocerca gregaria. The sequence continues at coordinate 349,731,176 of NC_064927.1, read as the reverse complement.
GGTAGTACTGAACTGTAAGTTCACGGATTCTGGTCATCACATATCAAGCAGGCCCCATTTCAGTTTCATAAAATTATTTCCACATTACCTTAATGGCAGAAGAAGCCCAATCACAAATTCGCATGCAAACTTCCTCCGAGGCACTTTTAATTACTAAACCAGATTTAATTGCATAATGTCAGACTTGTGTATCACACATACTACTCGTTACAAACTGCCTAAAAATGCTTCCCGAGGCTAACTGATACTTTAACATAGTTTGAACAAAATAAAATATTTAACTGCAGAGAGTACATGTTGTCAGCCTCAGTAGAAGTTGAAGACTATCTGTGTCAACCGCTTGCAAGTTCGTTCCACAGTGACTCCTGAGCTAGCTTCAGTGCTTCGCTCCTGCCTGCACAGGACGCGTTTCCAATGTGTCGGTTTAACCGTCCGGTGACTGAGAGTCTTAAACATTATTCTAATTAAAACGTGAGCTTTAATTTGGAGTTACTCAAATTGTGGTTAAGAATCTATCAGAGTAGATGGTGTCGACAGTTTAGTTGTAGTTATGTAGAAAAATTTAAGCTGTTCATGTGAATAAACGAAGTTAGTCGTCTGCCGCCAAGCTTCTCAATGAGAATCATCGCATTGTCAATACGCTCCAGTATGATACGGTTCCTGCTGACGCCTCTGTTCTCACGCTCCGAGTCCATTCGCTGTTTCATGTGATGAGGATTGATATCGGTCCTAACTGATGCCAGCGCAAGCCTTTGTAAACTGAATGATGAAATCTAATAAAATGTGGGTCGACATGGGGCAAAAATGCCATTTGATGGCACTGTCTCGATGAACTGCTATCGTTATGTGGGTGACAGAATTTCAGGCTTATGTTAAATGATTTTTAAGCTGTTTAAGTATTTTCTGCATTCGGGATTTATGTGTGCACAACATATGAAGCTGTCCCAATGCACTGCCAGAAGCTGAAAGTGGAAGGCAACAATTGCTCACGCAGCCCATTGCTGTCAAGAAACCCTCGTCCATGTGTTATGTACTTTTTTTACGATATGAGAACAGGTTTTCCTCATTTCATAACCCAGAATTTATGGAAGTGTGCGCCGTGTGTGCTTATAGATGTTTTCGAGTCAGGTTGCGTTAGAAACTTACTTTTATGCTTATTATTAAAAATCAAGCACATTTATCACTACCAGAAATAGTAGGCGGTAACTGTTACACGAAGTCTGACTCTTTTCAAGTGAAAGGACAGTAGAAAATAAGAAGAAGAAGAAGAAGAAGAAGAAGAAGAAATTTGAAAAGATACGAGACTATGAAGCAGCTGAAAGGATGGTGATGATGATAATCATGTGAGAAAAACACCAGTTGGGTTTCGCATGACCAATATTTTCCGAGTGCATGCTGGCTGGTGTAACACCTCGGTTCAGTTCACAGTGATAAAAGCTATAGAAAGAAAAATTTAAAATTAAGAATAGAAGTTGTAGAGGGGAAAATAGTTTAGAATCAGAGTTCGGTAATTGCAGATCAAAATTATAGTATATCAGCAAGTAGTTTAACGTCTAAGTACAGCAAAGCCACGGAAGCTCCGTCATGGAGAAGGCAGTGACGTTAAACTCTTGTGAAGAAAAACCTATAAAAAGGCCTGATTGTCATTATTGCCACCTTTTTTCCTTGATTGTTTCGTTAAAGGGCGGGGAACCCGTGTCAGTCAGCGAGACAAAAGTTAGATTGGACTTTATCGTGTTAAGATTCACCGTAAACTATTAGAATTATACGGAGATTAAAAGTGATGTAGTGTACAATCTCTGACTTTTGGTAGCAACGGAGTATTAAGCGCATTTTAGGACTTAAGTGCTAGATTGGAACTTTACGGACATATAGACGACGGAAACTCAGATTATCTGCCGATACGAGTGAATTCAGAGATAGCGGTGTTCAGATATTAACTTGTGGACTTTTGAAAGTGTCGTGTGCCGTTAGTTGCGAATCTGGACGTAGAGCGCGTGCATATCGGCATTTGCGGACTATTTAGATTCCTCAAGGCTAGGAACCTTTTAAATAGACCATCATCCATCACCATCTTAATCCTTGAATATAGAGGGAAAGTGAAATACAAGAGTGTTGTACTTATTTCATTTACCTAGTACTAATCAGTGAAGGTTTTACGGAACCAAAGCTATTCAGCAGTAAGTCAGCACCATCTAGCGGAAAGCGTAGGCATTAACTAATGCTCTAACTGAAGTGAACGTTTACGTGTTTTACGGACTGCTTACTATGAACTTTTGTGACTCTTTGACGTCCCCACTCTCTCCGAAAGGTGGCACAGGCTGTCTTGATCATAAAAGGGGAGAGTTTTAGCCGGGCAAATTACTACATAAAAGCGATATTTACAAGACTCGCAGTAATAGAAGTTATAGAAGTAATAGAATTTCTTAGAAGTAGATACATTAGGGGTTGCGAAGAAACTCAAATCGCTTGATACGGGCAAGTCTTCAGGTCCAGATTGTATACAGATTAGGTTCCTTTCAGATTACGCTGATACAAGATATAATATATATAGCTCCCTACTTAGCAATCATATACAACCGCTCGCTCACCGATGGATCTGTACCTACAGATTGGAAAATTGCGCAGGTCGCATCAGGAGTAATCCATCGAATTATAGACCTATTTCATTGACGTCGGTTTGCTGTAGGGTTTTCGAGCCTATACTGTATTCAAACATTATGATACGTAATCAGCATGGTTTCAGAAAACAACGCAGTTTATTCGCACGAAGTAATGGCCGCTATCGACAGGGGATCTCAGGTTGATTCCGTATTTCTGGATTTCCGGAAAGATTTGACACCGTTCCTCACAAGCGACTTCTAATCAAACTACGGGCCTATGGGGTATCGTCTCAGTTGTGCGACTGGATTCGTGACTTCCTGTCAGGAAAGTCGCAGTTCGTAGTAATAGACGGGAAATCATCGAGTAAAACTGAAGTGATATCACTTGTTCCCCAGGGAAGCGTCCTGGGACCTCTGCTGCTCCTGATCTATATAAATGACCTGGGTGACAATCTGAGCAGTTCTCTTAGGTTGTTCGTAGATGATGATGTAATTTACCGTCTAGTAAGGTCATCCGAAGACCAGTATCAGTTGCAAAGCGATTTAGAAAAGATTGCTGTATGGTGTGGCAGTAATAAGAGTCGAGGGGCATGAAAGGGAAGCAGTGGTTGGGAAAGGAGTGAGACAGGGTTGTAGCCTCTTCCCGATGTTATTCAATCTGTATATTGAGCAAGCGGTAAAGGAAACAAAAGAAAAATTTGGAGTAGGTATTAAAATTCATGGAGACGAAGTAAAAACTTTGAGGTTCGCCGATGACATTGTAATTCTGTCAGAGACGGCAAAGGACTTGGAAGAGCAGTTGAACGGAATGGACAGTGTCTTGAAAGGAGGATATAAGATGAACATTAACAAAAGCAAAACGAGGATAATGGAATGTAGTCAAATTAAATCGGGTGATGCTGAGGGAATTAGATTAGGAAATGAGACACTTAAAGTAGTAAAGGAGTTTGCTATTTAGGAAATAAAATAACTGATGATGGTCGAAGTAGAGAGGATATAAAATGTAGACTGGCAATGGCAAGGAAAGCGTTTCTGAAGAAGAGAAATTTGTTAACATCGAATATAGATTTATGTATCAGGAAGTCGTTTCTGAAAGTATTTGTTTGGAGTGTAGCCATGTATGGAAGTTTTTACTTCGTCTCCATGAATTTTAATACCTACTCCAAATTTTTCTTTTGTTTCCTTTACTGCTTGCTCAATATACAGATTGAATAACATCGGGGAGAGGCTACAACCCTGTCTCACTCCTTTCCCAACCACTGCTTCCCTTTCATGCCCCTCGACTCTTATGACTGCCTTCTGGTTTCTGTACAAATTGTAAATAGCCTTTCGCTCCCTGTATTTTACCCCTGCCACCTTTAGAATTTGAAAAAGAGTATTCCAGTCAACATTGTCAAAAGCTTTCTCTAAGTCTACAAATGCTAGAAACGTAGGTTTGCCTTTTCTTAATCTTTCTTCTAAGATAAGTCGTAAGGTCAGTATTGCCTCACGTGTTCCAACATTTCGACGGAATCCAAACTGATCCTCCCCGAGGTCCGCATCTACCAGTTTTTCCATTCGTCTGTAAAGAATTCGCGTTAGTATTTTGCAGCTGTGACTTATTAAACTGATAGTTCGGTAATTTTCACATCTGTCAGCACCTGCTTTCTTTGGGATTGGAATTATTATATTCTTCTTGAAGTCTGAGGGTATTTCGCCTGTCTCATACATCTTGCTCACCAGCTGATAGAGTTTTGTCATGACTGGCTCTCCCAAGGCCGTCAGTAGTTCTAATGGAATGTTGTCTACTCCGGGGGCCTTGTTTCGACTCAGGTCTTTCAGTGCTCTGTCAAACTCTTCACGCAGTATCGTATCACCCATTTCGTCTTCATCTACATCCTCTTCCATTTCCATTATATTGTCCTCAAGTACATCACCCTTGTATAAACCTTCTATATACTCCTTCCACCTTTCTGCCTTCCCTTCTTTGCTTAGAACTGGGTTGCCGTCTGAGCTCTTGATATTCATACACGTGGTTCTCTTCCCTCCAAAGGTCTCTTTAATTTTCCTGTAGGCAGTATCTATCTTACCCCTAGTGAGATAAGCTTCTACATCCTTACATTTGTCCTCTAGCCATCCCTGTTTAGCCATTTTGCACTTCCTGTCGATCTCATTTTTGAGACGTTTGTATTCCTTTTTGCCTGCTTCATTTACTGCATTTTTATATTTTCTCCTTTCATCAATTAAATTTAATATTTCTTCTGTTACCCAAGGATTTCTAGCAGCCCTCTTCTTTTTACCTACTTTATCCTCTGCTGCCTTCACTACTTCATCCCTCAGAGCTACCCATTCTTCTTCTACTGTATTTCTTTCCCCTATTCCTGTCAATTGTTCCCTTATGCTCTCTCTGAAACTCTGTACAACCTCTGGTTCTTTCAGTTTATCCAGGTCCCATCTCCTTAATTTCCCACATTTTTGCAGTTTCTTCAGTTTTAATCTACAGGTCATAACCAATAGATTGTGGTCAGAGTCCACATCCGCCCCTGGAAATGTCTTACAACTTAAAACCTGGTTCCTAAATCTCTGTCTTACCATTATATAATCTATCTGATACCTTTTAGTATCTCCAGGGTTCTTCCACGTATACAACCTTCTTTCATGATTCTTAAACCAAGTGTTACCTATGACTAAGTTATGCTCTGTACAAAATTCTACTAGGCGGCTTCCTCTTTCATTTCTTAGCCCCAATCCATATTCACCTACTATGTTTCCTTCCCTCCCTTTTCCTACACTCGAATTCCAGTCACCCATTACTATTAAATTTTCGTCTCCCTTCACTATATGAATAACTTCTTTTATTTCATCGTACATTTCTTCAATTTCTTCGTCATCTGCAGAGCTAGTTGGCATATAAACTTGTACTACTGTAGTAGGTGTGGGCTTCGTATCTATCTTGGCCACAATAATGCGTTCACTTTGCTGTTTGTAGTAGCTTACCCGCATTCCTATTTTCCTATTCATTATTAAACCTACTCCTGCATTACCCCTATTTGATTTTGTGTTTATAACCCTGTAATCACCTGACCAGAAGTCTTGTTCCTCCTGCCACCGAACTTCACTAATTCCCACTATATCTAACTTTAACCTATCCATTTCCCTTTTTAAATTTTCTAACCTACCTGCCCGATTAAGGGATCTGACATTCCACGCTCCGATCCGTAGAACGCCAGTTTTCTTTCTCCTGGTAACGACATCCTCCTGAGTAGTCCCCGCCCGGAGATCCGTATGGGGGACTATTTTACCTCCGGAATATTTTACCCAAGAGGATGCCATCATCATTTAATCATACAGTAAAGCTGCATGTCCTCGAGAAAAATTACGGCTGTAGTTTTCCCTTGCTTTCAGCCGTTCGCAGTACCAGCACAGCAACGCCGTTTTGGTTAATGTTGCAAGGCCAGATCAGTCAATCATCCAGACTGTTGCCCCTGCAACTACTGAAAAGGCTGCTGCCCCTCTTCAGGAACCACACGTTTGTCTGGCCTCTCAACAGATACCCCTCCGTTGTGGTTGCACCTACGGTACGGCCATCTGTATCGCTGAGGCACGCAAGCCTCCCCACCAACGGCAAGGTCCATGGTTCAGAAGCTTTCGAAATGTGGTGCTACAGAAGATTACTGAAGATAAGGTGGATAGATCACGTAACTAATGAGGAGGTATTGAATAGGATTGGGGAGAAGAGAAGTTTGTGGCACAACTTGACTAGAAGAAGGGATCGGTTGGTAGGACATGTTTTGAGGCATCAAGGGATCACAAATTTAGCATTGGAGGGCAGCGTGGAGGGTAAAAATCGTAGAGGGAGACCGAGAGATGAGTACACTAAGCAGATTCAGAAGGATGTAGGTTGCAGTAGGTACTGGGAGATGAAGCAGCTTGCACAGGATAGAGTAGCATGGAGAGCTGCATCAAACCAGTCTCAGGACTGAAGACAACAACAACATGGTGTGGCAGGTGGCAGTTAACGCCAAATAACGAAAAGTGTGAGGTGATCCACATGAGCTCCAAAAGAAATCCGTTGGAATTCGATTACTCGATAAATAGTACAATTTTCAAGGATGTCAATTTAACTAAGTACCTGGGTGTTAAAATTACGAACAACTTCAGTTGGAAAGACCGCATAGATGATATTGTGGGGAAGGCGAGCCAAAGGTTGCGTTACATTGGCAGGACACTTAGAAGATGCAAGACGTCCATTAAAGAGACAGCTTACACTACACTCGTTCGTCCTCTGTTAGAATATTGCTGCGCGGTGTGGGGTCCTTACCAGGTGGGATTGACGGAGGACATGAAAAGGGTGCAAAAAAGGGCACCTCGTTTTGTATTATCACGTAATAGGGGAGAGAGTGTGGCAGATATGATACGCGAGTTGGGATGGAAGTCATTAAAGCAAAGACGTTTTTCGTCGGGGCGAGATCTATTTACGAAATTTCAGTCACCAACTTTCTCTTCCGAATGCGAAAATATTTTGTTGAGCCCGACCTACATAGGTAGGAATGATCATCAAAATAAAATAAGAGAAATCAGAGTTTGAACAGAAAGGTTTAGGGGTTTGTTTTTTACCGCGCGCTGTTCGGGAGTGGAATGGTAGAGAGATAGTATGATTGTGGTTCGACGAACCATCTGCCAAGCACTTAAATGTGAATTGCAGAGTAGTCATGTAGATGTAGGTGTAGATGTAGATGTAATAGCAAAACACAAGACCCGCACCTCATCGGAGAGTCGTCGCTGTCACGTCGGGAAGTAAAGCCGGAAAACCTACCGACGATACGTATCTACGAGCAGACGTCGACGTGGAGTACCTAAAAAGGAAACCACAAGAGAGTTGGGGATGCTTCACTGGCTGAGTGGCATGGAGGAGGTCGCTCTATTGAGATACCTGTTCGTGTACTTTCAGAGGGTGTGCCGTCCGTACCCCTTCACCGCGAACTGCGAAATACGGACAAGTGGAATGCGGCCACTGCAGAAGCGCAGGCGTCGCCAGGAGACCACAACTCATCAACGATAAATTGGTAACATACCAGCTGTCTGGGACGGGGTCGGACCTAGAGCCCGCTGAGGCCGGGGTATTTAACGGATCGCCATAACTCAGAAGGCAGTGGGGGAGGAGGCCGTGATACAGTCCGGCCTGGCCGGGGGCTGCCAAATTTATCAGCCGGGGTCCTCCTTCCAACCCATCCCCCCTCCCCCTCCCACCCCCGCCATCATGGCGGGCATGGCGCCAGGAAGTGGCGGTGGCGCCGCGTGCTCATTTCCTGCCCCGACAAACAAGGCGCAGGGTAGGCACGGGGGCGGGGCGGGGGCGGGGGGAAGGGCCGCGGAAAAAAATGCCACAGAGGGGCGTTATTAGGTGGCCCTAATAAACGGTTCGGGATGATTTAACACTTTGCTCGCCGGCCCGCGCCTCGTGCGGTCTGCCAGGCGGGCGACCATGATTTCCCCTTGTCCATCTGTCAAGTGTGCAAGAGAAAGCCTTTGTTTTATTGATTATGGAAAAGCCTTCGATAGATTACGACATCATTAGCTTACGGAAATTCTGAAAAGAATGGATGTAGATGGGAAAGTCACCCATTGTGTAGAGAATAGAGATCAGACAGTACAGGTCAGGTTTGAAAACGGGATCACCGCTTGGGTTAATATCTGTGGAAGAGTCCGACAAGGATGGATTCTACAACGTTTTTACTCAATTTGTAATCAGAGACTATTTTTCAAGAGGGACTTGTCGCACATAAAGAGGGATAAAGGTTAACGAAGGTATCGTCAACAGCATTCGCTATGCCGATGAAACAGTATTGATAGGTGATAGTTTAGATCATCTTAAACAACTGGTCAACAGAGTAGGAGATTACAGTAGTAATTTAGGGCTGAATATGAACGCCAAAAAGACGCATTTTATCGTTGACACGTTTAAGTACTTTGATATGTGCTTCTGTGAAGACTGGGGATCAGACGTGGGCGAAAAATGTCAAATAGAGAACACACCTAACTTCTTCACAAAATGTAAAAAAATTCTGACATGTACAGACGTAGATCTAAGCCTTAGGAGTTTGATTTCAAAGAATGTTCAAATGTGTGTGAAATCTTATGGGACTTAACTGCTAAGGTCATCAGTTCGTAAGCTTACACACTACTTATCCTAAGGACAAACACTCACACCCATGCCCGAGGGAGGACTCGAACCTCCGCCTGGACCAGCCGCACAGTCCATGGCTACAGCGCCAAGACCGCTTGGCTAATCCCGCGCGGTTGAGTTTGATTTGTAAGTTCCTACAACTCGTCTGTACTTATATATGAAGGGCTTATTTCAATAGTGGTAGAAGTCCATTTTTGTTCATTGTGAGATACAGAGTCCTAAAGTTAAATGAGCGCTGAAAAATCTGTAGTTGAGATACCAGAAATATTCAAGCATATGGCTTCTTGCTAGAGATGAACCTTTCTTTCTGTTTGTTTGGATCATTAATTTCTGAAGCATTATAGATAGAAAAGCGGAGGTAATGGACTTGTACCACTATTGAAATAAGCCCTCCATATGGTTCTGAAGGATGAACAGTAAAGATGAAAACAGGAAGGAAGATCGAGGCCTTTGAGTTATGTATTTACTGTAGAATTCGTAAAATAGCAAGAGCAACTAATACCAAAGTATTCGAACAATAGACAAAGAGCGAGAAGTGTTAATAACGCTTAAAAGAAGAAAAAGTGCACACCTAGAACATATCTTATGGAAAACCAAATATAGGCTTCTATTCTTAATAACAAAAGGAAAATTAAACGGTAAAAAACTAAAAGGACCGAGAAGAATATCTGGGCTAGATGACGTAAGGCAACGGACAGAATTACAAAATGCAAATCAGCTGCTACGTACAGCCGTGAATTGTATGGTGAAGAAGAAGAAGACCGTCACGGTCCATTCTCCTTACGGGGACTTAATGACTGAAAGAGGCCCGTTCATTTGCAAGAAGTGGGGACTAGAAACAGCGGCTAGCGTCTATATCAGCTTCCTTCCGTTTGATACTAAGCTTAGAAATAGCTTGGTGAGTAGCCCACTTGCTATCATCCTAGTCTTCACATTATACAAGAGTGACTGTCGCTTGTTCTCAGTGCTACTTTTTCACGAAAAGCGTTATCAGTGCCTAAGCCGGCCGGTTCTAGGCGCTTCAGTCCGGAACCACGCTGCTGCTATGGTCGTAGTTTCGAATCCTGCCTCGGGCATGGATGTGTGTGATATCCTTAGGTTAGTTAGGTTTAAGTAGTTCTACGTTCTAGGGGACTGATGACCTCAGATGTTAAGCCTCATATTGCTTAGACCCATTTGAACCATTTTCAGTGCTTTGTGTTCTCTGTTCTCTGCTGCACGTCTCTGGATCCGTTCCAAGTACCGAATCATGGAGGAAATGTTTGAAACATTCATTAGCAGACAGCTTGTGGTAGAAAAAAGGCAAGTAAGGTCTTGGTTACGAAAGACTTACGCATGATTTTTGGATCAGCTACAGTTATGAACCCGTTCCATATAATTCTTGTGCGGACAACTGACTTCTTTGAAAGTTTCTGCTGAAACAGTGTTGTCAATCCATGGGTACAGGATCTTCAAATACAGAATGATGAATGTTTCTCATACTCATCCATCTTAAATATCTATTAAAATTCTTACTCTGAAACAGAAGTTTGGAAAAATGTTGATGTATGCCGTGCCGTACTCTTCGTCTGATAGACTCGCCGTGCAGCACAGAAAGATCTATTGACAGTGTTGTAGTTTCTTCCCCAACAGTACAGGGAGTTCTAAAGTAAACTTTTCAACATCTGATCGCAAGAGAGAAGGTCTGTAAGAAAGAGAAACCAATATTTGAAGATTTTTTCTCGAATTCAATTTTGTTATTCTCTTGTAAAAAATTTCAAATTATTACAGATCGAACGTAATGCCTCAGTGGTAATGACACTTCAAACAAAAACTTTCTTATTGGAACTTGGGAGCAGTCAGTTCCTTACTGTGGCATTGGGTTTGTTCTTAAGAATTAATTGATTTTGTCGTTTGTCTCATTACTTTTTGCAGTGGTGAAGTAAGCAGGAATATTTTCAATTTTTGGATGCAAATAAGCTACATACAAAAACAGATATATTGTTCTTTGAAACCTCCTGAGATTTAGTGCCGCGCGGGATTAGCCGAGCGGTCTATGGCGTTGCTGTCATGGACTGTGCGGCTGATCCCAGCGGAGGTTCGAGTCCTCCCTCGGGCATGGATGTGTGTGTGTTTGTCCTTAGGATAATTTAGGTTAAAAAGTGTGTAAGCTTAGGGGCTGATGACCTTATCCGGTAAGTCCCATAAGATTTCACACACATTTGATCGTCTGAGATTTGGTACTCAGAACGTTTGACATTTCCACTCTTCAATTATTTTTTCTTTCTTTTCTGTTTTGTATTCCATACATAAAAAATTGTTACATAATCTGTATTTTTAAAAACTTTATTACTCAGTGTATTATTCACAGCCTGGTTTTGAGCGGGTCGTTATTTAAAAGCTCTCGTTTTCTTCTTTCAAACAATGTTTTATTTTTACCACAGATTTAGTGTTTCAAAAGTGATTTCTATTGTAAACTGTCGAATTGTAGAATGTTCGATTCTTGAAATGTTATCGTTTCAAAGTATTTGTGTTATTGTGTTGTAGTCACAATTGTTTTGCTCCCAGAGATGTATGGTTTTACTAGAACAAGGTTTATTTTGTGAAATATTTCAATTGCAAAATTGGAGTTTCCAGAAAATTCGAGCTTTTCGTAACGACGATGTGCGTTAGCGGTGAATCGGCCACACGGGGTATGCAGATCTCGCATTGGAACACTGATTTCTAAGGTCACCTGACCTCACATTTTTTCCTTTTCTTTTTTTTTGGGAGGGGAGGGGGAAGAGTAGTGCTTTGCCCAAGACTCCGTAAAAGTGCTACCACCTTCCACTAACACAGGCCGTAGCAGAACTGCTACGGCACATACAGACAGCGATGAATGCAGCAGCTCCAGACATGCTCGCAAAAGCAAGGAAAAAGTTTGACTATCGTCCGGGTGTTCGTCGTGGGGCCGACGGAGGGATGTTGATCCTTTGTGAAAGGTAAGTGAAAGCTTTGATCCGAAGCGTAATCGTAAACTGTAGTCCAAGGCTTTATGATCGCGCATGTAAAAGATATACCCTTGTAAAACCTAATGGGTCTTTTGATAATCGAAATTTTGTGGTTCTGTGCATAGTTTAAATTTCAACGCAAGCTCCTGTCTTCAATCATCTGGAGTATACAGGGTAGTCGGAAATTCCTGTTACAGAATTCTAGGGCTTGTAGAGGGCAGTGAGTACATCGTATTTGGAATAGGAACCCATGTCCGGAAACGTCATCCAACGAGACTACAGAGCGTCAAGGTTACAGGCGCGGGCGTCTGTAAATGTACGTATACACGGGGTGATTCCGTGACGATGTTACAGACTTTCTAGGATGATGGAGAACGGTAAATGTATTAATTTGAAGTAAGAATTCCTGTACGGGAAACGAACGAGTCGAAAGTTATAAACGAAAACCGTTCTGATATCTCTGACAGTTGAATACATGTACCGGTTCTGTGTTGCGAAGAGTGTAGGGCTGGTAACTTTCAGTGGTGGCATCGTGGACAAAAAAGAGAAAAGATGTCCAGTAAACGTGGGCTCTAAATTGCATACCTGAGGAGGTATGACTTTTCGTTCATATTCGCTAATGTGAAACACATCTCCTCTACTGAGCAAGTGTTCATAGCTGTTAAGGTACGCACTTTAGAGCCCACGTTTATTGGACATTTTTTCTCGTTATTGTCCACACTACCACCACTGAAAGTTACCAACCCTACACTCTTCGCAACACAAGAACCGGTACATGTATTCAACTGTCACGGGGATCAGAACGGTTTTCATTTATAAGTGTCGAATCGTTCGTTTCCGGTACAGGAACCCTTACTTCAAATTAATACATTTATCGTTCTCCATCATCCCAGAAAGTCTGTAACATCGTCACGGAATCATCCCATGTATATGTACATTTACAGACGTCCGCACCTGTGACTTTGACGCTCTGTAGCCTCGTTGGATGACGTTTCCGGACATGAGTTCTTATACAAAATACGATGTACTCACTCCCCTCTACAAGTTCTAGAAGTCTGTAACGGGAATTTCCGACCACCCTGTACAGTCTCGTGAAAACGAACAAATCTTTTTGAAACACCCTATATGCTGCCTACAGGCTGCACAAATATAATGGGTTGTAAGTTATAAACGACTTCACTAATCTGTCGCTCTATTTGTGTGGGCATACATAAAGTAAACCACTTTTACTTTCGAATTAGCTATGATAAGCCGTACCTAAAATCAGACTATTTGAAATTATCACTGTTTATTATTTGTAGTCCTCAGCTCGTGGTCGTGAGGCAGCGTTATCGCTTCCCACACCCGGGTTCCCGGGTTCGATTCCCGGCGGGGTCTGGGATTTTCTCTGCCTCGTGATGACTGGTGTTGTGTGATGTCCTTAGGTTAGTTAGGTTTAAGTAGTTCTAAGTTCTAGGGGACTGATGACCATAGATGTTAAGTCCCATAGTGCTCAGAGCCATTTGAACCATTTATTCTTTGTAGATCCACAGGCCACAAGATCATGGAACTCCTGCAAGTCGTCAGTCGTTTAAACTCGAAAAAATTCTCGAATTAGAACATGAAAACAGACGGAGTCCAGATGACGTACCTTATGGTGTGTTTCTGAGCCACCCTGGACACGTAAGTGAATTAAAATAACCTTTTCCCCCTAAAATCACGAAAAAGACGCATATTACCGCTGCAGTCCAGTAAAATATTTTCAAGGATCAGCGAATGACATCCCTTTTCCACAGTGAAATAATGAGGTTTCTTCTAACAGCAAAAGCAGTTAAAGAAGTTGAGGAGATTGGAATCGGGACTGAATCGGACATAATGACTCTCGCTGGGTCTTCGCTTGCTGATGCTAGGCGAGTTCGTTGCTCCACCATCGACGCAGGAATTCCCGGCGATAATTTTGTAGATTACTCTCGGTCATTCCACTGGTGTTTGGTGCGAGAGTCTCCTAAAAGGGTTACGTTAGCTGCTGGCGCCGTACAGTTCGTGATCCGGCATCGTTTCGTGTGTGTGTGTGTGTGTGTGTGTGTGTGTGTGTATGTGTGTGTGTGTGTGTGTGTGTGCGTGCGTGCGTGTGTATGTGTGTGGCCGTATGTGTGAGGGTGAGGGCAGCGTGTGTGCGTGTGAAGGCTCGCGTCACGTATTCCAATTTTCACCGCGCCTGGGACGCCTCTCATTTGTCATTCATGAGGCGCGCGTTGCGGCCGATCACGGACCTCGGCGCCGGTCAGGCGATTTGTGGCGTCGGCTGGAGGGAGGGCGGAGGGAGGGGAGGGGGAGAGGTAGAGGTGGGGGGGGGGGGGGGCAGTGTAGATGCAGACGGAGATACGAGTCGGCAGCCCAGCCCGGTGCTGTGAATGAACATGTTGGCGCGTTAGTTGAAGCGTGCCGATGTCCTGTCGTAGGCATTCCACGACGTACCCTCACCACGATGCGGATGATCTTCGCAACTCCCTTTTTCCGATGAGATTTAAATTAAATTCGTGTTTAACGCTAGAGGCGTAATATTTCCATTGCGATTCATGAAACAGAATACCTAAGCTGAAAAGTAATGGAATGTAGTCGAATTAAATCGGCGGATCCGGAAGGAATTAGGTTAGGAATTGAGACACTGAAAGTAATAGACGAATTTTGCTGTTTGGCAAGCAAATTAACTGATTTCAGAAATGGATACAAACTGTCTCGGCAGCCGAAACATTTTTTCGGTGGTAACCGGTTTCTGTGAGTTTCTGACCACCTGCGACGGAGCGGTTCCTTCCGTCCCTTTACGACGAACCTGCACCTACCTGTGAACGAACATTGTCGCAGCAGATCATCAGTAGGGAAGCCGAGCGAAACCTACTGTACTTCGACGTGAACCAGGCTGCAATTAAAGTCACTAATCTACGTTTCGGGAGGAAGTTTGCACACGAGGTGAAAGGTTGGAAATTTTGTCCTTAATTAATAAATTCTGAAGCGTAGGTGAACAAGTATCACTGCCAAGCCCGCGCCAGTCTTAACACAGCCACTCACCATACCTTTCACTCACGTTAGCAAGTTTATGGTGTTCCATTTCCCAAAAACGTAATAGCTGCAAAAATACGGATTGTTTTTGAGTGAGAATGCTCGACAAATATTAAGTCTGTCGGTACCTAATGCAGTCACAGTTTTTAGTCACCGACCTGCTCAATACGCCACACGGAATTTATGTCTTTTCTCGTCACAAAATTCACTTAAAAATTCCGAAATTTTCTGCACACCCATCGGAATAATTATGCCGTCACTTTTGATGTATGAAACACTGCTAGAGGGAGGAGGAGGAGAGTAGTGTTTAACGTCCCGTCGACAACGAGGTCATTAGAGACGGAGCACAAGCTCGGATTAGGGAAGGATGTGGAAGGAAATCGGCCGTACCCTTTGAAAGGTACCATCCCGGCATTTGCCTGAAATGACCTAGGGAAATCACGGAAAACCTAAATCAGGATGGCCGGACGCGGGATTGAACCGTCGTCCTCCCGAATGCGAACACTGCTAGATCCGACAACTTATCATTTCCATCGGAACTACTACTACATACGTCCGAACTGTTTCATGGCTAGGCTCCGACTCCTCTCTTGAATACTCTGTCTTCTCTACCAGCAGAGAAGGGCGCGCGAAGAATATTGCCTTACCATTGGTTTACTCAACAGCCAATAGCAAAACAATATTCTAGAGCGTCAGTCCGCGCTTTTCATCAATAATTAATAGCAAAATAGTTAACCTAACGAGTGCACTTTTTACCGACGTAATGCTGAAATTTTGTTTATGCATAAAGTTATTTACTATATTTATAACTGAATTAATCTTCCTTTCACAATAAACTTACTTTATAAATCTAGTCTACAAAAATCCCCTTTGTCCACATCCATACTTCTTCGAAATGTTCCCACACTAAATCCCACTACATTGTTCGCAGATGATGCAGTAATTTACCGTCTAGTAAGGTCGTCCGAAGACCAGTATCAGTTGCAAAGCGATTTAGAAAAGATTGCTGTATGGTGTGTCAGGTGGCAGTTGACGCTAAATAACGAAAAGTGTGAGATGATCCACATGAGTTCCAAAAGAAATCCGTTGGAATTCGATTACTCGATAAATAGTACAATTCTCAAGGCTGTCAATTCAACTAAGTACCTGGGTGTTAAAATTACGAACAACTTCAGTTGGAAGGACCACATAGATAATATTGTCGGGAAGGCGAGCCAAAGGTTGCGTTTCATTGGCAGGACACTTAGAACATGCAACAAGTCCACTAAAGAGACAGCTTACACTACACTCGTTCGTCCTCTGTTAGAATATTGCTGTGCGGTGTGGGATCCTTACGAGGTGGGATTGACGGATGACATCGAAAGGGTGCAAAAAAGGGCAGCTCGTTTTGTATTATCACGTAATAGGGGAGAGAGTGTGGCAGATATGATACACCAGTTGGGATGGAAGTCATTAAAGCAAAGACGTTTTTCGTCGCGGCGAGATCTATTTACGAAATTTCAGTCACCAAGTTTCTCTTCCGAATGCGAAAATATTTTGTTGGGCCCAACCTACATAGGTAGGAATGATCATCAAAATAAAATAAGAGAAATCAGAGCTCGAACAGAAAGGTTTAGGTGTTCGTTTTTCCCGCTCGCTGTTCGGGAGTGGAATAGTAGAGAGATAGTATGATTGTGGTTCGATGAACCCTCTGCCAAGCACTTAAATGTGAACTGCAGAGTAGTCATGTAGATGTAGATGTAGATGTAGATGTAGATTACTCGTTAAACAACTGTCTTTATATTAACCTTAAACCACACTCACGTATCATTCATACTGCTAAAACACAGTTATAACATTTTACATACACAAAAAGACATAATAACACTTTATGAAAATACTAGAACGGTTTATGAAAATCATTCTATTACTTTAGTGCACTCTAGTGGGCACAATCGAAACTAACATCACAGTCCCTCTATCCAATATTGTCCTCTATCGGCTGATACATAAACTACGTGCGCGTCCAGTCTCGCGTCACCATCTGTCACTATCCAGCTCTGAGACACATCTCCCACTTAACCGCCTCCAAGGCAGGATCGGTATACGGCGCTACGCCTCACATCCCCAGACCCTCATACTGAAATATGAACGTAGAATGAAATTAGAGTGCTGTCTGATAATGGTAGTAACACACAAAATACACCATATATAACAAAAATATAAAAAGAAGAAATTATACTCATGATGGTAGGCGGTGGCTGTGAATGGAGCAGGTGTTGTAACTCCACGAACGTCAACTACTTAGGAGAGGAACGCAGTTGTTGCTTTAATATGCGATGCTCAGCATGCTGGATACCGAATTACATCAGCGATAACCAGTCAGGCATACAGGTTGTAAAACAGCTGTTCATATAATGCTAGACAAAAGCTAATAACAAATGAAGAAATGGGTACATTACATCATATAAAGTAGCTGCTATAAACAGCACAAGAGATAACCAATCATAATCGGTTGTGAGAACACCGATTGTCATCTGCGGAGATTTGCCGCAGACTTATAGACTGTATGGCAGCAACGATAGTGGTAAACTGACGCCAGTGGGTCCCATGGAGACGGCGCTGTCGTATCGATATTCGCCATCCGGCAGAATATGATTTCGGAGCTGCGATAGTGACTGAATATTAAATACCTACTGGCATACAGACCGACTTGTAGAAATATATGTTACAAACCATTCTGTACATACCTTAATGTAATAGCTGTTTTACGTACTGTCTGCCTGACTGGCCATCGGTGACGTATTAGGTACTCAGTGGGCGGAGAATCGCATATTTAAGCAACAACTGAATTGCTCTCTTCAGCAGTTATCCGTGGAGTTACAACACCCGCTCCATTCACCACCACCGCCTAACGACATGAGTGTAATTTCTCCTCGTAAAATTTTTTTTATATGATGCATTTCATGTGTTACTGCTATAATCAGAGATCACTGTAACTTTACTCTGTGTTCATATCTCTGTATGAGGGTCTGAGGATGGTCAAAAACTGACCGAAACCTGTTACCATCAAAATAAATGGTTCAAAATGGTTCAAATGGCTCTGAGCACTATGGGACTTAACATCTTAGGTCATAATTCCCCTAGAACTTAGAACTACTTAAACCTAACTAACCTAAGGACATCACACACAGCCATGCCCGAGGCAGGATTCGAACCTGCGAGCGTAGCAGTCCCGCGGTTCCGGATTGCAGCGCCTAGAACCGCACGGCTACCGCGGCCGGCTCAAAATAAATATTTTTACAGTCGAGACTATGTCCATTTTTAAAGTTCTTTTCACCAGACCGCTGTTCTCCACGAGAAATGTTCTCAAAAATTACGAGAAGTAAGTGACAGTGACCGAGGTAGAGAATATCTAAGATGTGGTTTATCGATAACACGCTAAGCATTTCCGAAAAATGGAAAGTTGTCAAAATCTATACTAACTTAAGTTTAATGAAGTCGATTTTGAAGTCAGTTGCCAGGAGGTTGCGTAGCCTTGTACCGAAGTGTACTTTATACAATTTAGATAAGAGGAGAATAGAATTCTTTTGAAATGTAGTGCTACATAAGAGGAGTGGAAGTTGGACTGGCAGATCGAGTAATTAACGAGGAGGCACTGGATCGAATTGGGGGAGAAAGAAATCTACAACACATCTTGAGTAAAGCAAGGGACCAGTTCTTGAGACATATCTTCAGGAATGAAGGATTCGTCAGTTTAGTACTGGAGACGGACACCTAGTCTTAATACAGCAAGTAGGTTCAAATGGATGTAAGTTGCAGCAGTTTATTCGGAGATGAAGAAGCTTGCACATGATAGAGTAACTAGAGAGGAGAGCTGCACCAAACCAGACTTAAGTCTCCAGACCACAACAACAACAAAAACGATGAGAATTGGATAAAACTAGTGCAAGAAACCCACTGGAATTACTCCAGTGGCTAAAGACTCAGAACATTTAACAACATGGACGAAAGTTTTCACTGAGGATCCAGACCAGGGAGAGATATTATTACTTTCTGTGAGTGTGTGGGTTTTATTTTGTCAAGTTGCGCAATGGTTTGACCCAACAAGTACCCTTTGGCTCCTGCAAGAAACAATTTCCACCTCACACTACGACAGAAAGACAGACGCTCCTAATGTAGGGACGGGCGTCCCAGCAGGCCTGCCGACTCCCTAGAACGAAAATTCCTGTGGTCCTCATCTTGTGTACGCCAGCCTCGACTTTTTCAACCTCGGTGTACACTTTCGACTTACTTATTAGAATTGCATATCGCTTACATGAATTCATATAAAACTGACTCTACTTTATCGAATTTGGGTTCGAATGAAGCATCTTGATGTGCAGAATCCGGTTGTGAGGATGGAATATGTAAGAAATGACCCTCAGGAGACCACGCCACCTTACAATTCTTAGTCAGTTGAGTAAATGGTGCAAGCTGTCGAAAAAGTTGTGACGCTTCAAGTATAGGACGTTTATCCAATTAGTCATATTGTATGGATGTATGTCAATAGGGAAGAGATAGGGAATCCTTTATTAGAATAAAAATTTAGAAGAACTTTGAAGCATTTAAAATCAGGTAAGGCACCCCGATGTTGTTCAATCTGTATATTGAGCAAGCAGTAAAGGAAACAAAAGAAAAATTCTGAGTAGGTATTAAAATCCATGGAGAAGAAATAAAAACTTTAAGGTTCGTCGATGACATTGTAATTCTGTCAGAGACAGCAAAGGACTTGAAAGAGCAGTTGAACGGAATGGATAGTGTCTTGAAAGGAGGACATAAGATGAACATCAACAAAAGCAAAACAAGGATAATGGAATGTAGTCGAATTAGGTCGGGTGATGCTGAGGGAATTAGATTAGGAAATGAGACACTTAAAGTAGTAAAGGAGTTCTGCTATTTGAGGGGGGGGGGGGTGGCAAAATAACTGATGATGGTCGAAGTAGGGAGGATATAAAATGTAGACTGGCAATGGCAAGGAAAGGGTTTCTGAAGAAGAGAAATTTGTTAACATAGAGTATTGATTTAAGTGTCAGGAAGTCGTTTCTGAAAGTATTTGTATGGAGTGTAGCCATGTATGGAAGTGAAACATGGACGATAAATAGTTTGGACAAGAAGAGAATAGAAGCTTTTGAAATGTGGTGCTACAGAAGAATGCTGAAGATTATGGATACATCACATAACTAATGAGGAGGTAGTGAATAGAACTGAGGAGGAAAGAAATTTGTGGCACAACTTGACTAGAAGAAGGGATCGGTTGGTAGGAATGTTCTGAGGTATCAAGGGATTACCAGTTTAGTATTGGAGGGCATCGTGGAGGGTAAAAATCGTAGAGGGAGACCAAGAGATGAATACACTAAGCAGATTGAGAAGGATGTAGGTTGCAGTAGGTACTGGGAGATGAAAAAGCTTGCACAGGATAGAGTAGCATGGAGAGCTGCATCAAACCAGTCTCAGGACTGAAGTCCACAACAACAACAACAACAAGGCAGAAGGATAGGTAACATTTCATCGGAATTTCTAAAATCATTGGGGAAAGTGGTAAGAAAACCTTCATTAAGGTTGCAGAATGTGTAAGACCGGTGCTGTACCATCAGGCTTTGGGAAAAAAAATCATCCACACAATTCCCAAGATTGCAAGAGCCGACAAATTGTCGTACAATCAGCTTAACAGCTCATGCATTCAAGTTGCTGGCAAGAATAATATGTAGGAGAGTCGAAACCAAAATTGACGATCAGCTAGATGACCGTAAGTTTGGCTTTAGGAAAGGTAAAAGCACTAGAGACGCAGTTCTGATGTAGCGGTTGATGATGGAAGCTAGTCTGGAGAAAAATGAAGACACTTTCATAAGATTTATTGACCTGGAAAAAGTGTTCGGCGATGTAAAATGGTGGAAGAAGTTCGAAATCCCTAGAAAAATAAGAGTGAGCCATAGGTATAGACGGCTACTATACAGCAACAACATAAGTGCACGTGTGTAAGACAGGGATATAGACTTTGGCCCCAGCTATTCAATCTACGCGTTCAAGAAGCAACGGCAAGAAAAAAAGAATGGCCTAAGAGTGGGATTAAAATTTAAGGTGAAAGGATATCAATGTTCAGATTTGCTGATGATATTGCTATCCTCACTAAAAGTGAAGAAGAACTACAGGACCTTTTAAATGAGTGTCTTACGAGTACAGTATATTGACTGAGACTACATTGAAGAAAGAAGAAAGTTATAACCTGTAGCAGAAATGAGAACACCGAGAAACTTAAAATCATGATTGGTGATCAAGAAGCACACAGAAGCGCCATAGAAACTGGTATACACATGCGTATTCAATTACAGGGATACGTAAGCAGGTCTAAAATGGCGCTGTGGTCGGCAACGCTTATAAAAGGCAACAAATGTCTGTCGCAGTTGTTAGATCGGTTACTGCTGCTACAGTAGCAGGTTCTGTAAGATTTAAGTGTGTTTGAACCTGATGTTATAGTCGACGCATGAGCGATGGGACACAGCATCTCAGAGGTAGCTATGAAGTGAGATTTTCCCGTGAGACCATTTCACTAGTGTACCGTGAGTAGCAGGAGACAGCTAAAACACCAAATCTCCCACATCGCTGACGCCGGAAAAAGATCCTGCAAGAATGGGACCAACGGCGACTGAAGAGAATCGTTCAACGTGACCGAAGTGTAGGCGTTCCGCAAATTTTGCACATTTCAATACTGGGCCATCAACAAGTGTCAGCGTGCAAACCATTCAACGAAAAATCATCGATGTGGGCTTTCGGAGCCGAAGGCCCATTCGTGTACTTTTGATGACTGCACGGCACAAAGTCTTATTCCTCTCCTGGGCTCGTCAACACCGACATTGGTCTGTTGATTACTGGAAACATGTTGCCTGGTCGGACGAGTCTCGTTTCAAATTTTATAGAGCAGATGGACATGTCCTGACATGGAGACAACAGTTCAAATGGGTGGAGGCTGTGTAATGGTGTGGGGCGTGTGCAGTTGGAGTGATATAGGACTCCTGATATGTCTAGATACGACTCTGATCAATTGCGTCCATTCATGTCCATTGTGCATTCCGACGGACTTGGACAATTCCAGCAAGACAATGCGACACCAAACACGTCCAGAATTACTACAGTGTGGCTCCAGGAACACTCTTCTGAGTCTCTAGACATGAACATTATTGAGAATATCTGGGATGTCTTGCAACGTGCTGTTCAGAAGAGATCTCCAGCCCGTCGTACTTTTGCGGATTTATGGAGAGCCCTGCAGGATTCACGGAGTAATTTCCTTGCAGCATTACTTCAGACATTAGTCGAGTTCATGCCACGTCATGTTGTGGCACGATATTATGCAGGTGTACCAGTTTCTTTGGCTCTTCAGTGTAGATGAAGTTAGGGAATTCTGCTACCTAGAAATTAAAATAACACATGATGGACATACCGAGGAGCATGTAAAAAGCAAACTACTATTGGCGAATAGGGCATTTCTGGCCAAGAGAAGTCCGCTAATATCAAACATAGGTTTTAATTTGAGGAAGACATTTCTGAGAATGTACGTTTGGAGCACAGCGTTTTATGGCAGTGGGACAACCACTGTGGTAAAACTGGAACAGAAGAGAATCGAAGCGTTACAGATGCAGTGCTACAAAAGTATGCGGATAATTACGAGGACTGCTATGGTAAGAAATGAGGAGGTTCTCCACAGCATCGTCGAGGAAAGGAATGTATGGAAAACACGGACAAGAAGAAGGGACAGGAGGTTTGGACATCTGCTAAGCCATCAGGGAATAACTTCCATGGTATTAGAGAAAGCTGTAGAGTGTAAAAACTGTGCAGGAAGACGGACCTTGGGATACATTGAGGACGCAGGTTGCAAGTGCTACTCTAAGATGAAGAGTTTGACATAGGAGAGGAATTTGTGATGGGCGCCACATCAGACCAACCAGAAGACTGAAAAAGAAAGAAAAAGTTAAGAGAGCTTTGGAAAATACGACTTTAATTGCCTCCCTCATTTTGAGAGTAGAGTGCAACGCACAGTCACCAGAGAATAGCGAATTTGCTTCATGCCACTTGGATGTATATCCCAATGAGAGACTGCACCCCATCAACAGACAGTCATGACAACAATTGTGGAGGAACGGCATACAATACGATATATTGTAGACTAGCTCGATCCAGGTCCGCATCGTTCCGAAGTGAAAAATCAATTTAATGGTGAAGATAAGAACAAATTATTATGGAATGTTGTAAGTATTTCTGTAAAATAAAACAAAATTCTTACGAAATACTGGAAGTCTTAGTTTAATGTAATGCAGGTAAATAGACGAAAGGCCGGCCGCGGTGGCCGAGCGGTTCTAGGCGCTTCAGTCCGGAACCACGCGGCTGTTACGGTCACAGGTTCGAATCTTGCCTCGGGCATAGATGTGTGTGATGTTCTTAGCTTTAAGTAGTTCTAAGTCTCGGGGACTGATGACCTCAGATGTTCAGTCCCATAATGCTTGGAGCCATTTTTTTTTAAACAGACGAAAGCAGCTGGTATTTTCTTAGACTAGACGATCAGTGATCAGTCGTTTGAATCAGTGACGTATCTAAGTGTGTGAGTCCGCAGTGACTAAACATTGAAAAACAACATAAACCTGACTGTGGTAAGACGGGTGCCAATCTGAAATACCATGAAGCAATCCTCAGAAATGCAGGCCAATCATCAAGGAGGTTACTTAAAAATTCTCGTCGAACGAGCATGGTCATTTATGATTCTGATTAGAAACAAGAAAAAAATTAGAATAACTATTCATTGTTGAGGACAGATAAATTATTGATCTCGCAAACACGAGAAAGAAAATCCATCAGATAGCGAAATTAGTTCATTTTAACAGCCAGACAAACTATAGATATCGCAAAAAAGAGAAAGTAAAGAAAATCAAATAGATTCCAAACTAAGTAAATGTTAGTGTAAGAAAGCATTGAAATAATGCTGCTGTTTAAGGTATATAATAATACCGTTTGGGATGAGAATGGAGAAGTCAGAAGGATCGGGTCTGTGTCTTCTTTCATCTAACGAAATCTGCTTTAACCAAACGTTGGCCTGCGATAGTATATCTTTTAGGCAATACTCTAGAAGTGACTTCGAAAAACAGTAATGACCTTTTAGCAGTTAAACACGTAGAATTTCTAAGGAAGATCTCAGAAAGAGTTAATCAGAATGTAATACAATATCTCGGATGTGCAGTTAACCTATTACTAAAGGTATGACTAACAATTACCATTATGATGAACTGCTGGCTAATATACACACACAAGAGTTGTTGACAGGTGAAAAAGTGTTTTTCCCTCAGCTGATGGTAAATACGTGTAGAGAAATAGTAAGGCAGTTCCTTTTGCAAATACCACAGCCGATTTCTTTTAGCGTTCTAATCAACGCTGTTGAGACATTAATGTGCATTCTTACCTCCTTCATCACGTTTACATCTTGAAAATCAGTACACATTATTCCAAGGCCTAGTGATGAGCGAATAAACGGATGGGAAAGGATTAATAGGCGAAGTGGAAGAGAATCAGTCAATCAGTGTATGGGAGAAATGGTAAAACAGCATCCATCCATCAATACGATGGATTGGCTTGAGATATACTTCTTGGCAAATTGTCTTATGATGATCATCTCTTTCTCCGACCTGAGAACTTTCTCACTTGGATAATAAAAGAGGATTGAAATTTAATAAGGGGCTCGATGCATACATAGGCATACAGAAATCAGCGTAAGGTGTTAATGACACTGAAAAGTCAAGGGGTCTAAGGAACAAACAATCAGTAATCGGCGAGAAGCTCTGTTATCCGCAAGGTATAATAAGCCAAGCTAATCCAGGCGAAGGACAGAGAGGGTAACGCAATGACGAGTCCCCCCTGCGTCATCAATTTGCCTCTGATGCCATTTGGACTGCAGTATGGAGGGACATCCGAGTAGCACATTGCACTCTCAGCCATTAATGCCATTTTTTCCGCAGTGAAGACGCTGCACTTCATTCATTGTATTTTAAGGCAGATGAGTCGGACGGAATAAAAAATTATCTAATTTCCTCAGAGCTGAACAGTTGCGGACCTACCATTCGGTCGCAGCATGCCTCGAAAGAGCGTTCAAGTAGCTCTCCAATTGAAAGTTCCTGGCAGATTAAAACTGTGTGCCCGACCGAGACTCGAACTCGAGACCTTTGCAAAGGTCTCCAATTGTCCGTGCGAAATTGCGGGCCTCCTCTTGCGATATTCTTACGGAGGAAAACAATTCGAACTGGAGACGTCCAGATGATCGTCCAATCTCTCAGTCGACCTACGGCTTGTTATTCTACTGAAATATCAAATGTGCTGAATTGCAGGTACTACTGACTGGACTTGGTATGCACTTCTCATAGAACATATAGAAAAGGGAAATGAAGACTTCCGGGCAGATTGAAACTGTGCTCCAGATCGAACGAGTGAAGTTTGGAAGACAGGAGGGACATAAGGGGGGACATAAAGTTGTGACGGCAGGTCGTGAGTATTGGTTGGACATTTCAGCCGGTAGGAGTGTTTACTGCAAACCCGCCACGTTAGCCGAGAGCGCTAATGCGCTGCTTCGTGGATTCGGGTAGGCGCGCCGGCCCCGAATCGAATCCACCCGGAGGATTAACGACGGCGGTCGGTTTGTCGGCCAGCCTGGATGTGGTTTTTAGGCTGTTTTCAACATCCCACTAGGTGAATACCGGGCTGGTCCCCACGTCACGCCTCATTCACATGGCATGCAGACATCTGGACACTTTCGCATTATTCGATGGATTACACTAGTCGCAGATATTTGGGGTTCACTAATTCCGTTCCAGGGGGTATGGGGTGGCGGCAGGAAGGCCATTCGGCCACCCCTTAATCTAACGTTGCCAAACCCGATTAACCATGCCGACCCTGCGTACCTGCGAGAAAAAGGCACAAGCGAAAGAAAGAAAGAATGTTGACTGCGATAACCAAGGGTTCTGGATTCGTGTCCCGATCCGGCACAGACTTTGCAAGAGAGTTTGAAATCAGTGCACACTCCTCTCCAGAAAACGTAGATTGCTGAAAAAACAGGCTGATTACGAGAAAATGTAAATAGATAAATGTTTAGGGTATAGGACTAAACGGACGATCCTAGTATGGATGCGGAGGGTAAGTAAATCGCGTGTCGGTCCGAAACACTTTTCCCCTGCAACGCGAGGTAATTAGCGCCACAGGTACCGAAGAGAACGACAGGTAACCAGCCCTTGCGACCGGCCGGGATTGCGCGGGCGTCACGCGAACCGACTGTACGCCAGCAGGGCCTTTAAAAACCTAAAACAAACAAACGCCATTTTCTTAACACCGGATGGAGGCAAATTCATGGTTATACGTATCTTAAGGACACCCTCCGTCTCAATTTTCTCCCTCTCGTCTTCTCCTCCTCTCTCACTCTGCCTCTCTCTCTAGCCCGCTCGCTCCCTCGTTCACGAGAATTGATGTTTTGTTGGTTTAACCCGGGCCGCAACCATATAATTACCAAATCACCTCTTCAAAACCTTCCATCCCGGGCCTTACAAGCGTCAGTGGCCCCCGGGGGAGAGAAAGAGAGAGAGAGAGAGAGAGAGAGAGAGAGAGAGAGACGCAGGCAGGCGCAGGGGTGAGCCAGCTCGAGCGAGAGATGGGGAGGAGAGGGGGGGGGGGGGGCAGAGGGGCGGGGAGGGGGGAAGTAGCCGGTGACGCCGAAAACGACGAGCAGGAACAAAACGAGGGGCTCGTAACACGACTGACTAGTCAGCCGGGGCCTCATTTATCACGTTATTATGGAACTCGGCCCGGGCTGGCGCCGCTGCAGACCGCGGGCGCTCCGCCGCGCTCTTCCTTTTTGCCGCGCGTTTCTCCGGAGATGGGACGAGGCGAGCGGAGAGGCCCGGGCCCTGGACGGCGCCTCCAGACTCGTGGCCCAATGGGTGGGCGACACCTGCCGCCGCCGGCGGGCACTCCCCACACCCCGCCCCGCCAAGCAGGGCTCAGCGGCCACCTCCTGATCACCCACGCCGTCCCGCAACCGAATTTACCCAGTAGTTCCTTTGGATCTTGCAACGGCAACATTTTTTACCTCCAGACGACTAATACCAGAGCCTGCTGGAGTGGCCGAGCGGTTCTAGGCGCTACAGTCTGGAACCGTGTGACCGCTACGGTCGCAGGTTCGAATCCTGCCTCGGGCATGGACGTGTGTGATGTCCTTAGGGGACTGATGACCTCAGCAGTGCTCAGAGCCATTTGAACCATTTTTTTGAACTAATACCAGCCGGCCTCTGTGGCCGAGCGGTTCTAGGCGCTTCAGTCCGGAACTGCGCTGCTGCTACGGTTGCAGATTCGAATCCTGCCTCGGGCACGGATGTGTTTGATGTCCTTAGATTAGTTAGGTTTAACTAGTTCTAAGTTGGGTTGTTTGGGGGGGGGGGGGGAGGAGGTCAGACAGAGAGGTCATCGGTCTCATCGGAGTAGTGAAGGATGGGGAAGGAAGTCGGCCGGATTCTTTCGAAGGAACCATCCAGGCAATCGCCTGGAGCGATTTAGGAAAATCACGGGAAACCTAAATCAGAATGGCCTGACGTCAAATTGAACCGTCGTCGTCGGCCGTTGTGACCGTGCGGTTCTAAGCGCTTCAGTGTGGATCCGGGTGACCGCTACGATCGCAGGTTCGAATCCTGCCTCGGGCATGGATGTGTGTGATGTCCTTAGGTTAGTTAGGTTTAAGTAGTTCTAAGTTCTAGGGGACTGATGACCTCAGAAGTTAAGTCCCATAGTGCTCACAGCCATTTTTGAACCGTCGTCCTCCCGAATGCGAATCCAGTGTGCTAACCACAGCGCCACCTCGCTCGGTAAGTTCTAAGTCTAGGGGACTGATGACCTCAGATGTAAAGTGGAATAGTGCTTAGAGCCATTTGAACGATTTTTTTGGACTAATACCAAAGAGAATGAATCGATTTAATTTTATCCCTAATTTGCTCAAAAAATGATTCAAATAACTCTAAGCACTATGGGACTTAACATCTGAGCTCATCAGTCCCCTAGACTTAGAACTACTTTAATCTAACTAACCTAAGGACGTCATACACATCCATGCCTGAGGCAGGATTTGAACCTGCGACCGTAGCAGCAGAGCGGTTCCGGACTGAAGCGCCTAGAACCACTCGGCCACAACGGCCGGCCCCTATATTGCAGCTGTGAACTTGACTGTACTCAGAGCACAGGAAATCTGAATAAAAACACATTCAATCACAATTTTTTCCGGTTTTATTATATTACACAATGGAGCCCGTGGGCCCATCTTTAGCTGGAAATCGTCTAATATATAATTTACATTTGCTCTTGTGTTAGGTGAAATGCATCTTCCTGTTCTGAGGAACTTAGAAGTTAGGTTTTGTATTTCCCGACTCGAGTGCGTAAGGTATGTGACAAACAGTGGAAAAAAGCAGCGAAAAACTTTCTGAAAAAACAAGGAAAAACATTTTTAACCTTTTGAGGTCAAGGTTCTTTGGTTTACCATACATATTAATTCTGTGGTCGCACATCACGTTATTCAACGTGTACGTTTGTTTACACATTTTAAAAATGCTTCACAGATGTAGTTTAACATGTGATCAAAGATGAAGTTTATCATACAATGCCAGAGATCTGAGTTTTAAGAAGTTGACATATGCAAGGACTAAATTTAAAATAAATCTTTAAAATTACTAAAATAACTATGGATAGTGAAATGCGTCTGTTCATTTACCATAGATTCAGGCTTTTTCATTATCTGCAGGTATATTTCCAGTTGTTCTACTATATTTAGGATGTTACCATTGGTTACATATGCTGCTTATCTCTTACATTGTTTAGAATATATGCCAAGAAACCCTTAGACCTGTGGAGTAGGAAATTTGCAGCAGCGGACATTTAGATACAAAGGATCAATGTTTGTACATCTTGTTCTTCGTAGATGTGCAGGTAATGGTGGCCAGTGAAGAAGATGATATCTGAATTATGTTAAGAAAGTTATTGAAAGAATACCACAAGTGCATATTCAAAATAAATTTTCAAAAGATTGAATAGCTATACAGTGGAGAAAATGTTGCAAGCTTAACAGTAGAGAGCTTGCACATCCAGCCATGTAAAAAATTTAAATATTTGGATAGCATCTTATCGCAACACGGAACAAGCAACTGGGAGACACAGCAACGAGTAGTCCATGGGAAAGCAGAAATTTAAAACCTGAAGCCTCTGTTGTGGTCTTCTAAGATAAGTTCTGAAGTAAAGAAGACGATTTTATAGAAGTCTTGTAAAGCACGTAATATGTGCGAGAGCTGGGAGCTTACTGGAGAAGATAAAAACAAATTGAGAGTTGTAGAAATTGACCATCTCAGGAGATCGCGTAGCATATCTCAGCGAAACCACGTAAGAAATACAACGATTACGAAAATGACCCAGACTCAAGGAGGCATCACAGATAGAATGGAGGAACGGCAGCTCGGGAAATATAGATATATAGTGCGAATGACAGATGACAGATGGCAAATGAAGCTTTTGATGCGCCATCCTCAGGGAAGGAGTCGAAGACCGAGGGTGAGATGGCCGTCCGGTGTGGCCGTGCGGTTAAAGGCGCTTCAGTCTGGAACCGCGTAACCGCTACGGTCGCAGGTTCGAATCCTGCCTCGGGTATGGATGTATGTGATGTCCTTAGGTTGGTTAGGTTTCAGTAGTTCTAAGTTCTAGGGGACTGATGACCACAGATGTTAAGTCCCATAGTGCTCAGAGCCATTTTTTTTAGGGTGAATGGGCTAAAGGAGACCATGAAGGAAAGAGAAGAAGACGAGGAAGCATGGGAAGACAGAAACCGAGGGGGCCATATACTTTAAGAAAAAAAAGCACACCACGAAAAAATTTTCCAATGAGGTGGAAATCGGTAGATGTGATGTACATTTACATAGAAATAAGTATTACATTTCCAGAAAAACTGGATGTTTTGTTCAAGAGAAGAAGCTTCACAAATGAAGCAAGTCAGTAACGTGATGGTCCACCTCTGACCATCATGCAAGCAGTTATTGGCTTGGCATTCTTTTACAGCACTATGAGATGCTCTATTGAGGGATATCGTGCGAAATTCTGTCCAACGGGCTTGTTGGATCGGGCCTCAGTTCTAAGAGGGACCCATCACCGAAAGCTACTTCAGTCACTGAGATTCCAGGCTGAATGTGCCCGACAAACTGGCTTGTTGGTACACAGAGGGCAATGGTAGCCGGTGCAGGGGGCACCGTGAGCTCAGACCCCTTTCTGTGAGCCAGCTATTAATGTTCAGTGTGATCACTGAAGCAACAGTTGTACGTCGGATCAGTGATAATGATAAATACGGGGCTCTGAGCACCTCTTCGATGACTGCTAGGTCCTCGCTTTCTGTCGACTCTTTAGGTCCACCACTTCCGTCTTGACGCCATTTTTGGCCATATTTTACCCATACCTGCCAACATCGTGGAACAGTGGCATCGCTACTATTCAAATGTCGAGCGATTCGCCAATTACTCCAACCGGCTACTTTAAGCCCAACTACATGTCCTCTCTCAAATGCTGATATCTGCATATATTGTTCACGCGCCTGTCTGCTAGGCATAGTTCAACTGCGTACACAGAATGAAATTCGCAAGGACTTTATGCCCTGATATCGATATATCATCTGTTTATTATCCTTACCAGGGGCGAGCAATATACATTCGTTCATTGCCCGCCATAATTTACATTTCTTTATTCTTCGTCGATATCTGTATGAAAAAGAATTTGTAACCAGTTTGCATAACACCTTCGTGGTGCGTCGTTCTTTTTGTATTGGACTATATGCATGTGATGCGACAAGAGCTGTAGTAACCCCACAGGATAGAATTTTGTTGTTCTTGCTCACGTGTGGCTCCAGGGTTCACTTCACGGTCTCTTCCCTTCCCTCAAAATATAATTTGATGTCACAGTTGACGTGCAGCAAACGCCTATGATTTAACAGTAACAACAACAAAATAAATAAAAAAAATACTATAATCATACTAATTTGATTACACCAGTGATTAATGCAGTAGTTTCATTCCGTCCCCTTTTATCCGCGCCTGTTGTTAACGTTAGCAGGAGTCACCCACCTCCCAGTCAACACACACACACACACACACACACACACACACGCACACACACACACACACACACACACACATACACACACACACACACACACGCTTCAATTTTTGATTGACACTGTTGGAAAGTTTAGTAAGCGCCGGTTGGGGTTATGTGGATTTCCAGTAGCTGCATAATATTAAAACCTCGAGAAATGTCCACTGAAATACCAGCACGGCTAACAAGCCGCATTTTAAAGTCGTCGTATCCTCCGAGCAATGCATGGCATACACTGGGTGAGCGTTACGTAGCAGACTGTACCAGAAACCAAGTGTATAATCAACTGGAACAGTTGCTGTTACTGCTTGATGCTAGTAGAGTAAGGAAGTTAGTCGCAAGTCAACACAAGCAATGGTGTGATTAACATGCCAACATTACCTCCGCTCAATTGGAATGCTGGCGATAAACCTATTGTACATTCCAACCAAACGTAAACAAGAGGAGATTTTTGAACATTACAAGTAAGAAAACGTTTCATGTAATGCTGAAACGTACTGTGTGCTTCCCACGATTAATGTGATTATGAAAATAAGCAGAAAATGACTTCTAAGATGGAATTAAACTTTTCTGGAACCACGACCATATAACGCATTTTATTCTTTTATCTGTAAGGAATGTTTCCTAAAAGGTTGGCCATCCCTTTCTGTTACACCGCGTATACAACGCCACTGTTGTGTTGGTCGACTATGCCGAAGAAAATGCAAGAAGATCGAAGTTGTAGAAATGAACTTTCTAAGACAGGTATCAACGATCTTCCATTTGGAATCTAGAACAAATGACGAAATAACACACAAGAATAATGTCATAATGAATGAGATGGAACACAGATAACTTTTTTGTTTGGACACTTAATGAGAATCGAACAAGAAAGAATACCCAAAAATATATTTGAATATAGACCAAAAAACAGAGAAAGGCTGCGACTTAAATGGATTAGAAGGATAGAAAAGAATATGACCAGTAGAAGTTTGACCCCTGAAGACACGCGAAACAGGTTACTGTGGAGGATGAAATGTGGGGTGGGATGGGAGCCATAGGACCCACGCTAATGTAACGCATGTAATGGGTATAAGAGTAAATATTTTTATATATGTTATCTTAATACATACACACATTAGTGTTTTAGTCGTTTTTTCTCTGTGTCGAACAGTCTTCACACAAACATATCACAAAATTTACGACCCGATGTTCTCTGCACAGCTGCAACTGACCACTAAGTGGACTACACCTATCAGTATAGACTAAACATTTTGCTATCATGTGTTCACACTTCAACACCTGACCTGCTGTCCAGTGGAAAAACTGAGCGTTAATGTCTTGATCTTACCACATGTACTTGGACGCACTAACCAACCTAAAAACATACGACGTGTAATAGCTATAATTATTGGTCTACAAATGACGTAAATACTGATGGAATGTGTTCAATACATTGTACTTTCTCACCAGTAACAATAACTGCACCTGTGTTAGGAGCATAAGAGCAGGTATTTTTACTGGTGACTGAGGAGAGAGTACTGAACAACATTACATCAGTATTTACGTCATTTGCAGACTAAAATAATAGCTACTACAAGTTACATATTTTTAGGTTACCTAGTACCTACAAGTTCATGTGGTAAGAGCAAGATATTAAATTTGCTCCTGGACAGCAGACCAGATGTAGAAGTTTGGATGCGTGGATGCAAAACGGTTGGTGTATACTCGTAATCTCCAGCGCTCTCTGTACCACCACATTTCAAAAGCCGCCGCGCGGGATTAACCGAGCGGTCTCAGGCGCTGCAGTCATGGACTGTGCGGCTGGTCGCGGCGGAGGTTCGAGTCCTCCCTCGGGCATGGGTGTGTGCGTTTGCCCTTAGGATGATTTAGGTTAGGTGGTGTGTAAGCTTAGGGACTGATGACCTTGACAGTTAAGTCCCATAAGATTTCACACACATTTGAACATTTCAGAAACGTCTCTTTCATCTTGTTTAAAATTTTGTCGTCCATGTTTCATTTCCATTCATAGCCACACTCCACACAGAAACCCTCAGAAAAGACTCCCTAACACATAAAATATTTTAACACCCTGAGGAGAAAGTTGGTGATTGAAATTTAATGAAAATATCCTGCCGCAACGAAAAGAGTAATTTTTTTATTGCCTGCCAGCCCAATTCAAGTGTTATATCGTTGGCAATCTCTCCCCTATTTTACGATTATATAAAACGAGATGCCCTTCTTCGAACATTTTCGATGTCCTCCGCCAGTCCCATCTGATGCGGACCACACCACACAGCAATATTCCAGAAGAGGACGGACAAGCGTAATATAAGCAGTCTCTTTAATAGACTTGTGGCCTTTTCTAAGTGTTCTACCAACAGATCACAGTCCTAGTTTTGCTTTCCCCACAACATTATCTACGTGATCGTTCCAATTTAAGTTATACGTAATTGTAATCCCTAAATATTTAATTGAATTTACAAGCTTCATATTTCTGTGATTTATCGTGTAACCAAAATTTAGCGGATTCGTTTTATTACTCAGGTGGACGACTTCACACTTCTCATAATTAAAATTGCCACCTTTCACACAATACAGATATTTTGTCTAAATCATTTTGCATTTGGTTTTGTTCATCTGATGATTTTACTAGACGGTAAACATCATCACGTGCAAACAGTTTAAGAGGACTGCTCAAATTTTCTCCTTAATCATTTCTGTAGAGCAGGAAGAGTAGAGGCCCTATAACACTACCCTGGGGATCGTCAGATGTTAATTCTGTTTTCCTTGACGACGTTTCGTCAGTTACTACCAACTGTGACCTTTCTGATAAGAAATCACGAATCCAGTCGCACAACTGAGACGATAGTCCAGGCACCCAATTTGGTTAGAAGTCGCTTGTGAGGAATGGCATCAGAAGCTCGGTAATGACGGACGCCTTCAGGAAATCTAAAAATATGGAACAAATTTCAAATTCCCTACTGATAGGGCTCATTGCTTCGTGAGAATAAAGAGCTAGTTGTGTTTCACAACAATGCTATTTTCTGAATCCATGTTGGCTGTTTGTCAATAAATCGTTATTTCGAGGTAATTCATACTCCTCCAACACAGTATGCGTTCAAAAACCCTTCTGCAAATCGACTTTAGTGTTTGAAAAAAGGACACGTTGGCATCTGCACACACACACACACACACACACACACACACACACACACACACACCTCCTGCAGCTCTACCAATTTGTCTGGTAATTGACTGATAAGCTGCGACTCTACAATTCGTGAATCTCAAATACACTACTGGTCATTAAAATTGCTACACCAAGAAGAAATGCATATGATAAACGGGTATTCAATGGACAAATATATTGTACTAGATCTGACATGTGATTACATTTTCACGCAATTTGGGTACATAGATCCAGAGAAATCAGTACCCAGAACAACCACCTCTGGCCGTAATAACGGTCTTGATACGCTTGTGCATTGAGTCAAACACAGCTTGGATGGCGTGTACAGGCACAGCCGCACATGCAACTTCAACATGATACCACAGTTCATCAATAGTAGTGACTAGCGTATTATGACGAGCCAGTTGCTCGGCCACCATTGACCAGACGTTTTCATTTGGTGAGAGATCTGGAGAATGTGTTGGCCAGGGCAGCAGTCGAACATTTTCTGTATCCAGAAAGGCCCATACAGGACCTGCAACATGCGGTCGTGCATTATCCTGCTGAAATGTAGGGTTTCACAGGGATCGAATGAAGGGTAGAGCCACGGGTCGTAACACATCTGAAATGTAATATACACTGTTCAAAGTGCCGTCAATGCGCACAAGAGGTGACCGAGACGCGTAACCAATGGCACCCCATACCATCATGCCGGGTGAGACGCCAGTATGGTGATGACGAATACACGTTTTCAATGTGCGTTCACCGCGATGTCGCCAAACACGGATGCGACCATGATGATGCTGTAAACAAAACCTTGATTCATCCGGAGAAATGACGTTTTGTCATTTGTGCAGCCAGGCTGGTCGTTGAGTACACCATCGCAGGCGCTCCTGTCTGTGTTGCAGCGTCAAGGGTAACCGCAGCCATGGTCTCCGAGCTAATAGTCCATGCTGCTGCAAACGTCGTCGAACTGTTCGTGCAGATGGTTATTGTATTGCAAACGTCCCCATCTGTTGACTCTGGGATCGAGACGTGGCTGCACGATCCGTTACAGCCATGCGGAAAGATGCCTGTCATCTCGACTGCTAGTGTTACGAGGCCGTTGGGATCCAGCACGGCGTTCCGTATTACCCTCCTAAACCAATCGATTCCATATTCTGTTAACAGTCATAGGATCTCGACCAACGCGAGCAGCAATGTCGCGTTGCGATAAACCGCAATCGCGATAGGCTACAATCCGACCTTTATCAAAGTCGGCAACGTGATGATACGCATTTCTTATCCTTACATGAGGCATCACAACAACGTTTCATCAGGCAACGCCAGTCAACTGCTGTTTGTGTATGAGAAATCGGTTGGAAACTTTCCTCATGTCAGCACGTTGTAGGTGTCGCCACCAGCGCCAACCTTGTGT
The DNA here is from genome assembly GCF_023897955.1 of Schistocerca gregaria. Taxonomy (NCBI): domain Eukaryota; kingdom Metazoa; phylum Arthropoda; class Insecta; order Orthoptera; family Acrididae; genus Schistocerca; species Schistocerca gregaria. The sequence goes on along the minus strand of NC_064927.1, from coordinate 349,695,622 downwards.
GAATGCTCTGAAAAGCTAATCATTTGCATATCACAGCATCTTGTTCCTGTCGGTTAAATTTCGCGTCTGTAGCACGTCATCTTCGTGGTGTAACACTTTTAATGGCCAGTAGTGTAGACTGCGCTATTTTTTGGTGTAGGAACAAAACCTACAAAAAAAGTCAGTTTTCTAAATTGTTCCCTACTTCTATTTTCATCTCATTAACTTTGATGGACCACACATTTATTCAAATTAATAGTACTCGTAATTTGCAAAGAAGTATAGGGTTGTTGATTTACAGCTCTCAAGGTGAGGATAAGGGTGCTACGTTGGGCGGTTTGTAGTATGATATCAAGTTGGTGACCACCATAATTACAGGACCCAGGGTGTGCCTGCCGCTTTCTGCACTTCGGGACCACGTCGTGGCTACTGTGGGAGGTACCTGCGCTTGGCTTGTGCACGGTAACGGTGGGAGATTTTTGCTCAGGACGGCCCCGCCAGAGGTGACAGCCGGAGCACTGTGGTGGCAGCGCTGCTCCATGGTCTAATTTAAATGGTGAATATATGAAGTTGACAAAGTCGCCTCGTCTGAGTAGTAGTTACTCGATCCCGGTCTCAGTCACATGGTCGCTAGGAGCACCACTCCAACTATTACTCATAGACCCTTCCTAGGTTATTCTGCGAGTGACTAGCTTTATACTTATCAGTCTTCCTGCAAAGACGTCATATAATTTACTACCCTTACATTACTGCTGTAATGCTGTTCAATACATTGTCCTCAGTTACCAATACAAATATCTGCACTTCCTACCACTACGCAGGGGTACAAACGCAGATATTTGTATTGTCTCCTGAGGACTGTGAATTGTACGGCATTACAGTAGTATACACATCAATCACAGGTCAGGTCAGCTGTGGCCGTGGGAATGCAAAAGTCTCTACCTACAGGTACAGTGCGCTTAGTGGTAAAGTTACGACCGTGCAGAAAGAGTCAGTTAGTTAATTATTATATGACGTGTTTGCTGAAAGACGGTTAGATGCAGAGAAAAAATCAGCTAAAAACTGACATGGGACACACAAACATGAAAAAAGGTTTTGCATCACCTCGGTTCCAGCCGACCGAGGGTGGCCGAGCGGTTCTAGGCGCTACAGTCTGGAACCGCGCGACCGCTACGGTCGCAGGTTCGAATCCTGCCTCGGGCTTGGATGTGTGTGATGTCTTTAGGTTAGTTAGGTTTAGGTAGTTCTAAGTTATAGGGGACTGATGACCTCAGAAGTTAAGTCCCGTAGTGCTCAGAGCCATTTGAACCATTTTTTTCCACCTCGGTTCCTAGAGTTCCAGAACCTGTACAAAAAATTGGAATAGAGATCAACATACACATCATTTCCGCCCTTTTTATTGCCCGTGAGAACCACACATTGCAAGTTGTACCACCATACAGGGAGACCTTCAGAGGAGGTGGTCCAGATTGCTATACACACCGGTACTTCTAATATCCAGTAGCACGTCCTCTTGCACTGATGCATGCTTGTATTCGTCGTGGCGTACTACCCACAAGTTCATCAATTGGCCCAGATTGTCCCACTCCTCAACGGCTATTCTGCGTAGATATGGTTGCACTATCGGTCTCAGGATGCCATTCACGTATCGTACAGCCGTTACGGTGCCTTCCGTGACCACCAGCGGTGGTTAATTCCATAAATTATCTGGGAGTACTCATTAGGAGTGATTTAAAATGGAATGATCATATAAAGTTGATCGTCGGTAAAGCAGATGCCGGACTGAGAGTCATTGGAAGAATCCTAAGGAAATGCAATCCGACAACAAAGGAAGTAGGTTACAGTACGCTTGTTCGCCCAATGCTTGAAAACTGCTCAGCAGTGTGGGATCCGCACCAGGTAGGGTTGATAGAAGAGATAGAGAAGATCCAACGGAGAGCAGCGCGCTTCGTTACAGGATCATTTAGTAATTGCGAAAGCGTTACGGAGATGATAGATAAACTCCAGTGGAAGACTCTGCAGGAGAGACGCTCAGTAGCTCGGTACGGGCTTTTATTAAAGTTTCGAGAACATACCTTCACCGAAGAGTCAAGCAGTATATTGCTCCCTCCTACGTATATCTCGCGAAGAGACCATGAGGATAAAATCAGAGAGATTAGAGCCCACACAGAAGCATACCGACAATCCTTCTTTCCACGTACAATACGAGACTGGAATAGAAGGGAGAACCGATAGAGGTACTCAGGGTACCCTCCGCCACACACCGTCAGGTGGCTTGCGGAGTATGGATGTAGATGTAGAGATGTAGATGTACGTCGGCCCCACATAATGCCAGCCCAAAACAGTAGGGAATCTCCACCGTGCCGCACTCGCTGGACAGTGTGTCTAAGGCGTTCAACCTGACCGGGTTGCCTCCAAACACGCCTCCGACGATTGTATGGTTGAAGGCAATGTTGCACTCATCGGTGAAGAGAACATCATGCCAATCCTGAGCGCCCATTCGTCATGTTGTTGGGCCCATCTGTGCCGCGCTGCATGGTGTCGTGTTTGCAAACATGGACCTCGTCATGGACGTCGGGAGTGAAGTTGCGCATCATGCAGCCTATTGCGCACAGTTCGAGTCGTAACGAGGTATGTCATCCACAGTTCCTGTGTCTTTGTATCTCCTCCATGTCCAAACAACATCGCTTTGATTCACTCCGAGACGCCTGGACACTTCCCTTGTTGAGTGACCTTCCTGGCACAAAGTAACAATGTGGACCCGATCGAACCGCGGTATTGACCGTCTAGGCATGAATTACAGACAACACGAGCCGTGTGCGTCCTTCCTGGTGGAATGACTGGAACTGATCGACTGTCGGAACCCCTCCGTCTAATAGGCCCTGACCATGTATGGTTGTTTACCCCTTTGGGCGGGTTTAGTGACATCTCTGAACAGTCAAAGGGACTGTGTCTGCGATACAATATCCACATTCAACATCTACCTTCAGGACTTCTGAGAACCAGGGTAATGTAAAACGTTTTTGATATGTGCATTAAGATACCAATGATCACAATATCTGCATTTATTCCCCTCACACCATATATATACCCCCGGCCTAATTTCGTGCAGGGCCCCCGCGAGCACGCAGAACTGCCGCAGCACGACGTGGCATGGACTCGACCAATGTCTGAAGTAGTGCTGGAGGGAACTGACACCATGAATCCTGCAGCACTGTCCGTAAATCCGTAAGAGTACGACGCGGTGGAGATCTCTTCTGAACAGAACGTTGCAAGGCATCCCAGATATGCTCAATAATGTTCATGTCTGGGGAGTTTGGGGGCCAGAGGAAGTGTTTAAACTCAGAAGAGTGTTTCTGGGGCCACTCTGTAGCAATTTTGGACGTGTGGGGTGTCGCATTTTCCTGCTGGAATTGCCCAAGTCCATCGAAATGCACAATGGGCATGAATGGATGCACGTGATCAGACAGGATACTTACTACCTGTCACCTGCCAGAGTCGTATCTAGACAAATCAGGAGTCCCATATCATTCCAAATGCACACGCCTCACACCATTACAGAGCCTCCACCAGCTTGAATAGCCGACTGCTGACATGGAGGGTCTATGGATTCATGAGGTTGTATCCATACCTGTACACGTCCACACACTCGATACAATTTGAAACGAAATTCGTCAGACCAGGCAACGTGTTTCTCGTCAGCAACAGTCCAGTGTCGGTGTTGACGGGCACAGGTGAGGTGTAAAGCTTCGTGCCGTGCTGTCATCAAAAGCACACGAGTGCGCCTTCGGCTCGGAAAAGCCTATATCGACAATTTTTCGTTGAATGGTTCGCACGCTACACTTGTTGATGGCCCAGCATTGAAACGTGCAGCATTTTGCGGAAGGGTTGCACTTCGGTCACGTTATACGATTCTCTTTAGTCGTGCTTGGTCCCATTCTTGCAGGACCTTTATCCGGCCGCAGCAATGTGGGAGATTTGATTTTTTACCGTGTTCCTATATGTTTGTACATAGCTAGCTGAGTTCCTTCACTTCATTTACTTCGTGATCCCCAATACTCATGTTAAGTTTCTCGCTGTTGTCATTACTGCTGTTCCAGGTTACTTTCGTCATTCTTCGATTTACTCTCAATCCGTATACTGTACCCATTACGCTGTTCATTCCAGTCAACAGATCTTGTAATTCTTCTTCACTTTCACTGAAGATGGCAATGTCATCAGTGATTGTTATCTTTGTTATCCTTTAACCCAAAATTTAATCCCGCACTTAAATCCCTCTTTTGTTTTCGACACCTTCGGAGTAGAGATTGAACTTTAGGGGCGAAAGACCACATCCCTGTCTTACACCCTTTTTAATCTGAGCACTTCGTTCTTGGGCGCATTCTTATATCCCCTCTAGCTTCTCGTACGTATCATATATTACCCGTCTTCATCTATAGCTTACCCCTATTTTTCTCTGAACATCTTGCACCATTTTACACTGTCGGACGCTTTTTGCAGGTGAACACATTCTATGAACATGTCTTGTTATTTCTTCGGTCTTGCCTCCATTACCAACCGGAACGTCAGAACTGCTTCTCTGCTGCCTTTACTTTTCCTAAAGCCAAACTGCTCACCATCTACCAGATCCTTAATTTTCTTTCCCATTCTTCTGCACATTATTCTTGTCGGCAACTTGAATGCATGACCTATTAAGCCGATTGGAGGACAATTCTCGCACTTGTCGGCCCTATCTATCTTCGGAATTAATAGGATGATGTTTTCCCGAAAGTCTCATTGTATATCGCCAGTCGCATACATTCCACACACCAACGTGAATAGTCGTTTTGACGTCGTTCTCCCCAAAGATTTTAGAAATTTCTGTATAGTGGTATCTATCATCTCTGCCTTATTTGATCTTAAGTCTTCCAAATACCTGTTAAATACTGATTCTAACGCTGGATCCTCTACCTCTTCCCTGTCGACTCCTGTTTCTTCTATCACGCACCAGACAAGTTCTCCATACACAAATGCCTTCAACGTATTCTTTCCAGATATCCACTGTCTCCTCTGCATTAGCAATGGAATTCCCATTGTACTCTTAATCTTACCGCCAATGCTCTTAATTGCTTTGATTTTTTTTATGTGTGAATCAATCCTTTCGACAATCATTTCTTTTTCTCTTTCTTCATATTTCACATTTTTCATTCATCCGTTACGCCTCAGCTTCCTCGTTCTTCCTACTTATTTCACCTTTAAACGATTTGTATTTCTGTATTTTATAATTTACGTGAACATTTCTGTGCTTCCTTCTTTCACCGATCAACTCAAGTATTTCTTCCGTTTTCCATGGTTTCTTCGCAGTTACCTTCCTTGTTCCTGTGCTTTTCTTTCCAATTTTTGTGATTGTCCTTTTTAGAGATGTACATTGCTCTTCACCTGAACTATTCATTACAGCAATGTCCATAGCCTCGGAGAACTTCAGGTACATCTTTTCATACATTAGTTCTCCCGTATCCTACTTCTTTGGGCACTGATTCTTCCTGAATACTCTGTTAAACTTCAACCCACTCTTCACCATTACTAAATTGTTATATGAGTCTGTATTTGCTCTATCTGCTCTTGGGTACGCCTTACTGTCTAATATCTGATTTGGGTCATCTGCCTGACCATGATGTAATCTGAGTGCTATCTTCTCATAACTCCCCGGCCATTGCCAAGTATATCTATTACTCTTATGATTCTTGAACAGAGTATTCGCTGTTACTAGCCGTAATTTATTGCGAAACTCATTTGGTCTTTCTCCTATCTCATTCTTAATATCGAGCCCATAACCTCCCGTGACCTTTTCTTCTACTCCTTCTCCTACAGCCACATTCCAATCCCCCATGATTATTAGATTTTCATCTCTCTTAATGTACTGAATTGTCTGTTCATTACACTCATATATTTTCCGAATTTCTTCATCTTTTGCTTACGGCGTTGGCGTTTATACCTGAAACATTGTTGTCTGTGTTGGTTTGCTGTCGATTCTGATGAGAACAAACCTGTCACTGAGCTTCTCACAGTAACTCACTTTATGCCCTGCTTTCCCATTCACAACGAATCATTACGTCGTTTCCTGATATTACGCTACACTCGTCTGACAAGAAATCGTTGCCTTCTGTCCATTTCACTTCAGTGGCCTCACTATATCTAGTTGAGCCTTAGCGTTTCGCTTGCCAGAGTCGTAGAACGGTATCCTTTCGTTTGTTGTTCAATTTTTTCTCGTTGTCCCCTCCTAGAGACCCGAATGGGAATTAGTCCTAAATCTTTTGCTAATGGAGAGATGATTTGTTTTGACACAACGCGTTTCAATGATACACACCATGGTCTTCGGGTGGAGAATGATTTATTTAGGTGGCTGATGTTGGTGAAGAATACAGACGTGTTTTCACAGTTGCGGACACAGGAAAATATAGGGTTTGTTGCGCCTTTTGCTAATGATAAAAATTGTTTATTTAGAAAAGGCACTTTTGAGGTTAAAAATCATGAGTTTCTGACAGTGAATCAGCACTTAATACAATTCCCTGCAACAAGGAGATCGTTATCGCTCTTTTTCCGTTATAGACCACATGTCCTCTGGATACACATTATGTGTCTCTGATGCAGTTGTTTCCATTGCCTTCTGTATCCTCATGCTGTTGCCACGGGGCTTCGTGAACTGCGTTGCTGGACTGTCCCGCGCGTCTTTAGAATTCTTCTCTTTGTGCCACGGAACAAGTGCCACTTTCTAGAAGTACTCAGTTTTTGTATAACGTAACGCGGCAGAACAAAGCAAAATAAGTCTACGAACCGATGTATCTGCTATAAAGAACATTTGAGTGGTGCGTTTTTCACCGAAAAGCCTTCTGAGAAAGCTGGAGGAATCCGTAATGGGCAAAAGAGAGCTAGCTCGTGGTTTTCAGGTGGGAAAGCTGTTTGGCAGTCACAGTTTTTCAATTTTTTGTCCTTTTTGTGGGGGAGGAATAGTGTCACCCGGATGCAAGACCACACGAATAACAAAATTTTTCTCTCTCCCGATGCGAGAAAGCACCTGATTGGGTGGCTTAAAATATCTACTAGATGTGAGGTTGGAACTCTGTTTCATAAAATTCCCTTGACGGAGGAAGGTCTGCGCGGAGCTTTTATGGGCAACTGGAGCAGAGAGACCATGTAAAATTTTCAAACATTATGGTGTATTACATTAGCTTTACAGTTTGTTTAATTAAAAATGTGTTCATGTAATAGGTGGAACCATATGAATCTGTGACTGATAAATTATTGTGACGTAGCATTAAATTTAGGTTTTTATTAGTTTGTTATTATATGGTATATGGTGATGCAGGTACTTCACGTAGGGTTAACCTCCAATAAGAGGTTTTATTTTTCACTGTGTAACCTCCCCCTCAGTTATTGACCTTCATGACAGTGAAAAATTAAACCGCGAGTACCTAATGGAAATTTGGGAAAAAGCAATCGTCATCTAAGTTAATCTGTCGGTAAAGAGGGAGGAAAGGGTTACATCTAAATGAAAGGAAAAATGCAAATGAAATTGGTGGAAATTAATTTTGAAAAGGGGTAAAGTTAATAAAGAAAGTAAATGTGCGGCCGTTACGTAAACAATTAACTAGCGGTAATTAGATATTTGAGATTTGGGGGAAATTACGGTCGCCAGTCCTATGGAAAATTACTACAGTAACTGAAAAAGAAAGGTTATTGCACTTATAATTAGCACTAGAAGCGTGGCAACTGAAGGTTGACACGTGTTGTGTGAAAACTGAAAGTTTGTCAGAAGTAATAAATTTCGCTACACTCTAACTTAATTTAGCAAAAGAATTAATAAAACCGGAAAATTGAAAGTTAATTTAGTGACAGAAAATATTAGTGAACTTTGTTTCTGAAGTACTACGAAATTCAATAAAATAAGGTTAGTCTTGGGCTACCCCAACAATCATTTCAAAGCTACTTGAATCTACGCAAATTAGAAGTAAGAGATTTAACTTTGAACTTGAATTAAATGATTCTGAACAATTAACAAAGGTAAAATTTAGTACGTACCAAGCTCAGCTGCAGTCACAGGTGAGCTAAAATACGGTAACAAAACTCGCACTCTTAATTTGTGCTTGTGTAATCTAAATATTGTAGCCAGATATGAATACCTTAACTGAACTTTGAAATTAAAGCAGCGAAATCGAGTGATATTACTTTAATAATAGCATTTGAATTTCAACGACACTCGAGTTCATTCCGGAAAAGGAAGGGACCCTGCATGCTAATGCAATTGGGACAATGAGCAACAAAGGTTCATGCTAAGTTGCTGTAATTTTGTGATGCAACAATTTTATAAGCTGAGGTCTGCCATACAGTTCTAAAACTTTACGTGCTTCCAGTCTTCCTTGTTGGTTGATTGAAGGTTTGAAGCCGTCGATCGAGGAGGTGTCGACAATCACTCATTGTCGGCCGTCGCTGTTGCAGAAGCTGGATGTTGGCGCGCCTTCTTCTCGACACGGTCACCAGGCGTAACGGGCTCTTGATGTGCACCAGCTAATGCTCCCCGTCCGCGACACCGTGTCAGAAACTATCATAGCAAGTAGAGCGCAATTACATGCTGCCCAACCCCGAACGCGCGGAAACTCACGGGAGCGTCACACAACACACCTGCTCCACTGCCCTCCTCCAGCCAGACTCTCCCTCTGCCCGCGCTCCACGCGACAGAGTTAACACTACCAAAGATTCTAAACACTTTCGTTCTCCACACGACCTATCGATATATTCTTTCGATAGCATAGTTTTCCCTAGGCCAGAACCAGCGTATTAATACAAATAATATTCACAAAACAATATATATATATATATATATATATATATATATATATATATATATATATATATATATATCAATTACAATATATAAAGACACAGAAATGTCATATCCTCAGGTAACAAAATAAGGAAAAAAAATTATAGTGCAGCAGATGGAAATAGGAGGATATGCATTTCCGGCGTTACAACTGGTATACGACGCAAAATAAATAAATTACCTTCAGATTGTACTCATAAATATACAAGTGTGATCGTTTTGCTTACATTGATTGACGAGTATTGGTTTAAATGGCTCTGAGCACTATGGGACTTAACTTCTAAGGTCATCAGTCCCCTAGAACTTAGAACTACTTAAACCTAACTAATCTAAGAACATCACACACACCCATGCCCGAGGCAGGATTCGAACCTGCGACCGTAGCGGTCGCGCGGTTCCAGACTGTAGCTCGTAGAACCGCTAGGCCACCACGGTTGGCCACGAGTATTGACATTGCCATTACATTCTAGTTCTTTGTCAATATGTGACACCGTGGATACCCAAGAATGACGTGTAATTATTCGATTAGTAGGTTCACTTTTAATGTTACATGGCACACATATATTTTGTTCCAGAGTTTACATTAATACAGTGGTTTAACTGTTATATCGTTGTATTTGTTAGTGTGTCACTGACTTTGATGTTACGCCTTGTACAGTTTGGTTTTTGTTAAACTTTTACTACATTGAAATGTCTCTGTTGGATGCCTTTCACGTTAATTTCTCAAATCTGTTGTCATTTACGGCATAAATTCCTCTCCTAAATTTGCTGTGGTGTTTCTGACTCTATCTGGGAGGAGACTAAGCAGTGGAACGTGTTTCTTTTACACATAAACAAGGACGATCTGTCACACTACTACACTTTAAAACACAGTTTATATGTAATTCATGTCACACAGTCTCATACGGAACCTACATCGGCTTTCTTTTATATACTGTATATGATAAGATACTGTCATCCCCCTTCCCTTCTGTGTGAAAGGATGAATGAGCAAATGTATTTCTAGTTGCATGCTTGATGCTAGCAGACAAGCCTGTCTGCTAGGGAATAGTAGGACCAACGTCGGAACAGGTAGCTACGCCTTCTACAAGCAGAAAGGTTTCTATTCTTTGTATGTTCCTGTCCGTCCCTTGTCGTGTTGGTATAGGAAACTGCCTCTCTGGTCACTTCCATTTGTATCTGTGAAGCACCCTCGGTAGGGGCCCACGCCAGTCTGTCTGCGGCGAGCATCTGAAGTGGTAAGATCTCCGGCTAAGTGCGTCTCTGCTAAGTCCACAGGACAATGGGTGCTTAAGTTCAGCCTAACTGAAAATTAAATCACCTTTATTTCAGGTTTAAATCTAAAATATCTTATGTTATCTTAAATTGCAATGCAGTGTAATTCGAGTGTCAACTTCAGAATATCTTGCAGTAGTTGCTTTGTCACTACTTTGTGAGTACAGTGGAACCACGTGTCGATGATCCATAACTCTAACTAAGATCATCAATCTTAAATGCGAATGTGCGTGAGATTATAACGTCTTGTCTTGACAGTATTTTTCAATTAGCAACTTTTCTTTATGTTCAACCCACTTGGGGTGCACTTTGTGAGACCTGTACCACGTGCTTATACAATTGTTTGACCCATCAGGTTAATAGTAAGGCGATAGTAACCAGTACGAGGTTTTTCTTTTGTAAACTGCGTTTCGATGTAATGTATTTTAAATATCAAAATTATTGTGGAGTTAAACTCTTTGTGTAAACCAAGTTGACCACGTGAAGCATGCGGTGTAATCATCAAAGTAGCCCTGAGCTATTCTTTTCGGGAAGATTTCACAGAGAGTTAGTATGAATTTAGTATACCAGTGTGTGGTAATTACATGACGGACAGGATTGCGCTACGAAGGTAACTTCTTTGGGTGAAAATAGAATCGGTTGGTTGTGGTTAATTTCCTCTTGCATATGTTTCAACGTTCTTCGTGTGTTATTTTATGAATGCAGTGTTGTATGCAGTCTCACAATCTTGGTTCCATATTTGATGTGTTCCGTAAGATTACAAACTCACATTATCACAATCCTAAATAAGGCACCAGTTTAGTTATAAATCAAGTTTAATATGCTGAAATTTTAACGGAACAATGATCAGTGTTAAAATAAATGGCCAGTTATAAACTGATTTATTTCTTTTTATTTAAATTTTCTCTCTCTCTTTTTAATGTTAGTCTGGTTAGGAATTTTGTAAGCTAGACTGGATACCTGGTGAAACAGTTGCTCAGTAATGCAAGGTTAACTTCCCAGATAGCTCACAGCTTTTAAGCCGCTTTTATTGTCTTGAATATCAGCACCGCTTTCAGAACAGCTTAATGCGTCAACATTACAACATATTACCACCGAATACAATTGATTTCTTAAATTTTGCACCGCCCTTTATTACGCAGTTCACACTGTCATTACTGTTGCTGTCTTTACCCATGGGCGTGAAGATAGCGTAGTGAAACGCCGAAACTGGTAGCACAAATAAATTACTTTGAGACTATATACGGCTGAAGGTGGTTTTAATTTTACATTTTATTTTGTAAAAAAAAATAAGTAAATAAAATAAGGAAAGGCTCGGAGGCCTCCCGCTGCCCCACTTCCCTGACGCTTCTTGCGTCAAGTCGTAATGACCTCTCTCGTGGACCACGCCCAGTAAAGTAAAGCCATAGCGCACAAAAGGGTACTCAGTGTGACTGTTGATGGCTAAATGGGGCACTCACATCGAACGTCAAATGAAGAAAAGTACATCCTGTCCTCACTAGAGAGTTTATTACATACAGCAGGTTCTGTAAATGTTTCTCACTTTCATTAATACATTATTAAACATTATGTATAATTTACACATGTTTTTGAGACTCTAATATAACATTTATAATGTTACATGCCAAGATCGCCTGATGTGAACCAATTTATTTCACGACTTGTTTCGACTGTCATTTTCGGGTTTCAGATCTGCTCTGTACGAATAGAGTAACGTTAATGTAGTAATTTGTGTGATGGTACACAGTTATAAACAAGGAATAATAAAAATTACATATCTCCCAGAAACGTAAGTATACATCAGTCTCGTGGACAAACTGAGAACACGCTGCAATTACGATAATACAGCTGCACACTGGTTTGTGAAATATATAAAACTTGCTAAATAAAATGGACTATTATACCAACATTTGGTTCTTTCTATTGAAAGGCAATTTTAAATTCTGAATTTTTTATAGCTAACAAAGTTTTTGTTATCGTATTATGTATATCCGTAGCTACATGTCCCTGTGTCCGTTCGTGTACAACTTGTGTTATATTTGGAGCTATGTCAATATTTATCTTTCAGCTGGAACTCCTTTTATTGATTTCCGACTCTATTTATAGTTAATAAAAGAATTAGTAGCACACGGAAGGTCATTGGAATACCTAACTTAGTATAATGGAGCAGGAATGTAATGAGCAGAACTAAAAAATTAATATAAAAATCCATATTAGAGAGTGTGGTTCTGTATGGAACGGAGGCCTGGACAATTAACCTGAAGCACATTAAAAAATTACAAGCTCTAGAGATGGACTTCTGAAGAAGACCGGCAAGAATCTCCAAGAAAGAAACGATAAGGAACACCGAAATAATAAGGAGAATGGAAATAAAAGAAAGAATATATGACGCAATGGATAGGAAGAAATTACGGTAGTACGGACATGTACGACGTATGGAGAAAGCCAGAATACCAAACCTGACTGGGAACCGGAGGGGAGAAGAAGAAGAGGACGACCTATGACCACCTGGCTCCAAAATGTTCAGCACACAATGAGGAGAATTTGCGCAGAGGAAGAGGACACACGAGATCCAAACACCTGGAGGATTATTTTGAAAATATAGTTTAAGAACGTTCATTCTTTGTATTGTAATTTTCGAGTAAATTATTATGTTGGAGATAAGCGAAATGATAATTAAATGGACACCCTAGCTGCAACCAGGCGTTGATGTACTTCATTAGGGACATGTTGAAAATGTGTGCCCCGCCCGGTACTCGAACCCGGAATCTCTTGCTTACATGGCAGACGCTCTATCCATCTAGCGCGACTGCAGGGACCTATCCCTTATACGCTCCCCGTGAGACCCACATTCCCAACATGTCCACACCATTACATTCGAATGCTCCTAAGAGATGTTTGCCTATCATACTCATTACTCGTGGCAGATTAATCTACCAAGTCCCGTACGAGTTCGGGCATAGTGTGTGCGTTCGCACAGGATGGTCAATGGACGGGAAGCCGTATTTTAACTATACATGACGATAGTATCTGTTCCCGAAAGAACAGTTACCGTAGAGCTACCGAGGCCATAGATGGTTAGAGCGTCTGCCATGTAAGCAGGAGATCCCGGGTTTGAGTCCCGATCGGGGCACACATTTTCAACATGTCCCTAATGAAGTACATCAACGCCTGTTTGCAGCTAGGGTGTCCATTTAATTATCATTTCATTTCTAGCAAAGCTGCATGGTCATCTACGGTAACTGTTATTTCGGGAACAGATACTATCGTCATGTATTGGAGATAAGCCTCTGTAATTACGAAAAGCTCAAAATAATAATAAAAATAAGTTGGAACTCCTTTCCTGTGTGCAGTTTGGTTTGCATTCTTTCCATTCCACCCCATCCCCCATTATAATCCCATCCATTCCTTACCCCCCTCTCCTCCTCCCTCCCTAGATTGTTGGTTTTTTATGTTATTTACCTCACGAAAGTACTATCCACTGCTTGTTGTTTTTATTATGAACCCAATGTTACCCAGCTGTTGTGGCTATGTTGCATCTAAGGATATGCCCAGTACCAAGTCATGTTTTTGTGCTTCCATTTACTGCTTGTCAATTAAATAACGTAATAATCTCTGTTGCTGTAGGCATGAACCTACAAATATATGAATGTAATAACTACACACAGTAATCGTAGATATCTGTAATCTAGTCAACCCTGTGCCTGATTATGACTTGATTTGTGCTGTGAGCCGTGTCAGTGTTTACTGTCCAGTTGGAACTGCGTTCCTGTTTGCAATTTAGCTATGTAACAAGATTTAAAAATAAATGAATAAATTTATGTAAATGATTAGTTTGTACAGTCTTAGAAATAATCGTGTACACATCGTTGGCTTGGTGCGGTGGCGCGACCTGGCGACCAAGCTTGTAACCACATAATATGGTCTATAAAGTACTGTTGATGAGTGGAAACATGTTGCCTGGTAGGACGAGTCTCGTTTCAAATTATAATGAGCGGATGGACGTGTACGGATATGGAGACAACTGAAACGTCCCCTTAGAAAAATTATTACACGACTGTGCTTAAACTGACACACAATATTTTTAGCGCAACGCAATCTGACTTCCAAAAATCCCTACGAAAGAATGGCCCTGACTAGCATTAACCTATACGTTTCACAAATCACTTACCTCACAAAAATCTTCGTTACTCAAGCTACTCCAATACAGCGAGCGCCACTACTGCCAGCTAAATAAAAGATTCAAACTACTGAAGGCACTAACTACTGATAGGTATAGTTAGCAAATGAAAGATTTTAATAGAGAACAAACGATGTATTTACCTTAGTAGTCATAATGTATATATCACTTCATGACACCAATTCTTACAAATTTCAAAACTCCGCCATCTCTCTCCCCACGTCCACCACTGCTGGCGGCTCACCTCCAACTGCGCAACGCTACGCGCTGTTAGCATCCAGCTGCCGCTGCCCGACACTACAATGGCGAGTATTACAACAATGCCAACCAGCCACAGACAGCACACGGCACAGCCAGTGATTTTCATACAGAGCGCTACGTGGCGGCGGCGTTACCAATAAAAAAACCTAAACAGCCTACTTACACAACCTCATGAATCCGTGGACCCTGCATGTCAGCAGAGGACTAAGTGGGTGGAGGTTCTGTAATGGTGCGGGGCGTGTACAGTCGGAATGATATGGGATCCCTGACTCGTCTAGGTACGACTCTAACAGGTGACTTAAGCATCCTGTCTGATCATCTGGATCCATTCATGTCCATTGTGCATTCCGACGGGATTGGACAATTCCAGCAGGACGAGCGTCACCCGACATGTCCAGAATTGCTACAGAGTTGTTCTAGCGAAACTCTTCTGAGTTTAAACACTACCGATGGCCACCAGACTCCCCAGACATGAACATTACTGCCTTGCAACGCGCTGTACACAAGAGATCTCCACCCCCTCGTACTCTTACGGATTTATGGACAGCCCAGCAGGATTCATGGTGTCAGTTCCCTCCAGCACTACGTGAGACATTAGGCGAGTTCATGCCACGTCATGTTGCAGCACTTCTGCGTGCTCGCGCAGTCCCTACATGATATTAGGCCTGTGTACCAGGTTCTTTGACTGTTCAGCGTAGTTAACGTTTAGCTGTTGGACATCGCCGCGAACCTTACGCGACTGCGGCCGAGTTGCTCACGGCGGAGCGACGTGTGCCGACAGCCTAAGCGCCAGCAGCTGTGGGCGTGCCGCGACCGGTGACTATTGGAGCGCGAAGGCTGAGGTGAGTGCGCTCACTGTTTCGACCAGCTGATGCACGCCAAGCACGACGGGGGCGTCACGCCTGTCAGCTCCGGCCACGGCGCTCTTGTTTACCTTCCAGCCGATCTCGCTTGCTTCATTGCGGCCCGAGTCGAGTCCCGGGTGCGATACCGAACGGATAAGCGCAATAAGGCTGCTCGTAAAGAGACAGAAAAAGAGAGAGTGGATCATTCCAAATTTTTTGATACTGTCCGATACATTTTCAACCAGGGGAAGTAATCGCCTTGAGAGATTCAGCAGCTGTATTGATATCTAAGATAGTTCTTGTATATTTCTCCATCGCAGTTACACAATTTTAGTGAGATTACATGTTTCGATCACTGTGCATCATCTTCAGATCTACGTAGTTGCATCAGCAACCCTGCTTGTCAACTCAAAACCGCATATATGAGTACTGTACTCTAATACGTGGTTCTGAGTACGCAGAACGGATTCTTGGCGCAACTACTTAGACCTGGAAATGATCCAGGGTGACCGAAATGTGTAACCTAACTGAAAATGTGCACCTGAGATGGGGCAATAATGAGAATTATCTTTAGCGTAAAACCTCCTGGCAAGTTAATATTGTGTGCCGGCCTGAGACTTTTACGCGGGAGCTTCGCCTTTCACGGGCCGTCTGAAGTACCCAGGCACGATTCACGTCCTGCACGCACAGCTTTACTTCATTTCGTACTTCACAGAAACCCTCTGCGAAACTTGCAAGAACAACGCTCTTGGAAGAAAGCATTGTATACTGCGTACAACAGAGGAACAGTTCGGAGACGATGATTGTATCAGGATGACAATGCACTCTGTCTTAAAGCACCTGCTTCGAGGGAACAGTTTTCTAGGGGCCGGCACGCCCCGCTGGTGTACCTACTGTGTTCGTAATCGTCGTGGTAGTTTCCCCTGTAAGTAAATCTAATCACCTCACCAACAATTTCGTGTGAAGCTTCTGCGCGTTTGATTATTTACTAAATTTTTGTCGTTTGCTGTAGTTGGGATTAAATCTACGATCCCGCTACATTATAGCTTTCTAAGTATCTTTTACGAAAAAGTAGAGACTTGATCCATCTAATTCTCTGATTAAGAATAGACGTTGGGCAAATGTTCAGTTAGCACCTCGTCCCATTTTTCCGCGTCCTAAGTCCAACTCAAATTATTTCCGGTTTACAAGAGTTTTGTGTGTACCGTTTATCGCTTACCCGATGACCCAATGGTCAATACAATAGACTAATGTTCAGATAGATTTGGGGTCAAATTCTCATATGGCCATACTGATACGGTTTTCCAATCGTCTCGAGACAATGCTAAGACAGGTGTGTAAAAGCCCCGTACGAATGAAATTACATATCGAGCAACGTTTTCCAATGCCGCCAGTAGATGGAAGTAGCTACGCCATTGGTGATAGAAATAGAATTTCAAGATGGAAGCGTTAATGGATACATGGTCCATGACTGAAGCACGAATAAGAGAGATAAGATTTTTGCTTTTAAAGAGAACGTTCCCAGATGTGATTCATCGCCAACTAGTGGTAATTAAGGAGCGAATATAATGTGGTTTTAGTGCCAGGTATTTGATAAGGGCAAAACTGACGTGCGAGATGAGCAAAATCATTGGCGGCCGAGTACGCCCAAGTCAGATTAGAATGTATTCCATGGTGAATGGGCGACTGTAATCGATCACATTCGACTGAGGTACGCTGGACACAAACTTCCTCATTGGCAGTGTAGAGGATATCGTGCACGACACAGTGGACTGCCACAGGACGTATTCCTTCCGGGCAAAGAGGGAACTCTCAAACGAAAATAAAGTCTAGCGAATGGGTGTCTCCAGCACTGATAAAGTATCAGGTAAGAGGCATAAATTCATACACTGTATCGCCATAGGAGATGGAACGTGCGTGCGTCTTGTGATATCGGAGACGAAGGAAGCACCATAGAAATACATCTCCTCCCCAATGTCAAGAAATTCAAAATGTCGGTATCCTCGAAGAAACTTTTGGCTACAGGCTTTTGGGACATTTTTAATGTACTAATGATTGATTGCCTCAATCTTGTTGTAACTGGTCCTTCATTTAGTGGATAATGGCATTGGGGTGGATTTGACATCGGAGCTGGTCCCACACATGTTCTATCTGGGTCAGATACGGGGGTCTTGCTGGCCACAGGAGACCCCATCATCGCGGAGACAGTTCTTACGTGCACGTGGAATGCGTCGAGAAATAACTTTGTGATACTGGTGCATGAAGGGTAATTCATGAGGACGTAGGATGTCCCTGGCGTTCTGTTGTGCCTTCAGAGTTTCCTCAATGACGATTAGCCATGACCTGAAGTATTACTTGATAGCCTCACACCACGACGCCAGGAGCAACGTCATTGTAGCTCTCCAAAACTTTGGAAGAATGACACCTCTCATCAGGTCATGTGTTAAGACGTGGTTGGTGCACACTACGGCGATTCTTGCTTGTGATGGTCGACCAGAACCCTGATGACGAGTGTAGCAGCCCTCACGCTTCTGTGCAATCGAGAATCGGGCCACCTTCACTTTCGAATACCCCACAAATATGGATTCTGCACGACTCCACCAAGACGGCCAAGTAGAGACGTACAATGAGGCATCTTTAAAAATGAATTCAGTTTCTGATAAATCTGTCTCAAGAAAGTACGTGGCGCCTCTGTGTCCTTCACCGTGATGGCTCAACCTCTGACGCTGTTCACGCATCTTATATACTTTACCAAGTTTGGTCACAACACTAAAGGCAAACAGCATTAATGCGCACTAGTGGTCATCCTATCTGTCAAGCAGAGTTGAACTCTAATGATTTACAAACGCATCCATGGTGTGCAAATGTACGAAGTTACATTGACATCAGACCTTGTCTTTTAAGAACTTCACTTTTTTTGTGTCAAACAGTGTACATGCATCAAGAAAGAGTACGGCCTCGGTAGCTGCATGGTCAGCGTGACAGAATGTCAATCCTAAGGGCCCGGGTTCGATTCCCGGCTGGGACGGAGAGTTTCTCTACTCAGGGACTGGGTGTTGTGTTGTCCTAATCACCATCATTTCATCCCCATCGACGCGGAAGTCACCGAAGTGGCCTCAAATCGAAAGACTTGCACCCGGCGAACGGTCTACCGGGCGGGAGGCCTTAGTTAGACGACATTTACATCAAGAAAGAACGTTGTAACTGAAGATAAATATTCCTGCAGCGAAGGTTTGGTTTGTATGGTATACGAATTGATATAGACTTAATTTAATGAGGGGATATTTTAAAAACTGTCTTTACGAATGCTGTACGCCATTAGTTCAAGTGGCTGCTGCCTGGGTGCGGTAGATACGCAAAGGAAAGAAGAGAGTGACAGCGGGAGCAAATTTACCACTGTATCAAATTATCAAAATGATTACCGTCGTGAAAAAGAAATGGCACATGTACTTTTGCGTCGAGTGAGTGTAATGGTGAAGGAGCCAGAAGAGCGAGAAGGATAGGAGAGAGAGGAAGCACGCGCGGCAGGAGATTGCAGTTGCCGCATCCGGCAGACCACCGCAGCCGCGGACCCTCCGCGGCGTGAGCACCAGTGACGTCACCAGAGCAGCGGGTCAGGGGTCGCGCGCTGATTGCCGCTCGGGTTGCGCGCTCCCAGGTTCCCTCCAGAGCCGCCGCCGCAAGATACCATTGTCTCGTTGCAGCACGGCGCTCCGCCGAGGTCCCAATAATTAAAGTGCGCAGCGAGAGCCCGGTGATTATAATACAATCCATGCAAAGCAGCCCGTTCTTATCTGGCGACCGGCGTAATCCGTGTGCGAGGGAGAGGGAGAGTGTTCGGGAACTGGGCAACGCTACGCAACAGCAAGGAGGGCGAGACAGAAAGAGAGAGAGAGAGAGAGAGAGAAACACGGAGCAGGGACCCCCTACAAAAAAAAGGAGAAGAAAAGCGAGACTGTTTCGGTGCGTGGCGATCAGATCCCGGAAAGTTCATCAGCTCTGGCGGGGTCGCCGAGCGCCCCTCGCTCGCCTCCGAGTGGCGCAGTAAAACAAATAACGAGACACGCTTTCTCCCCCGGCCTCTCAGGTCTCTATTACGGACGAAATTACCCGAGTAAACGGAGTAATACAAAAATTGCCGGGCGTGCCCCGCCGGGCATTCGTAGATACTCCGTTTCTCTTTTTGCTCGTCGCTGCTCTATCTGGCTGGATGTCTTGACTGCCGGCGCCGAGCCGCACTGGGTCGGGCTTAATGCGCGCGCTCTGCCTCGCCGAGATCTTAACGCACTCCGCGAGTTTCGCGAGGCTCACTCCCCGGGCCGTAAATCAAAATAACGAGGGCGCCGTAATTTCCTATCTCCACCACTGCGGAGACGACGAGAAGGAAATACAATATTTTTGGGAAGGAGTGCCGTCGCAGACAACGCCGACTTGTGTTTTCGCCCCCTGAGGCATTCTCACGACGTAGGAAATGCTCTGGAATAGTGCTACCGTTCTGTCAGTCTCATCACTCAGGCAAGACGAAAAGTGCTACTTCGGTCCACGAAAGTTCTGTTTATTCGATGGGGTCCTCGCGAACTTGGGATACCTCCTAATATCGTGTCGGACCACCTATTGCCCGGCGTAGTGCGGCATCTCGAAATGCCATGGACTCAACAAGTCGTTGGAAGTTCCGTGCAGTATTATTGAGCCATGATGCCTGTGAAGCCGTCCATAGTTCTTGGAGCGTTGACGGTGCAGGATGTTGTGCACGCACTGACATCTCGATAACGTCCCATAAATGTTCAACGGAATTCATGTGGGGTGCTCTGGATGGCCAAATCATGTGCTCAGATTGTCCAGAATGTTCTTCAGACCAATCGCTAACAACTGTGGTCCAGTAACATTGAAAGGTCTCTGTTGGATTCCTTTCATGTTAATTTCTTAAATCTGTTGTCATTTACGGCATAAATTCCTCTTCTAAATTTACAGTAGTGTTTCTGACTATCTGGGACGAGACTGAGCAGTGAAACGTGTTACTTTTACACATAAACAAGAACAATCTGTCACACTACTACACTTTAAAACACAATTTATATGTAATTCATGTCACACAGTCTCATACGGAACCTACATGCGCTTTCTTTTATATACTGTATGTGATAAGATACTGTCATCACCCTTCCCTTCTGTGTGAGAGGATGAATGAGCAAATGTATTTCTAGTTGCATGCTGGATGGTAGCAGACAAGCCCGTCTGCTAGAGAACAGTAAGACCAAAGTTGGAACAGGTAGCTACGCTTTCTAAAAGCAGAGAGATTTCTATTCTTAGTATGGTCCTATCCGTCCCTTGTCATGTTGGTATAGGGAGCTGCCTCTCTGGTCACTTCCGTTTGTATTTGTGTAGCACGCTCGGTAAGAGCGCAGGTCAGTCTGCCCGCGGCGAGCATCTGAAGTGGTAAGATCTTCGGCTAAGCGCGTGTCTGCTAAGTCCGCAGACAATGGATTTCTTAAGTTCAGCCTAAATGAAAATTTAATCACCTTTATTTCAGGTTTAGCTCTAAAATATCTAATGTTATCTTAAATTGCAACGCAGTGTAATTCGAGTGTGTAGTTCAGAATATATTCCGCTAGTTGCTTTGTCACTACTTTGTGAGTAAAGTGGAACCACGTGTTGATCAGTAACTCTAACTAAGATCATTAATCGTAAATGCGAATGTGCGTGAGATTATAACGTCTCGTCTTGACAATATTTTTCAATATAGCAACTTTTCTTTATGTTCAACTTACCTGGGGTGTACTTTGTGAGACCAGTACCACGTGCTTATACAGTTGTTTGACCTATCAGGTTAGTAGTGAGACGATAGTAACCAGTTCGAGGTTTTTCTCTTGTAAATTGGTTTTCGATCTAATTTACTTTAATTATCAAAATTATTGTGGAGTTACACTCTTTGTGTAAACCAAGTTGACCGCGTAAAACATGTGGTGTAATCATCAAAGTAGCCCTCAGATATTCTTTTCGGGAAGATTTCACAGAGAGTTAGTGTGAATTTAGTATATCAGTGTGTGGTTATTACATGACGGACAGGATTGCGCTACGAAGGTAACTTCTTTGGGTGAAAATTGAATCGGTTGGTTGTGGTTAATTTCCTCTTGCATATGTTTCAACGTTCTTCGTGTGTTATTTTATGAATGCAGTGTTGTATGGATTCTCCCAATCTTGGCTCCCTGTTTGAGGTGTTCCGTAACATTACAAACTCACATTTTCACAATCCTAAATAAGGCACCAGTTCAGTTATAAATCAAATTTAATATTCTGAAATTTCAATGATCAATGATCAATGTTAAAATAAATTTCCAAATATAAACTGATTTATTTCTTTTTATTTAAATTATATATATATATATATATATATATATATATATATATATATATATATATATATATATATATATATATATGTATATATCACTGGTTGTCGTATGATTATTAAAAGATTATAATTAATGTTAGTCTGGTTGGGAATTTGGTAAGATAGACTGGATACCTTGTGAAACAGTTGCTCAGTAATGCAAGGTTAACTTCCCCAGACAGCTCACAGCTTTTGACCCGCTTTTATTGAATATCAGAATCGCTGCAGGCGATGTCGTGCTCTCAGCAAAGGTACTCGCTTTGATCGTCTGCTGCCATAGCCCATTAAAGCCAGATTTCGCCGCATTGTCCTAACGGAGACGTTCGTCTTACACTCCACATTTATTTATGCGGTTATTTCACCCTGTATTGCTTGCCTGTTAGCGCTGAGAACTCTGCGCAAACGCCGATGCTCTCTGTCGTTAACTGAAGGCCGTCGGCTACTGTGTTGCCCGTGGTGAGAGGTAATGCCTGAAATTTGGTATTCTCGACACACTCTTTTTACTGTGGATCTAGGAATATTGAACTCTCTAATTATTTCTGAAATAGTATGTCCTATGCATCTAGATGCAACTACCATTCCGCGTTCAAATTCCCGTCGTATGGCCATAATCACGTCGGAAACCTTCTCACATGAATCACCTGAGTACAAATGACAGCTCCGCCAATGCACTGCCCTTTCATACTGTTTGTACGCGACACTAGAGCCATCTGCTTATGTGTATATTGGTATCCCATAACCTTTGTCATGTCAGTACAAAACTTTGTGATCTTTCTACTGTCAAATGTTAACTAAACGTATTTGCCACGGGACTGTCTATAACAAATCTTGTCTAGACTCGCCCCACTCCGAAGCTACAGTACGTCCCAGCCAGCAGTAGTATGTCTGGTCGCATAACCTCACTTGAGGCCTGCACTTCCGAGCGTATGTCAAATTTACACTAGCACGTTACTGGAAAATCACATATCGCCTGGTTTCCTTTTATACAAATATCATAGTAAGGGAAAAGCCTGATAAGCCGTATTTCCATCACTACAATCCAGTTTGGGTTAAACAACTGCTACTACACTAGGAAAATACGTTACTGGTAGCAATATTGGCTCTTTAAAAGCGAATGTAAGCCTATACTGAATTACAGAAAATAGTTTGTTTCATTTCAAAGCTTAAGATGGACGTGTGGTTCGGTCATTTTATCTACCACACACCTGGTAACAGAAAGCACAGAACTTACTCCCTCCAGTATCGCTTCGACCCCCATTCATATCCACCAAACCAAAAGAGGAGCATCAGATCACGTTGCCACTCCTGGTGAAGAAAATTCTGTATGTTCTTTTGATATGAATTGAATTTACTTTATGAAGAGAATTGGAAAACAGTATTCCGCCTGTTAATTTATTTTGATACGTAAACGTATTTTGGCTTTATTTACTTCATCAGTACGTGTCCTGGCGTTGTAGATGAACACACGTCAACTCTGAGGAAACCATTATTGCTGTCTGTAATTGTTGGTTTTAATATTGTTATCAGTAACGTTTTAAAGCTGTTCGGTAATTTGCTGTTGCACCCATATTATAATTCGATTTTTACTATCTGACAGTTGACATATTCAATGTTGACAGCTACTTGTTTAAGCAAAGATTTTATTTTATGTAAGCTTCTTATTACTGTTGTGTAGTTATTTGAAAACGAGATGGGTGTAAGTAGAGGCTTTGACTAAGTAAAATTTCGACTATCTTTTGGAAATGTACTTTGTTTTAATTATTGAAAATGATTAATGTTAAATATTACTTTGGCCACAAGAAAATGTAATTTAAACAAGTTAAAGAAAGGACACAAATTCGATATAAATATTCGAAATGGTGCAAATGGCTCTGAGCACTATGGGACTTAACTTCTAGGGTCATCAGTCCTCTATAACTTAGAAGTACTTAAACCTAACTAATCTAAGGATATCACACACATCCATGCCTGAATGAATAGCTTCGTAGGCAATTCAGTTGAAGATCTCGCTAAAAAGGGCGATCACAGAAGTTGGAATTAAAACTGTTAAGTACAACTAAGGTAACTGCGAGGGAACGATGTGTAACAGAAGAATTACTCCAGCTGATCGACAAAAGAAGGAAGAATAAAAATTGTCAGGGAAATTCAGGAATACAGAAAAACAAGTCACTTAGGAAGGAGATGAGTGGCGGTGACATTAAGACTGGAATGGGAATTCCATTGTCAAATGCGAAGGAGGAAAGAGTGAAGTAGAAAGAGTATAGTGAAGGTCTCTAGGGGGGGGGGGGAGGGGGAGGGGAAGACTTGTCTGGTGTGTGAGAAGAAGTAACAGGGGTCGATGTAGAAGAGATAGAGGCCCCAGTATTAGAATCTGAATTAAAAGAGCTTTGGAAGACTTAAGATCGAGTAAGGCAGATGGGTAGATAACATTCCATCGAAATTTCTGAAATCATTGAAGGTAGTGGCATCAAAACGGCTGGAGGAAATGGCAACAAAACGACTATTCACGTTGGTGTGTAGACTCTATGAGATTGGCAATATACCATCAGACATTCGGAACAACATCGTCCACACAATCCCGAAGATTGCAAGAGCTGACAAGCGCAAGAATTATCTCTCTATCAGCTTAACAGCTCACACATCCAAGTTACTGACAAGAATAATATACAAGAGAATAGAACGCAAAATTGAGGATCTGTTAGATGACGATCAGTTTGGCTTAGGAAATGTAAAATCACCAGAGAGGCAGTTCTGTCGTTGCTGTTGGTAATGCAATCAAGACTGAAGAAGAATCAAGACACATTCATTGTATTTGTGGACCAGGAAAAAGCTTTCGACAGTGTAAAATGATGCAAGAAGTTTCAAATCCTGATGAAAATAGGGATAAGCTATCGGGAAAAAAGAGAAATATACAATGTCTACACTAACGAAGAGAAACAATAAGAGTGGAGTCTTTCACCCGTACTGTTCAATCTATACAACGAGGGAAATAAATGGAAGATACAAGAAAAGGATTAAAATTCAGAGTGAAACGATATCAGTGAAAAGATTCGCTGAACACACTACTATACTCAGTGAAAGTGAAAAAGAATTACAGGATGTGTTGAATGTAATGATCCGTCTAATGAGTACAGAATCTGGATTGAGAGTATATCGAAGAAAGCCCAAAGTACTGGAAGTTGTAGAACTGAGAGCAGCGAGGAATTTAATACCAAAATACCGTATCACGAAGCAGACGAGGTAAAGGAACTCTGGTGCCTAGACAGCAAAAAACCCATATCGGACGGAGCAAGAAGAGCATATAAAGCAGACTCTTAATTTTAGGAATAAATTTCTGAGAATGTACTTTTGAAGCACAGCAGTGTGTGTTAGTGAGGCACGGACTATGGGAAAACCGGAACAGCAGAAACTTGAAGCATCTGAGATCAGGTGCTATAGAAGAATGTTGAAAATTAGGTGGACTGATCAGGTAAGGAATGAGGAGGTTCTCCACAGAATCGGCGAGGAAATAAACGTGTGGAAAACAAGTAAGAGAAGAAGAAACAGGAAGACAGGATATCTGTCAAGACATCGGGGATAACTCCCATGAACTAGAGGGAGCTGTAGAGGGTAAAAACTCAAGAGAAAGACAGAGAGTGGAATACACACAGCAAATAACTGAGGATGTAGGTTGCAAGCGCTATTCTAAGATGAAGAGGTTGGCACAGGAGACGAAATAGTGGCGTGCTCCATCAAACCAGTCAGAAACTTGCCGCAAAATGGGAGATAGTGAGTGGTGCTATGGACACTAAAAAATGGAGTACCAATTGGAGAAATCGTAACATTTCCGACATATTCATCTGCTTCAGTTCAACAGAGGGGCGACTGCAGCGGTGGCGACCAGAGACATTTGCGCCGTATGTGGGGATAATGCCATTAGAAAGAATACTGCAAGAAAATGGTTTTCTCGTTTTAAGGACGATTGTTTCGACATTATTCACTGTCCATGTTCAGGAAGACCTTAGAGGTCTGATGAAGATCGTTCAGACGCATTAATCTACAAGGATGCACGTCCGCGTACTCGATGATTGGGAAATGTGAGAACTGTGATCTTTCCACCACCGTACAACATTTACATGCAGCATGGAAGGTTCAAAGATCCGGTGTACAGGTACGCAATGCTCTAAGCCAAAATCACAAAAACTAACTGGTGGCCATATCTGCATCTCTTGTTGCCGGCCGGAGTGGCCGTGCGGTTCTAGGCGCTAGAGTCTGGAACCGAGTGACCACTACGGTCGCAGGTTCGAATCCCGCCTCGGGCATGAATGTGTGTGATGTCCTTAGGTTAGTTAGGTTTAATCAGTTCTCGTTCTGATGACCTCAGAAGTTAAGTCGCATAGTGCTCAGAGCGATTTGAACCATCTTGCATCTCTCGTTGCTCGTAAACAACACCGACAACTTCTATCCTGTATCGTTACTGGTGACGAAGAATGGTGTCTTTATACTTGCAAAAGGGAAGGGAAGGATCAGTTGAGCCCAAACAAAGCTCCAACTCCCCGTACATAGACCTGCGCTCTTCCACAAAAGATTATGTTAATCGTATGGTGGAACAGCGATGGTGTGGTGCACTACAAATTGCTCATCCAAGGTGTAACCATTACTGCTGACATTTGTTGTCAACAACTGAGACATCTTGCAGGCGTAATCTAGTAACAACGACTAGGGAAACTGTTGTGGTTGGCAGGAGAGCCAACTGTGTTTTTCTAAAGGAGGCCGAAATGCACGCGTCTCAGCTCACGCAGGCTGGCGTGAGGTCTGGAACATGACAAGGGAATTAGAATTGAGAAAAACGGACGTAGCTGGTGGAATACTAAACTTTAATCCATTAATGGAGAACGTCGCTCTTTATGGTACATGATTCACAATATCAATAGTACGGATACTGGCGCCTTGCTAGGTCGTAGCAAATAACGTAGCTGAAGGCTATGCTAACTATCGTCTCGGCAAATAAGAGCGTAGAAGTCAGTGAATCATCGCTAGCAAAGTCGGCTGCACAACTGAGGGGCGAGTGCAAGGAAGTCTCTCTCTAGACCTGCCGTTTGGTGGCGCTCGGTCTGCAATCACTGATAGTGGCGACACGTGGGTCCGACGTATACTACCGGACCGAGGCCGATTTAAAGGCTACGACCTAGCAAGTGTGGTGTCTGGCGATGACACCACAGAAACCTCGTGAAGTGATGCTGTCCCACGATAACACCAGCCCGCCTTCTGCTAGCCTTTTAACGCCGGAAATGCATATCCTCCTATGTGAGGGGGAGGTTACAGACTGACAAAAAACACTTTACACGAACTGGGTTGCGAAGTCGTTCTGCGCCCACTGTGTGCACTAATCTTGTGTCTTCGAATTTTCACCTTTTCCGCTCTCTTTCGAACAACCTTTAAGGGCCGCGCTGGATTAGGCGAGCGGTCTTGGCGCTGCAGCCATGGAATGTGCGGCTGGTCCCGACGGAGGTTCGAGTCCTCCCTCGGGCATGGGTGTATGTGTTTGTCCTTAGGATAATTTAGGTTAAGTAGTGTGTAAGCTTAGGGACTGATGACCGTAGCAGTTAAGTCCCATAAGATTTCACACACATTTGAACATTTTTTTGAACCTGTAAGGAACTTCTTTTCCAGATGATTTGGGCTCCGAACGTGGCTCGACAAGTTCTTCGCCTCAAAACCAAGTGATTTCTACAGTCGTTTAATGGAAAAGTTACCCCAGCTCTGGCACATTGTTGTAAATAGTGAAGGAGAATATATTACTGATGACTAAAGTTTCTGTAATGCGTAACTGTTGTGTTAACTTGTACCAACCCAATAACTACAGTACTGCAATAACTTCAATCAAATTGAAATTTCCTGCTATTGGTCGTATGTTCGATTACATATTTGTAGTGTGATCGCAATAATTATAATTTATTCCACACAGTCAGACTCATCCTCATCGATGTGACCTGCTGGAGAAAGATATTTCGTACACTTCCTTACTTGTTGCAACTTTAACTGTGCTAGTGAGTGCATCAACAATAATGTAAAAGAAATATAACATTTTTCAATTTGGTTGTCGTTTTCTGTTAACCGAATATTTTTTCCTGTAATGAAACAAACAACGCATAATATTGCATGTTCAAGGGAATAATCAGATAACGCCCATATGTTGTTCTCAATAAAAGAAATAATACCAAAACCACAGTTACTACAATTATAATAATGGTCCAGTTAACATTTACCAACTATACACAGCTCACAGCCATGCTGTTGCTTAGATGTTGACCTAGAGTAATATGTGAATAATTGTTTTTATCACGTTTTCATATGAACTCGAAGTTATTCTCTGTATTTACATTTCTCTTTCCAAATCTCCTGCGATCGCTGATTCAGGTGCACTACTGCCTGCAGCCCTGGCGATAGTTATGTTCCTCTGGTCGGTGTCAGTTCCATTACAATGTTCACAGTTCGCTCTGTCCGTAGCTCCTGGTATAGTGACGCCGGCGCGGTAGCTCAGCGTGTTCGGTCAGAGGGTTTAGTTACCCTCTGTAATAGAAAACTGAGTGAACGGATCAACGAACAACCTGAACGGGTGTCAACGGACGTCCGCCACGAACATATCCAACGAACAGTATAGAACAAAGTCAGTTATTAACAACAACAAAAAAAGAATTGGCTAGCATTGCTACCTCTGGATCACAGGGTCCCGGGTTCGATTCCCGACTGGGTTGTTGATTTGCTCTGCCTGTGGACTGGGTGTTTGTATTGTCCTCATCATTTCATCATCCTCCTCATATCCTCATCATTCGTGACCGTGGCTCGAATAGATTATGAAAAAAAAATTGGACTGTGAATAAATTGGGACTTTGTACGTGCGCTGATGACTGCGTAGTTGAGCGCCAAACCAAACACCATCATCATCATCAACACAGATCGCGCTTCCACCGACGGGTAGGATGTTTCAGAGGCTCTAGGTCATCTGTGGCCATACGAACAAACAAAAAAGAAACTTCATTTCCTTCCTTAAAGCCCTGCCTATTCCTATTTTAAACCTATTCTACTTTCTTTATAATATTTCATTTATAATGTTAAAGTACGTACATTCGTAATTTATTCCGACTAGCAAAGAAATGCACTACAGCGTCCACATTACTTCCACGGAAATAATCCTTTAGTAAGTCGAGACAACACAAACCAAAACGTGCTTTCCGTCTATAAAGCGTACAAAATTCGACCTTAAACCCAAATGTTTAATCATGCACGTGAAGAAATAAGGCGAGACTCACAGGGTAAAAGATACTGAAAAATGTCTTACTAACAAAAAGACCAGAAAACAGTTTGGCCTGCGGCTGAGTGAGTCCTTTTGTAGCAGGGAGTAAAGCGCGGTCCAAAAAGTTTCGAGGCTGGATTAATAAAATTAGAGAAAACTTAAGATGGTGGTTTTAGCGCCTCATACCTCCTACACAGTCTCAAGCCACTTGAGTACAACGCACAGAACGTTCATACAACCGCGTGAAACTGATTGAAAAGTGATTCTTTAGGATGTTGTTCAAGTTGCGCCTCACTATGGCACCTTCTTCGGTTTTGGCGAACCATCAAACCCATTCTGCACGTTGTAATTTTGTGGTTGGTTCGTGCTGATAACACCAAGTCTCATCACTTGTGACAATTTTATCCAGAAAAGAATTCTTCGCGTTTTTAATTTCAGTCAGCTCGCGTCAGGTATCCATGCGTCGGCGTTTTGGTTCGGGAGTCAAGGTGTGATGCACAAACTTTGCGCACATTTTGCTCTTCTTCAAAACATTCTTGATGAAATCTTGAACCTTTGATTTAGGGATGCTCAGTTCGTTCCTCCACTGCGATTTATGGCACCCTTTTGGCACACTATGACCGCACCTTCAGTACTTAATTCTGCCTCGTCACAGCTGACTGGTCGGGTGCACATTTGTTGTTTACATTTGTTGGTTCAAGTTGCCACCGTACTCACTGCGCTGACGACGCTTGTACGTCAGGAACAAATTCAGGCTCGGAACTTACCGAATCTTGTATGTCGTGGTGGAGAGTGAGGTCTCGTTAATATCCGCTAACAATGCATTTGTTTGTGATGTTTACAACACTGCTTATCAGAACGTGACGGCTTGATACTGTTTTCGGTCGCATGTCGTAGGCTGGAAATGCGTTCGCAACTTATGGTGATTTGTTAGCCGAAAGCGAGAATTAACTCGTCGTAAAGCGAGATAAGTAATCACAAATGTAATGTAGTTGCCTCTTTCGTGTCTTCATCATCATAAAGTGAAACTGATTGATATCTGACACATATACCTTCTTTTCATTCTTCTGTATATTACTCATGTAAGCAATTCGGATACATGAGCTGTTAAGCTAATCGTGCAGTTGTTCTCGCATTTAACAACCCTCGCTATTGCTATTTCGGGTGCTGTGTGGATGATATTCTTTCGAAAGTCTAATGGTATGTCTCTAATTCGTTAGGTTCCAAACACTAACTGGAATGAACGTTTGCTTGCCATTTTCTCCATATTACATCAGAAATTCTGAAGGTATCTTACCTATCCCATCCGCGTTGTTTATTGGGAAGTCTTCCAAAACTTTGTTAGACTCTGATTCTAATACCAGACCTTCTCTGTTTTCCCAATCAACATCTATTTCTCTTCTTATCACGACAGCAGATAATTCCTCCTCTTCGTAGCTCTCTTCAATATGGTCTTTTCACTTTCTCTCAGCGTTCAGTAGTTTAATTTCTTTTGCACACTCAGCGTCGATGGCTTTGGCCTTAATTTAACCGAAAGTTATTTTGTCGTAGGTATATGCTCAATCTATCTTTCTGATGACTATTTCCTCACATTTTACCTGCAGCCACTTCTCTTTAGCACTAATAAATCGCTCTTGGGCGCCAAAACACATGTTGTATTTCTTTTATTTTTCGTTTCTTGATACCCATTTCGGCATCGCCATCATGAGGCATTAATCATTACGAAGCTTGGACACTGATGTTAAGGAGAAATGATTAGAATTGACTAGATACTGTGTGTCGATTAACATCTGCTGGATATATTTTGGAGACCGAGACAAGAGTAATCTGATAGTTGCCGAACATGGTCGCCGGT
Source organism: Schistocerca gregaria (assembly GCF_023897955.1). Lineage (NCBI taxonomy): Eukaryota > Metazoa > Arthropoda > Insecta > Orthoptera > Acrididae > Schistocerca > Schistocerca gregaria. The sequence continues at coordinate 349,664,700 of NC_064927.1, read as the reverse complement.
CCCTTAAAGGACTCCTTGTTTAAAGTAATGGAATTTCACTTTAGCGTCCCTGCAGTTCCTCTTCATACTGCAAACAATTTTAGATCCAGAGTATCCGCAGCTGCTGAAGGTCGTGATGAATGGAAACACGGAGGACAACAAGTAAAACTTTGTTTTAATCGGCCACTGTACCGCTTTCACAGCTTACAGCCGCATCTTCAGCGCAACCTACATACACTCCTGGAAATTGAAATAAGAACACCGTGAATTCATTGTCCCAGGAAGGGGAAACTTTATTGACACATTCCTGGGGTCAGATACATCACATGATCACACTGACAGAACCACAGGCACATAGACACAGGCAACAGAGCATGCACAATGTCGGCACTAGTACAGTGTATATCCACCTTTCGCAGCAATGCAGGCTGCTATTCTCCCATGGAGACGATCGTAGAGATGCTGGATGTAGTCCTGTGGAACGGCTTGCCATGCCATTTCCACCTGGCGCCTCAGTTGGACCAGCGTTCGTGCTGGACGTACAGACCGCGTGAGACGACGCTTCATCCAGTCCCAAACATGCTCAATGGGGGACAGATCCGGAGATCTTGCTGGCCAGGGTAGTTGACTTACACCTTCTAGACCACGTTGGGTGGCACGGGATACATGCGGACGTGCATTGTCCTGTTGGAACAGCAAGTTCCCTTGCCGGTCTAGGAATGGTAGAACGATGGGTTCGATGACGGTTTGGATGTACCGTGCACTATTAACTGTCCCCTCGACGATCACCAGAGGTGTACGGCCAGTGTAGGAGATCGCTCCCCACATCATGATGCCGGTTGTTGGCCCTGTGTGCCTCGGTCGTATGCAGTCCTGATTGTGACGATTACCTGCACGGCGCCAAACACGCATACGACCATTATTGGCACCAAGGCAGAAGCGACTCTCATCGCTGAAGACGACACGTCTCCATTCGTCCCTCCATTCACGCTTATCGCGACACCACTGGAGGCGGGCTGCACGATGTTGGGGCGTGAGCGGACGACGGCCTAACGGTGTGCGGGACCGTAGCCCAGCTTCATGGAGACGGTTGCGAATGGTCCTCGCCGATACCCCAGGAGCAACAGTGTCCCTAATTTGCTGGGAAGTGGCGGTGCGGTCCCCTAGGGCACTGCGTAGGATCCTACGGTCTTGGCATGCATCCGTGCGTCTCTGCGGTCCGGTCCCAGGTCGACGGGCACGTGCACCTTCCGCCGACCACTGGCGACAACATCGATGTACTGTGGAGACCTCACGCCCCACGTGTTGAGCAATTCGGCGGTACGTCCACCCGGCCTCCCGCATGCCCACTATACGCCCTCGCTCAAAGTCCGTCAACTGCACATACGGTTCACGTCCACGCTGTCGCGGCATGCTACCAGTGTTCAAGACTGCGATGGAGCTCCGTATGCCACGGCAAACTGGCTGACACTGACGGCGGCGGTGCACAAATGCTGCGCAGCTAGCGCCATTCGACGGCCAACACCGCGGTTCCTGGTGTGTCCGCTGTGCCGTGCTTGTGATCATTGCTTGTACAGCCCTCTCGCAGTGTCCGGAGCGAGTATGGTGGGTCTGACACACCGGTGTCAATGTGTTCTTTCTTCCATTTCTAGGAGTGTATATAAGAACTGAAATACAGTTATGAAATGTGTCGGAAATTTGTGGTGTTACATAAAGATTAATGGAAGATTTGTCCTTACAAAAATAATTATGTCATTCCATCATAGGTGAACCCAACGCTCGTAGTCAAAATATTGTCATTCAGAGAATACTGTCAATATTTAAAACATGAGATGAAAGAAGGCTTCTTTAGAAGATGGTACATGCAATATGCTCTACGAATGTTGCCGGCTAGATCGAACCGATATACTAGCCCTCCTTTGGGCGTCCTATTATCTATAATATCTATGAGAAAGAGAAAGAGTGCTAAAGTCTAAACTCAATTTAGAAATATACCGTAGGTACAAAATAGAGTAAATAGGCAGACCGCTTTCTTACTATCTGAAGCTAGACAGGGAAGGCACAGTTGTCAAGAGTAGGCCCTGCCTTCAGCGACCACTGGGAGACACTGAATGCCCAGATAAATATTACCTGTCACTTGGACTATGTCACAACTCTTGTCGAAAGTCTTGTAATCCTCCCGAGAAAAGAAAAACCCAAGGTTTTAAATCTATTGAAAGAAGGGTAAATGTTTAGACCAAAAAATTACTGTCTGCAGAATTTAAGGAATCATAGTATTTTGGCACACTTTGATTGCCTGTACGGTTGTCTCTGTCGTAAGGGACCGACCCAGCGCTCTTAGTCACGTGTACATTACGACACAGCGTCCACGCATAGGTAGTATTTACCTGGGAAGTGTCCGCCCCCTGTAGCTGAGTGGTCAGCGCGACAGAATATCAATCCTAAGGGTCCGGGTTCGATTCCCGACTGGGTCCGAGATTTTCTCCGCTCAGGGACTTGGTGTTGTGTTGTCCTAATCATCATCATTTCATCCCCATCGACTCACAAGTCGACGAAGTGGCGTCAAATCGAAAGGCTTGCACCAGGCGAACGGTCTACCCGACGGGAGGCCCTAGTCACACGACATTAAATTAAAACCTGGGAAGTCAGTGTTTCCTGGTGACCGGTGAAGACAGAGCCTACTTTTGCAAGATGCGCCTTCTGCATCTGGTTTGAGATGGTAAGAAAGCGGCCTGCCATGTTTATTCTACTTTGTACCTACGGTCTTGCACTATTTCCATCGTTAACTACGTTTGAGCTATATCTCAGCGCTTTTTTTTCTTATGGATACTAGATCGTGCAAAGAATGGTCTGAATATCGTTTCGGTCTACCCAGGAACTGTATTAAAGGATATTACATGGACCACCTTCCCAAGTAATCTTCGTTCGACTAATTTCTTAAATATTGACAGTACTCTCTGAATACTAATACTTTGAGTAAGAACGTTGGGTTCACCTGTAGTGGACTAAATGTAATGATTTTTGTGAGTAGAAGTCTCCAAATAACTTTATATAACAGCACAAAATTGCAATACATTTTACAATTATATTTCAATTCGTAAATACACTGAAGCACCAAAGAAAGTGGTATACGCATACATATTGAAACACAGAGATATGTAAACAGGCAGACTGGTTCAATTGGCTCTGAGCACTATGGGAATTAACATCTTAGGTCATCAGTCCCCTAAAACTTAGAACTACTTAAACCTAACTAACCTAAGGACGTCACACACATCCATGCCTGAGGCAAGATTTGAACCTGCGACCGTAGCGGTCACGCGGTTCCAGACTGAAGCGCCTAGAACCGCACGGCCACACCGGCCTGCAAACAGGCAGAATATGGGGCTGCTGTCGGCAACGCCTATATAAGACAAAAAGGGTCTGGCGCTGTTGTTAGATCGATTACTGGTGCTATAATGGCAGGTCATCAAGATTTAAGTGATTTTGAACGTTGTGTTATAGTTAGCACACGAGCAATGGGACGTAGCACCTCAGAGATAGCGATGTAGTGGGGATTTTCCGTACGACCGTTTCAGAAGTGTACCGTGAATATGAGGAATACGGTAAAACATCAAATCTCTGACATCGGTGCGGCCGGGAAAAGATCCTGCAAGAACGGGACCAACGACGACTGAAGAGAATCGTTCAGCATGACAGCAGTGCAAAATGTTCAAATGTGTGTGAAATCTTATGGGATTAACTGCGAAGGTCATCAGTCCCTAAGCCTACACACTACTTAACCAAAATTATCCTAAGGACAAACACACCCACCCATGCCCGAGGGAGGACTCGAACCTCCGTCGGGACCAGCCGCACAGTCCATGACTGTAGCGCCCTAGACCGCTTGGCTAATCACGCGCGGAACAGAAGTGCGACCCTTCCACAAATTCAGTGCTGGTCCATCAAAAAGTGTCAGAGTGCGAACTATTCAACGAAACATCATCGATATGGGTTTTCGGAGCCATAGATGATTTCACGACACAAAGCTTTATGCCTCACCTCGGCCCGTTAATGCCGACATTGGACTGTTGATTATCGTTTCAAATTGTATCGAGCGGATTGATGTGTACGGGTATGAAGACAACCTCATAAATCCATGGACCCAGCATGTCGGCAGGGGACTGTTAAAGCTAATGGAGACTCTGTAATAATGTGGGGTGTGTGCAGTTGAAGTGATATCGGAGTCATGATACGACTAGATACGGCTGTGAAATGTGACACGTACGTAACCATCCTGTCTGACCACCTGCATCCATTCATGCCATTGTGCATTCCGACGGACGTGAGCACTTCCAGCAGGACAACGCGACGCCCGAGAGGTCCAGAATTGCTAGTGTGGCCCCAGGAACATTCTTCTTAGTTTAAACACTTTCGCTGGCCCCGAAACTGCCCAGACATGAACATTATTGAGCATATCTGGGACGCCTTGCAACGTGCTGCTCAGAAGAGATCTCCACCCCCTCGTACTCCTATAGATTTGTAGGCTGTCCTGCAGGATTAATTGTGTGACTTCTCTGCAGCATTACTTCAGGCGTTAGTAGAGTCCATGCCACGTCGTGTTTCGGCACTTCTGGTTGCTCGCCGGGGCCCTACTTGACATTAGGAAGGTGGACCAGTTTCTTTGGCTCTTTAGTGAATATAGGCTGCACTGAAGATGGCGGCTGTAATCCGTGAAACACCATTTGTTAGCGATGTCTTGATTTATTGTGAGCTCCTGCTATTCCTAAGTGATTTAAATTTTTGTATTTTATTCTGTCCCTGAGCTTCTTTGAATTTTATTATTGTTTCTGTTATCCACGTTTTCACAGCAGCTACTGTTTATTAGTGCAAGTTAAACATCAGTAAATTAGCTTCGTAACAGGCTGTCGCAGGACCTGAAACTTACACCAACGAGCAGCATTGCGCAAAGCTCATTATCTTGCCTTAATGTAGAGAAGCGACCTTATATTTAATCACGACCGTGGTTTTAGTCAACGCCACACGTATTTGCCCCAGTACGTACTACCTTTGCAAATGACTGTTATTTGGCGGAGACCACCCTCGATAATTCTGAGAGTCCGGGTCGCATACCGGAAGCGGCCGGTCGCGGGTGCTAAGGACGTGACTTGGCGTGACGTGGAAAACCGCAGAACTGCGCCCCGGGCGGGGCGTAACGAGCAGACCGAGCTGGAGCGGGCCCCTTCCTGGAAGGCTGGTCCACCGCCCCGGCGCCGCTCCACGTAATTTGGGGGCTCCCTACCGTTTATTACTTCCGACATCGGCCTGCCCACTTCCACACTTTCCACTCACAACCGCGCTCGACCGCTGCCTGCGCTGCGAATCATGTCACCCGTGTAGTCGGATGCTACGTAATGACTCTCGCGTAACAGTAATTTCATTAACGGAAGAGCTGCTAAGAATTTTTGTGGATTGTAGACCAGTATGTAAATAGTTAAGCACGATTAAGAAATCTGTTGAAGCTTGTAAGTTGTTAATTGGGCTACTAGTGGAGGTTACTGGCTTCTGGTTAAACCTCAGTTCCTGGATGACAGGAGCGTTGTCGCTTTCGTTGTTGTACGTGTCTGCGAATGAATCACGCCGGTTATTGCTTAGACGAGCGTACCTCCGATAGCCGATTAAGAAAACAGCACAAGAATGGTACCGTGTTCTATTATTTAGCTCTTTGAACGAACTTGTCACTGTAAGGTAAAGGTCTGCAGTCCGTGTGTATTCGCTATGAAACACATGTAGCGTTCTACGGGAGAAGCTTTACCGGAATCAAAATTAGTTTTCAAAATATTTTATCAATATTCTTGAGTCTTTGAAATTAAAACGTAAGCAGAAGCAGTTACCTCTTTCACACTCCAAACTCCTTTTACGTAACTATTTTCCCAACACTTTCGCTTTTGATAAATCAGAGTAGAACTTCACATTTGCTTTAAAAGAGTTATATTTTTCTCTTATCACAATATATGAGCACAACAAAAAGATAGCCGAAACTTAGCAGTCGAGAAGCCGAGCAGCAGAGAGTGAAACAATAAGGAAAACAATACACAGTCGATAGCTTCACATTCCTTATACTACAGAACGGTCCATTGATCGTGACCGGGCCAAATATCTCACGAAATAAGCGTCAAAGGAAAAAACTACAAGGAACGAAACTTGTCTAGCTTGAAAGGGGGAACCAGATGGCGCTATGGTTGGCCCGCTAGATGGCGCTACCATAGGTCAAACGGATATCAACTGCGTTTTTTAAAATAAGAACCCCCATAGCACCATCTTGTTCCCCCCTTCAAGCTAGACGAGTTTCGTTCTTTGTAGTTTTTTCGTTTGGTGCTTACTTCTTGAGATATTTGGCCCGGTCACTATCAATGGACCACCCTGTATACTCATGTTCAGGAAAAACAGAACACCTTGATCGACTACAGATAGGACGTTCATATTCACAGAACATGTGGGTTAGTTTGTTCAGCTCGGTCCAGCATAAGTCCTGTTGCCTAGTAGGCAAGGGTCCGCCGTGTGCCCTGGTAACTTGTTCCACGTGTGAGAGCATTGACGCTTATTAGATGCCATTGGCGTCCTGTGGTGTAGCCATCCATGCTGCATCCATCTGCTTCCGAAGTTAATCTCTAATGGTTGGCATTAAGTCACAGGGTTGCACCCGTTTCGTTTCACCATATCCCAACATTTTCCATTGGCGACAAGTCTAGTGATCTGGTGGGCCAGGGCAAAAGGCTGACATCCTGTGACACCAATGAGGCACTTGTTCGTGCAGCAACATGTGGTCGTGCATTGCCTTGCTGAAAAATGGCGTCTGGGGTGTTGTGCAGGAAGCATATGGCTACGGGTCGCAGGGTGCCATTCACCTAGGTCACACCGGTCAAAAAAATGGTTCAAATGGCTCAGAGCACTATGGGACTTAACATCCATGGTCATCAGTCCCCTAGAACTTAGAACTACTTAAACCTAACTAACCTAAGGACGTCACACAACACCCAGCCATCACAAGGCAGAGAAAATCCCTGATTCCGCCGGGAATCGAACCCGGGAACCCGGGCGTGGGAAGCAAGAACGCTATCGCACGACCACGAAATGCGGGCGACACCGGTCACAGTGCCCTGGAGATCTGTGGCTGTACCCAATAGCCCCCGCACCACAAGGCCTTGAGTTGGCGCAGTATGTCTTGTGCGAATGCAGTCACTGTCACACCGCTCCCCCTGTCTACGGCGAACCAAAATGAGGCCATTATTTTCAAACAAACAGAACCTGTATTCGTCCGAAAACACTGATGTCATTCCTGTCCACAGTGACGTCGTTCCATACACCATTTCCGTCTAGCATGTTTCTTCACATTCGTCAATGTTAGAGGCAGAAGTGGACGACTCACACGTAACCCATGCCATAATAAACAGCGACAGACTGTCACCCCTGACAGTGTACGATGTGTTACACAGTTTCACTCTTGCACCAGAGCCAAGGAGGACGCGGATCTATCCTACAACGCCATTCAGATGAGGTGTCGATCTTCCCGGGGAGTGGTCTGGATGGTGTGACCTGATCCATCTCGTCATGTTCCACGGCGTTGCTTGAACCATTCTGCACACACCCGTTGCACTGCCGAAACACTTAGTCCCGCACAAGTAGCAATTTGTCCGATGGATGCAGCACATTCTCTCATGCCAATGATGTCTCCTCTTTCAAACTCAGTGATTTAACACAACGGTTCGTGCATACATCTGCGAGGCGTTCTGCATATCTGCTTAAGTCACACTGATCCATTACCTCCGGTTTATATCGACAACGAGAGCCGGACGTACATTTCACATGTAGGTGTAGGTTATCGATATTGCCGTTTTAACCTGTAGGTGTAGGTTATCGATATTGCCCTTGAGCCCGCTGTCCGACATCATTGAAATGCAAATCCTTTCTGCAGAACATACTAACGTAAATGTACTGTAAATAAAAACATCCTATCTGTAGACGTTAAAGCTTCTTTTTTTTTTTGAGAACATGAGTGAGTATTATTCTTATGTCTTTTGACTTTTTCGATCTCAGTGTTATTTAAATGTATTTATTTATAAAATATTATTTCCTTGCGTGCTCTAATCGCTAAGAATCTTTGCATCGCGTTTTTCATCGAAATAAAAGTGTGGCTACACAGGGAACTGAAATTTCAGGTTTTCTTCTCCTAGGAAGCTGCCTTCACAACGGCTGACGAATGTTCTCTATCCGTTGTAGACCAGCTTCCCCTCATCTCTTCCAGCAATCAGGTACTGGACTTCAATGGAGAGGAATTGGGTTACTAAAATAAAACAGAATTCTCCTTACAACAAGCTTTTTACATTTTCTAAATTTATTAGGTCTACAACTTTGCTTCCGCCGTTTTGCAATACAAGGCTGTAGCGGCAAGTGGTGGTGCCGAGAGTAGGTCGTAAGTGTCACACAGTGAGCTTAGCCATTTGTAAACATAACGACAGCAGAAAGTTATTCTCCATTGAATATTTCAACTTACAAGCCCAGTTCTAGTTATTTTCATGAAGCTTTATTTTTGTTCTGTTTTAATATACATAAATCTGCAGCTGCATCTCATAAAATGCTAGGTAAGACCTATGGTGAGGCTAATATTAGTGAAAGAGCGTGCAGAGAACGGTTTCAACGCTTCAGTAACGGTGATTTTGGCGTTGAAAATCGGCGTCGCGATGGGAGAGGCAACGCTTTCGGAGCTACTGAAACAGACTGAAACAATCCCAGGAGATCGTTATCTAAGGTAGCTGACCTGTTTGAGCCGAGTACTGAAAGGCAAAAGGTCACAATACAGCGACAGATACGAAAACATGATTTTGCAGCATGACAGTTCTTGATACTACGTCGCAAAAGTGTCAAAAGATACTCGGAAACTTTGAAATGGGATGTCCCACCCCACCGCCGTATTCTCCAGACATTGCTGCCTCTGCCTAGCCATGTTTCGATCAGTGGTACACGGCCTGGCTGACCAGCGTCTCCGGTCATGTAAAGAAGTGCAAAATTAGATCGATTCATGGATTCCCTCAAAAGGCGCCCAGCTATTCCTCCGCGTGATTAATATGATGGCCGAATGGTGGGAGTAAGTAGTAATCGTAAATAGAATTGTATATTTTTTAAGGTCTTCACAATATATAAACTTTGAGCAAAAACGGTGGAGGCAAAGTTGTGGACCTAATATTCTGGGAGAGAGCGAGAATACCAGAAATGTGGTAAACAGCTATTGTACACTCAGTTTCTTAAGGAGGTAGATTGAAAAGACTGGAATAATAATAGGCGACTAAGTGTTTTAACAGGAGGGTGTAAAGTTCGGGCAAAAATTTTATCTCTAAGGTTAAGAATAATAGCTGCAACAATTTTAACTGAAGACCAGAGTGGATATAGATTAGGAAGAACAGCACCGGATACCCCACTTTGGTAAATAAAAGAATTCAATACTGAGACACACATATGTCGAGGCGCTTGACAGTTTAAATAGGCAAAACTAGGTAAATATTACACAGAAATGGAATTCTGTGATACTTGATGTGTGTCACTAAAAGCTTATATAATGAAACCTAAATTAGTAACATAAGCAGGGAACAAAATGAGTAAGACTGTCATTATAACTAACCAATGGGATAAACAAGATTGCTGTCTTTCCCTAAGTTTATTGAATTTATATGCAAATGATGTACTTATAATGTGGAATGCAAAACAGAAAACAATGCAGGAATAGAGCTAGATATCAACCATCATATAAAAACGTCAAACTTTGCAGACGACAAAACTTTAATACCCAAGTCAGTAGAAGAATTAAAAAGAAATATTTTAAAATTTAACCAAATTGCTCAAAATTATATTTTCGGAATATACAAAGAAAAGACAAAAGCAGTGGAATTTTGAGGAAAACAACAGGCGTAAAAAATAGTGAAGATAGACAAAGAAATCGAGCAAGTAAGTCATATTAACTACTTGGGTTGCTGCATTTCTTGTGGTCATTTTAAAGATATAAAGAATAGGACAGCAAGTCAGGCTGCTGTACAACATTAAAAAGAGCATTAAATAAAATGACGTCCAAAGAAAAGTAAGTGATATTCTGTAAAACATTTGCTCTTCCATTGCTACTTTACATTTCTGAAGCTTCGATAGCAAACATGGAAGGCGTACCGGTAAGTCGGATAGGGATATTAGACATGAAATCCCTCAGATCAGTTAAAGGATGTAAACTAGACGGTAGATATTAGAAATGAGAAACTGCTTGAAATAACAGAAAAAATCGATGTATATAGTTAGAAATGAAAATTATATGTAAACAGAATGCAACAACGGAGATAATCTAAAACGCTGTGGAACATGTACTCAGAGCGGTAAGGGAGATAGGCCGGCACAGGGAACGATGGAGATATGAAACCGAAGCCAGAACAGATTCGTCGAACCTAATGCGTGAATGTAGATGATGATGATTTAGAAATGAGAATATACACTCCTGGAAATTGAATTAAGAACACCTTGAATTAATTGTCCCAGGAAGGGGAAACTTTATTGACACATTCCTGGGGTCAGATACATCACATGATCACACTGACAGAACCACAGGCACATAGACACAGGCAACAGAACATGCACAATGTCGGCACTAGTACAGTGTATATCCACCTTTCGCTGCAATGCAAGCTGCTATTCTCCCATGGAGACGATCGTAGAGATGCTGGGTGTAGTCCTGTGGAACGGCTTGCCATGCCATTTCCACCTGGCGCTCAGTTGGACCAGCGTTCGTGCTGGACGTACAGACCGCGTGAGACGACGCTTCATCCAGTCACAAACATGCTCAATGGGGGACAGATCCGGAGATCTTGCTGGCCAGGGTAGTTGACTTACACTTTCTAGAGCACGTTGGGTGGCACGGGATACATGCGGACGTGCATTGTCCTGTTGGAACAGCAAGTTCCCTTGCCGGTCTAGGAATGGTAGAACGATGGGTTCGATGACGGTTTGGATGTACCGTGCACTATTCAGTGTCCCCTCGACGATCACCAGAGGTGTACGGCCAGTGTAGGAGATCGCTCCCCACAGCATGATGCCGGTTGTTGGCCCTGTGTGCCTCGGTCGTATGCAGTCCTGATTGTGACGATTACCTGCCGGCGCCAAACACGCATACGACCATCATTGGCACCAAGGCAGAAGCGACTCTCATCGCTGAAGACGACACGTCTCCATTCGTCCCTCCATTCACGCCTATCGCGACACCACTGGAGGCGGGCTGCACGATGTTGAGGCGTGAGCGGAGGACGGCCTAACGGTGTGCGGGACCGTAGCCCAGCTTCATGGAGACGGTTGCGAATGGTCCTCGCCGATACCCCAGGAGCAACAGTGTCCCTAATTTGCTGGGAAGTGGCGGTGCGGTCCCCTACGGCACTGCGTAGGATCCTACGGTCTTGGCGTGCATCCGTGCGTCGCTGCGGTCCGGTCCCAGGTCGACGGGCACGTGCACCTTCCGCCGACCACTGGCGACAACATCGATGTACTGTGGAGACCTGACGCCCCACGTGTTGAGCAATTCGGCGGTACGTCCACCCGGCCTCCCGCATGCCCACTATGCGCCCTCGCTCAAAGTCCGTCAACTGCACATACGGTTCACGTCCACGCTGTCGCGGCATGCTACCAGTGTTCAAGACTGCGATGGAGCTCCGTATGCCACGGCAAACTGGCTGACACTGACGGCGGCGGTGCACAAATGCTGCGCAGCTAGCGCCATTCGACGGCCAACACCACGGTTCCTGGTGTGTCCGCTGTGCCGTGCGTGTGATCATTGCTTGTACAGCCCTCTCGCAATGTCCGGAGCAAGTATGGTGGGTCTGACACACCGGTGTCAATGTGTTCTTTTTTCCATTTCCAGGAGTGTATGTTCCGATACGATGTAGGATCTGTTACAGAACCATACAAACATCAGTCGTAAGATGTTTGTCATCCTACTGCGTCCAATACATGGATGAATGTCATACCGAAACATATTCCTCTTGCTGTTTGTGTTGACGTCGAGTGACCGAGCCAGATTATGTTGGTATATTAGCGTAAACATAAACTCGTCGGTAGTCCCTGGCGGTTCCTTCGGTACCGACCGACCGCCGCGTCATCTTCAGCCAAGTCCGCAGCTCGTGGTCTAGTGGCTAGCGTTGCTGCCTCTGCATCACGGGGTCCTGGGTTTGATTATGGGCCGGATCGGAGATTTTATCTGCCTAGGGACTGGGTGTTTGTGTTATCCTCATCGCTTCACCATAATCATCATCATTCGTGACAGTGGCTAGCTTTGACTGTGTAAAAATTGGACTGTATAAAAAATTGGGACTTTGTACGGGTGCTGATGACCGCGCAGTTGAGCGCCCCTCAAACCAAACATCATCTACAGCCAACGTCGTGATTGGATGCGGTGTGGAGAGCTGTGGAGACGGCACGCCGCTTTGCCAACGAAGTCAGTATTCATGGCATGGAGCCGCTGCTACTCGGCGAAGCAAGGCTGAGTCCAGCCAGTTCCAGTCCTCCAGCCATGGAAAAATCACTGGCGTCACCGGGAATCGATCCTCGGTCCTCTGCACGGGAGTCAGTGGCGTTGATTACTCGGTTACGAAGGCAAACTATTGGTGTAGTACTATGTTTTAAACCTTACCACTAATGTCCTGTCGGTTTCGTTGGCCTGCGACTGATAGCAGCAGCGTACCAAAGTGGCGCCCGACTTAGAAGTTCGTTAAAAAAAAAAAAAAAAAAAAAAAAAAAAAAAAAAACAGTAAAGTGTCGTTGAATTCCTCGCTGCTGAAGAAGTACCACCAATTTAAATCTATCGAAGCTTGCTTAAAGGTGAATGGGGACAATGCAGCAGACGTAAGTAACGTGAGGCGGTGGGTACGGCACTTCAATAGTTGTGAAAAGACGGGGCACGTAAACCCTCTGCCACGCACTTTACAACGGTTTGCAGAGTGTAGATGTAGAAGTCACGTCACAGTCGATCATCCACAGCTGTCATCACTCAAAACGTGCTGATCAAGTCGTCCCTGGTGAGTGACAAATTGCTGCCAAGGAATTGTGAGCACTGCGAAACGTCGGCTGTAATGCGTTAGACAATGAGACTAAATGTCACGCAACCTTGGCTATAGTGAAGTGGACGAGATATGGGTCCCACGGATACTTATTAAAAAAATCGAATGCATATTTTCCATCACTTACTTTTCCAATGCCAGGCTGAAGGTGACCATTCTCTCAACACCATCACCAACGTCGAACAGATGTGCAGAACTATAGACCTATATCTCTAACGTCGATCAGTTGTAGAATTTTGGAACACGTATTATGTTCGAGTATAATGTCTTTTCTGGAGACTAGAAATCTACTCTGTAGGAATCAGCATGGGTTTCGAAAAAGACGATCGTGTGAAACCCAGCTCGCGCTATTCGTCCACGAGACTCAGAGGGCCTTAGACACGGGTTCACAGGTAGATGCCGTGTTTCTTGACTTCCGCAAGGCGTTTGACACAGTTCCCCATAGTCGTTTAATGAACAAAGTAAGAGCATACGGACTATCAGATCAATTGTGTGATTGGATTGAGGAGTTCCTAGATAACAGAACGCAGCACGTCATTCTCAATGGAGAGAAGTCTTCCGAAGTAAGAGTGATTTCAGGTGTGCCGCAGGGGAGTGTCATAGGACCGTTGCTATTCACAATATACATAAATGACCTGGTGGATGACATCGGAAGTTCACTGAGGCTTTTTGCAGATGATGCTGTGGTGTATCGAGAGGTTGCAACAATGGAAAATTGTACTGAAATGCAGGAGGATCTGCAGCGAATTGACGCATGGTGCACGGAATGGCAATTGAATCTCAATGTAGCGAAGTGTAATGTGATGCGAATACATAGAAAGATAGGTCCCTTATCATTTAGCTACAAAATAGCAGGTCAGCAACTGGAAGCAGTTAATTCCATAAATTATCTGGGAGTACGCATTAGGAGTGATTTAAAATGGAATGATCATATAAAGTTGATCGTCGGTAAAGCAGATGCCAGACTGAGATTCATTGGAAGAATCCTAAGGAAATGCAATCCGACAACAAAGGAAGTAGGTTACAGTACGCTTGTTCGCCCAATGCTTGAATACTGCTCAGCAGTGTGGGATCCGCACCAGGTAGGGTTGATAGAAGAGATAGAGAAGATCCAACGGAGAGCAGCGCGCTTCGTTACAGGATCATTTAGTAATTGCGAAAGCGTTACGGAGATGATAGATAAACTCCAGTGGAAGACTCTGCAGGAGAGACGCTCAGTAGCTCGGTACGGGCTTTTGTTGAAGTTTCGAGAACATACCTTCACCGAAGAGTCAAGCAGTATATTGCTCCCTCCTACGTATATCTCGCGAAGAGACCATGAGGATAAAATCAGAGAGATTAGAGCCCACACAGAAGCATACCGACAATCCTTCTTTCCACGTACAATACGAGACTGGAATAGAAGGGAGAACCGATAGAGGTACTCAGGGTACCCTCCGCCACACACCGTCAGGTGGCTTGCGGAGTACGGATGTAGATGTAGATGTAGATGTAGAACCGAGATGAGATCTCTGGTCACCACTACGTACCAGAATCCAAAAGACAGTTCATGGGGTGGTGACACGCGAATTCCACAACAAAGAAATAGTTCAGAGAACTTTCACTTGCAGACAAAGAGATGTGCACATCTCGATATGCAGGATGTGGTTCCTTCGCATCTCTACGTGCTTAAAACGACTGTCCGTTCGAAACGCACCAAGATGACACTGCCTAGATCGAAAACCCAGATTTCCAGAGTCAGTAGACGAAGTAAAGAAGACAGACATTTGTATTCAGTTCTGTAGCACCAGTCCCCACAATAGTTTTGCGACCATGGAATCTTTGCAAAAATTGGCTGGGCTGTCCCATCACATCCATCGTAAAGTCCTCATTTAAAGCCTCCAGCCTTCCATCTCATTGGGCTTATGAAAGACAGATTACCTGACCAACATTTTACAGACTCACAAGCTGTGATAGCAGTAAGACAGCGAATGGTTTGGGTATTTACGAATACGCCACGCAAACTCTTGTTCATAGTTGACAACCGACCCTAACGAATTATGGTGAAAATGGGGAAAACGACAGTATGTATGCGAATTCTTCTTCTTGTTGTGCTTCTTGTATCCGTTGTAGTTGCACGTTTAAGAAGTTAACATCAACGGAAAACATTTTCCTTAAGAGAAAAACAGTTAATAGAGATCACGGCTATCCTGTGATGCCACACAGGCTTTACAATGACGTGGCGAGCTCTTTGAAATGAGTCAAGATACATATTGGCAGCTGATCCTGTTCCATGAAAAAAAAATGTGTAAAGATCTGGCAGCGTATTTAGTGGCGACTAAAGAACTACAATTCGTACATCGAATTCCGGAAATGCCATATAGGGTATTTATGTATATACTTCTGTGGCTAATACTGGCGTTTCGGCCGCGCCGGGGTGCAGAGCGGTCTGAGGCGTTTTGTCACGGTACGCGCGGCTTCCCCCGTCGGAGGTTCGAGTCCTCCCTCGGGCATGGGTGTGTGTTACGTCCTTAGCGTAAGTTAGATTAAGTAGTGTGTAAGCTTAGGGACCGATGACCTCTGCAGTGTGGTCCAGTAAGATCATACCAAAAATTTCCAAAACTGGCGTTTGACTTCCGTATAATCGCTCATGTGCTTGCAGTAGCTCACTTCTGAACCCCTTGGAGTTAACAGTATTTTTCCGGAGACGTACGAAGAAATGTATCTTCATACATATGATGATTTCTTATACTAGGACCCCTCCACCTCCAACATGATATTTTTTACTTTTGAGTTATTACCAGTTTCCCTTTTTAGAAATTTGTTGAAAGAAACGTTCTGGAAACTAATGTGAGGTTTGTCTGCGAGGAGTACATTCAAGTAGTTGCGTAGACTGTCGATGACTGGTGTAGTGAGTGGCAGTTGACGCTGCCTGTGTAAATAAAATTTAACATGTTGGTTATAAATGGGGAAGACATCCATTACTGTTTGATTACGCGATCACTGGAAACAGTAACAGCCGTAAAGTACCTAGAAGTAATGGTCCGGAGCGATCTAATGTGGAATGATCACGTTGTAGGAATGATCATGTCGTAGGAAAAGCAAACGGTATTTTGAGATTCAGTGGATGATCCAAAGGAAATGTAATTCATCCACGAAAGAAGTGGTATACAAAATACTCCTCTCTCCGATTACTGAGTATTGCACATCAATGTGGAACCCATCTCAGGATGGATTAATACACTGAAGCGCCAAAGAACCTGGTATAGGAATGCATTTTCAATTACAGAGATATGTAAACAGGCAGGATACGGCGCTGCGGTAGGCAACGCCTCCATAAGACAACAACTGTCTGGCGCAGTTGTTAGGTCGGTTACAGCTGCTAAAATGGCAAGTTACCCAGATTTAAGTGAGTTTGAACGTGGTGTTACAGTAGCCCACGAACGATGGGACACAGCATCTCCGAGGTAGCGATGAAATGTGGATTTTCTCGTACGACCATTTCACGAGTGTACTGTGAATATGTGGAATCAGGTAGAACATCAAATCTCCGACATCGCTGCGGCCGGAAAAAGATCCTGTACGATTGGGACCAACGACGAATGAAGAGAATCGTTGAACATGGCAGAATCCTACTGCAAATTGCTGCAGATCTCAATGCTCGGTCATCAACAAGTGTCAGCGTGCGAACCATCCAACGAAACTTCATTTATATGGGCTTCCGGGGCCGAAGGCGTATTCGTGTACCCTTGATGATTGCACGACACAAACCTTTACACCTCGCCTGGGCCAGTGAACACCGACAGTGGACTGTTGATGACTGGAAACATGCTGCCTGGTCGGAGGAGTCTCGTTTCAAATGGTATCGAGCAGATGGACGTGTGCAGGTATGGAGACCACCTCATGAATCCATGGATCCTGCATGTCAGCAGGGTACTGTTGAAGCAGATGGAGGCTCTGTAATGGTGTGAGTCGTGTGCAGCTGGAGTGATACGGGACCCCCGATACATCTAGATACGATACTGACAGGTGACACGTACGTAAGCATCCTGTCTGATCACCTGCATCCATTCATGTCCATTGTGCATTCCGACGGACTTGGGCAATTACAGCAGGGCAATGCGATACCCCACTCGTCCAGAATTGCTGCAGAGTGGCTCCAGGAATACTTACCGCGGGTCACCAAACTCCCTAGGCATGAACATTATTGAGTATATCTGGGGTGCCTTGCAACGTGCTGTCCTGAAGAGATCTCCATCCCCTCCTACCCTTACGGAATTATGGGCTGCCCCAGAGGGCTCATGTTATCAGTTTGCTCCAGCACTACTTCAGACGTTATTGGAGTCCATGCCATGTCGTGTTGTGGAACTTCTGCGTGCATGCAGGGTACCAGTTTCTTTGGCTCTCCAGTGTGGAAGAGACAAAAAAGATCCAACGAAGAGTGGAGCATTTTGCCAGGGAATCCTTAAAAAAATGTGAGAGCTTTACAAAGATACTCAGCAAACTCAAGGGACAGACTCTGTAAGAGAGGGAGAATGGTTACTGTCAAAATGGAGAAGGGTTACTGTTCACGTCCCGAGGCCATAACTAACCCCCTCCACCTCTCCCATCTCGCCACACATCGTAAGATATCAGGCAGAAGAACATGTAGATGTAAATGTGGATGTCGTCCATTGCAGTGACTTAATGTTGCTTAATTCGCCAGTCTCTGTGCTGCTGTAAGGGGGCCACAAATCCCCGGGGCCAATCCTCCGAACCTCCAATAGGCTTTAACTCTGGAGGCAGTTGTAGGCTCAGCTTTGCAGACGTCTCAGCACTCTGTCGTAGAGTTTAGCGCCCTTTTGGGTATTGTCGTTGATGAGTTACAATTACGAATTACGGATGATCGCATACTAAAATGTCGGAACCGCCCACGATTTCTGTAACCCGAATGTGAAAAATACAATAAGAAAATTATATCTCTATTGTTCCACTCACGAATCACGCTTGGAAACTTCATACTGAAATCTTCCCTTACGAATTCTTGTTTTACTCATATTTTATATTGACGATAATTCCTCCATATTTCAGTGGGCGGCAAAAAAATATTTCAGCGTTCAGAGGAGGAAAACTGCTGTCGAAGCGTCGTGAGAAGATTTCTGCGCAATGAAAAACGTTCTTATTTGAACGATCCACCGAACTTGCATTATTATATGCGACACGGTCTATGTTATTTCGTAATAACACAAAACGAGAAATTCTTCGAAATTTTTGAGTGTCTCTCATTCCTGTGTGGACAGGATTCCATAATCCAGTACTCTGGAAGACAATGGACAGGTATGGCGTAAGCAGATTTTTTAGTGGAGTTTTTGGATTTTGTAAATAAGGACTTGATTATCAAAAGAAAATTAAATAGAGGAAATGCAAGAGTGGGGCTAATAATGAATAATAAAGAGGAATGAAGAGGCTAAAGCAGATGTGATGAGATACAGTAAACTACTCAGTTCATTGAGGGCACGAATAGTCAACTGAGACGTGGAAGTGGAATTCCAAGGAAATTGTGTCGACGCAATTCAAATTCACTCAGAATAATTCATAATGTAAGTCTTGTGCATACACAAAAATCGCAGAGTGCCAATCACCTAACAGTAATGTTGTGGATGGTTTTGTGTCTTTGTTTTCTTTCCTTGTTTTGTTTTAGGGTTTACAAAAAGGTTTAGAGATATAAAAGGAAGTGGTGGGTAGTACTTGTGGCAGGTAAGGAAACCTGCTTTCTGCGAACCTGAAAGATCAGGAAACTGTGTCGAGAGTAGTCTTTACAATATGAACCACTCAAAGAAAACCCAAATTTGCGTGACAGCAGCAGTTTCTTAGTTAGCTGATGCGCTACTATGCAATGAAAGGAATACATTAAGGTGACAAAAGTTATGGACTAGCAATAGATGACGGTAGTATCTCGTACACAGTGTATAGAAGGGCAGTGCATTGCAGGAGCTGACATTTGTACTGAAGTGATTCATATGTTAGAACTAGGTGCACAGGACATTCCATTTCTGGTGTCGTTAGGGAATTCAGTATTCCCAGATCCACAGTGTCAAGAGCGTGCCGAGAATATCAAATTTCAGGCATTAACTCTCACCATGGATAACACAGTGACCGACGGCCTTCACCAAGCGACATGGCGCAGTGGTTAGCACATTGGAGTCGCATTCGGAAGGACGACGGTTCAATCCCGCGTCCGGCCGTCCTGATTTAGGTTTTCCGTGATATCCCTACATCACTTCAGGCAAATGCCAGGATGGTTCCTTTGAAAGGGCACCGCCGGTTTCCTTCCCCATCCCTCCCTAATCCGAGCTTGTGCTCCAATGACCTCGTTGTCGATGGGACGTTAAATATTAATTTCCTCGTCCTCCGTGTAATGACCGAGAGCAGCAGCGTTTACGTAGAGCTGTCAGTACTAACAGACAAACAACACTGCCAGTAATAACCGCAGAATTAATCTGTTAGGACAGTGCGGCGAAATTTGGGTTTAATGGGTTTGCGGCAACAACGACCTAGACGAGTTCTTTTCCCTGTACCGCCTCTCCTAGGTTCGTGGCCATATCGGTTGGACCCTAGACGTCTGGAAAACCTTGGCATGGTCCGGTGAGTGACGATTTCAGTTAGCAAGAGCTGGCGGTAGGGGTTTGAGTGTGGTGCAGAGACACCAAGAGGCCACGGATCTAAATTGTAAAGAAGGCTTCAATGGAATGGACTAGGTCCTCTTGTACAACGAACCGCTTATTGTCCGGTAATGGTTATGTTCGACTACTGCAGACCATTTTCAGCCATTCATGGACTTCATGTTCCCAAACAACGGTGTAATTTTTATGGGTGGCAATGAGCCATATCACTGGCCACAATTGTCCGTGACTGGTTTGAAGCACGTTCTGGACAATTGGAGCAAATGATTTGGTCACCCAGATCGTCCGACTTCGAACTGCTCGTACTCAGAGGAGTATTCTGTAGCATCGGGAAATGTAACCAAACACTAGTGTGTCTGCAGTATTTCATACACAGAAATATTGTGCGCGGTCAGTGCGTCTAGTGTTGCCATCGTTTGGACACTATTCTAGCACAACGTAATAACCCTCGATGGGTAATATTAGTCCCTAAACCATTTTCTTTTTGATGTGCTTTGAGAAATGCTTTGAGCAGTATTAAATACGATACTTGACTGGACTTAGTGACGAAATGTGATACAGCAACAGTTGCCTAACCACCCAGTACGAGACGAAAGGATAGGCGCCAGTTGTAAGTTCTGGAGGCGCTTCATCAGGACTCCAGCCATTGTTACTCGGCGGGAGCTGCCTGGGGGGGCGGGTCTCCTTTCGTCACCCGATCCAGGGGACTCGGCGGCGCCGACAATTAGACTGATGCGCCGGCCACCGCGGGGGCGGTCACCTATTGTCCGTCACAATTAGCCGCCAATTGGCGGGAAGTCGCCGCTGTCCCGAGAGGCGCAGCTGTGACGCAGCGGCAAGTGGACTTCGCGGCCGCGCGACGCCCACCACATCGATCCCGGCTCTGGGGTCGACCTCTCAGCGCTCTGGTTGGCTGCCGCCAGCTAACCGGCTTCCGGTCCGTAGTGGAAGAGACGCGTTCCGTGACCCAAGCTGATCATTCGCCGTCGACAGCGGGTCGTCGAATCTCCAAAGGCCCAGATGGTAGAGCTGCGTCATATGAGAATCCGTGCCATTTTGTCTCTTACCCAGCAATCAGTGAAACTGAAAAAAAAAATCAATCTATAAAATTCACCAATGAAAGGAGACACGACTGAAAGTGACTCTCGTCTACATGTACCTGTAGATCTACACCGAGGTGAAACACGCCATGGGTTTGCGGTATGCACCTAAGCAGATGGTGGTAGTTTCGCGTGCACAAGATATGAAAGTGCAGTGCATTGATGGAGATCTCATTTTTTCTCAGGTTATTCACAGGACAAGCTAACCGACGTAATTATGGCCGCACGACGAAGATTAACAGACTTTGAACGCGAAAAGATAGGCGCAACTAGATGCATAGGACCTTACATTTCAGAAATCGTTAGGGAATTCAATATTACGAGATCCACAGAGTCAAGAGTGTGCCGAGAATATCAAACTTCAGACATTACCTCTCACCATGGACAACCCAGTAGCCGACGGCCTTAACTTAACGACAGAGTGCAGCGACTTTTGCTCAGAGTTGTCAGTGCTAACAGACTAGTAACTCTACGTGAAATGAGTGCACGGCCGACTTCCTTCATCCTTCCCTAATCCGATAAGACCGATGACCTCGCAGTTTGGTCTCCTCTCCCAAAACAACCCAACCAACTAGGTGAAATAAGCGCAGAAATCAATGTGCAACATACGACGAACGCATCCGTTAGGACAGAGCTCAGAAATTTGGCTTTAGTGGGCTATGGCAGTAGACGACCGACGCAAATACTTTTACTAACAGCACAACATCGCCTATAGCGCCTCTCCTGGGCTCGTGACCATATTGGTTGGATCCTAGACAACTGGAAAACCTCGGTCTGCCCAGATGAATGTCGATTTCAGCTAGTAACAGCTGATGATAATGTTCGAGTGTGGTCAACAAGGCACTGTGCAAGCTGCTGGTGCCTCCATAATGGTGCGGAACCTGTTGACTTGTAATGGGCTGGATCCTCTGGTCCAGCTGAGCGATCATTGACTGAAAACGGTTATGTTCGACTACGGCTACATGGAGATCAGTTGCAGCTCTTAGTGGACTTCCTGTTCCCAAACAAAGATGGAATTTTTATGGATGACTATGCGCCATGTCACCGGCCACAATCTTTCGTGATTGGTTTGAAGCACATTCTGAACAATTAGAGACCGGGACTTGGTCGTCCAGGTAGACCGACATGAGTCCCATCGAACACTTAAGAGAAGTAATCGAGACGTCAGTTCGTTCACAAAATCCTGCACCGGCAACACTTTTGCAACTATAGACAGCTATAGAGGCAGCATGGCTCAACATTTCGGCAGGGGACTTCCAACGACTTGTTGAGCCCACGTCACGTCAAGATGCTGCACTGGACCCGAAAAAAGGAGGTCCCACACGATATTAGGAGGTATCCCATGACTTTTGTCACTTCTGTGTACATCTTCATGTATCCTTCTGAAACCATTTTGCGGTGTGTGATGAAGTGTATCTCTGGTACCCCTATCGTTTTGCTCCTTCTCAGTTCCATTATTGAGTCGTACATAGGAAAAACGAATGTCTAGAAACTTCCATATGAGCTCTGATTTTTCTGATTTTTTCATGTGCTCATTTCTCGCGGCACATGTCGGAGAAAGTAATATAATTCCCGACTCTCCTTCGAATGTAAGCCTTCGGAAATTCAACAGCAACCTACTCCATGGTACACGCTTCTCTTGTAGCTCTATCACTGGGATATGTTGGGCAACTCCGTAACGCTTCATGACGAACACTGCCGCTCTTTGTTGGGCAGCCTCTACCTATTCCGTCAACAGTATCTGGCAAGAGCCCTAGAATGATGAGCAATAATAAACAATCGGTCTAGCAAGTGTTTTGTAAGATATTTCTTTTGTTGATGAATTACATTTCCTCGTGATTCTTCCTACGAATCTCAGCCTGATATCTGCTTTTTTCTACAATTTGTTTTATGTTGTCACTCGAGGCTCCAAATGGAGTAGGCCGAAAGTGTTTTGTAAGCCACTTCTTTTGTGGATGAATTACATTTCCTTACGATTCTTCTTACAAATTTCAGTCTGATATCTACTTTTTCCTACAGTTTGTTTTATATGGTCTTTCGAGGCTCTGGATGGTTACTCCTACTACGATAAGTAGTTTTTCCTTCGTCGGGGACTACAGTCACAATGCACTCTTCCAATAAAATTGCCTTTTTTGACTGTGAGTTTTTATTATTGGTTTACTTCATGCTATCGCGATTTTGCCTTTAGAGCTATTATCAGGTGCAACGATGAAACGGTCACTTTTGGTGAAGGCGTAAGTATACCGTATAGGTTCCCAGATATGTGAATGGCTCGAAGACTTCTTAAGTTACAGAAACCAGTACTTTTTGTTCTCTACGAGAGTGTTCATCAGGAGTGCCCCAGGAAAGCGTGTAGGACCGCTGTTATTTTCTATATACATAAATGATCTGACTTCGGTTTATTGAGAGAATTTTAGGAAAGCGAGGTTTATCTGTAAAGGAGATTGCATATAGGACATCAGTGCGACCCATTGTTGGGTACTGTTCGAGTGTTTGGGATCCGCACCAGGTAGGATTAAACGAAGACATCGAAGAAAGAGGTCGGCTGCTAGATTTGTTACTGGTGGGCTCAAACATCACGGAATTATTTCGGAGATGCTTCGGGGAGTCAAAAGGGAATCTCTGGAGGAAAGGCGACGTTCTTTTCGTGGAGCACTGTTGAGAAAATTTAGAAAATTCGTACTTCAGTTTTACTGCAGAACGATTCCATTGCTGCCAAAGTACATTTCGCCTAAGGTCCACGAATATAAAATTAGAGAGTTTAGGTCTAGTACTGAGACATATAGATAGTTGTTTTTTCCTCGCTCTATATGCGGCTGGAACAGGAAAGAAAATGATTAGTAATGTTATAGGCTACCCTCCGCCACGCATCATACGGTGGTTTGTGGAGTATTTATGTAGATGTAGGTGTAGAAATATCCGACACGCGTGAGGATAAGTCGTCATCGTGTTGTAACATTCCGGCGACGACTGGACTCACACTCCGGTGGGCTGCGGTTCAAATCTCCATCCAGCCACCCATGTTTAAGTCTTCCGTGGTTTCCCTAAATCGCTCCAGGCAAATACCGGAATAATATGGAGGACACGACCGATTTCTTTCTCCATTCTTTCGTAATCCGAGCTTCTCGTCCATTTCTAATGACTGCGCTGTCGACGTGATGTTAAACTTTAATCTTCCTTCCGACGTCGACATGTCATTCAGAAGTGTCGGGTATTTAATGAGTGTTTCACCTTTGCAGATTATAATGGCTATAAAGCCGAAATCGCGATAGTATAAAATAAACGAATAATAAAATACAATCAAACAGCGGCATTTTCATAAAATAACCCGGTAGTTAATCCATGTTGGAATTCCGGTATCTCAACGATTTTTGCCTGTTATCGATATCGATAAAGGCAAGATCTGCCTCGGGGAATTCCAAGACTTTCGAGATAAATTCCAAGATAATTTTCGGATTTTTATCCCCTTGACTATTCTGTGAAACCTTCCTTTTTAGCCACATTTCATGATTCTATGTCAGGTACCATATAGGTTTTCGTGAGTGAAGTATCAAAATATGTAACATAAATGGCCATATGCGTATTCATATACAGAGATATATGAACAGGCAGAATACGGCGCTGCAGTCGGCAACGTCTAATAAGACAACAAGGGTCTGGCGCAGTTGTTAGATCGGTTACTGCTGCTACACAGGCAGGTTATCAAGATTTAAGTGTAATAGTCGGCGCAAGAGCGATGGGAGACAGTATCTCCAACGTAACGATTAAATGGGGATTTTCCCGTACGACCATGTCACGAGTGTACCATGAATATCAGGAATTCGGTAAAACATCAAATCTCCGATATCGCTGCGGCCGGAAAAAAGTTGCTGCCCGAACGGGACAAACGACGACTGAAGAAAATTGTTGAACATGACACAAATGCAACCATTCCGCAAATTTCAATGATGGGTCATCAACAAGTGTCAGCGTGCGAACAATTCATCAATGTGAGCTTTCGGAGCACATGGCCCACCATTGATAACTGCACAACACATAGCTTTACACCACGCCTGGGTCCATCAGCACCAACATTGGACTGTTGATGACTGGAAACATGTTTCCTGGTCGGACGAGTCTCGTTTCAAATTGTATCGAGCGGATGAATCCATGGAGTCTGCATGCGGGTAGGGGACTGTTGAAGTTGGTGGAGGCTCTGTCTGTAATGGGCGTGTGTAGTTGGAGTGATATGGGAGCCCTGATACGTCTAGATAAGACCCTGGCAGGTGTCACGAGCGTAAGCATACTGTCTGATCACCTGCGTCCATTCATCTCCATTGTGTGTTTCGACGGACTTGCTTAATTCCAGCAGGGCAATACGTCCAGAATTGCTTCTGAATGGTTCCAGAAACACTATTCTGAGTTGAAACACTTCCTCTGGCCGCAAAACTCGACAGACATGAACATTATTGAGCATAATGAGATTTTCACTCCGCAGCGGAGAGTGCGCTGATATGACACTTAGTGGCAGATTAAAACTGTGTGTCGGACCAAGACTCGAACTCGGGATCTTTGCCTTTCGCCGGCAAGTGGTTCGCAGGAGAGTTTCTGTAAAGTTTGGAAGGTAGGAGACGAGGTACTGGCAGAAGTAAAGCTGTGAGGACGGGGCGTGAGTCGTGCTTGGGTAGCTCAGATGGTAGAGCACTTGCCCGCGAAAGGTTAAGCTCCCGAGTTCGAGTCTCGGTCCGGCACACAGTTTTAATTTGCCAGGAAGTTTCATTATTGAGCATATCTGGGAAACCTTGCAACGACCTGTTCAGAAGAGACCTTCACCCCCTCGTGCTCTTACGGATTTATGGACAGCCCGACAGGATTCATAGTTTCATTTCCCTCCAGCACTACTTCAGACATTAGTGGAGTCCATGCCACCTCGTGTTTGATGCGATTCTGCGTGCTCGCGGGTGCCCTACACGATATTAGGCAAGTGTACCAGTTTATTTGGCTCTTTAGTGAATAAAGTCACATCTGAGGTCATCAGCCCCCTAGACCTAGAACTACGTAACCTAACTAACCTAAGGACAACACACACATTCATGCCCGAGGGAGTATTCGAACCTGCAACAGTATCAGCCGCGTGGTTCCGGACTGAAGCGCCTAGAACCGCTCGACCACAGCGGCTGGCGATGAAATCAAAATCGACATCGATGACTTGTCAACGACGCACTTCAATGACGCCGACTTTCGACCAGCTGGCGTTCAGAGTGAGTTGACGTTTGACCGGGTACAATCTCTGCTCCTGGACGCAGTGGTAAGTGACAGGTGTAACGAGTGTGTAGGAGGCAGATGACACGCAGCCGGGGCAGAAACGAGCCAGGGAGAGGCGGGACTCGTCCGTGTAGTTCCCAGCACGGCCGCCACCCGAGGCGCCGTAGCAGGCGCCTCGCCTCGCCTCGCCTCGCCTGGGCCGGCCACACGCAGACTCACGCGCCGGGCGCAGCTCGCAGGTAGGCGCGCGGTGGGCCACGACCACGACCGCGGCCAGACCACGACCGCGCCGCGGTGGTCCGCGCTCCGCAATTACGGGCCGGCGCGGCGGCCGCGGGGCACCTTCCCGGGAACGCTCGCCACCTGCCAGTTAGCTCCGCAAACACCCAGCGGCGGCGACTTTTTTTCCCTCGGCTCCGCTGCCTCCTTCGACGTGTCGACAGCACCTCGTAGTTAGCACCCAACGACGTAAACGAGAGCACGTGTGAGGTCCGTCGGCAGATTGCAGTTTTCGACCGCGAAAGGGGGAGGGGGTAGAGGAGGGGGGAAGAAGACGTAGCAAAGTATAGAGAGGGAGGGGGAGGAGTGAGCTGCCTCTGGTACAGGGGCCCGTCGCGTGTTCCCTTGTTGAGGCGACGAGGATTGCAGGGCCCGATGAAGTGATTACGTCGACATAGGCACGCGAGCCTATTTGTAGCTGCCTGTATCGCCACCGATTTGGATGAGGCTAATGCGCCGCTGTCTGAGGCGTGAGCCTCTGTCGGAGCTATAGAGTGCTCAATTGAGAACGAAATATTTAATTTAATAATAAAACATAGTTTATTTGAAAGTTGCTATTATTGTTATGTCAATATAAAACACTCGAACCTACATTAAACATGGAGCAAAACTTAGAATATCCTTCATAGCTTCACATACATTCTATGAACAAAATTTTCGACGTCTCTAGAACAAGTCTCTCTTGAATTTGACCCATGACACTATTTTCTGCCTTGACTTGAGAGATGGTTCGTGGACTGTTCATAAAAATACAAGATTTCACAGACCCCCACATAAAAGTCACGAGGTGTCAGAACACATGATCTCGGTGGCCAGTTCTGATTACCATTGCTAGAGATGAGACGAGTAGGTGGTCTTTCTGTTTGGAACCTTGTTGTTTCAATGGCAGTGTGGCAAATTGCAGCAGCCTGTTAGAACCATATGTGTTCCACATTCAATTCTTGCAACTTCGACCATAAAAACTGTGTTATGTGGCGATAACAATCTTCAGTCACAGTCACTGCTTTTCTAATCTAGCCTTCAAAAAGTATGGCTTAATTAATCCTCCAGCCCACAATCCGCACCAAGCAGCCACTCGTTCTAGATATAGTTTCTTCTCACGGACCAAGCAAGGATTCATTGTGCCCCAAATTCGGCAATTTTGTTTATTCACATGACCAGCAAGCTGGAAGTGTGCCTCGACACTGAAGATTATTTTCTTACGAAAATCAGTATCCCATTCTTGTTCCTTGAATCCCATATCGGCAAAAGTTCGGCGCTTCAAATGCCCCACCGGCTTCAGCTCTTGTATTAGTTCAACCGCAAAAGGACGAAAATGCAGTTCTTTTCTTAAAATTCGACACAGACTGCTTCTCGGAAGGATTAACTGTAGAGAAGTGACTTCACTGGACACGTAGTGACGCTCTCACTGACGACAGCGTTATTCTCCAACGATCGAAGACAACGAGGACGCCCAGATGATTTGAAACTCACTGTCCACAGTATCGTCAGATTTCTTTAACAGCTTCTGTAGTGTTGATATATTTGGAACATTTCGCCGACCAAAAAATACAGGAAATCTTGAAACTGTATCTGCGTAGCGTTCACCGTACTTGAAATTCATTTTTAAAATCTGGATGCCTTGATCTATCTTGTATCGCTCGATTTTAACTGATAACAATACGCGCAAATGTCAACCGACAGTGACAATCAGTAATCGCAATATCAACAGATGACAGACGCTTAAGTTTCAGGTACTGAATTCAAAAACTATATTCTTTAGGGGACACCCTACACTTTCTGAGGATAAATACCGCGACACTGAATATACACGGTGACCGCTGTCGTGTGTATTAACAGACCGAAAGCGCGAGTGCACATCGCCGGCAGTGTAAGCTCGTAATAAAATCACCATTCTCGGCTAATTTAGAAAGTGATTCGGCTAAGGAACGTGGTATTAAGTTGATATTTATAATCCCTCATGCCGCCACTAGATATTTCTTACACTAACAAACAGTATTTGTATCTCACTCTTATCTCGAACCCATGAAGGCAGTGTAACCGAGGTTCTGCGGTACATCCACTGGGTTGTAGGCGAGTGAGGATTATGATTTATTGAGAATGAGCACATAAATTACATGATGTACTATGTTACGAATCACTTAAAACTGCAACGCTAGCTTGAAGTAATAAGAAATGTACAAAATCCTATAGTCTATACATTGGCTTTTCGGATCTGTACTATTATGCTTTCTGGTAGATATACTATCTCCGATTTCAAATTAAGTCTCTCCGTTCAACCACACACTTACGTTGAATCCTATGTACATGTCTTTCAGAGATTACAATCACTAGTGATTCATATTTGTGGCACTCTCATATATCGAAACGAGTCATCTTTTCTGAACCTATCTTCTAAGGAATTCATGCTGAAAAACTCCGATGTGGCTTCAGACAGTCCCTCTGCATCTTGTAATGTTGGGTTCAAATGGCTCTGAGCACTATGCGACTTACCTTCTGAGGTCATCAGTCGCCTAGAGCTTAGAACTAATTAAACCTAACTAACCTAAGGACATCACACACATCCATGCCCGTGGCAGGATTCGAACCTGCGACCCCAGTAGACGCTCGGTTCCAGACTGTAGCGCCTAGAACCTAGAACAAAAGTTAAAAGCTCCACAAACGTCTCCAGGTGGAGATCTTGATAGATATTATCACACTCTCTCTGCCGATATATCAGGAAACAAAAAGTTGTTTGCTTGTTGATACTGGCCATATGTGTTGATCCCATTAAATATACATCTATTGGTCCACTGGAACAGGTAGCAAATGATCGAAGTCGCTTGCATAGACCAGTATCATTGTCTGCACTGTAGGAGGACCATATCCTACCGACTGTTAGTGGCTGTGTCCACAGTACTTGTTGTTGGTACATAGTTTCTCTGCTGTAGGACATTCAAGAAGCGTATGACTACATAGTTTCTCTGCTGTAGGACATTCAAGAAGCGTATGACTACATACTTTCTCTGCTGTAGGACATTCAAGAAGCGTATGACTACATAGTTTCTCTGCTGTAGGACATTCAAGAAGTGTATGACTACAACTGTGTACAGAGCCATACATTTAATTTTTTTCCAACATGACTTAGAGGTCCTAGTCAGGTAGTCTGGGTCAGGTGGTGTGAGTCAGATGCTAAACTGACATTAATACTCAAAATATCCACGGGTGTACTGCCGGTCTATAGTGTCCAACGGGCACAATATTTCGGCGATCAAACATGTCGCCATCATCAGGTGGACTGACGGACTGAGCTCCTGTGAACGCGCCGGCACGGAGATCCGTACGCTATGGCTGCTCAGTCCGTCAGTTCACCTGATGATGGCGATATGTTTGATCGCCGAAATATTGTGCCCGTTGGACACTATAGACCGGCAGTACACCCGTGGATATTTTGATTATCAAATACGCCGGGAGACACTCAAGAATCATGACATTAATACGTTTCGATCCATTGGCTCTGACTGAAAGCCGGACATCGCAGGGTTCAAATTATACTGCTGCTGCTCTCACAACACAGAGGATGGTTGAAATACATGACAGAGGTGGCGTTTGTTATTGACAAAAATGTGGAAGACATTACAACATATGGAAACGTGGAGTGTTTGTGGCAATTTGGAGCGTTTAGAAACAGCTGTCTGAAGGTGATCACTTTACATTTTATCTCATCTTCCACAGTGATTGGGTAGCAGATACCTCAGTGTTCCATTTCGATTGATTTCTCATATTGCAGTCATATACGCGATCTCTGTTTCTGTGCTGGCCATACATAGAAGGCGTTGCCCCAGACTCTCTCCATCTCAATCAAGTGGTGTCACTCAGTCATTATGTGGTTGAAAGAAGATTACTGTTAATGAAGTAAAGATCGACGCAGTGGACAACAAGTGAAAAAGCTACTCCTTATGTTTCTGATCTAGACTGCCATAAAAATGTGAAGGAACTTTTAATCAGAACTCAGGGAGAAGTTGTAGTCTAATTCACAATCTATTTATTGATCTTAACCACGACAAGACAAAAAAATTATTAAAGAAACATCATACAAAAAGTATTTATTTAACAAAAGCCTTCTTAAAATGGGATCTATGGTGAACAAAGTGATCTGCTGGGGATCGACACACGACACTAACCGGAACACTACTAGCTCTATCTCACTTCATACACGTGAATACAGGTTATGGCATCAAACTACGCCACCAACAAGTATCTATATTCTACCATACAAACCAACAAAACAAAAAAAGAGGAAAAATATGGTTCGAAAGAACTGGGTGCTGAGAAATAGATATTATAGCCCTACGTCGCAGCAACGAATACTTTACCGTCCTGCTGGTCAAGGTGGCACACCACGATGCGTTCGGCAACTGAAGTCATGGACGGCGGCAATCTGTTATTAAATGCGCGTTCTCGAAATATGCAAGTACGTGGTTTCGTGTTCGGTTAATTCAGAATGCAGGAACTTCCCTACTAGCCCCTGAAACCCCGACGGATTCCAGTGAGCAAGTGGACCCCTTTGCTGGTCTGCCAAAACAATTTGACTCTGTGCCACGACTGTGCATGTCGAAATTCGTCAAATGTTTAGACGGCCGACTCAAGACAAATAAGTACACCCAGGCGTCACTCCTTGTGACCGTGATGATATCAGCAGTACCTCTGACGGTTCAGAAGGTGACCAGCACAGGCTCTAAGTTGCACCCTAGCAAAGGACACAAGTCTCACCGTTTAGGTGAAGACCTGCAGTTCTTTACTAGTGAACCTTCAGTACTACTTTGCATGTACCATATGCTAGACTGTGAAGTAGATAGATGATTGTACAGTATGTCAACTCATCATTAATTCCTGGACATACACACCAAAGTATACCAGACAGCGACGTATAGCGATGCAGTTAGGTTATCTACATATTTCTGGTACTTCAATCATAGGGCATAATTTATGCCTACGGTTTCCCATCTTTTCCTGTGTGGATGTGAGTCACAGAACACTCTCGCATTCTTAGGATAAAGTTGGAGATTGAAAACTCTCTCCCCCTCCCCCCCCCCCCCATTGCCTTTGACCAACCTTCCCCACAACACTGTCACCAATTTAATTAGCAGCTGATGGGAAGTAGGAGGGTACTATACCTGCTACATTACATATCTTGTGAAGGAACCGAGTGAGCCAAGTTCATTACTGCTGTTCAGCGAAGACTGTTCCATACCAGTCTTACTCATGGGACCCACCTTAGTGTGCAAGATATCTCCAGATGCATGTCGAGGAGGTTAGCACCCGATATCGGTGTATAGTAGATATGAGAGTGTTATGATGATATAACAGACACTTAAGAAGAAATGTGTGGTTTATGCCTGAAGGAGCGCCAGACACACGGAATTTGGAGAAGTTTACATAAGTCAACTGAACTATCAATGCTAAATTATTGTTCTACTAAATGGGTACAAGAAGGTATAGGCTAAATAGAAATGACTGTAGAACATAAACATAAGCAGTCCTAAGGGTACGTGGTTATGCATTTAAAAACGCTTTAATGACAAAGCCAGACAGTTTCTGAAATATTAGTCATGTGGAGTACAATGTTCTTAATACTCTAATGCAGTACATAGATGTCCAATATCTGACATACATCCACCTTGCATTTTTCCTATCCCACAGATTACAGTGACAAACTTTAAGAAAATAAAATTACTGCCTTATACACCAAAGAAAAAGGTATAGAGTCTTTCTGATACATGCACAATATAGCTTTCTGGAGGTGTATAGCGCCCACTGTTCACTCCTGATCACAATTCATAACTTATATTATGCTCACATCAGTCCCATAAAATTACTGTCAGAAACGGAGAATGTCTCTTACAAGGAAACGGACAAATGACTAGCAGCAGTGTTTGACAACTGAAATTAACTGCCACGCTGCTCCAACTCCAGGAACAGAACACAGTGTGTTCCACGCAGAACATCTTTCAAGCAAATGTATACACAGGAAGTGCAGTACCTTACAAAAACCTGCCACTAACTTAGAATCACCATAGTTATGAAACTGAACACTCTATATCCAAGGTGCAGCAGGGGAATGGAGTACATCACATAAATACCAGTTCATCGAGTCGGCTGACTGTAGTATGGAGCGCTTTACCATTAACGATTGCAGGTAGACAGGCCTCTAAATCACACAGAACACGTAATTGTGTAGAAGTCAAACACAGGTTATACCACACAACTGATACACCTCGAGAGAGGCTGTAAAGAGGTATGATGTAATGGTAGACTGATGATGCATTCAAGAGAGATGGAGATATTTTTCCATTGTTCTCTTGGAGTGTAACAACTGAGTGGTGTAACCTGTGTTCGACTTGTGTATACAGTTGCACGTTCTGTGTGACTTAGAGCGATCGTTAATAGCAAACCTCTCCATACCATTCACCAAGGACTTCCAACACTTGTTTGATGAAACATTACCATCAATGGAAAGTATATTTCAGCACCCTCCTCAACATGAACTAAGATTTATGCATTGTACTCCATTCCTGTGCCGCATCTAAGACATAGAGTCTTCAGTTTCATAACTTCAGTAATTCTAAGTAAGGGCAGATGTTTTTGAGGTACTGTAATGCCTGTGTATACATTTTTTTACAGGTGACGTGTGTGGAAGAGACTATGTTCTGTTCCTGGAATTACAGCAGCAAAGTGGGTAATTTCTACTGTCATGCGTCACTGCTATGCATTTATCTGTTTCCTTAGCCTGTAGCCATAGCCTGTGTACAAGTTCTCTGATCATTTCTCTGTTGCCTATACGTTTTTGGTACTGACAGCAGACAGCAGAACAATACTTCAGAATTTATAGTGCCGCTCCATCATGCACAAATCACAAATTTCTTTTTAACTGTCTGTTATATCAACACAACAATCTCATATCTACTATACACCGATAAGGGGCACTAACCCTCCTCAACACGTGAACATCTGGAAGGGACACTTAGGTGGTCACTGTGAGTTAGACTGGTGCAGAACAGTCTTCACTGAAAAGCAGTTATCAACTCGGCTTGCTCTGTTCCTTCATGACGTGGAGTGTGACGAGTATAGTATCCTCCTACTTCTCATTAGCTACAGTTTGCATTGAGGCCAGTGTTGTAGGGAGGGTTGGTCAAAGACCATGGGGGGAGAGCTTTCAATCTCCAACTTTATCCTAAGAGTGCGAGAATGCTCTGTGACTCGCATCCACATAGGGAAAGATGGGAAATCGTAATCGTAAATTATGCCCTATGATTGAAGTGCTATAAGTATGTAGATAACCTAGCTACATCGCTATATGACGCTGCCTGGTATACTTTGGTGTATATGTCCAATAATTAATGATGAGTGGACATACTTCACAGTCATCTATCAACTTCACAGTCTAGTATATGGTAGATGCAAAGTAGTGAAGGGGTGGTTCAGCGATGATACAGAAATAAGGAATCATGTTGCCATATCATCAGTCAGTGTTGAAATTAGGAACTGGTAAAATTGCTAAATGTGATCGCACTATTTACTGTGGCACTTGTTACAGTACATTGTCCCATATTGACAGTGTCTTTTCTTTCCCATCCTTCCATTGGCACAGTGATGATTACCACATAATGATTGAGTGACACCATTTGATTGAGATGGTGGGAGTCTGGGGGCAACACCTTCTGGGGATGGCCAGCACAGGAACAGAGATCGCATATATGACTGCAATCTGAGGAATCAATCGAAATGGAACACTGAGATATTTGCTACCCCATAACTGTGGAAGATAAGATTAAATGTAGAGTGATCACTTTCAGACAGATGTGTCTAAATGCTCCGCAATGCTGCGAACACTCCCAGTTTCCATATGAAGTGAGGTCTCCCACATTTTTCTCAATAACAAACGCCACCTCTGTCTTGTATTTCAACCATCCTGCGTGTTGCGAGAGAAGCTACAGCACAATTCACACTCTTCGATGTCCGGTTTTCAGTTAGATCCAAATGGCTGAAATGTGTTAACGTCAGGTTAGCACCTGACACAGACCTCAAGTCATTGTAGAAAAAACCAAAATGTATGGCTCTGTACGCAGCTGTAGTCATACACTGCTTGGATGTATTGCACGAAAGCAATGTATCAACAATAACATAGCAGCACTCTCTTGTGATTGATAGTCTTGATAGTCTATAGGATATGGTCCTACAGGACAGACATTGACACTTTACACTGGTCTGTGCAAGTGAATTAGATCACTGGCGACCCCTCCAGTGGACGAGAAGATGTATAGTTAGTGGTGAATGTTAAGAAGCAGATGACATTTGTTTGCTGATATATCAGAAGAAAGAGTGCGGTAAGATTTCATTGAATTCTGCATGGGGTGATGTTTGTGGAGCTTTTACAGTTCACTGATTTTCTCTGTTGGATGGTACAAAATAACAAGGCTAGAGAGAATGCTTACATGACAGACATGATTGCACTCTGAGGGACTCAGATCTCCTTCAGTCACCAGCACCTGTATTTAGTTTGCAAATGTACTGCAATACATTAGGAAAATCCTCATCCTTCTTCCAGTTCCTGTATGATGTAGAGTTTTCCTAACTTTCCCAATAAGAGATATAACCTTAACTGCTTCTACTGTCTTTTCTACTACTTCATATTGCAAGAGAAAGCTTCGTTTGGCACTGACCTTAAACATGGTACACAGCTGGCAGAGCTATGACAGCATTTTCTGGGCGGTCAAACCTTGGTCCTGTTGCATTAACTCAGCTCACCCTATTTCTTCATGGGTGGCAGAAGGCGATGGGCATAGTGCTCTACCACTTCTGCTCTATTCCAGCTTAAATTGAAATTATCACATCAACAAAGCTACATGGAGGGTGGGGCAGATAATTAGGAACAGTTAAACGTGCAGAGGAAATATCTAATATCACATTTGAGTTTTGCAATATGGGGTGCTTAGCAGATAGGTTCCAGAAAGGTGACACGTTTCGAGATATGAGAGTTCCACAATTATGATTCACTAGTGGCTGTAATCATTAAAAGACAGCTACACAGGATCCAACGCAGGTGTTTCGTTGAACAGAGAGACTTGACATCATAGACAGCATATTTACCAGAAAGCGTAACACTGCAGATCTAAAAAGCCAATGTATCAGGCATAGGATTTTGTAAATTTCTTAGCCGGCCGAAGGGGCCGTGCGGTTCTAGGCGCTGCAGTCTGGAACCTCGAGACCGCTACGGTCGCAGGTTCGAATCCTGCCTCGGGCATGGATGTGTGTGATATCCCTAGGTTAGTTAGGTTTAACTAGTTCTAAGTTCTAGGGGACTAATGACCTCAGAAGTTGAGTCCCATAGTGCTCAGAGCCATTTATTTTGTACATTTCTTATGACTTCAAGCCAGCGTTGCATTTTTAAAGTGATTCGTCACATAGCGCACCATGAACTGTATGTGCTGATTCTCAATCAACTGTCATCCTCCTCCCCTATAACTAAGTGGTTATATCAGATAACCTCTGTTACGCTGCCTACATGGCATCGAGATAAAATGTGTTAAAAATAATGTTTGTT
Organism: Schistocerca gregaria; assembly: GCF_023897955.1. Classification (NCBI taxonomy): domain Eukaryota; kingdom Metazoa; phylum Arthropoda; class Insecta; order Orthoptera; family Acrididae; genus Schistocerca; species Schistocerca gregaria. Next base: position 349,628,759 of record NC_064927.1, on the reverse strand, counting down.
AGTGTGAGTAGCATATAGTGTCGATATGAGGGAATTGCAAATGTCGGCTTAATATCACGTTCCTTAGCCGAATCACTCTCTAAGTTTCATGAGAATGGAACTTTATTACGAGTCTATAGCACCGGTGAAACTCACCCTCGCTTTCGGTCTGTTAACATACACTTCAGTGATCAGCATATATAGTCAGTGTCATGGTATTTATGTAGAGGACCACTTCATTCAGAGGTAGTACCATACCTCGATGTACAAAGCTTGAATAGCTTTCAAAATGGATATCGTTAGTGACACTTGTGTGCATGTGTAGAACCAAGGCCGATTTATTTGCAGGGTGACAGTAAAATAGTCATTGCGATCCTGTTTTCAATAGCTGATCGCTTATTAAACGATTACGTCTCTCTTCCTAAGACGCACTGTAATCACTTGCAAGGGAAAAAAAAAAATTAGTCACTCCCATCCATCGTGAATTGTCGCTCAATATTGTTTGGTATCACCAGCATTCAGTTATTGGCGAAGTATTATACTTAGTAGGAAATGTGTGATAGATTCGCTGTGATCAGAAGTCTTACAAAGTATGTGTTGGTGTGTAAAGTTAATGCAGTCAGTATTGCAGCATGTCGGTCATAAGGCAGATATGGATTTGTCGTGGAAAACTGCGATTTCAGCACATAGACAGCCATAAGAGGGATGAAGGGTTTTAGGTGGAAAATTATGTGTAGTTATAAGAATGGTACAGACGTTTTTACAGAGCCACAGTCGTTAGGAGGTATTTCCGATACTTTGCTCACTGTCGAATCTCACGATATTGACCCTACAATCGCAATATTTACTTGTAATTACACAGATAAACATGTGGATGGTTTCCTAGGACGATTGCCTGGCATGTGGGTGCGTGGCAGATGTAGCTGGTGGCCAGAACGAACTGATATTTCCGGCTTAAGGTATGAGCTGTCACTGAGCTGCCCGAACTGGACAGGCTGGGATAGAAAGATGCAGCTGACCTAGCTGTGTCGCCCTCTAGGCGGGTGAATGGGAAACTAACACCAGGTATGTGTTGAGCAGCCTTCGTAATTGGGTGTGTTGCAAGTATTCTTCTAGAAAATTTGAGAAGATTCAATATGGACGAGTGTTTGCGCTGGACAAGTATTCCCTGATATAAATTGACTGGTTCACTGCTTGTACTAGCATTCTACACATTTCCCATCTTTATTTGGTTGAGAGAACATCGAGTGTGATGTGTACTGTGTGCACCTGGATGGTAAAAAAAATAAAAAAGATGGAAGAGACGTTTGATGGTTTTTTAAAGATGAGAAACACGTACGATTATAAGTACTGAAAGTTTGGTTGACTTTATCAAGTGCAAGGACGATCTGGAATCTGTTGTATGGGTGACATCGGAATTCGTTAAAAAATACGAGCTTCCTCTATTTTCGAGTTTTCGCGTAAAGATCTTTGCAGACGAGATAAGTTTCTAGTTGCTGACTGTTTTGCAGAACATCCTACATCGCTACAGTTTAGGGTTTCTAGAGATATAATTTCCACTCTTTATCTTCGGAATTAGAGTTGCGAGCGATCGGTAGCGTACTGCTATGTGACTGATATCGCGAACTATCTTACAAATAGCATGATATTTTGGTAAACGATGTGAAAAGACAGGAAATTCCGGAAATTTTCATATGATTATGATTTCAGCACAAATGTCCCATAAATACGTCGTTTTTTGGCGTGTAAAATCGGATACTGCAGCTGATATTGGTTTAGAGACTGACGAAGCATTTCTCGTAGACGAGCTCAGGAACCAAATGTTCTTGTAATCTCAGAGTCCGGAGATGATCACAACTCGTTGCAGAAACCATGGTAGCAATCAGGCCAGATCGGAAAACAATACCATTAGCGGACGCCTTGGTGCTGGGGAAATCTGCCCAGCCTTTACACACTTCGCTGTCCGCGAAGGACTCTCTGATCGCTCATCAGGTCAGCGTTGGCTGTGGTGGATGACCGACCATCCTTGCGGGAAATATCTAGCGCTGAGACCGTATATTATGGTTCATGTGGCTACGTTCTTTCGGATTTTCTGTCTTTGCGGTATATGTATGAGTGTCTGGTGGTGTTTAATCAATATTTCCTGTGGCACGTTTTCTGATGCAGCAGCATTTGCAGAGTATTGTGACATCTTCAAGATAAAATTGTTCAAATGTGTGTGAATTGCTAAGGAACCAAACCGCTCCGGTCATCGGTCCGTAGCCTTACACACTACTTAAACCAACTTAAACTTACACTAAGGACAACAGAACACCCTTGCCCGAGGGAGGACTCGAACCTCCGACGAAGGCAGCCGCACGAACCCTGGCAAGACGCCTTAGACCGCTGTTCAAGATCCGTATGTGACAATATTCTGCACATTGCTTGAACAACAGGTTTAAAAAATGCTCCTGAAGCAGTTCATGTTCAACGACAAGTGGTATCCGTGTGCCACATGGAAAGTGAGCCAGAAAGGAGGAGGAAAGCTGAGGGTTTTCCTCACATGACAGGAGGTGCTTAGCACTGCCCTATGGCTGCTGCATATCAAGACCGGAGCGGTGCTGCGAGCCCGGCACATGAGTCCTTCCAGCGGGCACGAATCTGGTGGACAGTGACACGTGATCACCAGATATATTTAATTTGATCTGTGACTGTATAATTACGTGGTTCCTTTCGCTATCGGAATAAAACAAAGTATTGCAACTGTTTAATATCGTCTAAATTTTTTAAATACCTGTATCGATTTCGAGGCGTGTTGTAATTTCAGAAATAAATAAACAGTATTCTGTGTTAGCCTACCGCAGTGAGGTCCTCCCAGTCCAGCGACTCGACACAGACTGAATGAATTTCCCACCTATTTTCCCCAGGCCGCCATCTTCAATTATGTCACAGGAGTCGAGGGGGAGGGGAGGGGGTTGGGAGTTCCTTGGGGTGGGGGGGGGGTGACCCATGTGCTGGCTTGGGAAAACCCATGATATCATCAGGGAGTGGAGGTAGTTAATTGATCAGTTAATTAATTTGCATAATTAATTTGATATAAATTTGCTATAAAAAGTGCGTCAGAACCCTCTTTTTCCTACTAGTCCCATCGTCACGGTGTGTGGAGCCGTTAGATAGACCAGACCAAGGCTGTTACTGATCAATAGAACTCTTGGCGGTACAACGGTGTAACGGTCATTCTGCGTCATCGTGTTTTGTCTGCTTCTCACGTGACACTGTAGTGGTGCCATTCTCCAGCAGACCAATGCTTGTCCACACATGGCGTGATGTCGAGGTACTCCGGTGACCAGCAAGGTCCCCATATCTGTCACCATTAGAACATTTGCAGGGAACTGAGTCGAAGTCGACAAGGTTTAAAACTTTCATCGTCTCATTGTCCTTACCCAGACTAATGAGCAATTAAATACTTTTATGTTTACTTTTTAAAGTTAGTAAACACTGAGACTGGTCCCAGCAATAGTATTAGTCTAGAGGAAGACCAAAACGAAAATGGTCCAAAAATGGTTTTGGAATTTCTTGAGCTAACAATCTAAAAAGGAAAAAGATTTCCGTTTTGACGTCAACCGTAGCTACTCCCAGTTTCTTTGGTAAAAAAGCAGTCTTCCTTTTCATTATCAACGGCATCTTATTTCTCTCCCGACTTACAAAAGTTTTAGGGATCCATTTTATCGAGACCGCCATAAACGTAAAGTATTAGTTACTCGTAAATGGTCACCTGATCAGCGCATCATCTTGTCTTCTTGTACTCTGATCAACATATTAGAGCAATTGCTTTAGATTATTTGATGACGTGTTCATATGACCTGGAGTATGATTAGATTCATGATATCCATGAAGGAGGTTGCTTTCCTCACTTGTCTTCTTTTCTGTTAACATTTGGTAAATCCATTCAAGAGTAACACGGAGAAATGACCGATTACAAATGTAGAATTCTTCTTACACGTGAATGTCTGGTAAAGTGATCTTTGCTGATCGTATGAGCGATTGTGTAAGAGAGTAAAAATCTGTTGTGTCATTTTATTAGACTAGTTGGTATCTACGTAACTTTTAGGTAAGAGATATTCATATCATAGAGAGATTCTGTGTGGGAGATGCGAGCTGTGTATTGTCATTTCGTTTTGTGTTCTGCATAATCTAATCTCGTGTATCTCAAATATTTAGGAATGAGCAATTTAAGCAATTCAACTTCAATCAAACTGTGTGCCTCGTAATTAGGGCAGCAATGTGCCTTGTTAAGGCCTGAGGGAACCACATTGATTTATTGCTGTATTTACAGGAAACGGACGTCAGAAAATTAAAGGATTCCTTCCATTACGTAACACATCCAATGAACTAATTAGCTACATCAACATATAAGATACACTAATCTTTACCAGTCGGTTCCTCCTAATTTAACCGTAGTTCAATGTTGTTGTGCTGCAGTTCCACTCATTCCACTTTTCACTTTTCTGTAACATCATAACTTTTTATCAGCTGTTTCACAAATCGAGTCTTATTGTTATGTTTTTATAGTGTATGATGGCAAGAACTACGCCCCTTACATGAATTCATTAAAGATCACGTAACTCACCTTGAGCAAACAGTAGGTTTGAACAAAAATGACTGACAAGGGACAATGCATCTTGTACAGGGTATAGTATGGACGTATTGGAATAGTTAATGTCGGGTGATGGTTTTAAAGTAATTCACAAAACATGAAAACTCAGTGGAAACGCGTCGATTTACTGGAGGCTAGTTTATCCCAGGGAAGTGTTCGAGTTAACCACCATGGCCGGCGGGGGAGCGGCGAAGTGAAGCGACAATAGGCAACTTAGGGTGACTCAAGCTCTGAGAAAGTGGTAACGGGGCATGGCCTCCAGCTGCCTTAAGATGAGTGGGTGGTTGACCCCCCATTCTGGTGTACCGGGAAGCAGACGGAGAACTTGTACACCTGTTGATAAATGTCCGTCGTCCCGTTTTCAGTGAAACATGCGAGAAAGCCAAAGCTATGGTGGAGCGGTCAACAGAGCTCAAAATATGCGTGTTCATGACTATAGCAACTTCACGCTGGATTCACGGTCTGCAGAGCCTGAAGTAAATCAGGTGAAGAGTGACAGAAAGACATATGCCAGCTTCCGATGGGAACATAGGACCAAGGAATTTGAAGTACTCTCCTGGGAGTCAGAATTCCGAAAAAAAATTATGTTTGTGCAGACGCTAAGCTTATGCGTGGCCTGGGAGGAGCTAAATAGCAAAAGTTGAGAGGAAGGTAAATTTTGTGGAATTTTGTTCACTTCCCAGAGCAGGCATTGGTCAGCATTGGGAAGCGACGCATAAGTAACGCGACTTGTGCTGCAGTTGGAGTAAGTGATGTTGCTGGAGGGGAAACCGAGGTGAAGAGCGCACTGGGAGAAGTCCCCATAGCACTCTTCCGTTCCCAGCTTGCCTAGAGTGCGGACGTGGCGTTCTTTACTCAGCTTGCCTGAGAGAGAGTGAGCATTTCTGCAGTTTAGGACTTAGCAAATGGAACGATTGAGCTTGGGCATAGGAAGTTTTGGTTCAGCTATGTACTGAGCAAGACAGCTAGGAGTGATTAGACGAGCGCAGCCTTGCAGCACCATGAGGTCGGCCGACATCACACAACGACGCCGCTCCGCCACGCTGTATTCGGTAATAGACACGAATTTGGTGGCTCTTTTTGTCCTGTGCACAGTTCAGCTACAGACAACTTCCATTTGTTTTTGATGTTAGTTTTTATATGATTTGTTTCTCTGTGCTGTATTTTTATTTCATGGTGTGTGTGAATCTAAGTGTAATTATTGCTTATGAGGGAAATTCCATCCCAAACTCGCCTCAAATTTGGTGGTAAGATGGCACGTCAAAAACTGAAAGCAGAGCAAGCGTTGAAACAGGAAGAAGGTGTACCGAACTGCGAAAAAAGGAACAAAATAAAAACAATGAACAGTCCAAGATAATTATATATAACATAGAGGATTCTAATAACCAAGGCGTCTTGGTTGTCTGGACTCCGAAGTGAGAGATCCGTGTTCAAGTCTCCCTTGACCATAGTTTTTTTTTAAAAGAAAATTATGAACTGTCCGTCCTGTCATTCATGTGTCCATTTGCACATTTGCGACAGCGAGGTGTAAGGAAGAGACCTCCGAACGTACGTACCTCCTATTTGTTCTACACAAGTATCACATGTTGTGACTCTTGCGTTCCGTTTTGGAAGTTTCGACTCGTAACTTTCTTTGTTGTAACATTGTTCAGATCCGTTTACTTGTTGTTTTCATTTCTGTGAGAGGTCTACGCGGGATCTCACCTGCCGTCACAATTCATCACACCTACTTACGCAGTAATGTTTTCTTACCGCATGACTCTTATTCTATAATCATCTTGTAGTATGACCGTTGCCGAGATTATAGACAGAGAACTGACATCATTGTCCGGAGGGAAAGTTTACAGTTTTATGGAAAAAAAACTGGGCACGAAGGAGATTTGAACACGAATATCAACACCATGATCACACATCTACCACATTGCGCTTCTTGCACTGTATTCGACGTTGCTTTCACTGTTTCTATTTTGCTTCTTCTTTCACAGTTCAGTACACCTTCTTCTTCTTTCCATGCATATGTTCAGTTTTTGACTGGCTGTCCATTAGGTCATTTTACCACTAAATCTGAGGGGATGTGGAGTTGGGTTTCCCTTGTTAGAAACTACTATTTTACGATGCCGCAAAGCGACTCGGTAAAGCACCAGGACACAGAGGAATTGAAGACATTAGCTGTCAGTTGGCACTGATCTGTATCAATGGGGAAAGTTGAAAATTTATGCTGGACCTGGTATCAAACCCAGGTCTCTTGCTTACAAGGCAGCTGTGCTGACCACAATGCCATCGGCACACAATGGCCACCAAAATCGGCTCCTGTCAGATACAAATTCTTAACTTACGCCACACACTACTGATTTAGTGCCCCTGTTCATTAGCCTCATACTCGCGGCATCTGGCCAATTCCCTAAGAGTTCTAGCTTGGTGTGCATCTGCACTGAAGGGACGGTTGGCCGTTATAGTCTTAACTACACACATAAAAAAAAAAGGTTTTGCATCACCTCTGTTCCGAGAGTTCCGGAAACTGTACGGAAAATTGGAATAGAGATCAACATACACGTCATTTCCACCCTTTTTATTGCTCATGAAAACCATACATTGCATGTTGTACCACCATACAGCGAGACCTTCAAAGGTGGTGGTCCAGATTGCTGTACACACCGGTACCTCTAATACCGAGTAGCACGTCCTCTTGCATTGATGGATGCCTGTATTCGTCGTGGCATACTATCCACAAGTTCACCAAGGCACTGTTGTTCCAGATTGTCCCACTCCTCAACTGCGATTCGGCGTAGATCCCTCAGAGTGGTTGGTGGGTCACGTCCTCCATAAACAGCTCTTTTCAATTTATCCCAGGCTTGTTCGATAGGGTTCATGTCTGGAAAACATGCTGGCCACTCTAGTCGAGCGATGTCGTTATCCTGAAGGTTCGCAAGATGGGGGCGTGAATTGTCGTCCATGAAGACGAATGCCTCGCCAATATGCTGCCGATATGGTTGCACTATCGGTCGGAGGGTAGCATTCACGTATCGTACAGCCATTACGGTGCCTTCCATGACCACCAACGGCGTACATCGGCCCCACATAATGCCATCCCAAAACAGCAGGGAAACTCCACCTTGCTGCACTCGCTGGATATTGTGTCTAAGGCGTTCAGCCTGACTAGGTTGCCTCCACAGACGTCTGGTTGAAGGCATATGCGACACTCATCAGTGAAGAGAACGCGAAGCAAATTCTGAGCCGTCCATTCGGCATGTTGTTGGGCCCTTCTGTACCGCGCTGCGTGGTGTCGTAGTTGCAAAGATGGACCTCACCATTTATGTCTGAAGTGAAGTTGCGCATCATGCAGCCTATTGCGCACAGTTTGAGTCGTAACACGACGTCCTGTGGCTGCAAGAAAAGCATTATTCAATATGGTGGCGTTGCTATCAGGATTCCTCCGAGCCATAATGCATAGGTAGCGGTCATCCACTGCAGTAGTAGCCCTTGGGCGGATTGAGTGACGCGTGTCATCGACAGTCCATGTCCGAACAACATCGCTTTGGTTCACTCCGAGACGCCCGGACACTCTACTATTTGAGAGCTCTTCCTGGAGCGATCGAACCGCGGTATTGACCGTCTAGGCATGGTTGAACTACAGACAACATAAGCCGTGTACGTCATTCCTGGTGGCATGACTGGAACTGATCGGCTGTGCGACCCTCTCCGTCTAATATGTGCTGTTCATGCATGGTTGTTTACATCCTTGGGCGGGTTTAGTGACGTCTCTGAGAAGTCAAACGGACTGTGTGATACAGTACCTACAGTCAACGTCTATCTTCAGGAGTTCTGGGAACCAGGGTGATGCAGAACGTTTTTGATGTGTTTATATGTGTTGTGTCTGTTCTTTCCTACATGTCCAAAAGAACAGATAACACGTATGTAACCAGTAACGCACGTTAACGGGGAATGTAAGAAGGCACTCGGTACGAAACTGCACAACTGCTTCTACCAGAGTCATATTGTAGTTGCACAAAACAGCGAACTGATAACATCCCCCACCCTCCCCCAACTATTTACAATGCTCACCTGTCAGCCATTTTGTAATTTTGGTCCGGGTGCAGGGGTTTGAAATACTCGTCCTACTTATCTCTGGTTCTGAGTACGGCTCTCCAGTAGCTTTGCGACGTAATGACAGTAGCCGTCTGTTTGGTCGCAACTGATGGACGATATACGGCCGTGTCGGTGATAGCTGACAGTAATGCCCGCAGCTGTTACCCAGCGCTGACTCAGCCTTTGTCTTCCGGATACGTATTGTTTAGCAGGCCAGAGGATCAACAGCGGCCGCGACCTAACGCAGGCCGGCAGCTTACGCCATCCTGCCACCGCAACCGGCGATGATCCCTCGCCTCTGACCTGATACCTCGATCCACGTGGACGGTCCACTTCGGCTGCTGCACAATACTACTGAAGTCTCGATTTCTCGCCACTTTACCTTCGAAATCAGCGTGAAAGGAAAAGTGTCTTTATTGACCAACAAGATACTTCACTCTCACAAGCAATAAGTAAAAAAAATTCATTTTTTACTTTTTCTTGTCGAGTCGTCAGTTTTTTGACGGGACCCGCCACAAATTCCTATCCTATCAAACCTCCTCATCCTAGACTAGCATTCACCTGCGTTCTCAATTAAAGGTTGAATATACTGCGACTTCTGTGTTCGTATATAAAGTTTTGATTCTCTACGCCTACTTCTAGAATCACGAACGTTATTCCCTGATCTTTTAATACAGCCGGCCGGTGCGACCGCTACGGTCGTAGGTTCGAATCCTGCCTCGGGTATGGATGTGTGTGATGTCCTTAGGTTGGTTAGGTTTAAGTAGTTCTAAGTTCTAGGTGACTGATGACCTCAGAAGTTAAGTCCCATAGTGCTCAGGGCCATTTGAACCATGTTTTTGTTTTAATACACGTGCTACCATCCTGTCCCTTCTTTTTGTCAATGTTTTGCCTATGTTACTTTCTCGCAGATTCTGATTGGAACCTTCTCATTCCCTGTCAATGTCAATTAAATTCAGCAACAGCGGTGTAACTTAAGGTGTTATTTTATCTTGAAGGCTACCAGTTTCGGCATTTCGCTACGCCATCTTCAGGCCCCATAGGAATCTCTCCAAATAAAATATAGAGCCATAAGTCTCTGGATGTCGTGAATTTAATCGTTACACTAGTGCTTCATTCGAAGACTTCGTAGCAAGAATCAAGTCCTCGAATAAAGCCTGGGGCCTGAAGGTGGCATAGTGAAATGCCAAAACTGGTAGCCTTCAAAATAAATAAAATAACACCTTAATTTGCAAGGCTGTTAGTGAATTTCATTGTCATTGACAATTACTTAACCCTGCGATGTGCGTTGTCCATGATGGACCAACAGAGGCTTCTCATTCCTTGTCAATTCACCTAATTTTCGAAGTCCTTCTTTACCACCACTTCTCAAATACTTGTATTCTCTTTTTTATGGTTGTCCCAGAGTCCACGATTCACTACCATATACTGCTGTGCTCCAAACGTGTTTGATACTTGTATACTTTTCTTGGTCAGAAACGCACTTTTTGCCAATGCTGGTCTGCATTTTACTCCTCCTTGCTCCGACCATCATGGTTTATTTTGTTGCCTAGTTACCAGAATTCCTTAATGTCGTCTACTCCGTGGTTCCCTGTTCTAATGTTAAATTTCTCGGTGTTCTCATTTCTGCTACTTCTCATTACTTTCGTCTTCCTTCGAATTGCTCTCAATCCATATTCGGTACTCATTAGACCATTCCAGCCAACAGATCCTGTAATTCTTCTTCACGTTCAATGACGATAGCAGTGTCATCAGCAAATGCTGTTACTGATGTCCTTCTACTTTGAATATAACCCCCACTCTTGTACCTTTCTTTTATTTCCGACATTGCTTTGCTTGATGTATAGACCGAACAGTCTTACACCGTTATTAATCCGTGCACTTCGTCCTTGGTTGTTATTGTTCCCTATTGGTTTCTGTACATGCTGAATATTACCCGACTTTCTCCTATTTTTCTCAGACTTTCCAACATCTTGCACCTGTCTAAAGCTTTTTCCAGATCGACAATTCGTATGAACGTGATTTCTCTTCAGTTTTGCTTCCATTATCACACATCAGAATTGCCTCTCTAGTGCCTTTAACTTCCCTAAACCCAAAACGATCCTCGTTTAACATACCCTCTATTTCTTTGGTTTGTTTGTATGTATGTTCTTGTTACGAACTAGGATCCATGCACTGTTAAGGTGATTGTGCTATAATTCTCGCACTCGTCTGCTCTTGCAATCTTGGGAATTGTGTGGTTGATACGGTATATCGCCGATTTGTTGCAATTTCCCCCAATCGTTTTAGAAATTCCGATCGAATGTTACCTATCCCTTCTGCCTTGTTTGATCTTAAACCTTCCAAAGAGCTTTTAAATTCTGATTCCAACACTGGAACCCCCCATCTCTTCCATACCAACTCCTGTTTCTTCTCCAAATTATATTTCTTTAGGGAAGTGGAATGCGTTTAGAGACTGTGATATGACTTTCGAAGTGGTAGAGAGCAAATATCAGTCGTCGTTTCCGTTCTAGCTTACTTAATGCAGATCCAGATTTCAGCTAACAACTAGCAGTATTTCAGAGTTGTTATGCATGTCCGCAGCTCGTGGTCTCGCGGTAGCGTTCTCGCTTCCCGAGCCCGGGGTCCCGGGTTCGATTCCCGGCGGGGTCAGGGATTTTTCACCTGCCTCGTGATGACTGGGTGTTTGTGTCGTCTTCATCATCATCATCAATCATCCCCATTACGGTCGGAGGAAGGCAATGGCAAACCACCTCCACTAGGACCTTGCCTAGTATGGCGGCGCGGGTCTCCCGCGTCGCTCCCCTACGCTCGGTAAACGGAGTATGGGACTCATCATCATCATCATGCATGCTCTAGTACGTCTACATCTCGTGTTTGGCCTGCTGTCACATTTAATTAAAGGCTTGATGTTCTTAATCAACTGTAAATTGAAATCTGCAATAAGGATATGCGGTAAGGGGGGAGTTGTGGCGCGCTGAACATATTCTAAGTTGGGACTTGGCGTGGCCGCACTGGCCGCTCGGCAAGACGGGGCTCGCCAGCGACCGCGTGGTGCCGTGCGTTACCCGCAGCAAGAGGGGTGGCTGGGAATTCCATGTTGACGCTGTGTCGCGGAATGGGCTTTGCGTCGATGAAGGAGATCTGTAAGCCGCAGAGTGCCAATGGAGGTGGACTCTGTGAAACCATAATGGCAGACATTACACAGCTCATGTAGAAATTAATAATAGCCAGAAGAATCATGATACCTTAAAAATAAATATGTACATTACCATTATTTGCACGACGATTCCGATGGTCTAAGAAGATTTCCAATGTTTATTAGTTAAATGTGTAGTTCAAAAAAAAAAATGCTTCAAATGGCTCTGAGCACTATGGGACTTAACATCTTAGGTCATCAGTCCCCTAGAACTTAGAACTACTTAAACCTAACCAACCTAAGGACATCACACACATCCATGCCCGAGGCAGGATTCGAACCTGCGACCGTAGCAGTCCCGCGGTTCCGGACTGAAGCGCCTAGAACCGCACGGCCACCACGGCCGGCTAATGTTTAGTCTCTGACTGTAAATTATACAAGTAACACCCAGCAACAAATTTCCAAAATTTTGTCAAACGACATGTCTTTAGACAGCTATTAGTGTAAACCTAAATTGGTATGAATTACAGGCTTGTAACCTGAATAATACATGAGTTATTGGAGGTCAAAGTGGTCGATTACTATTAATAGCGTCAGGCCATAAGTGTTTGCTCGGAGCACTATGGGACTTAACTTCTGACGCCGCCAGTCCCCTAGAAATTAGAACTACTTAAACCTAACTAACCTAAGGACATCACACACATCCATGCCCGAGGCAGGATTCGAACCAGCGACCGTAGCGGTCGCGCGGTTCCAGACTGTAGCGCCTAGAACAGCCCGGCCACTCCAGCCGGCTGCCGTAAGTGTTCCACAGTTACACGAAAAAACCGTAGCAGCATGCGTATCAATATACTTATTCGTCTGTGTCTTTGTTTATATCCGATAATACTATTCATGAAGAAGTTGATCAAATATTTACCGTGTTTTAGAAAGCACAGAGATATTAGGCTGCTGGCCTAATTTTGCTTCTATTCTTTTTATATAAGTTTATTTAATTTGTTTATATATTTAATAATGTGTGCTAGAGCGTGTTTATGGTCCATCCATAGGAATATTTATTTAATTTCAAGTTATTTAAATGTAAATCCAGTATTTAGAATGTGTTGCATTATGTTTGTGAGTGTGCGTTGGCTAGAAGACATGGCGGGAGCGCTCTACCCAATCACAGTGATCGTTTCCAAAAAGGACAAGTGGATAGACGCATGGAGGTTGGGGAGGAGCATCGCTTCCGGAGATGACACGGGGGAGTTCGGAACAGTGCGGCGTGAAGGGCAGAAGGACAGTCACACAGCACGGGAGAGGACATGAGAGAGCGCTGGACACTACGGCGAGACGGACGCACGAGTCGCGGGGAGGACTTCGAGAGTGGAGCAGTTCGTGCGTCGTGGCGGGAGACAGAAATATTTCGTTGTGCCGACTTGTGCACGTGTGAGACTTCCGTGGCTTCGGCAGTCAAGACGTAGTATACGTTTAGAAGTGAATATCTCACGAGCCATGTTATTGTTCATAACTAATTACGTGAAGTATGAATCTATTGTTTCCCTGTTATTCAACCTATATTTTATTCAATTGCTGGACGATCGACACCAATAAGTGTGTTACAGTAATAAAGGTCATTTTTAAAGGTACTTCTCTATCGTCCTCATCATTTAAAACCATTAAAATAGTACCTGCATAATTTATTTAGCTGCAATCTTTCTTGTGTAAGCGTTTACGTTACGTTCAAAATTCGCAATTGCCGAGTGATAGGAACCTTCTAACATTCGATTCTTGTGTACATTCATATTGTATACCGTAAACTCAGCAGTATTTGGCTTGGAAACCAACCAAAACTTTTAATATTTCAACTCTGAGTCACAGGGTTCGCAGTTGAGTGCCACACCACCATTTCATTTTTATTTGAAAGCGCACAAGGACTTTGGGACCAAACTGCTGAGGCCATCGGTCCCTAGGCTAACACACTACCTAATCTAACTTACACTAACTTACGCTAAGGACAACACACCCACCCATGCCCGAGGGATGACTTAAAACTCTGACGGGGGAAGCCTCCTCAACCGTCACAAGACGACCGAGACCGTACGTCTACCCCGAACGGCCTAATTAACTGTGACACGATTCCAAACACGTGTAGACGTAGTAGGGAATATATAAAAACTCTGAAATGCTGTAATGATAAAGGCTAGCTGCTAGTCGAAATCTGGATCTGCTTTAATGCGCACGGACGTGACCAATGATTACTACTCTGTACCATTTTGAAAGTTTCTTCTCCTATGACGTCATCAGGTAAGTCCACCAACCTCATCGAGGGCCTCAGTGTACTGTTTGCACGTATCTGCTTCCTCCTGTGCGTTCTGCATTTAAGAGTGAAATTTCTGTTGCGCTGTTTATGTTACCCAACTTTCGTTTAATTTCACCAATTGTTGTTTTGATTTTTATACAAGCTGTGTCAGCCCTCCCGACAACCATTTCTTTTTAGATTTCTTCAAATTTTTTATTTGTCCATTTCGCCCTCTCTTCCCCACACTTCCTATTTATTTTATTACTAAGTGCTTGTATTTCAGGATTTCTGAAATATTTTCGTACTTCTTCTCCCGTCGGTCAGCTGAAGTATCTCTTCTATTACCCATGGTTTTCTCGCAGTTACCTTCCTTGTACCTATGTTTTTCTTTCAACTTCTGTGGCTGCCCTTTTTAGAGAAGTCCATTCCTCTTCACCTGAACTTGCTGCTGAGCTATTCATTATCGCAGTATGTGTAGCCTCGGAGAACTTCTAGCATATCTATTTCTTATTATTTCCTTATCGCACTTCCTTGTGCATTGATTCATTCTGAATAGTCTGTTCAGCTTCAACCCGTAAGTACGCTACCGTTAAATCCGCAGCACAAACGGCTGTGTTTGGAGTGGTGCCGTGACTGGGAAGCATGGACTGCCGATGGATGGTGTCGTATTGTGCTCAGCGGTGAAGCGCGGTTTTGAGCGACCGCAGATAACCATCGTCGGCGTTTATGGCGACCTTCTCGGCAGGGACCCAGTTCTACGAACGTGTTGGAGAGGCACAGCCTTGTTACTCCTGGCTTCATCCTGCGCGGAGCCATCGGGTATGCCTGGTGATGATTGAGGCAGCTGTGCCGGAGCAATGGTACGTCACGGACATCCTGTGTCCTCAGGCGTATCTCTCATGCGGCAATATCGTGGTGGCGTTTTTCAACATGTTAATGCTCATCCGCAGATGGCACATGTCTCTATACACTGCCTGCTTGATGGTGAAGTACTCCAGTCGCTAGCAAGATACCCAAATATCTCAGATAGAACGTATGGAAGCAGCTCGGACGCTAGCTCCATCCCAGTCCGGTAGCCAGGATATCAAGGACAGGTTATAGGATAAATGGACGGCCCTGATATTGTCAAAAGTCATTTCGCGAGCTAACACTCACGAAAAACTTTCCATAAACTGCCTCTTCAATTCATAAAAAGAAAAAAAGTCGGCCTCGTTTATAAACATATATCAAATTTAATCCAAGCTAAAAATTTAAAAAAAATGCATAACGCTTGGCCATCTTACCCGAGTATCAGGATTAGATGGCCAGACATGTAAGGCATAGATGGTCAACGGACAAAACACTTTAAAATCAAAGGGAATATCATAAACTTTTAACAATTCAAACATGTTTTATTGAATCTGTTGATGGTAACTTTTTGAAATAAAGATATTAATTTTAAGTAAATTATAACTAAAACAGAATCCCATTTATAAACTCATTTTACAATTCTTGAATTTTTTAACATTTTTTATAAATTCGTTCGAACATACTACTTATACATAGACCCAAATATTAATTTTTTCTGCAGATTCGGATAAGTTTTGTTTGTTTTGTGGTAAAATTCTAATTCCTCTCTCTCAAACCCCACCCTATGGGGAGAGAGGGAGAGTTTTAGTTTTAGAGAAACAAAATTTATTTAGTAAATAAGTATTTTCATGTATCCGCAACCATTTTCTACGCAAAAATGAGATCATGGATTTTCCGGCGCCAACTACCAAGAACCAAAACAAATGTTTAAGAGAAAGTGTACGTAGTGTTTTATGTATAATCTGATTCTGTAATAAAAAATGGTGGTTCCCATGTGAAATTTTAAAGTTTCCTCCCGCCCCACTCCGCAGAGGGTTGGTGTGGCGGGCTAATTTAGCACCAGCAGATGACCTCCTCGAAAATAATCAACTTTGGATTCTACATATTTTTTTCGTGTGAAGCTTATTTTTCGAATTATTCTGGTTTGTCAACTTAAAATTTACACCCTGTATAACACGTTTATTTACTGCCTTCTATGCCGATGATGGTATGTCCATCTCTCCCGATCATCAGAGAGAGACGGCCATAGCGTGTCATCAAACATGGTGTAAAATTGTTGCATTAATTTGTTCTGCAAGCGGTGCTGCTATTCAAGACCATAAAAGTGGGTTAAAACCTGTGAGCTGTCTGAGGAAGTTAACCTTGCATTACTGCGCAACTGTTTCACCATGTATCCCGCCTAGCTTAGCAAATTCCCAACCAGACTAACATTAATTGTAATCTTTTAATAGTCATACGACAACCCTTATATATATATATATATATATATATATATATATATATATATATATATATATATATATATATATATATAAAGAAATAAATCAGTTTATATTTGGAAATTTATTTTGACATTGATCATTGATCATTGAAATTTCAGCATATTAAATTTGATTTATAACTGAACTGGTGCCTTATTTAGGATTGTGAAAATGTGAGTTTGTAATCTTACAGAACACATCAAATATGGAACCAAGATTGGGAGACTGCATACAACACTGCATTCATAAAATAACACACGAAGAACGTTGAAACATATGCAAGAGGAAATTAACCACAACCAACCGATTCAATTTTCACCCAAAGAAGTTACATTCGTAGCGCAATCCTGTCCGTCATGTAATTACCACACACTGGTATACTAAATTCATACTAACTCTCTGTGAAATCTTCCCGAAAAGAATAGCTGAGGGCTACTTTGATGATAACACCACATGCTTCACGTGGTCAACTTGGTTTACACAAAGAGTGTAACTCCACAGTAATTTTGATAATTAAAATAAATTAGATCGAAAAGCAATTTACAAAAGAAAACCTCGAACTGGTTACTATCGTCTCACTACTAACCTGATGGGTCAAACAATTGTATAAGCACGTGGTACTGGTCTCAGAAAGTACACCCCAGGTAGGTTGAACATAAGGAAAACTTCCTATATTGAAAAATATTGTTCAGACGAGACGTTATAATCTCACGCACATTCGCATTTAAGACTGATGATCGTAGTTAGAGTTACTGATCAACACGTGGTTCCACTTTACTCACAAAGTAGTGACAAAGCAACTACCGGAATATATTCTGAACTTCACATTCGAATTACACTGCGTTGCAATTTAAGATGACATTAGATATTTTAGAGCTAAACCGGAAATAAAGGTGATTAAATTTTCAGTTAGGCTGAACTTAAGAAATCCATTGTCCTGCGGACTTAGCAGACACGCGCTTAGCCAGAGATCTTACCACTTCAGACGCTCGCCGCGGGCAGACTGACCTGGGCTCCTACCAAGGGTGCTTCCGTATACAAAACGGAAGTGACCAGAGAGGCAGCTTCCTATACCAACATGACAAAAGAAGTGTCTTTGCTTTTAGAAAGCGTAGCTACCTGTTCCGACGTTGGTCCAACTGTTCTCTAGGCAGACAGGCTTGTCTGCTACCATCTGGCATGCAACTAGAAATACATTTGCTCATTCATCCTCTCACACAGAAGGGAAGGGGGATGACAGTATCTTATCATATACAGTATATAAAAGAAAGCGCATGTAGGTTCCGTATGAGACTGTGTGATATGAATTACATATAAACTGTGTTTTAAAGTGTAATAGTGTGACAGATCGTTGTTGTTTATGTGTAAAAGTAACACGTTTCACTGCTCAGTCTCCTCCCAGACAGTCATAAACACCTCAGTAAATTTGGAAGAGGAATTTTTGCCGTAAATGACAACAGATTAAAGAAATTAACATGAAAGGAATCCAACAGAGACCTTTCAATGGTGGACACAGATTTAAGCAAAACAAACGTACCAGTATGCAGTTGGACGTAAAAGACTCTAAAACTCAAGTATCCGTCGCTACTCAGAGGCTAAATTATGTTCATATCGGAAGGTTATGACATACTCCATAATTTCATTGTATACTGCAAATTAAATCTCACTGAAATTACTTACCTTTAGTTTGCAATAAAGAGTCATTCGGAGCAGCAACAGTCACTCACAGTACTAATTAACCAGCAATTGACCGCCAGCGCAGTACAGCAGATCGTGGAAGAACTACAGACGTTGGCCATCTGTCCGAAATTTGCATTAACAGTTGTGGGCCAGCTTTGCTCAGGAGAGGATACAACGACTTTAAGACACCCTTCCCGAAAGAATCAGAACATGAATTGGGACCAGAGAGGGTGCAACGTCATACTGATTAGAGGGCTCATACTGCAAAATTCTCTCTAAATTTGACTCCATTTTGTTTAATTTTACATCACATAGAACGCAACGGGTGAATTTTAATTTCGTTTCAGCCGTCCCTTCTGGTGCAGCGTTCTTTTCTTTCTTTCTTTTTCCTCATGTTATGTTATGTTATGTTAACCGGGGACCTAGAAACGATGGAGAGGCTCAGTCCTCGCCACAGTCGCAGTGGTCCACAACCTCACGACGACTACCGCAGTCCACCCTTCCGCCGGCCCACACCGAACCCAGGGTTTTTGTGCGCTTCGGCCCCCGGTGGACCCCCCAGGGTACGTCTCACACCAGACGAGTGTAACCCCTACGTTTGCGTGGTAGAGTAATGGCGGTGTACACGTATGTGGAGAACTTGTTTGCGCAGCAATCGCTGACATAGTGTAGCTGAGGCGGAATTAGGTGAACCAGCCCGCATTCGCCGAGGCAGATGGAAAACCGCCTAAAAACCATCCACAGACTGGCCGGCTCACCGGATCTCGTATATGTAGTGCGTATAAAAGATAGTACCTCATAGTTGCATGTGCTTGGATGCTGAACAACACAGCAGAAACACCCGTACCCGTCACAACGAAATCTTTTCTGTCTCACTCAATCGTTCAGCCATCTACTCGAAGTCCTTCACAGTACCAGGAACCCAGCTTTGGAACAACATCTTGCATTATGTTAGGAAACTAAATAACATCTCCAGCTTCAAAAGACAGGTAAAGGAATATCTACTAAAGCAACAATAAGACTTCCATTGTCCCTGTACGCAATCATTACCTTTGTACAACCTTCTTTCCAACCTGCCTCATTTTCCTGTATTCTTAGCCGATGTAATCTCCTTAAATTTTCTTTTCCCAGAACTCGCTATCTCAGAAAACATCTATATTTATATCCGCCACTATCATTAATGTCAGAATTATTGCCAATATATTACTACTGTTATCACTATTGGTGAATGCAGTTGTACAGGTAGTACCAGTGTTCACTTTGCTAATTCATAGTCAGGATAAATCACACTGCCACTTCAGACACTCAGGTCATTTTAATAGTTGTTATGTCCGCCCTGATAGCTGAGTGGTGCCGGCACGGTAACTCAGCGTGTTCGGTCAGGGGGTTCGCTGCCCTCTGTAATAAAAAAAACTGAGTTAATGGATCAACGACGAACTGAAATAGATGTATTGCGACGTCCGCCCCTAGCAGATACAACGAACGAAAACGAACAAAATGAGAATTTAAAAAAAAAGGGGTCAGGGTGACGGATGGCCGTCCTACATGCCAGGGTTTGATACCCGGCTGACTCGGGGATTTTCTCCGCTCAGGGACTGGATGTTGTGCTGTGTTCCGGTGCGCAGGTCGCCCAATCCGGCGTTGAATGTAATAAGACCTGCACCAAGGCGGCCGGACCTGCCCCGCAAGGGCCCTTGCAGCCAGTGACGCCAAACGCTCATTTCCATTACATTTCCAATAGTAGTTATCAGATAAAAATCGTTATTTTTCACGTAATATGATGTAAAAGTTACTATATATGTGAAACACTGGTCCGTTGTAAGAGAGGGCTTGATAGCCCTAACCAGATCAGGTTAAGCAAATAAAATAAATAAACACAGAAGACATATCCTTATGAAACTGGATGGTTCTTTCGAAAATGTTAACTTCGTTCTCATATATGTAAGTTAAAATTTGTTCCAAATTGGTATTCTTTTATGGAAGATACACTGATCTAAATGGGTTCAAATGGTTCTGAGCACTATGGGACTAAACATCTTAGGTCATCAGTCCCCTAGAACTTAGAACTACTTAAACCTAACTAACCTAAGGACATCACACACATCCATGCCCGAGGCAGGATTCGAACCTGCGACCGTAGCAGTCCCGCGGTTCCGGACTGTAGTGCCTAGAACCGCAAGACCACCGCGGCCGGCGATCTAAATGGGAAAGTCATTTTGTAACACCTTGTGTAATGTCGTACCATTGACTACGTTTTTGAGCATAAAAGCTTACATTATTCCTGTTGTCACAAAACTACAGTCGTTTGTCATAGCTGTGGGTTCTTTTATTGCTCTGGGAGACGGTGATCGGAGCTACAACATGTGAAACGTTAGCACACTTTACTACAAGAATGATAAAAGATTTACTTCACTTTATACAGTCCATTGCCACAGGAGTGCTCCGGATATTTACAGCTGTCCTTAAACAGAAAAGGACGACTTGATGTACTCAATTAGAAATTGTTTTCTTGAAGTACTATTTCAACATTTACAACACTTACATCTGAGACTTCAATAGCGCTGGTGTCCTGACTAAACAATGGTTTACATTAAGTTTCGGGTCGCAGACGGATTACGTCGACTTATTGCCACGATATTTCATCCGACAACCGTTCAGCCATCTTCAGCAGAATGTTTTGCACTTGAGATGGCTAGTTCACATCACTAACTTCATACCAAAAACTGGCACAGAGACGCATGCGCAAAAGAAACCACTTCATGAGATGTCTTTGTCGAGTTTTGCGCCTTCTTCGACTATTGCTCCGTCTATGGCACGAAGACGCATACGGAATGGTGATTTTACATTGAACTCTCTGTTGCAATGTACATTCGCTCGAGTTAAAATGCATACGTCTAAATGAATAAAGCTAACTGTCGCTAGAAATCTCATTAGTCACGAAAGTTTTCTTGCTTAAGGTGTTAAAGAAATCACCGGATCCCACGCCTTACCCAACAGAGAGGTGTCATCTTGATTAATAAATCTCCCAACAATTCTTTTGTAACTCAAAGGCCAAGATTCTTGTGGCTGAATAAGTCATGAAATGTCCTTTGGAGCCACAATGCGCCGCTGTGGCTGACTTACTGGGCGATGATATTGACTGCTCATCAGATGTCACGAACTGGGACAGAGCGAGTCGATGCTCGGCTCTATATTGATCTCCGTGCGATGACGCTGCGTTGCGCGGAGTGGGCGAGAGGTCTGAGGCGTCATGTAACGGACTGCGCGACCCCTCCCGCCGGAGGTTCGAGTCCTCCCTCGGCCATGGGTGTGTGTGTTGTTCTTTGCGTCAGTTAGTTTAAATATTTTCAACATTTCGCGGTCCTGTCAGCAACTGTATAAACATTAATTTTAATTTTAAAACCAACAGCTTCAGTTGCAAAGTTTACCTAGTTTTACCTAGATTTCAGTTGGGATAACCCAACCTTCTTCAGAATAAAAGTAACTATCGTTTGTCCATAGTGGACACTGTCAAGCTAAAACTACAAATCCGTGAATTATCGTCAGAGTCTAACAACGTATCTGAAACTACTTCGGCCCCACTTCACGACCGCGATGCGGCAGCCACGAGTGCCGTACTAGCGGCCGTGAAGTGGGGCCGAAGTAGTTTCAGATACGTTTTTAGACTCTGACGATAATTCACGGATTTGTAGTTTTAGCTTGACAGTGTCCACTATGGACAAACGATAGTCACTTTTATTCTGAAGAAGGTTGGGTTATCCCGACTGAAATCTAGGTAAAGCTTGGTAAACTTTGCAACTGAGGCTGTTGATTTTAAAATTAAAATTAAGTTAGTTTAAGTAGTGTGTAAGTCTAAGGACAGATGACCTCAGTAGTTTGGTCCCTTAGAATTTCACAACCATTTGAACACATTTTGATGACGCTGCAATGCTGAGTGACAGGGTGTGTCTCCAGGAGCGCCTCACATTCGTCGTTGCGGTACTGTAGGGAGATAACACTGATTTCTGTCTCATCGATGTGCGTTGCTTACTTCGGTGAAAATGAAATGTCGTGTGACGAGGGCCTCCCGTTGGGTAGACAGTTCGCATGGTGCAAGTCTTTCGATTTGACGCCACTTCGGCGACTTGCGCGTCGCTGGGGATGAAATGATGATGATTAGGACAACACAACACCCAGTCCCTGAGTGGAGAAATTCTCCTGCCCAGGCGGGAATCGAACCCGGGGCCTTTGGAATGACATTCTGTCGCGCTGACCACTCAGCTACTGGGGCGGACGCTGACTTCGGTGTGGCACTACAATCTTTGGACCACACGACAATCTCAAACTTAGCAGAGGTTGCAAATACCGCTTCAGTTGTAAATTACTTAATTTTCAGACAACCGGTTTCGGACTGTTATAAGCCCATCCTCTTTTTTTCTAGAACCGCTTTTTTTCCGCAGCTGCTTTTTCTTATGTGGGGGAGGGCGGGGAAGGCAGAGTGATCAGGGGTCGTAACCCGAGGCTTGGTCACAGTGTCCCCCTCGTCCGTCAAGGAATCAAGGAATCAGGGATGGGAAGGGGAAATCTTTTGTGGGAATCATTATTTATTTATTTATTTTTATTTACTATTTTTAATACAAAGTTAACATGGTTTTACTTTATACCACAACAAAAATAAATGTATCTAGCACAGCATCGTTCCCTGAGTAAAAAAAAAAAAAAAAAAAAAAAAAAAACCAATATCTCGGCACGTTCCTACACCGAAGTAATGTATATGGGGAAAACGAAAAATACGAGTGCTTCATACAGGATGTAGAAGGGTGTGTCGCTACTCTCCTTGCGCTTCATCATCCAGGTACGTATTCACGTATATCATGGTGATGCTGAGGGAATTAGATTAGGAAATGAGACACTTAAAGTAGTGAAGGAGTTTTGCTATTTAGGAAGTAAAATAACTGATGATGGTCGAAGTAGGGAGGATATAAAATGTAGACTGGCAATGGCAAGGAAAGCGTTTCTGAAGAAGAGAAATTTGTTAACATCGAATATAGATTTATGTATCAGGAAGTCGTTTCTGAAAGTATTTGTTTGGAGTGTAGCCATGTATGGAAGTGAAACATGGACGATAACTAGTTTGGACAAGAAGAGAATAGAAGCTTTTGAAATGTGGTGCTACAGAAGAATGCTGAAGATTAAATGGGTAGATCACATAACTAATGAGGAGGTATTGAATAGGATTGGAGAGAAGAGAAGTTTGTGGCACAACTTGACTAGAAGAAGGGATCGGTTGGTAGGACATGTTTTGAGGCATCAAGGGATCACAAATTTAGCATTGGAGGGCAGCGTGGAGGGTAAAAATCGTAGAGGGAGACCGAGAGATGAGTACACTAAGCAGATTCAGAAGGATGTGGGTTGCAGTAGGTACTGGGAGATGAAGCAGCTTGCACAGGATAGAGTAGCATGGAGAGCTGCATCAAACCAGTCTCAGGACTGAAGACAACAACAACAACATGTTATTCCACCGAGAATCGAACTTAATCTTGTCAGCTCACTCAATGGGTGTCTTCTCCTACCTGCTGATGATCCAGCTGCGTGGAGGGTCGCGTAGGACACTCCCTAAGTAATTAGAAAAATACTGTCTGTATTTTGAGTTCCGTAAGATCTTGCAATGACGTTCTTGTAGGTAGTTCCAAAAGTCGAATACATCTTTAGGTCCATCGTGAAATAAGTAGTGTACCGCATGCGCACGGATCCACGTAACAGCGTTGGTCTTGGCACGCGGGAAATACTGTTGATCCGGAAATAGTAGAAACCGAGGTGTAATGTGTTCCGGAGTCACTCGTAGAAAATACGACAAAATTTGTCGCACCAAGCAACATACGTCTTCTGCCGCGCCACATGTGAGACGGTGTTCGCACGTGTCTGGTATCCCGCAGTATACGCAGAGAGGCGATTCCGCCATGTTTATCTTCTGGAGGCGTGATGGGGTGATCTGTTTACCATTGACTGTGAAATACCATGTGGATCCGACGGCTGTGTCCAGTGTAACCACGTGAATCGTTTTCCACACCACCTTCCAATTAATCTGAGGGCTTTTGGTCTCCACGATGTTTGGTGGGCGCCTCTGCTGTAGGACATGATATATATCCCTCGCCGACGCCTGTTCAGTCGGTGCTACTGCGATACAGACATAGCTGTGTTCAATGTAAAAGTTCACGAAGTAATAGAAGGGTGGGGGTATGTCTTGCGTCGTCAGTGGGGGCATAAGGGAGGGCGGAGCTAAGGACTCCAACAGCAAACCTGTCAAACTTTCCGGATGGTGGTGCCACAGCTTGATGTGTGAGCGGACATACAGGGCCACAGCTCTGTCGTGGACGTGGACTAGACCAAGACCTCCCCTTTCTGGGGGCAGGGTCAGTGACTCATAACTGACTTTGAAGAGCATGCATGTACTGACGTAGGCTCCGAATGCCGCAAATGACGTCGAGCCATCAGTAACGGTATTGGAAGAACACGCGCTATGTGTGGAAGTCGGGATGCGAGGTAAACATTGACGAAGTGTGTCCTTTGGAGAATGTCCAGGGTCCGCAGAAGAAGGTTGAAGATCTGGACCCGAATAAGCGGCGGTAGTTAAGAGCCACAGTGCGCCGTATGTCGTTGTGAAACTCTATTCCGAGACATTTTATAGTGCCACGAAGCTGTAGGGGTTCGACACACGCTGGGGTCAACCCGTCTCCTATGGCCATGGCGACAGATTTGGCGACGTTGAGACAGCTGCCGGAAGCCACACCGTACGTGGTAATCCATTCTAGTGCTCTGTTGACATCGCCGCGATTGCGGAACACGAGGACCAGGGCGTCTGCATATGCTGTACAGCGAAATGTGACGTCACGTAGGGTAAGACCGGTAGGGCTTGACGGAGGCCACAGAGGAGCGGTTCCAGTGCCAGAGCATATAGTAACGTCGTCAAGGGGCAGCCTTGACGCACGGAGCGGAAAATCGCGAGGGACTGCGAGAGACGCCCGTTAACGAGCTCTTTGGAAGTCGCCCCTTGGAGGAGGCGCATCATGACGTCTGTGAATTGCTATGGATATTGCATATGCTGGAGAACGGACGTTAGGTACGCGTGATCCACTCGATCAAAAGTTTGGCTAAAACCTAGCGATGCCAGCGCTCCCGGGATGCGGCGTGCCATGCTGTGTGGATGTTGTAGATATCCCCCAGGGAAGTCTGATCTGACGAGATGACGTAAGGTAGGGTCGGTCGTAGAAGGTTTGCTAACAGTCTGGTGAATGTCTTCATGTCGCAGTTGACGAGTGTTAGCGGGCGGTAATCTTGTATTCGAGCCCCACCTTTAGGTTTGTGAACCGGTATAATTATTTCTTCTACGAAGGTCGCAGGGAGCGGCACCGCAGGGGACATAAGTTCCCGACAGACGTCTGTTAACTTGGGAGCCAGTAAATAATGGAAAGTTCTATAAAACTCCACTGGGAGCTCGTCCGGGCCAGGAGATTTATTCGCCGCTCCTTTACCGATGGCGTCGATAACTTCGTCTTCCGTAATATCGTTCAATAATTCAGTTTGTAAATCCTGTGGGACAACGCCGTAAACCAGTTGTGAGACTGCTGTCACCGTCGTTGGGTCGTACCATTGAGCAGAATAAATTCGTGCGTAATGGTCGAAGAAGGCTGCAGCAACATCGCGTTGTGTGGTGTGATGGCGGCCGTCCTCAGTGGGGATGACGTGGTACATGGTGGGTCGTTCCGTTGCGAGTCTGACTTGTGTTCGCGCTCGGACGATCGTCCCTTCGAGGTGGCGGCGCATATGGGCTACGATCTGTGCTTTCGCACGCTGAACTGTCAACTGTCGTTCCGGTGTGGGTGGCAAGGAGGCGCATTCGCGAAGGACGGTGAAATAAAAATCAAGGGTCTGCCGCCTCCAAGGAGCAGTCTCACGACCATACGTAATAAAGGTTCGCCGTAGGGCCGGCTTGGCGCAGGTTAACCATCAGCTAATCGACGTAGGATACATTGGGAGGCGACGGACGCACAAACTCCACGTGTCTTCGATGGCGCGTCGACAATCCGGAGAAGCGAGATGAGCAAGGTTTAATTTCCAGGGATGTCAGCTAGGCCACACCCGTTGGCGACGAAGGGTGACGGCACGTATATAGGCCTCGTGATCAGAAAAGGCTACTGGCCACACCTCCGCGTCACTCACCGTTGCCGCGAGAGAACGGGAGACGTAAATCCTATCGATGCGACTAGACGAGTGACTCGTGAAATGGGTGTATCCTGGTCTATTTCCTCGAAAATGTTCCCATGTACCTACCAGCTGGAGATCACCGATGAGTGTCCCAAGTTCGGGGCACGGTGAATGGCGTGGCAGCTGATCTTAAGGTGCTTGGGTGCAATTGAAATCGCCCCTTAATATCAAGTCATCGTGCCTACCCTGAAAAAGGAGTGCTATTCCTTCTGCGAAGAAGAGCGATCAGTCACTACGGTGATTCGTTCCGGTAGGGGCGTACACATTGCTAAGGCGGACGCCTTGCGCCGTTACGGCCATTCCTCTAGCGTCGGGGAGATATCGGACTTCGTCCGCCTCGAGGCCCTCTCTGAGGAGAATTGCGACTCCACTGTTAGTTGGCGAGGCGTGGGACACATGAGCCGTATAACCATACATCCCTGGGAAATCGGCGACGAAGACTTCTTGGAGAAAGACAGTGTCAACGTCTGCTGCATTGAGCATGTCTTGGAACAGCGACAACTTCGTACGTGTCCGAATGGTGTTAATGTTGATGGTCGTTAAGCGATAGGTTTTTAGATCATCTCCTGCGGTGGGGGCCGCCGTCAGTGTCGCCGTAAAAGGTGGGGCCTGTGATCTGCTGGCCACGTCCGCGCCGTCGTCTGTTGCTACTCGGGAGGGGCCGAGTTGTGGGAGGAGAGACCCCTCTCCTCATCCACCACAGCGGCCGGAGAATCGTCTTCAATGTCATCCGCCCAAGGTACGTAAGTTAAAGGTGGCTGCGGTAGAACACTTGTGGGCTGAGTGACTAAGGGTGAATCCGCAGTTGTTTCCGGTTGTGTACCAACGGCGGGTAATGTGTTGGCCATCCGTTTGCCCGAGAGAGCAGAATCGGGTTTGTCAAAATCAGACAAAGTGACCGGTGAGGGCGATCTCGTGTCATCCATTTTCCTCGTCTTTTCGTCGGCCGTCCTGTCGTCAACGGGAGAAGACGTCCGCTGGAGGCAATCGTCTGAGGGTGTGCGACGTCGCTTTTAATGTTTTCTCGGTGACCTTTGTTTACGGACGTGGGTTTCTATGTCCGAAAGAGCTTGTGGCTCCCGTATAGCATCCCCCTCAGGTAGAAAGGCAAAGGTCGGTACAACCCTAGCTTCGAGTTCCATTCTCTCGTCCGAATCTTCATGTGGAGTCGATGGGCGGCTTTCTGCAACCTCTATAGACACCGTAATGGTGTTGGTCAATCCAGGACCGGCGACAGGCGCGCATTCTAACGCTTCCTGTCTTCCTGGGGGGTTGTCGTCTGTCATGACAGTCGATCGTGTCACCTCTGCGTAATTGAGGGGGAGGGCCGTGAGCGTAGGAGGTGGCGTCGTGTCATGTAATGGAAGTTGTGTAACCCGACGTTGAATACACGCCGAGCGCACATGACCCTCCTGGCCGCAACCAGAACAAGTACGAGGTTGTCCATCGTACATTACTATTGCTCGACAGCCACCTATGACTAAGTAGAATGGTACATGTTTCTTTAATTCAATTTTCACTTGTCGGACGCCGTTGAGGACCTGGTACGTCTCGAAGGTGTTCCATTTTTCGGCCACGTGACTAATTACCGTCCCTTAAGGGCGGAAAGCTGAGGTAACGACGTCCGGTGGTACTTCGAAAGGGAATTCGAAGACTCTTAGTGTGCGTAATCCTAGTCCAGCGTGGTCAACAGTAACCTCTCCGATGTGACCATCGGAGTGTTTGAACTTGAGAGTGTTCGCGCATCTGTTCACAACTGCGTGACATAACTCGTCATCGAACATCTTGACGTAAACGACGCTACTTGTGATGGATAGGTGGATACCGATGATGTACTGTGTTGGTATTTGAACTTCGTCACGGACTTCAAAGGCTCGTGGTCGTGCGTAGTCGGGCTGGAAGGTGATCTTGATGGTAGCTTTTCTGTACGAATGAGCCATGGCGACTCAGTGTTAACGGACGCGAGTATTAGCTGCGGCGAGGAAGTAAACAAACTAGGCGCGCACGCGACTCTGCGGACGGGACGTAAACAAGACGTCCTCGCCGCTCACCGGTCGAAAGCAGACTTAATCCTCAGGTGTCGTAGCTGTACTGTGGTCCCCGATCGCAGCGTGTACCAGGAGCGGTATGCTGCCTATGAGCGCAGAACAGGGAGTTCTGCCCTCATATGCAGCACACCGCGCCTGGTACACGCTGCGCTCGGGGACCACAGCACAGCTACGACACCTGAGGATGGGCTTATAACAGTCCGAAACCGGTCGTGTAAAAATAAAGTAATTTACAACTGAACCGGTATTTTCTGCATTAATTTTCAGTTGCGCATGTTCTGGAAATACAATTGTTTGTAATCTCAAACTTTCTTCGGTGTCAAAGTATCTATTAATTACTCAGATAGAAAGACTGTTGCTTCCCTATTATTGTAATAGTTGAAAACACGTTTCAGGCAGAAGCTTTCAGGCAGCGACTCCCACGCAGAGGAGGTGGCGTGGGAGAAGCAGAAGGAACCGCAGAGAGAACGTAGGCTCGGCGGCGTGTTTTAAGTATTTAGCCAGCAGGCGGCGTGTCTGGTGGGCGGCGGAGGTGACCGCGGAGCTGCGTGGGCGGCGGCTGGAATCCGCGCCAGGTCGATAAACAGCGGACGCGCCGCGCCGTGAATAAGTGAGCGGTCGGTGCGCCGGCCGATGAATGATGGAGGCGGCCGGCGGCCAGCGCGCACGTGGCCGCCGAGCTCAATAATGCACGCGGCGGGGCTCGAAGCCGGCACCTGCGCGCTCGCGTACCCACACCGGGCGCCGTCACGAAAGTCCCTGGCACGCACGTTTCTGTTTACCTACTGCGTTGTTCCAAAGTATGGCACACTTGTCAAAAGATTCTGAAACCTGGTAATTAACGAAGGCAGGAATGGGTTGTGATTCTGTACGGAGCCTGAATCAATTACTATTGGTTTGCTTTGCAATTTCACTCATTTATTCCAATAAATCATTTTTAAAAACAAGCCAATGACGTCGCAATCTGACTTTTAAGGCACGTAACCACAATTACGGCTGGAGGCCTATAACGCGAAAAATTGCAATTATCTAAACTTTAACAAATACATAAAATACAGACAGAAATAATTTTGGAAAACAAGCCAGTGTGGTCGTAATCAGAATTTTAAACCAAGTAACCACAATCACAGCTGAAGGCCTTTAACGCCAAAATGGCAATTATAAAAAATAGTTACCAAATATGCTGTCAAACAGCGAATGGCATAGCAAAAGTCAATTAAAAAAAATAAAAACATACAACAGATCACCAAACAGTTGAGACAAATGATGGTAACTTAATAATACAATAATAAAATAAAACACAAGGGCCAGTGACAGAGGATGCTCCAGGAATCAACCTCTGAGTAGGTCACACCAAAAACACTTTCGCGAGAAGAGAACGGCAGCCAAGAGTGGCATTCAGATCACAAGACGGTAACTCGGACTAGTGGCAGTCTGACGAGCGACTAATGACAATCTAGGTGAGGCTACCTGACATCCAACCAAACAAATACAAGATGTAAACTTACGCCAATGCCGGAACCGGCGGTCTAGGCCCCGCCCGCAGAGTACTGTGCTTAGAGCGCCCGGAACAAGAAGGAATGACTCGCACCCAACCTACGATCAAGAAGCTGTCAAACTTGGACGCCTCAAAGCACAGTGGCGGCAAGGCGAGGAATTGTACACTTCCGCTACATACGCTAACCCCCGAGGCAGGTAACTGGGGCGTTAGCGGCCACAAGACACAAACATACCGCTCGTTGAACTTAACAGTTTAAGAAGCTGAAAATAGTAAACAGTAATTAGAAGCTCAGGAAGGCTAATCAGATCCACCTTCCACCTGGCTGAATTTCGCCTCGACGACACTACGAGCAGCAACACGAACCCAAATCACTGGAGAATCGCTAGATTTCACAATGGTGGAGGTTTCTCTACGCTAATTGCAATGCACTCAACTTATACATGCAGGATCCGGTTTCGACGAGGTCGTGCACCCTCGTGACTACTGCCCTTCGATCAGTCAGTCCACACGCGCCGCCAGCGGTCCCGGCGTGTTGTCGGTCTGTGCAGACCTCGCTGCTCCTCTGTCCGCAACCGAACTCCACACTCACACCATGAGGTCGCCCCAAAGACAGGGCAGCAGGACTACATATCGAAAGCGCCGCTGCTGCCACTAGCGGACAGGCAACGCTTACGAAACCGAGTGGCGCCAGTGAACACGAGAAGAAGACAAACAATGCGATCATGCCAACTAAACGATACGGTCTGGCAGAAACCTACATACGGCACCAACGCTAACCGCAGCGCGTCTGACGCCACACATGAGAAATCACGCAGTTTTCAGTAAAATTTTGTGTGCCTTACTGATAAAAAAGGAATAGAAGGCCAGCAGACTAGCGCAGGTAAGGCCCAAGGCTTGTGTGCTTTAGTATTGCATTCGCGCCGAACCAGGCGCTTCCCAAAGATGTGCGGCTGTGGCAGTAATGATTTGAACTAGAGGAAGCCAAAGACTTAATAAAAAAGACAGCTCGCTGGCACTGTAGTCTGGTTATAATTACGTCGTGGTTGTTACTTCACATGTTGGAGGCGTCTTCCTCCAATCAGAACGCTCAATGTCACGCCCGAAAGAACAGTTCGCCGTTGCCGAAAAGTCACAACAAATAGTCAGTTCACTTCCAGTTCCTTGCCTGGCTTTTTTTCTTTTTGTATTTGGTTCCCGAATCCTGCGCCCGGCTTCTTATTTTGCATTTCATAGCGCCGCACACTGCATTCCGTGGAGTAAAGACAGTTTGTGGCGTGCGCGAATGGTTTTGACATTGACCGTAGCTATGTGATAACTCTGTAAAGCTGCCATCCCCAGGAGCACAGGCGGTTCAAGCACGGTGGAAGTTCAGTGTGCCCCCTGTTAGGCTTCTGGGGGAGGGCGTATAACTGTGACGGGGAGAAAGCCGCCCATCAAGGGGCGTTCATCTCCAGAATCTCCATCCACAGCACCGACGTCGTCCACCCAGGCGACAGTCTCACCTGGCCTATTCAGTGCAACAATATCAGAGGTGAGTCCATATATATATATATATATATATATATAGTGGTCCATTGATAGTTACCGGGCCAAATATCTCACGAAATAAGCATCAATCGACGAAAAAACTACAAAGAACGAAACTCGACTACCTTGAAGGGGCAAACCAGATGCCGGTATGGTGGCCGCGCTAGACGGCGCTGCCGTAGGTCAAACGGATATCAAATGCGTTTTTTTTAATAAGAACCCCCATTTTTTATTACATACTCGTGTAGTACGTAAAGAAATAAGAATGTTTTAGTTGGACCACTTTTTTCGCTTTGTGACAGATGGCGCTGGAATAGTCACAAACGTATAAGTACGTGGTATCACGAAACATTCCGCCAGTGCTGACGATATTTGGTTCGTGATACATTGTAAGTAGGCTGTTTAGGTTTTCTTATTGGTAACGCCACATAGCGCTCTGTATGAAAAATCACTGGCTGTGCTGTGCGCAGTCTGTGGCTAGTTTGCATTGTTGTCTGCCATTGTAGTGTCGGGCAGCGGCAGCTGGATACTAACAGCGCGTAGCGTTGCGCAGTTGGAGGTGAGCCGCCAGCAGTGGTGGACGTGGGGAGAGAGATGGCGGAGTTTTGAAATTTGTAAGAATTGGTGTCATGAACTGCTATATATATTATGACTAGTGAGGTAAATACATTGTTTGTTCCCTATTAAAATCTTTCATTTGCTAACTATGCCTATCAGTAGTTAGTGCCTTCAGTAGTTTGAATCTTTTATTTAGCTGGCAGTAGTGGCGCTCGCTGTATTGCAGTAGCTTGAGTAACGAAGATTTTTGTGAGGTAAGTGATTTGTGAAACGTATAGGTTAATGCTAGTCAGGGCCATTCTTTCGTAGGGATTTTTGGAAGTCAGATTGCGTTGCGCTAAAAACTATTGTGTGTCAGTTTAAGCACAATCGTGTATAATTGTTCAAAGGGGACGTTTCAACATCACCCGTGTTAAAATGGACGGATTACCAACTGCGGAAAAGATCGATATCGTGTTGATGTATGGCTGTTGTGATCAAAATGCCCAACGGGCGTGTGCTATGTGTGCTGCTCGGTATCCCGCACGACATCATCCAAGTGTCCGGACCGTTCGCCGGATAGTTACGTTATTTAAGGAAACAGAAAGTGTTCAATCACGACCTGCAATATATGGTGATGCCCAAGTAGGTGTTTTAGCTGCTGTCGCGGCTAATCCGCAAATCAATAGCAGACAAATTGCGCGAAAAAATGGAGTATCTCAAAAACGTCGGTGTTGAGAATGCTACATCGACATCGATTGCACCCGTACCAAATTTCTATGTACCAGGAATTGCGACGACTTTGAACGTCGTGTACAGTTCTGCCACTGGGACAAGAGAAATTACGGGACGATGACAGATTTTTTTGCATGCGTTCTATTTAGCGACGAATCGTCATTCACCAACAGTGGTAACGTAAACCGGCATAATATGCAGTATTGGGCAACGGAAAATCCACGGAGGCTGCGACAAGTGGAACATCAGCGACCTTGGCGGGTTAATGAATGTATGGTACGGCATTATGGGAGGAAGGATAATTGGCCCCCATTTTATCGATAGCAATCTAAATGGTGCAATGAATGCTGATTTGATACGTAATGATCTACCGATGTTACTACAAGACGTTTCATTGCATGACAGAATGGCGATGTACTTCCAACATGATGAATGTCCGGCACATAGCTCGCGTGCGGTTGAAGCGGTATTGAATAGCATATTTCATGGCAGGTGGATTGGTCGTCGAAGCATCATACCATGGTCCGCATGTTCACCGCATCTGACGTCCCCGGATTTCTTTCTATGGGGGAAGTTGAGGGAATTTGTGATCGTGATCCACCGACAACGCCTGACAACCAACATGTATCAGCGCATTGTCAATGCGTGTGCGAACATTACGTAAGGTGAACTACTCGCTGTCGAGAGGAATGTCGTTACACGTATTGCCAAATGCATTGAGGTTGACGTACATCATTTTGAGCATTTATTGCATTAATGTGGTATTTACAGGTAATCACGCTGGAACAGCATGCGTTCTCAGAAATGATATGTTAACAATGGTACAAGTTTCACATTGAAACAATCGAAATAAAATGTTCAAACGTACCTACGTTCTGTATTTTAAATTAAAGAACCTACCTGTTACCAAGTGTTCGTCTAAAATTGTGAGCCATATGTTTGTGACGATTACAGCGCCATCTACCACAAAGCGATAAAAGTGGTCCAACTAAAACATTCATATTTCTTTACGTACTTTCCGGGAGCGGAAAGACTTACCTTAGGGGGAAAAAAGGATAGGTATATACTCGCGCGCACACACACACACACACACATATCCATCCATACATACACAGTCTGTCTGTATATATATATATATATATATATATATATATATATATATATATATATATATATATATATATGTGTGTGTGTGTGTGTGTGTGTGTGCGCGAGTAGATACCTATCCTTTTTTCCCCCTAAGGTAAGTCTTTCCGCTCCCGGGATTGAATGACTCCTTACCCTCTCCCTTAAAACCCACATCCTTTCATCTTTCCTTTTCCTTCCCTCTTTCCTGACGAAGCAGCCCCCGGTTGCGAAAGTTCGAAATTCTGTGTGTGTGTTTGTGTGTGGGAGAATGGCAGAAAAGTCCCGGAAAAATATATAAATTGTGTGCGTGTTGTATCCTATGGAAAGGAAAGAGGAAGTGAATGTATCTATGTATGGCATTGTCATATTTGGAGAAGAACTGGAACACCTACGCTGAGACATGCTTCCTGAAGTATACGACATTTTGTCAGAAATATTAAGATACTTGCCTTTGCGATGGTACCTAAAGGCTACTGTTGGTGTAGTGAGTTGCTCTTCGAAACAGCATTCCATACATGGAAATCAGTTGCTTCTTTACCTGCAGTTACTCGCACTTTAAGTACCTGGGTCATGCACGGCTATGTTTAAAAAGAACAGCTCAAAATAGTCATTGTGTCGAGCCGAGCGGGTCTGCGTTCATGCCTCGTAGCTAATTTACTGCAAATAATAACCGGAGCTGTGATCCTTTAGTCGTATGGTCTATGCATTGGATAGAATTGCGAGTTAATAAAATACACAAAAATACAAAGTAAAATTCAAATGAATAATTTAATAAAATATGTTCTATTCTAACGTCTGTAATTGACGTAGACGACAGAGAATTATGTTGAATAATGTTTATTCAAGAAAGGACATTGTAACGTATTATTATGTTTGCGACGCTGCTCATCGGGCCATATAAGTTATCTCGCATTTCTAGCTGCTTCTCTCACACAAATAATGATAAAAATTCAGAAATTCAGGGCCGCCGTCAGCCCAAGCCCTTCCTAACCATTTAGAAAAAACGGAGCTGGAAAATTATTAGTTTAATTACTTTAATAATTTAATTAAAATTACTCAAATTTCTTTAAGCAGCCAGATAAATAGCACTCCATGTCGTGCATGAAGCAACTTGATTAATTCAGGAATGGAAATCAGAGTAAGGGGGTAAGATCGACACCAAAGAATTTATCTTTCACGTAAATTATTTATTGTAACTAAATATTTGGTTGTACATCCTAACTACACATAACTGGTGCCTGACTCAAAATATTTAAGTAAGAATTACGTGAGAATGAAACAGAGCACAATTTAACTACAGCAAGAAGAAACACGGAAGACGTTGGTGGGAGACAATTATACTATCATCTCCTTTGTATTAATACCATTAAAATATTTAAGTGAAATTTGCATTACGATTCTACTCATGTCTATTCTGGTCAAGGGTTCAACCAATATTGAAAGGCTGTGCGATAATTATTTAACATACTAAGTGCGTCTGCTGCTTGCAAACGGCTGATCTAGACCACGTGGTACATTCTGACTCAAACTGTTGTGCTGCTTTATAGAAAGCGTACGAAAGAACGGATATTCTTGTAGAAATTTTAGCTCATTAAACAAGCACACTGTTAAAATAAAGCCTATTGCGGTGCCGTGGTGAACCAGAAGCGTCATTGATTACCAAACACGTGGCACAAAATCGACACACAAAGACAAAAGCAATTTCCACAAAATATGTTGTTGTTGTGGTCTTCAGTCCTGAGACTAGTTTGATGCACCTCTCCATGCTACTCTATCCTGTGCAAGCTTCTGCATCTCCCAGTACCTACTGCAGCCTACATCCTTCTGAATTTGCTTAGTGTATTCATCTCTTGGTCTCCTTCTACGATTTTTACCCTCCGCACTGCCCTCCAATACTAAATTGGTGATCCCTTAATGCCTCAGAACATGTCCTACCAACCGATCCCTTCTTCTGGTCAAGTTGTGCCACAAACTTTTCTTCTCCCCAATCCGATTCAATACTTCCTCATTAGTTAAGTGATCTACCCATCTAATCTTCAGCATTCTTCTGTAGCACCACATTTCGAAAGCTTCTATTCTCTTCATGTTCAAACTAGTTATCGCCCATGTTTCACCTCCATACATGGCTACACTCCATACAAATACTTTCAGAAATGACTTCCTGACACTTAAATCTATAATCGATGTTAACAAATTTCTCTTCTTCAGAAACGCTTTCCTTGCCATTGCCAGTCTACATTTTATATCCTCTCTACTTCGACCATCATCTTCTTTCATGGTTCTTAAACCAAGTGTTAGCTATGATTA
The DNA here is from genome assembly GCF_023897955.1 of Schistocerca gregaria. Taxonomy (NCBI): domain Eukaryota; kingdom Metazoa; phylum Arthropoda; class Insecta; order Orthoptera; family Acrididae; genus Schistocerca; species Schistocerca gregaria. The sequence continues at coordinate 349,592,601 of NC_064927.1, read as the reverse complement.
AGTTGTGCTCTGTGCAGAATTCTACCAGGCGGCTTCCTCTTTCATTTCTTAGGCTCAATCCATATTCACCTACTAAAAATCATATTCACCTACCACAAAATATAAGATTAAAAATCATCATCATCATCATAATTTAAGACTGATTATGCCTTTCAGCGTTCAGTCTGGAACATAACCCCCTTATAAAATTCCTCCATGATCCAATATTCACTGCTAACATTGGTGCCTCTTCTGATGTTAAACCTATTTCTTCAAAATCTTTCTTAACCGAATCCAGGTACCTTCTCCTTGGTCTGCCACAACTCCTCCTACCCTCTAGTGTTAAACCCATGAGTCTCTTGGGTAACCTTGCTTCTCCCATGCGTGTAACATGCCCCCACCATGTAAGCCTGTTCGCCCGGACTGCTACATCTATAGAGTTCATTCCCAGTTTTTCTTTGATTTCTTCATTGTGGACACCCTCCAGCCATTGTTCCCATCTACTAGTACGTGCAATCATCCTAGCTACTTTCATATCCGTAACCTCAACCTTGTTGATAAGGTAACCTGAATCCACTCAGCTTTCGCTCCCATACAACAAAGTTGGTCGAAAGATTGAACGGTGCACAGATAACTTAGTCTTGGTACTGACTTCCTTCTTGCAGAAGAGAGTAGATCGAAGCTGAGCGCTCACTGCATTAGCTTTGCTACACCTCGCTTACAGTTCTTTCACTATGTTGCCATCCTGTGAGAATATGCATCCTAAGTACTTGAAACTGTCCACTTGTTTTAACTATGTTCCTCCTATTTGGCACTCAATCCGTTTATATCTCTTTCCCACTGCCATTACTTTCGTTTTGGAGATGTTAATCTTCATACCACAGTCCTTACATTTCTGATCTAGCTCTGAAATGTTAATTTGCGAACTTTCAATCGAATCTGCCATCACAACTAAGTCATCCGCATATGCGAGACTGCTTATTTTGTGTTCACATATCTTAATCTCACCCAGCCAGTTTATTGTCCTCAACATATGATCCATAAATAATATGAACAACGTTGGAGACAGGTTGCAACCTTGTCTTACCCCTGAAACTACTCTGAACCATGAACTGAATTTACCGTCAACTCTAACTGCTGTCTGACTATCTATGTAAAGACCTTTAATTGCTTGCAAAAGTTTGCCTCCTGTTCCATAATCTCGCAGAACAGACAATAACTTCCTTCTAGGAACCCGGTCATATGCCTTTTCTAGATCTATAAAGCATAGATACAATTCCCTGTTTCACTCGTAACACTTCTCCATTATTTGCCGTAAGCTAAAGATCTGGTCCTGACAACCTCTAAGAGGTCTAAACCCACACTAATTTTCATCCAATTTGTCCTCAACTAATACTCGAACTTTCCTTTCAACAATACCTGAGAAGATTTTACCCACAACGCTGATTAAATAGTTACCTCTGTAGTTGTTACAATCATTTCTGTTTCCATGTTTAAAGATTGGTGTGATTACTGCTTTCGTCCAGTCTGATGGAACCTGTCCCGACTGCCACGCCATTTCAATTATCCTGTGTAGCCATTTAAGACCTGACATTCCACTGTATTTGATGAGTTCAGACTTAATTTCATCCACCCCAGCCGCTTTATTGCACTGCAACATGTTGACTACTTTCTCCACTTCCTCAAATGTGATCCTAATTCCATCATCTTTCCTATGCCGTTGTACATCGAAATCTGAAACATTACTGATCGTATTTTCACCTACATTGAGCAACTCTTCAAAATATTCCCTTCATCTGCCCAAGGCATCAACAGGATTCACCAGCAGTTGTCCATAATACTTGTCATTTCCTTCTTACCTCCCTTTCGAAGGCTGCTAATTACACTCCAGAATGGTTTTCCAGCAGCTTGACCCTAAGTCTCCAACCTGTTTCCAAAGTCTTCCCAAGATTTCTTCTTGGATGCTGCAATTATCTGTTTGGCTTTGTTTCTTTCTTCAACATACCTTTCTCTGTCTAACTGATTTCTAGTATGTAGCCATTTTTGATACGCCATCTTTTTCCTTTTACAGGCTGCCTTGACTGTGTCATTCCACCAAGCTGTTTGCTTCATCCTACCTTTACACACTATTGTTCCAAGACATTCTTTAACCACTTCTAGTACTGTGTCCCTGTACCTTGTCCATTCCTTTTCCAATGACTGTAATTGACTACATTCAACTAACTGGTACCTTTCTGAGATCATTGTTATGTACTTGTGCCTGATTTCCTTATCCTGAAGTTTCTCCACTCTTATCCTCCTACATATGGACCTGACCTGCTTCACTTTAGGCCTCACAATACCGATTTCACTGCAGATTAAACTGTGATTAGTGTCATCAAAGAATCCCCTGAATACGCGTGTATCCCTCACAGCTTTCCTGAATTCCTGATCTGTTATTATATAGTCAATGACAGATCTGGTTCCCCTGCCTTCCCAGGTATACCGGTGAAAGTTCTTATGTTTAAAAAAGGAGTTTGTGATTACTAAGCCCATACTGGCACAGAAATCCAATAGTTGTTTCCCGTTCTTGTTGGCCTCCATATCCTCTCCAAATTTACCCATAACCTTTTCATACCCTTCTGTTCGATTTCCAATCCTGGCATTAAAATCACCCATGAGCAGAACACTGTCCTTGTCCTTTACTCGAACAACTACGTCACTGAGTGCGTAATAAAAACTATCGATTTTATCTTGATCTGTCCCTTCACAATGCGAATATACTGACACAATCCTAATTTTCTTGTTAGACACTGTCAAATCTATCTACATCAGTCGTTCGTTTACGTACCTTATTGCAACTACACTGGATTCCAATTATTTCCTGATGTAAAGCACTACACCCCATTGTGCTATTCCTGATTTGACTCCTGACAGGTAAACCTTGTATTCTCCCACTTCCTCTTCTTTCTCACCCCTTACCCGAATGTCACTGACAGCTAAAACGTCCAACCCCATCTTACTTGCAGCCTCTGCCAACTCTACCTTCTATCCAGAGTAGCCCCCATTGATATTAATAGCTCCCCATCTCGTTAACATTCGTTTGCCGAGTCGTATCTTAGGAGTCCCTGGTTTGTCAATTGGAGGTGGGACTCCGTCACCTCCAAAGGTCCGAGGCATTTTGCTCTGATTGTTGCCAGCATCATATTTAAAATACCAGGGAAGCAGGTTGCTAGCCTTACTTGCCCCGGGTCCCATTGGGTTTTATTCCTAACTGTTGAGGCACTAACCGGTGGATTTGGTAGTCTTTGCCGTATGAGCACAAAGGTGACCACGACTCAGAATATGTCCGAGATGCCCAGCCTTCTTCCAAAGTAACTGGTATCCTGACGGTCAGGACCACTTACATGGCCATTCATACGTTGCCCGTGGTTCATGAACTAGGACATGGCAACAGGAACCCACACCATGAACCACACGATAAAAAGTCATTAAAAAAATAACTCGCTTCACACGCTTCAGATAAGCTAAAGTTCTTAAGTTTTTCACCAGTTAAACATAACGAAGTCCTAACTCAACCTGATTCCTATCTCCTGAAACCCCCCTCAAGAGCTACGATCCGTACTCATCAAGCGTTCACCGAAGAGTGCCCCTTTCTCTTTAGAGATTAACTAGTTCCCCGTGCAGCGGAAGATACCAGAGGGGTAGCCCTCCGTCACCAACCTCACACACAAAAACAGCCTTCGACACAGCCCTCGACTGAGATGGGTAAACCTCTCTGTTCAGGTATTGGAAACCTAAGTTGGTTATCCTGTGCTCTCCTTTGAACGAGAAGCAACATCCTCTGCTCCCAGTAGACGATGGCCAATTCAGCGATTCCCACAAAGTAAAACCGAAATCCACATTAAAACACACATATAATAATCAATAGGCCTTATTTGAGTGTTCAGTCTTTCTGGAAGAGTTCATAAATTGAGCTAAAATCAGGTAGTAAAATGAATAGGTTGTACCGAATTCGACAAGCGTCTTATAAAACGACTTCACAGAGACTTTTCAACATCTCAAATAAACAGGAAGTGGTGCTACAATATTCGATTAAAATAAAAGAAAATACCCTTATCAAATACAGTATAGTTACACTGAGAGCGTAATAAGAATCGTAACAAAATTCCCAAACTAAATAGTCATCAAAGATACGTGAAATCTAAATCCATTTCGTAATTACAGTACAGAAAATATTCACCAGCTCAATACAGCCCAGGGTTCAACATTATTATTAAAAAATTAACACATGTGATGCAAAGAATGGTAATTCATACTCTGTCGGCTCTAAGTTCCATAACTGGAACTGCAAAAGTTCGAGTCGTACCACGGAGCACATTCAGACCTCTCGAAATATAAAGTCCCGTGAGATATTAAAATACAGTAGCGGCTACCACCCACTCCATCAGAAACTACACAATACCACAGGTCTACCTTCTTCAAGAACGAACATCCAAGTGTTCAGAATCACTACTTTAAGCTCTTCAATCGAAAAGTCCCTGTCTCCACTTGCTCCGACAGTGTTCCGTTACTGTCTGCTTTTCCATTGGCTGAAGACCATCTCCACCAAAACTAAATTGTTCTTAAGTTCTACAGACATGATGTCACTTAATATGATCACTTCCCGGACTAAACTATTATATTAAAACAATATTTAAATAAAGAGTGTCGTAAACTTTCGCTTACACACAAGTCAGTTACAATAAATACAAATAAATATTATAAAAATAAATTTTTGTTCATAAATAAATAAACTAGTATTCTTGTGTAAGTGTTCTTATGATAAATGACAACAGATTCTCGTTAGATATTGTGTAAACAATTATTCTTGCCTTCTTGAGTGATGCATCTTTTGGTTCTCTTTTCAACTGTGGCGTCACATACACACGCGACTGACCCCTTTTAAATTAGCGTAGTTTTTTAATAGCATTCACAATGAACATTTAAATAAAGCTAGCGCAAAATAGCAAACTGTTCAATAAAGAACTGCACAAATATGACAAAATGTGAAGTATTTGTACTGTTTTCATTTACTGTGTAACTGTGGACGAAACGATGTTCTGGCAAACATTTGCATAATGAAAAGATATAAAAAACGTAATATATCAAGGAACGAAATAGATACAGATCCGTAGCTTTGAGGGGCTAGAATTATAGTGCAATGCTGTCATCTGAGATATCGTATACTGAAATTGTCTGAAATGTTTAAAAGTTGTTAATTCAGAGGTTCATTATGAAAATATTTATTCGCTGTGGAATATTAACTTCCGCAATTTTAAAGATATTGAAATATTTGGATGCGTCTCATTTTTCTGGAATTGCAGATGTTTTCAGATTTTCTTTAATATTTTAGTGTAAATTATTACAGAGTTTCAAAGGGATTAAAAAGCCATCTTCTAGTTTGTCTGACACTTCGCCGTGTTTGGTGCATCTCTTGCAGAAAGGCCATGCTAGCTACACCCGCCCAAAGTCCCAACTTATGGATTTACCCACTTCCGGCGACGCTGCTCACCTCTGCACCTGGCTCCCCTGCACCAGTTGCTGCGGCTGGCCACGCCGCGGCGCTCTAGCTGGGGCGGTCACTCCGCCCCCTGATCCCACGACACCCAAAAGCAAATTCACCTTACCTCCTTCCAACTCAGGTCTGCCAAATCGCTCGTCCACATGAACGTGACGTTACGCTTTTGCTCGGTGCTTCGCCCGTGTATGAATTCCACAAATGTGTTGCAAAACATATCCTCCTCTCTCCTCCCTAAGTCCAGCCACTCCTCCCCTTCTCAGTCCTCCTACTCTTCTCCACTCTATCTGCCTATGTCCTTCCCCCAGTCTCTCAGGCCACCTCCCGCCACTCTCCATCTCCTTTTGCTCTCTCTCCATTTGTCCTACCCCCTTTCTATCTCTGCCATTGTACCTCCATTTCTGCTGATCACCACCTCTCTCTCTTAGTTCATCTCTCTCATCTCCGTCATCCCCCCTCTCTCTCTACGACCATATCATCCTCACCCATTTCCTCCTCCCCTCTCTCTGTCAATTTCTGCCGCTTGCCTGTCTCTTTCTATGTCGTCCTCATCCGTTTCCCCAACCCTTCTCTCTGTCCATTTCTTCTTCTGTCGTGGCTCTGTCCATTTCCTCCTCTATCCTGTCTCCGGCCATGTTCTCCTACATCCTCTTTATCTGCTCCCCTTCTCCGGCATCTTCTCCGTCCGTTCATCCCTACGTGCAAGAGGAATGAAGTTGAGCGTGTAGTTTTCCTAATGACTGCAGTGCCAATGTGCTTTCAAGTAGTGGAGCTCTTTGTTAATTTTAAGTTTTCCGTGGTTTCTGTTATTTAGATTACCTCAAGGGAAACTTGTTAGGATTCCTTAAACACTGCTATTGGTTACTTATTCCCACTGGACTAAATAAACTATCATCGTCTGGAGCTGAAAAATGACTGCACGAAACACTGTGAAGAAAATGAAGAAGAGCGGAGTTTCATGTCTTGTCGAGGGCAAGGTAACTAGAAACTTGGATTGAACAAGACTGCGAAAGAATAACAACCGTGTCCTTTTTTACTGAGACCGCACCGAAATTCGTCTTTTGTGGTTTTGAGACACCACAGCCTAATTCAGGATGTCGTGATTGGGAATCAAAAACCCAGTTCTTCAAAATGCGAATCCAGAATCCTACCACCGCGCTACCCCACTCGCTTCACACGATGTCACGCAGTTTCGACGTATCCGAGGACTGTTGTCACAGGCGACAGAGGAGGAATGGGCGATGGTTGTGGGAGGAGGGTCGTTTACCTTGGGATCCTGATGCGAAAGTAACGTTACTATTAAATTTCTTTAGGTGTCGCTTTCGGCTTTGAAATGACTAACTGACCTCCAGTGGTTTTGTGAGACAGAAAAGTGCGAGAGAACACACGCTTATCAATAAAATACTGGCCGCTAAATTTTCAACCATTAAGCCTGTAAAGTGCCATGATGTTTTAATACTGGTTTCGTATTAGGAGTAATTAAATTTGATGATACTGCGTGGTTTTAAGGTTTTAAATAAGATAGCATTATATATCTGGCTGTAAGATGATAATGCGCACGTGCATAAATAATTCAGAATGTCATACTTTATTATTAAGTGAGGCATTTCCTCTAAGGCAGCTCAGAATTTATTTTATGGGGTACATTCCTTACCATGAACATGGGAACTTCAATGCCAGATATTGTCGTTGGTAAATGGGACGTTTCAATACAATGAAGAGATTTGCATCATGATAACAATAATAATCGTACTTCGTTCAAAGGCATTAGCTTGCAGACTCGACTTGCAAATCTTGAAATCAGTAGCACAGTCAGCAAACCGACCACGTATTTAACAGGATGAAAACATACATAAAAAAGTTTTGATTAATGGAATGCGACAGTAATCGTCTTTCTACTAAATAGATCATAAACCATTTTGAACATATAATTACTGTTTCAGCATAATTTTGTGACAACAAACTGTACAGGACATTTTCGCGTGACAGTCGGTACAAGAAGGAAGAGAAGACAATGCAACGTACTTCACCTTGTACAAAAACAGTGGAGACCCCGAATTTACAAAGAGATATTAATTATAACATAAATGTGTGCTTTGCATCAGGCGAAAAAGGTACATTGTTGATTTTAGCGAAATCTGGTGCTTCGCTCGTAGGTGTACCGTATGCTTTGGTATGCAGATCATCAGCATTTTGGATTACCTACACAACGTAGATGGGGGTAATGCTAAGCACATTATGCGGAAGGAAACATTACGCAGCTGGTTTCTCATTTAGAAATCGTATTTCAACGTCGGTTGTTTTCTACAAGATAGGATGGTGTTGCGTGTAATAACAGGAAACGTCTACCAGCACATGTGTTTCGACAGCTGCAGGATGTTGGTCTATTGAGACAGTGGTTGAGCACTATTGCGTTGGTCGGAATCCCACTATTCTCGTACTACTATCCGATCAATGGTTTCAGGAGGAACATACTCAACCCCACGCAGGGTCCCAACAGCCTCAAGCCACTAGCGCTTCGGAGGACAGATGTATTGTTCACTCAGCGGTGTGGTTCAAATGGTTCAAATGGCTGTGGGCACTATGGGACTCAACTTCTTAGGTCATCAGTCCCCTAGAACTTAGAACTACTTAAACCTAACTAACCTAAGGACGTCACACACATAAATGCCCGAGGCAGGATTCGAACCTGCGACTGTAGCGGTCGTGCGGTTCCAGACTGTAGAGCCTAGAACCGCTCGGCCACCCCGGCCTGTAGCGGTGTGATCTCGGAGAGCCATGTCACCTACACTGAATTAGGAAATGGGCTTCTCCGCAGCGACCTGTACCCTAATGTCCTCCACCAAGAACACGGGGATCCGATGTTCCCTGTGATGTTCTGTGCTACCTCGATGCAGAGGGTGTTCGACTTGTTGACCCGGTCTGCACGTTCATAAGATTTCTCATGCACTGAAAACAGCAACTTGTCGGCTGCGTAGAGAATGGCACGTCACCACTCACCAGGTTCTGTACAACTGTTGAACTCTGGCATCTAGTTGAACCTCATTGAGTGACGTACTCGTGTCTTTGATCCAAGCTCAGCTGAACTCGCCGCCCGTCCGGGTTAGAGCCATCGCTGCTGCCGGTGTTAGCAGCCCTGTGTACCAAATTTCACGCCTCGTGTACTGATAAATCACCTACAAATTTTGTCATTCGTTCTTCCAACTTTACTGTTTCCGCATAGTAGGTAAAATTTCGGTATTTGCTACTCTTCGTGTTGCTGCAATATTGACGGCTAGTAGCGCAGATTCTTTTGCAGCTGCTTGCTGTTTGATCGGTGTCACTGGAGGTCGGTTATGAGCGGCCAGCGAGTGTACAGGCGGAGCTGGCATCTGTCACCGCCTGGCGCCGCTCCTCTCGCTTTATTGCTGTTATTGGACGGCAGGTGTGCGGCGCAGGAGGCTCTTCTGTCCAAATGACTGCGAGGGTCTGGGGACAGGTCGCCGAGAGTAGCCTCCCCTGTGTGGTTAGGCCACTGCACTTAGCTCTCTTACGTTTACATCATAAACACTGTGTCAGTTCTGACAGAATGCTTAACTCCTCGATGACTGCCTCTGCTCCCTGCCGCCGTTGGATAAGCAGCTGCCAGCAGCAAGTCGTATACCCCTAGCTTACTTATTTGTTACATAGTTTAATTCTTAATTTCTTTCCGTTTTTTGGGTACTTGCATTGTTTAATTCATAAATTTCGGGCGTATTATAGTATTTGAGAGTTGTAGCATCGCGCTTTAGTGTTTACTTCGTAGATTCTTACTTAAATTGCGTGTGAGTTTCGTATAGGAGGTGTAATTTCGAGTTTTAGTTACTGTAATCGTAAATTCAGACAGATTGTAGCACAGTCGTTAGGCATTTGTACAGGTTAGTTCATACATTCTTTGCGTGTTTCCCTTGCGTTATCTAGGCACGGACTCGTGTTTCAGTAACTGTTGTTCAACATCGATTAGAATGGACAGGGCCTGTGATTGCTGTGTTCGGATGAGGGCTGAGTTGGCATCCCTTCGCTCACAGCTGCCAATGGCACCACTGTGGGGAGCCGGACTTGGGTGTCACGGGGATGTCAACCTCATCCCGTCTGTCCGCAGATCGGTCTGCCGCTGTGGTTGCCCCGGTTGCTGCCCGCAGTGAGGCTGAGCCATCGCTGTGGTTGATTGGGGGGTCGTTCCAAGACGTGGCAGGCAGCGAAAGATGCCCCTGGAGGCAGATCAGAAAGCCTCCCCGGCGCGTCTGACAAACAGGTTTCAGGCACTGTCTCTGGCTGAGCCAGATGCAGCTGCCTGCCCTGTTTCAGAGGATGATTCTCAGCCTTCAAGGTCCGAGCCATCGCAAAGGGTGGGCTTATTGGTAGTTGGGAGCTCCAATGTTAGGCGCGTAATGGGGCCCCTTAGGGATATGGCAGCTAAGGAGGGGAAGAAATCCAGTGTGCACTCCGCGTGGAGTCATTCCTGATGTGGAAAGGGTCCTTCCGGATGCCATGAAGAGCACAGGGTGCAGCCAGCCCCAGGTGGTGGCACATGTCGCCATTAATGACGTGTGTCGCTTTGGATCTGAGGAAATTCTCTCTGGATTCCAGCGGCTATCTGATTTGGTGAAGGCTCCCGGTCTTGCTTACGAGATGAAGGCAGAGCTCACGAGCTGTAGCATCGTTGACAGAACCGACTGCGGACCTTTGGTGCAGAGCCGGGTGGAGGGCCTGAATCAGAGGCTCAGACGGTTTTGTGACCGTGTTGGCTGCAGATTCCTTAACTTGCACCATAGGGTGGTGGGGTTTTGGGTTCCGCTGAACAGGTCAAGAGTTCACTACACTCAGCTGGCGGCTACACGGGTAGCTCAGGCTGTGTGGCGTGGACTGGGCGTTTTTTTTTTTTTTTTTAGCTTAGAAGGCCTCGGGAAAGCACGGGGTGGGCTGCAATCTCAAAGGGTGTATGGCAAATACAGGACGTGCTTGGATCAAGGAACAACAGGAATTGTAGTAGTAAATTGTTGTAGTTGTGCTGGGAAAGTCCCTGAGCTTCAAGCGCTAATAGAAAGCACAGAAGTTGAAATCGTTATAGGTACAGAAAGCTGGCTAAAGCCTGAAATAAGTTCTGCGGAAATTTTTACTAAGTCTCAGACGGTGTACAGGAATGATAAATTAGGCAGAATTGGTGGTGGAGCGTTTGTATCTGCCAATAGTTGTTTATCTTGTAGTGAAGTCGAAGTAGATACTTCGTGCGAATTGGTATGGGTGGAGGTTATACTTAACAGCCGAACTAAGTTAATAATTGGCTCCTTCTACCCACCCCCAGACTCCGATGATATAGTTGCTGAACAGTTCAGAGAAAATTTGAGTCTCGTAACAAATAAATACCCCACTCATCCGGTTATAGTTGGTGGGGACTTCAACCTTCCCTCGATATGTTGGCAAAAATACTTGTTCAAAACCGGTGGTAGGCAGAAAACATCTTCCGAGATTGTTCTAATTGCTTTCTCCGAAAATTATTTCGAGCAGTTAGTCCACGAACCCACGCGAATTGTAATTGGTTGCGAAAACACACTTGGCCTCTTAGCCAGAGCTAATAGAGAGCATCATGACTGATACAGGGATTAGTGATCACAAGATCGTTGTAGCTAGGCTCAATACCGTTTCTTCCAAATCCACCAGAAACAAACGTAAAATAATTTTATTTATAAAAGCGGATAAAGTGCCACTAGAAGCATTCCTAAAAGACAATCTCCATTCCTTCCGAACTGACTATGCAAATGCAGACGAGATGCGGCTCAGATTCAAATATATAGTAGCAACAGAAATTAAGAGATTCATACCTCATAAATTGGTAAGAGATGGAACTGATCCGCCATGGCACACAAAACAGGTCCGAACGCTGTTGCAGAGGCAACGGAAAAAGCATGCGAAGTTCAGAAGAACGCGAAATCTCGACAATTGGCTAAAATTTACAGACGTGCGAAATTTGGCACGGACTTCAATGCGAGATGCCTTTAGTAGGTTCCACAACGAAATATTGTCTCGAAATTTGGTAGAAAATCCGAAGAAATTCTGGTAGTATGTAAAGTACACAAGCGGCAAGACGCAGTCAATACCTTCGCTGCGCAGTGCCGATGGTACTGTTATCGACGACTGTGCCGCTAAAGCGGAGTTATTGAACGCAGTTTTCCGAAATTCCTTCACCAGGGAAGACGAATGGAATATTCCAGAATTTGAAACACGAACATCTGCTAGCATGAGTTTCTTAGAAGTAGATACTTTAGGGGTTGCGAAGCAACTCAAATCGCTTGATACGGGTAAGTCTTCAGGTGCAGATTGTATACTGATTAGGTTCCTTTCAGATTACGCTAATACAATAGCTCCCTACTTAGCAATCATATACAACCGCTCGCTCACTGATAGATCTGTACCTACAGATTGAAAAAGTGCGCAGGTCGCACCAGTGTGTAAGAAGGGTAGTAGGAGTAATCCATCGAACTACAGACCTATATCATTGACGTCGGTTTGCAGTAGGGTTTTGGAGCATATACTGTATTCAAACATTATGAATCACCTCGAAGGGAACGATCTACTGATACGTAATCAGCATGGTTTCAGAAAACATCGTTCTTGTGCAACGCACGAAGTAATGGCCGCTATCGACAGGGGATCTCAAGTTGATTCCGTATTTCTAGATTTCCGGAAACCTTTGGCACGGTTCCTCACAAGCGACTTCTAATCAACCTGCGGGCCTATGGGGTATCGTCTCAGTTATGCGAATGGATTCGTGATTTCCTGTCAGGAAGGTCGCAGTTCGTAGTAATAGACGGAAAATCATCGAGTAAAACTGAAGTGATATCACGTGTTCCCCAGGGAAGCGTCCTGGGACCCCTGCTGTTCCTGATCTATATAAATGACATGGGTGACAATCTGCTGTAATTTACCGTCTAGTAAGGTCATCCGAAGACCAGAATCAGTTGCAAAGCGATTTAGAAAAGATTTCTGTATGGTGTGGCAGGTGGCAGTTGACGCTCGATAACGAAAAGTGTGAGGTGATCCACATGAGTTCCAAAAGAAATCCATTGGAGTTTGATTACTCGATAAATAGTACAGTTCTCAAGGCTGTCAATTCAACTAAGTACCTGGGTGTTAAAATTACGAACAACATCAGTTGGAAAGACCACATAGATAATATTGTGGGGAAGGCGAGCCAAAGGTTGCGTTTCATTGGCAGGACACTTAGAAGATGCAACAAGTCCACTAAAGAGACAGCTTACACTACATTCGTTCGTCCTCTGTTAGAATATTGCTGCACGGTGTGGGGTGCTTACCAGGTGGGATTGACGGATTACATCGAAAGGGTGCAAAAAGGGCAGCTCGTTTTGTATTGTCACGTAATAGGGGAGAGAGTGTGGCAGATATGATACGCGAGTTGGGATGGAAGTCATTAAAGCAAAGATGTTTTTCGTCGTGGTGAGATCTATTTACGAAGTCATTAAAGCAAAGACGTTTTTCGTCGAGGTGAGATCTATTTACGAAATTTCAGTCACCAACTCTCTCTTCCGAATGCGAAAATATTTTGTTGAACCCAACCTATATAGGTAGGAATGATTATCAAAATAAAATAAGAGAAATCAGAGCTCGAACAGAAAGGTTCGTTTTTCCCGTGCGCTGTTCGGGAGTGGAATGGTAGAGAAATAGTATGATTATGGTTCGATGAACCCTCTGCCAAGCACTTAAATGTGAATTACAGATCTTTCCATCTATACGAGGGCCATTCCACAATTAATGAAACACATTTTTTTCCTCGGTCAGTTTCGGTTGAAAAAATGCAGTTTGTTGTTGCACTTCGTGGAATATTCGCGGTTCCGTCCCTGTAGTTTGGTGAAGTTTCGATAGGTCGCCGCCTATACGTAGCCTCCAAAACATCGTCTGTAACGGTGGTGAGTTCCAGATAGAGAGCTGTCGTTGAGTTTCATTTGGCGGAGAACTAGGGCATCGCCGATATTCATAGGCTCTTGAGACTGTGTACAGAGATTGAGCAGTGCACAAAAGCACGGTGAGTCGTTGTGCGAGGTGTCTTTCATCTTCGGAACGAGGTCTGATCTCCTACGAAACCGACCGGTCGCACACAGCTGTGACTCCTGCATGGTTGGAACGTGGAACACTCTCATTCAAGGTGATTTATGGATCAAAATCAGACACCCTAACTGCTCAAATGGACGTCTCTGTTGGCAGTGCTGACACACTCGTCCACCAGTTGGAGTATTCAAAGTTGTATGCCTGGTGGGTTCCTCACCTCCCATCTTTATGACCCAATGATGGATGCACTCCGCGGCGCACAGTACATCGATGATGGGGAAGTTAATGATGCAGCAAGACGTTAACCCCGCCGTCGACCGATAGAGTAGTACGATGCGGGCATACAGATCCTTAGGATTTTTTCTTTTTTATTACTTGTCTCTTCTTTCATCTCTGGTTATTATCTGTTACTGTGATAAATATTAAGCTGCAGTGTGGCTAGAAAGGCCACGAAAATCTGTATGCTACATACAGGTGGCCGGGTGAATTAGTGTAAGATGGTTATATAAGGCAGAAAAAAATTCTTTCTCCATATCAATTACTCCTGTACCATATAAGATCGTTTAAACGGAAATAAACCATCAATTACAAATCTACAAATACCTGTGCAAAAGTATTTTTAAGGAAGTAGGTACAAATTTTATTTCATTAACATATTTCACGTCCTAAAATATCTATGTTCTATGGAAAACGTAACTAACTAGCTTAACACGTGAACGGGTGTCATAATATTGTGTATAAAGCTTGTGGTACTGAGACAAGTTATTCAGACGGTACAAATTAAAGTCTTTTCTGTCTGCTGTTTTATAGTGAGCCGTTTGTTACGTGTATCCACAAAGTTAATATATTTGATATATTCGATGTGCGTCTAGAAAAGCCATGAATTTGGAGAAACTCAAAATTAGAAAGAAGTGGTGGAACATATAGGGAAATACTACCAAAATGAGTGTGATTTGAGACGTAAGAGTTGCAACATTCATAACATTAGTGCACAGTTTTGATAGTGAAGTACATAACTGGCATTAATACCTCTTCTGCCAGCGCATTTGTAGCATTAGTGTGTTTGCCTATAGCAACCTGAACACTGTGACTTCATCTAATGCATTAGCAACTTAGGTTAGAAGTTACTTTTGTTTCAACAACAGTAAAAACAGAATGTTCTAAAAAGAGATCAGTCACTTTTCAGTCTCGTCTGCATTATTTCAATTTTGTGATATCATACTGCCTAAACGTAATTATTGATGGAGATTCTTATCGTTTGTTCGCTGTTTTTGGTGTAGCGTTTTAACAAGAGATGCTGAAAAGCTGTACGTTTCTCATTCATTGTTTCAACTGGGACAAGAAACATTTTAGCCTTCGTATCGACTGCACATTAATTTCATTTATTTATATCAAGGTCAAAATCAGTGCTGAATCGGCCGGGAATGTTGGAGACAGTGCAGAAGGCCTCTATTGCTTTTCTGAACTAGGTGCTATTGGGCATGGTTTGCTATTTTTCTCAACGTCTACAGGTTATAGAAGAAGTCTAATGTACTGTAACGTCCATTATGTTGTGATGAATAAGTGCGGGACTATTGATAAGTACGTCTGGCGTTTCAGACCACTGCAAACTATGAGTCACACAAAGCAGACTCATATCATCGGAGGTATCTCTTCTCCAAATTTTTAACTCACACTGCATACTCTCAGGTTGGGCACACTTTGTGATGTGCAAACATAAATACAGAGGTTGGATAGAAATATCGAAACACCGCAGAAATTCATGCTTGAACATGGTACAAATGCTAGCGAAGCCTGCAGGTTGTGATGTTTTATTTAGTCGCTGACGGTAACTGCGCAGTGTTCTCAATACGTTGCAAATGTCAGTTGTGGTCAGAGCAGTGTGCTATGAGTTGTGATTGCGTTATGTTAAAGCAAAGTGAATTCAAAAGTGGGCAAATTGTAGGTACTGGTATGGTATGAGCTTTGGTAGCTTACGTTTTTGATGTTTCAAGAGGCCCCCTATCGAAGATTCATACCACATACAGAGAAAGCGGAAAAGCGTTATGATAAGTCACAACGCAGACAGAAGTGCGTGTTCAGCGTTCACAGACGAAAAATAAAGATATGACAGCTGCAAGTCACTAGAGAAGTGAATGTCAACACTAAAGCAAGACGAAAGGAGCTCCAGAACTAGGAAAATACAGGGGGAGCTGGAAGTCCAAAACCACTCATAAGTGATGCAGCTGCCCGTAACGGAAAAACATGGTACCGGAGCCTAAAACCCCTGCTAAGGAGCAATGGAAGAATGTCATTTAGTCAGATGAGTTTTGCTTCACATTTTTTGCAAATTCTGGCCGGGTTCAGGTTCCAAGGACGGGGTTTCTGTGAAGATTTGGGCAGCTATATAGTAGTGTTACACGGACTCCATGGTTACTCCGTGTATTAAGTGACATTTTGGCTGATCGTGCCCATAACATGGTAAAACGTTTGCTTTGCAATGGGGGTGCAGTGTTCCAAGAAGACAGGGCCTCTACTGACAGATCTTGCATCATCCACGACTGGTTTTGTGGGCACTAGGATGAACTATCGCATCTCCCTGGCCACCAAAATCACTAGATCTCAATATACTGAGCCTGTGTGGTCTAATTTGGAGAGAAGATGGGTGATAGCTATTTTTCATGAAGAATGAAATACAATTCCCTTAAAAACCGCACATGAAATTTATTTATCCATTTCGAGAAAACTGGAAGCTGTTTTGAACGGTAACGTTTTTGCCACACCATATTAGGGATGGTAAGGAGTGGTGCTTTTTTGTGTTTCTACCCACTGTAAGAGCGTGCTCTTTATTGAAGCTCCTGTTGCTGCTGCCCTCTAGAAGGTGCAGCGACAAGTGACCACTTTGGAAGGTTACATCCTTGCGGGTGTGAACTAATTCGATGCTACAATACGGAGCCCTGTTCTGACATACCTGCCCCCTAGTGGTGCGGTCTGCAACTACACCTTGGGCATATTAAGAATCGAAACTTGGAAAGGAGCTCTAACCATTGATATATGTCATTTTTCTGCATACCTTGCAGGTTTCGTGCAGTCAATTCTGAAACTGAGGAGGTACACATAAATAACCTGTTTTGTGTTGCGTCTGCCCAACAAGTGGCAGGAAAACAAAAGGAAAGAAGTACATCACCAGGCGAAGGTGGTCCAGGATCATCGCCGAGTACCGAGTATCATCAGAGTTGTAGGAGGCATTTCTACATGACGTTGGACTGCAGTATAGGGCTCCCAAATACTGGGAGAGATATTTGAGATGTAAGAATCACTCTGGAATACTTTTACAATGGACATTATTTGTAAATGTGCCTTTGTGTGGAGAAACGTAACAGTGATGAAAGTTGCTAAAGATTGTTCAAATGGTGGGACGAAGAACGTAAGCTGGGTAATCAAAAGTTAGGATACGCCCAGTGTAAGATTTTTCAGGACATTGGTGAGACAAGAGTTTGATTTTGCAGGACATTGGCGAGACAAGAGTTTCCTCTGTGCTCTTGTTATAAGACAGTTTCATCTAAATCTACATCTACATCCATACTCCGCAGGCCACCTCACGGTGTGTGGCGGAGGGTACCTTGAGTAACTCTATCGGTTCTCCCTTCTATTCCAGTCTCGTATTGTTCGTGGAAAGAAGGATTGTCGGTATGCCTCTGTGTGGGCTCTAATCTCTCTGATTTTATCCTCTTGGTCTCTTCGCGAGATATACGTAGGAGGGAGCAATATGCTGCTTGACTCTTCGGTGAAGCTATGTTCCCGAAACTTCAACAAAAGCCTGTACCGAGCTACTGAGCTTCTCTCCTGCAGAGTCTTCCACTGGAGTTCATCTATCATCTCCGTAACACTTTCGCGATTACTAAATGATCCTGTATCGAAGCGCGCTGCTCTCCGTTGGATCTTCTCTATCTCTACTGTCAACCCTATCTGGTATGGATCGCACACTGCTGAGCAGTATTCAAGCAGCGGGCGAACAAGCGTACTGTAACCTACTTCCTTTGTATTGCATTTCCTTAGGATTCTTCCAATGAATCTCAGTCTGGCATCTGCTTTACCGACGATCAACTTTATATGATCATTCCATTTTAAATCGCACATAATGCGTACTCCCAGATAATTTATGGCATTAACTGCTTCCAATTGCTGACGTGCTGTATTGTAGCTAAATGTTAAGGGATCTTTCTTTCTATGTATTCGCAGCACATTACACTTGTCTACATTGAGATTCAATTGCCATCCCTGCACCATGCGTCAATTCGCTGCAGATCCTCCTGCATTTCAGTACAATTTTCTGTTGTTACAACGTCTCGATATACCACAGCATCATCCGCAAAGCCCGCATCTCGTGGTCGTGCGGTAGCGTTCTCGCTTCCCGCGCCCGGGTTCCCGGGTTCGATTCCCGGCGGGGTCAGGGATTTTCTCTGCCTCGTGATGGCTGGGTGTTGTGTGTCGTCCTTAGGTTAGTTAGGTTTAAGTAGTTCTAAGTTCTAGGGGACCGATGACCATAGATGTTAAGTCCCATAGTGCTCAGAGCCATTTGAACCATTTGCATCATCCGCAAAAAGCCTCAGTGAACTTCCGATGTCATCCACAAGGTCATTTATGTATATTGTGAATAGCAAGGACACTCCCCTGCGGCACACCTGAAATCACTCTTACTTCGGAAGACTTCTCTCCATTGAGAATGTCATGCTGCGTTCTGTTATCTAGGAACTCTTCAATCCAATCACACAACTGGTCTGATAGTCCATATACTCTTACTTTGTTCATTAAACGACTCTGGGGAACTGTATCGAACGCCTTGCGGAAGTCAAGAAACACAGCATCTACCTGTGAACCCGTGTCTATGGCCCTCTGAGTCTCGTGGACGAATAGCGCCAGCTGCGTTTCACACGACCGTCTTTTTCGAAGCCCATGCTGATGCCTACAGAGTAGATTTCTAGCCTCCAGAAAAGCTTAATGCGGAGACACTGGAAGGTCATGAATAAAAATGACAATGATCAGTTGAGTACAACCGCACTCATGTACATAACAGTCATTGACTATCATCTAATAGTTGCTACATGGGAGTCAGGGCCAGCGCCACACTGGCTTCACACCACCCTGTAATGAAATGCACTAACTTAAGTGCGTAAAATTTCCCTTGTAGTTCTTCTGTTTCTCTGAAGGTAGCAACTAAGATCAGGAAAGCGACTCATGTACATAACAGTCATTGACTATCATCTAATAGTTGCTACATGTGAGTCAGGGCCAGCGCCACACTGGCTTCACACCACCCTGTAATGAAATGCACTAACTTAAGTGCGTAAAATTTCCCTTGTAGTTCTTCTGTTTCTCTGAAGGTAGCAACTAAGATCAGGAAAGCGACTCTGCATGTTACTGTTTCCTTTTCGGCTCTAATTTGTGACATGAACAAATTATTGTTTTCTTTTCTTTTTTTTTTTTTTTTTTTTTTTGAACGATTCGAAGTAAGGTTTTATTTTATGAATGGAAACTATGATCAGTTTATTGATGGCCCAAAATTCAATTGTATCTATGCTTATAATCTACTAGACTTAGACAATCTTCAAAATTACAGAGAAGTTTTATCTTTAATGAAGTGTGCAAAACACACAGGATGCCATGTTTTCTTTGTGGAAGATACATGTCTTCGAAACTCATGTGTGTATCGCATTCCATGTGAGTTGCGTGTCATGTGGGGCTCATCAGCGGTATCAACCAAGCCTTGGTGTCATTGTACTTACGTGTTCACGGAGATTTCAGTTATCATAGCGAAGCTGAAGTTCGACCAATGTCTGTTTGCTCAGCACCCTCACTGCATATGCGTTGTACCACTTTCAATTCTTGACTGCGGCGAAGTGGAAGACAGAATCATGTATTTTCTGTATGCGTGAACAGGTGAGACCTCACATCGAAGTTGTTAACGTATGTCATGAGCAAGAAATACCAGTTACCATCTGAGCCACGTTATTGGCAACCACAGAATTTGCAGTCTGTAAAGAACTTTCCTCTTTTCAGACGAAAGCAAAAACAAAAATAAGAACTAACTCACATTAACTAAATAAATTTGTGAAATATCAATGTGTTATTTGAAGACGCTTTTACCTTCGTTTGATGTCATCATCCTTGATGTTCGTTTTTATCAATTTACTTTGTATTCACACCAGTTGTATATCATAATTTACTTCCGTGGATGTGTGTGTGTACTCAAACGCCAACAAATAAATAAAAAAGAAAGAAATACGTGGGGCAGACTATTACAACTTCCATGGAACATCAGAAACACTCTCAACTATTAAATCTTAAATGCTTCAGATGTAATCATAGCGTGAAACACAACGATACCAATAAAGCAGTGAAAACACTGTTTTTGAGACTGCTTAATTAAGAAGCCTATCAAGCCTATGAAATTTGGAGGAGATTTAAATGTAATCAAGTCTTGCGGTTCGGCATTCAGTTTGTTAAAATGTAGCCCTCCATCTCATGCACCAAGGCTGGAAACGCTCGTAGAATGTGGATTTCAAGGAACACAAGTGCGGACTCTGGAAGCCAAAAGAGCAAAAAAGGGCTTAGTGAGCGTCGGGAGTCGAACTGGACTACGTAAATAGCGACGCGACGACAATACTTGGCAGTCTGATTGAAGTCTAGCCAGTGAGTACTACCAATAACCCAGCTCCCAGTCCTTGAAGAAGACTCCTGCGTCGGTCGTCGAAATTTTGCACTTGAAAATGTAAAAATGAAATTAAATTAACAACTCTGCTGAACGCCCTGGAACACACTGATAGTCAAGTACGCAGAGAAATACTGAAAGATCAAATTACGATGTACTTTATTATCATTCCTACAACTGGAAGACTTAATACTTTTTTATTGATTGCACATACCATTCTTCGGTGCATTACTCTAATTGGTCAGGCTGACAGCAAGTCGAAGCAGTCCCATAGTCAGGAGATGAGCGTAGGTGAAGTGATGCGGAAACCGGTATCTCCATCGTGGGCAACTATTGTAGAGATTTTTGATACGGTCTGGGAATTCCTGGGACCAGTATCTTTCTAGTATCCATATCGAAAACAGGCAAAAATCGTTGAGATTCTCAATTCCAAGGGTATCTATATCGAAAACAGGCAAAAATTCCCAGGGAATCGAGAATCTCAACAATTTCTGCTTGTTTTTGATACAGGTACTAGCAAGATGATGGCATCAGGAATTCCCAGACTGTATCGAAATTTCTACAGCAGTTCCTCAGGCCAGAGCGAACATACCGAAGGAAGATTTAATAAAATAGTTTTATTTACTTACTAAAATGTGATTACAACTAATAATTTGTATTTGTATGCAGCAACGTTCGTTTGCACAGAACCCTCAGTGCGCATATCCTGCTGACACTTCGGTAATATTTTTCTTAGCTGGTGCTAATTGCACATTGCCTGTCAACACTTACTATGAGAACGTAAACTATAAGCTACTCGCAGGCCACATTGACACTGGAATGAGCCTAATGACAGCCATCTGCTTGTACAATACGTCCAGGGATCGGCTGTTGGGTGCTAACTGGCCAGATATTACTCGCTTCCGCTGTCGTTCGCGTGGCAGCCGTCGCGCGCGCGTAGTCAACAGGCGTGAAACGAAGCCATCAGGCGCCGCAGCTGACGTGACGCGCATCCGCCTGTGAAGAGTGTTGGCTGGTGTTAGTTGGCTCTGGCTGTCACATGTGGCGGCGTAATTAGCAGGTGTCGGTCTGTCACGGTCCAGGCGCGAGTCTGGGCGGCCAGACAGAACACAACCAAGAGCGTGACTCGCGGCGGGGGCCACTTGATACCCGGAGTGATCCACACTCATAGCTGGGGAGCGCGATGTGACGGTTACCGAACGTCAATCACGAGACAAACGAACTGCGCAAGCACGTCTTAAAATTCGTCGACTGCACAGTTGAGCACAGTAACAGGTCACAAAAGGCCTTCCACCGAGTGAGGTCACCTTTGTTGCACCTATCAGTAGTAGAATAAATACGGACTTTGTGATCTGCAGCGACGTTAAGCCTCTCTGGTCTGTGGGAGTTGTCGTTTCGAGTTGACCGGAGTCGTTAAAGGAGATCGTTAAGTTGGTGCCTTGATGTGCGTTAAGGCCCCGGTCGCGAAGAATATTTAACTCTTGTAGTATGCACCTCTAGAATTGTCACACAAAGTTTACACCAGAGTCACAACGACCCTCAGTTATTTGCCGGAGATATTGCCAGAAAATACAATATTTTATAATCAAATTGGGCTCTTATGTACTAACTCATTTTATTTCAACTCTCCCTTGCACTTTTTCGATCAATACTGGTATTAATGGATCTAGGGCTTCCCAACGTGTGGTCCGCGGACACCTTAGGGGTCCGCCGGCTCTTCCTAGTGGGTCCGCGGCCACCCTTCACCAAATCGTATAAAATAATGAGTAAAATTATTGAATAAAAATGTGAAAATCAAATTCATCACTATTTTTTTTCTTGTGAAAAAAATGTGTAATTTTCCTTCGGGACGTATTCCCAAGCAGCCTTTGCGGCTCCTAAGTGAGAACGCATACACAGTTCAGTGCCAGAGAATGCGGCTTCTCTGATAGACTGTTTCGCAACAATAGGAGGGTCGTTTGTGCGCCGGCTCACGGCGATAGATGCGCTGAAACCTTTTACGCATGCGCGGAGCGAGCTTTGTCGACCAATCACATCACTCGCAGGCACGTATGCGGCCCCAGGCATCATTCAATGTTAAACTTGCTTTGTCAGTGCACTACCTATTTCATCAATCGATTTTTTTACCTCCAAGTTGTTTTCATTCATCTCTAAACCAAAGACTATTGATACTTCATGGCAGGGGGAGAGGGAGGGGGGGGGGGGGTCATTGGACCAAAGTAGGGGTCCGCCATGGATTTTCGACTGAAGAAGGGGTCCACCAGCTGAAAATGTTGGGAAGCCCTGAATGGATCCATGTTTCGAGACTACGTGAAAACTGTCGTAGAGACGTATCCATGAGGAAACTTGAAAATGACCCGGGTCTAAAGACATTAATTGCAGTTTCACTGCATGAAGATGTCATTCATTAATGAAATGCACATATTTCATGAATATTTTCAAGTGTTCCTAATTAGTCATAAAACCATTCATTCATTATTTCCACGTTCTTGGGAATTTAGAGCACACTGTTACCGACAACTTATCGGTCTTCTCTCTTAGGGACAGCTATGTTCCAACAATTGCCATTCTTACCGTTGACGATTGTATTTTCTTCATAGCTGTCTGAGGATTCGACAAACTGATACCCATTGTTCGTAACTGCTGGAGGAGCATCACTTTGAGAACGACTTTCATCAAGAGAGTCAATTACGTCAGTTTCAAGATTATGTGCTTCCCGTATAGCATCTTCCGTTAGTAAAATCTCATTCTTACGTGCTATTTTCTCGAAGATGGTCTTCGTACTCATCTACAGAAGCTACACAGTGTGTGCATCGGACTCATATTGTCCCTACAAAAAGTTTTTTCGTCAGCAAATTAAAAAAAATGTCTCACAACCCCGAACGTCCGTCCTCTACTAGGTCTCAATGCTGAATTTACATTGGTGGCAATGGGCTAAGTATGTGCAGAGTCGCACGCACAGCAAGGGAAAAAGAAAACTGCACGTTTTGAATACCCTGGTGTACACTTCCAGCGTTAACATCAGCGCGAGCGTAGTGGGCAGAGGGGGAGAGGTGCGGGTTGGGGAGTGAGGGTGAAGGGGGGGTGGGGGGGGGGGGTAGGCGGTAAAACCTTAAATCCAGAGTGAGATTTTCACTCTGCAGCGGACTGTGCACTGATATGAAACTTCCTGGCAAAATAAAACCGTGTCCCGAGTTCGAGTCTCGGTCCGGCAAACAGTTTTAATCTGCCAGGAAATTTCAAAACCTTAAACTTAATTTATTCCCAAAAAGATGATTTAAACGAGAGAATCCAAGTTTTGCATAAATGAAGAAGTCTGAGAGGAAGTCGGAAATAAAAATCGTTCATAAAAACTAATGTCTTACTAGAAATTTTCTACTGTACTGTGAAACAGATTAAAAGTATAGCATCGGAGTTGGTGGCCTTGGGTGCAAAATACGAGTAGCAAGCTAGCTGGAGGTGCCTTGCTGCCTCAGTTTCTGCCAAACGCCCACATAACCACTCCCATCTCATTTGCATCTGTCGTTAACACTATTTTCAATGCTATTCTTCTTGCACGCTCCTCTACGTTATTTTTTTCTGTCCCCTCGTTCCCCTTTCTTGCTCAGTGACGAAGATATAATCAGTAACATGACGTTGCAAAGGCATGAGACATGTAGCTTCTTTTTTTTTTTCTTCGTTTGCTGAGAACATTTTATGATTGCTTTTCTACATCTGCGCGACTCTGAGTGGTCTTCTATCCACACTTTATCCAAATTTCAAGTTTCTGTCCTTAGCGGTTTGCATTGGGCAGTGATGGGTCAGTCAGTCAGGACATTTGCTTTTATACATTTGTACAGGAAAGAAGATCAATGGCGAAAAAGAATTTAATATTAATGAGGCGTATTTTAGGCAAAGAGAACTCGGAAATCCACGATGGTCCAGACCGCATTTAGGCTCTTTGAGGATACAGGGAAACCAAAACAGTCCTCATCATCATCATCATTCATCATCATCATCATCTAAGACTGATTATGCCTTTCAGCGTTCAGTCTGGAGCATAGCCCCCTTATAAAATCCCTCCATGATCCCCTATTCACTGCTAACATTGGTGCCTCTTCTGATGTTAAACCTATTACTTCAAAATCTTTCTTAACCGAACCCAGGTACCTTCTCCTTGGTCTGCCCCGACTCCTCCTACCCTCTACTGCTGAACCCATGAGTCTCTTGGGTAACCTTGCTTCTCCCATGCGTGTAACATGACCCCACCATCTAAGCCTGTTCGCCCTGACTGCTACATCTATAGAGTTCATTCCCAGTTTTCCTCATTGTGGACACCCTCCTGCCGTTGTTCCCATCTACTAGTACCTGAAATCATCCTAGCTACTTTCATATCCGTAACCTCAACCTTGTCGATGAGGTAACCTGAATCCACCCAGCTTTCGCTCCCATACAACAAAGTTGGTCGAAAGATTGAACGGTGCACAGATAACTTAGTCTTGGTACTAACTTCCTTCTTGCAGAAGAGAGTAGATCGTAGATGAGCGCTCACTGCATTAGCTTTGCTACACCTCGCTTCCAATTCGTTCACTATGTTGCCATGCTAAGTACTTGAAACTGTCCACCTGTTCTTTGTTCCTCCTATTTGGCACTCAATCCGTTTATATCTCTTTCCCACTGCCATTACTTTCGTTTTGGAGATGTTAATCTTCATACCACAGTCCTTACATTTCTGATGTAGCTCTGAAATATTACTTTACAAACTTTCAATCGAATCTGCCATCACAACTAAGTCATCCGCATATGCGAGACTGCTTATTTTGTGTTCACATATCTTAATCTCACCCAGCCACTTTATTGTTCTCAACATATGATCCATAAATAATATGAACAACGTTGGAGACAAGTTTCAGCCTTGTCTTACCCCTGAAACTACTCTGAACCATGAACTCAATTTACCGTCAACTCTAACTGCTGCCTGACTATCCATGTAAAGACCTTTAATTGCTTGCAAAAGTTTGCCTCCTATTCCATAATCTCGTAGAACAGACAATAACTTCCTCCTAGGAACCTGGTCATATGCCTTTTCTAGATCTATAAAGCATAGATACAGTTCCCTGTTCCACTCATAACACTTCTCCATTATTTGCCGTAAGCTAAAGATCTGGTCGTGACAACCTCTAAGAGGCCTCGATTGCAAATTTATTTCGTTCAATTTAGTAACCGGTTTCGGTAGTTATGATCATCATCTCACTGATCTAAAGCAGAACGTGTACATTTATAAGTAAGAGCATTATTGTAAGTAGCAGTGTTCATTCACATTATCTGAGAAGCATCTACCAAACAACATACTTCTCTCCTTAAACTTAGTAAAATAGGTAAATAATGTTTGTAACCATAACTGACGTTGTGAAAACATGAAGAAACTGTGATGAGTTCTCGTCACCCGAGATGTACGGCCGTCGTTAGCACACCGTACTTGCAGCTGTAGTACCAACCGCTGAAAGGGGCCACGACAACTGGGTGTCGATGTGTGCTTATGATAGCCAAGCACTGCACCAATGGTCGATATTCTGCAGATTTCCTTGCATTTCGTTACAGTTTTGTAGCAGTGCGACTTCACTATATGCAGTAACATTTCCCGCGATCAGCGACATGTAGCTTCGGATATTATACAGGGTGAAAAGTATTTAAATCGACAAACTCTGGGAGGTTGTAGGGACTTCAAAACAAATATTTTTCCCTAATGTTATTTTTCCTATGAGGATTATTTAAATCGGCAGAGGAAGTTTCCTCTGGCGGCAAATTAATTATACCAACAAATTCTTTTCCATTTTTTTATGACCAAGAGACAACACATTAACACAACCCGGTTTCAATTACAGTAGATTTTCAAAAATGCCTCCATTGACACGTAAACAAAGGTTACACCGTCGGATCATGTTATGTTTTGTCTGATACGGGCAAAAACCCCAGGAGTATCCTGAATTGTTCCTGCTGCTGATACTATCTGGGCAACCAGATCCTCTTCTGATGCAACAGGAGTTGCGTAAACAAGGTTATGCATCTGTCCCCATACAAAAAAGTCCAGAGCGGACATATCTGGGGATCGAGCAGGCCATGGTACAGTACCACCTCTGTCAATCCACGCTTCTGGGAACCGTCGGCCCAGGAATCGACGCATACGAAGACTTTTAATGTGCCGGCGCGCTGTCATGTTGGAACCACATGCGTTGGCTTATTGGGAGCGGGACATCTTCCAGAAATTCTGGCAATGCTCTGTCGAGAAAATTGTAATAGTGCCTGCCATTTAATGGCCTAGGTAGCAGATACGGCCCAATGAAACAGTCCCCAACAACACCGACCCACACATTAACGAAGAGCCGCACTTGATGAGCGCTAGTAACTGTGGCATGTGGGTTATCATCACTCCAAACATGCGAACTGTGCATGTTGAAGACTCCATCAAGCCCGAACGTTGCTTCATCGGTAAATAACACAGAGGATGGAAATGTAGGATAAATTTCACACTGTTCCAGATACCATCGCAAAAACTGTGCTCTGGGTGGATAATCAACTGGTTTCAGATTGTGGACACGCTGTAAGTGAAATGGACGTTACAATTGCTCTCGAAGGTCTGTTCTTATAGTCATCTGATTCGTTCCCGCTTGATTGAAGAATCCCGCTCCGCATGCTGCAAGACAGCTTCCTCAAATTGCAGCGTTCTTACCGTGCGATGGCGTCCCTGTCCATGTAATCTGCTAAATGTCCCGGTCTCACGCAGACGTTGGTACACAGCAGCAAAGTTGGTATGATGCGGGATACGGCGATTAGGATATTGTTGTTGATAAACCCGCTGGGCGTACGTAGTACGCACCAACCATATCAGTGAACTCACTCCAGGTGTACTGCTCTATAAGTAAACAGAGACAATGCCTTACTACACTGGTGGACAGCAGTTGCCTACAACTAAAGAGCGTAATACGGCTTGTAACAACTAAAGATCGTAATACGGCCTCTCACAACATAAGAGCGTAATACGGCCTCCACTGGTTTAAATAATCCCCATAGGAAAAAATGACGTTAGGGAAAAATTTTTGTTTTGATGTCCCCTACAACCTCCCAGAGTTAGTCGGTTTAAATACTTTTCACCCTGTATAGTAGATAATTTACAAATATTGTGAACAGTAATAGTCCTATCACATTTCCTTGGAGTACGCCTGCGATACTTTTACGTCAGGAGATTTCTCTCCTTAAGAAAGGTATGCTGAGTTCTGTTTTGCTGGGAACTGTTCAGTCCAGTCATAAAGCTGACCTAATGTTTTGTTCTCCCGCAGTTTATTCATTAGGTTGGCGCTTTTAATGTGTATAGATGGTTACTACTGCCCAAAATCGATAACATGGCGACAGTTTTTGTAGACATAATTGGAATTAAAGAAGTAATTCGGCAGTAATTGGTTACCATCAGCCGACTTTCAACGGAAACGATGCTTTCTTCCTGACAGCATCGCAGTTGAGGCAGAGTAACGGGCTCGTATCCGCGAGAGCCGGGGCTCGCATTGTCCGCTTATCTCTATCTCTTTCGGCGCCCGGTCGGCTGGCACGCTTCTCTCGCGAAATTACGAAACTGCCCTGCGACGCGAGGAAATGGCATCGGTCCGAGCAGAGAGAGCTGAGCCGAAGAGCGGCTGCTTGAGGGTCGCGGAGGCAGGATGGGAGGGAGGGAGGGAGTGTGGGGGAGGAGAGAAGGAGGGCGCCGGCAATCGCCAAGCAGGCGGCTGCCCGGGGCAATTACGCCGCCGTCTGGGGTCGACAGCTACGGCGGGCGACGCGTCTATCTGATCCAGCGCCGCACCGCGCCGTGGCCCAGATAGCACAGCAGCAGCGGACGCGCGGTTTGCCGCTGGAATGCTCGAAGCCGGGCCATGTCGTGCTTGTCGCTCCCGCTGTGTGTGTGTGTGTGTGTGTGTGTGTGTGTGTGTGTGTGTGCGTGTGTGTGGGGCGGGCTGATATATTTGCAGACACTATTGGCGGTGGCGCCCCACATGTCTCGCCGCTGCCAATATGCCGACTGTGACATGCCGCAGCGCTGTCGCGCCGCTCCTTCCGTGCCCCACCCCGGCCCCTCACCGCTGTGACAAATGCTTTAATAACACGGCACATTCGTCAGCGCGACCGCGGAGCACCGCCACCCCAGTCGGGCGGAGCGCGATACCACTGCCGGGGGTTGGAACTCGGGGAATTTGTTGTGCGGCGCCCGACACACGAGCCGCCCCTGTTACTGTGCGCTTTCGACACGCGGAGGGTGGCGGGGGTGCGTCGGCGAGAGATCTGGCAGGTTGTAAACAACGTCCTGTCACGGTCGCCACTGCTTGCCGTATCTCACATGATATACGTTTATGGTCCACTATCGACTGTTAAGCAAAGTCGAATAGCAACACTAGCAACACACTCTTTTACTGTAACCTATATTGACAATACGTTGTTTCAATACTTTTATACATAAGGCAACAGAACTACATTTCTAAGCACTTGCTGATTGGTTGGATACCATAAAGGCGTTATGTTCAAATGTTCAAATGTGTGTGAAATCTTATGGGACTTAAATGCTAAGGTCATCAGTCCCTAAGCTTGCACACTACTTAACCTAAATTATCCTAATGACAAATTCACACACCCATGCCCGTGGGAGGACTTGAACCTCCCCCGGGACCAGCCGTGAAGGCGTTATGAAATTGTATTTTTGGATCAGTGGAAGAACTCTATATTTCGAATATTAAAACCAGTTAAATTTAGCATCCCATGTTTTAGGTATGTTCGACACTGCGTTAGTCGTTGGAGGCGAACGGACAATGGGCATGAATGGATGCAGTTGATCAGACAGGATGCTTACGTACGTGTCACTTGTCGGAGTCGTATCTAGACGTGTAGGGTGAAGCATCCCCAATTCTCTTGTGGTTCTCTTTTTTTTTTAGGTACTCCACGTCGACGTCTGCTCGTAGATACGTATCGTCGGTAGGTTTTCCGGCTTTATTTCCCGACGTGACAGCGACGACTCTCCGATGAGGTGCGGGCCTTCTGTTTTGCTATTATTGCGAGTCTTGTAAATATCGCTTTTATTAGTAATTTGCCCGGCTAAAACTCTTCCCTTTTATGATTAAGACAGCCTGCGCCACCTTTCGAAGGGAGTGGGGACGTCAAAGAGTCACAAAAATTCATATTAAGGAGTCCGTAAAACACGTAAACGTTCACTTCAGTTAGAGCGTTAGTTAATGCCTACGCTTTCCGCTAGATGGTGCTGACTTACTGCTGAATAGCTTTGGTTCCGTAAAACCTTCACTGATTAGTACTAGCTAAATGAAATAAGTACAACACTCTTGTATTTCACTTTCACTCTATATTCCAGAATTAAGATGGTGATGGATGACGGTCTATTTAAAAGGTCCCTAGCCTAGAGGAATCTAAATAGTCCGTAAATGCCGCTCTACGTCCAGATTCGCAACTAACTGCACACGACACTTTCAAAAGTCCACACGTTAATAATATCTGAATGCCGATACCTCTGAATTCACTGGTATCAGCAGATAATTTGAGTTTCTGTCGTCTAAATGTCCTTAAGTTCCAATCTAGCACTAAAGTCCTAAAATCCGCTTAATACTCCGTTGCTACCAACAGTCAGAGATTGTACACTACATCACTTTTAATCTCCGTATAATTCTAATAGTTTACGGTGAATCTTAACACGATAAAGTCCAATCTAATTATTGTCTCGCTGACTGACACGGATTCCCCGCCCTCTAATGAAACAAGCAAGGAACAAACGCGGCAGTAATGACGATCAGGCCTTTTTATAGGTTTTTCAACACAAGAGTTTAACGTCACTGCCTTCTCCATGACGGAGCTTCCGTGGCTTTGCTGTACTTAGACGTTAAACTACTTGCTGAAACACTATAATTTTGATCTGCAATTACCGAACTCTGATTCTACACTCTTTTGTCCTCTAAAAATCTTATTCCTAATTTTAAATTATTCTTTCTATAGCTTTTATCACTGTAAACTGAACCGAGGTGTTATAAGGGGTTCCATATCACTCGAACTGCACATGCCGTACACCATTACAGAGTCTCCACCAGCCTGAACAGTTCCCTGGTGCCATGCACGGTCCATGGGTTCATGAGGTTGTCTCTATATCCGCACACGCCCATCCACTCGATACAATTTGAAACGAGACTGGTTCGACCAGGCAACAGTCCGTTGTCGGCGTTGACGGGTCCAAGAGAAGCGTAAAGCTTTGTGTCATGCAGTCATCAAATCCCCTGAGAGGCATCAGCACGAGGTGATTGCTCCCTCCCACTTACGACACTGTCTTCGAATCCTGGGTTAGCGCACATTGCTAGACACAGTAGTAACGCAACTGGTTAGTGGTTTTTGGCGAACGCAGACTGCATCTCCGCACTACATTTGCAATGGTGTCACTCCACCCATCCGGGCCGATGAACGTCCTTCTTATACACTCTGTGGTTAAAACGGATAATCTTGTTGCCGTAGCTTTCAGATTTCTACCATGATTATAATGTGACATTCCGTTACGTGGACAGGAAGGGTTTCTGTTCTATTTGACTATCATTTGCAATCTTACATCTTTCAGTAAGTCTGTATGCGGAACTTGGTCGTGCATTTATAAAGTCTGTGTAGGCGGCAAAAGACCCTAAGCAGACTAGTTTCAGACGAGAAGTATCTACATCTACACCTATATTCCGCAAGATACCTTACCGTGTGTGGCGGATAGAACTTCTGGTATCGCTATTATGAATGGCGTGTGACCATTTCGCGAGACGTTTGCGAGACGAGGTAGAATGTTGCCTGACTATTCCTAAAATGT
This sequence comes from Schistocerca gregaria, assembly GCF_023897955.1. Lineage (NCBI taxonomy): Eukaryota > Metazoa > Arthropoda > Insecta > Orthoptera > Acrididae > Schistocerca > Schistocerca gregaria. The sequence goes on along the minus strand of NC_064927.1, from coordinate 349,561,449 downwards.
ACACCGTCGAAATTTCAACAGGAAATTTCTCAGAGGTGCAAATCAGCCCTCTTGCAACGTCTGCCACTGAAACTTGTTTAACAGCTCCGTAAAGTTTTCGCGGCGAGTAAAATATCTCGTGGCGAAATGCGCCGTCTTCGTTATACACTGAAGCGCCAAAGAAACTGGAATAGGCATGCATATTCAAATACAGAGATATGTTAACAGGCAGAATACGGCGCTGCCGTCGGCAACGGACTATTTAAGACAACAAGTGCCTGGCGCAGTTGTTAGATCGGTTACTGCTGCTACAATGGCAGGTTATCAAGTTTTAAGTGAGTTTGAAAGTGGTTTTATAGACGCGGCACGAGCAGTGGGACACAGTGTCTCCGAGGTAGGTATGAAATGGGGATTTTCCCGTACGATCAATTCACGAGGGTACCATACATAACAGGAATCCCGTAAAACATGAAATCTCCGACATCGCTGCGGCCCGAAAAAGATCCGGCAAGAACCAACGACTGAAGAGAATCGTCCAGCGTGACAGAAGTGCAACCCTTCCGAAAACTGCTGCAGATTTCAGTGTTGGGCCATCAACAAGTGTCAGCGTGCGAATGATTCAACGAAACATCTTCGATATGGGCTTTCGGAGCCGAGGGCCCACTAGTATAAACCTGATGGCAGCACGACACAAAGCTTTACTCCTCGTCCAGGCCCGTCCACACCGAAATCGGACTGTTGATCACTGGAAACATGTTGCCTGGTCGGACCAGTCTCGTTTCAAATTGTATCGAGCGGATGGACGTGTATGGGTATGGAGACAACCTCTTGAACCCATGCACAAAACATGTCAGGAGGGGACTGTTGAAGCTGGTGGAGGCTCTGTAATGGTCTGGGTTTTGGGCAGTTCGAGTGATATGGGACGTCTAGATAAGACTCTGACAGGCGACACATACGCAAACATTCTGTCTAGTCACCTGCATCCTTTTGTGTCCATTGTGCATTCCAGTGGACTTGGAAAATTCCAACAGGACAATGCGATATCCCACTCGTCCGTAATTGCTACACAGTGGCTCCAGGAACGCTATTCTAGGTTTAAACACTTACACTGGCCGCCAAACTCCCCAGACATAAGCATTAGTGGGAGTCACACTCATGTTCGACAGGCCCACAGTTATGTCAGATGCTCAGAGGTTGGAGAGACTGTCACCATGACTAAACAGCCAACCAGTCAATTTACATGAGGGGAATAACCACCACACTTACCAGACAGAGTATTCTTAAGCAACAAACACGTCTGCTTCTGAAGCCGTTCTGCCAGCATACTGGTTGCTTTGCTATTGCCGAGCGAGGTGGCGCAGTGGTTAGCACACTGGTCTCGCATTGGGGAGGACGACGGTTCAATTCCGCGTCCATCCATGCCAATTTAGTTTTTCTTTGATTTCCCTAAATCGCTTCAGGCAAAAGCCGGGATGGTTCCTTTGAGAGTGCAAGGCCCACTCCCTCCCCCATCTTTCCCTAATCCAACGAGACCGATGACCTCGCTGTTTGGTTTCTTCCACCAAATCAACCCACCCCAACTTCGCTTTTCGGTCATCGAGAGGGCGCTTTAGCTTGTCCCCATCGTCGTGGACAATAGCCAACAGGTCAGAGCATTCATTGTACCTATTGGTCATGCAAGGCTAACAGCGGCTCCTGGTGAACCAAAGCCTCGTGCCCAGTCCTGCTGCTGGCAGCAGCATGCTGTGAGACAAGCAGCTGCAGCTTGGACGTATAGTTCTAATTGCAATTCCATCTGCAACTGAGACTCCCCAGTTTAAAAGATCCACTTTAACCAATTCGAAACGGGAACATTGTTATCGATACTCCTATAATTTTTTCACGTGAAACGTAGATTCCTCCTATTTATACGAGTATTTTCGAGTACAGAAGAAACTGGAGCATAGATGCATTTTCGTTACTTCTTATGAAAATCCTGTACAACAGTAGGGCATAGCTATATTTCCTACTCGCAGCAGGTAAAAAAATCTGTTCTTGTCAGTTTGATATCTAGAATGAGATTTTCACTCTGCACCGGAGTGTGCGATGATATTGAACTTCCTGGCAGATTAAAACTGTTTGTCGGAGCGAGACTCGAACTCGGGACTTTTGCCGGCAAGTGCTCTACCAACTGAGCTACCCAAGCACGACATCACGACCCCTCCTCACAGCTCAAGTCTGCCAATACCTCGGCTCCTACCTTGCAAACTTCGCAGAAGCCTTTCTGCAGCCCTTGCAGAATTAGCACTCCCGGAAGAAAGGATATTGCGGTGACATGGCTTAGCAATAGCCTGGGGGATGTTTCGAGAATGAGATTTTCACTATGCAGCGGAGTGTGCGCTGATATGAAACTTCAAGGGCACGAATTCGAGTCACGGTCCGGCACACAGTTTTAATCTACCAGCAAGTTTCAGCTTGATATCTGTTACATGCTGCATCAGAAACTACAACATTAAACTCATTTTGGACTCAGGATAGAGCGCTAAGAGCATGTTCAATCTATGTCACTGGATGCCTCCTCAATTTCGAACTCTATTAAAGTAACAAAATGTCTCATCTCCTATGAAGTCTCCTACGCTATCAGCACCGAGGAGCTGTAAATATTAGGTTAACACTATGTATCAGGTTATAAATTTGGAAATATAGCCGATTTTATTATGATAATCATCTCTCCGTGTATAGGTGGGAGATGGAAATTCCATTGAAAGACTCCTACACAACGATAAAAAGCCGATAACCACTTCAATTCGTGAATCACATCCATGGTAGTCTCGCCCTCGTTTCCAATTGTCCGGTGGCACGCCATTGATATCCAATTGATTGACTAATTAATTAGATTCTGAGAGTCCCTATGCATGCTAATTTTTTCCTGCAGTCGGATTGCGCTCACCAGGTAAGCTTTACAGATGCTTTTATAAGTTACTTCTACTGATATTCTGCTTCTTCTGGTATACTGCTACTGCCGGTCTATGTGGGCTGGAGCACGTGTCACTCTCTCCTGCACCCCCGCTACGCCCTCACTACCGTCCCCACCGACGCCAGCCACTGCGGCCATCGCTAATTGTGAGTGATCCTGCAGATCTCAGTTTCACTCAAAATACATGCCTATAGAAGCATTCCTATTGTCTTCCACTAAAGTAGTGGCAGGATGTTTCGAGAATTCCAGTAGGAATCGCAGGAGGAAAGGTAATGTTCTTCACGAGGAACGCTACTGAGAACCGATTTGAAGCTGATTGCCGATGGCTTCTGCTGGCGCCAACATACATTTCGCGTAAGGACTGCTAAGATAAGATACGATAATTTAGAGATCAGATGGAGGCATATAGTCTTCTTTCCATTTCTCTGTTTGCGAGTGAAATAAAAAAAGTAAATGACTAGTAACGATACAGGTATCATTAGCGACATACCGTACGATGGCTTCGAAGTAAGCATATAGATGTCGATGTAAATTTAGTCTCGTATTTGGATGTCGCACCACCAATTTATAGGCATAGAAAACTCACTGAAGAATGTTGTCTCTTATTTATCGAGAAAACAAAAGACTGAACTTCTGATGCTGCTTGTCTCCCGATAAAAAGTTTCGTATTAGCCCCTAATTTTCACATTGTAGCTATTTCGTGAGATGTATGAGAGAGGTTGTAATATGTTTGTTCACATCATCTAGAAGAAATGTGTATAGAGCTCACATCTGAACTTACCTGCCGGCCGCGGTGGTCTCGCGGTTCTAGGCGCGCAGTCCGGAACCGTGCGACTGCTACGGTCGCAGGTTCGAATCCTGCCTCGGGCATGGATGTGTGTGATGTCCTTAGGTTAGTTAGGTTTAAGTAGTTCTAAGTTCTAGGGGACTAATGACCACAGCAGTTGAGTCCCATAGTGCTCAGAGCCATATGAACCATTCTTGAGCTTATATTTCGTGTTGGCCGGGATGGCCGAGCAGTTCTACGCACTACAGTCTGGAACCGCGCGACCGCTATGGTCGCAGGTTCGAATCCTGCCATGGGCATGGATGTGTGTGATGTCATTAGGTTAGTTAGGTTTAAGCAGTTCTAAGTTCTAGCGCACTACAGTCTGGAACCGCGCGACCGCTATGGTCGCAGGTTCGAATCCTGCCTTGGGCATGGATGTGTGTGACGTCATTAGGTTAGTTAGGTTTAAGCAGTTCTAAGTTCTAGGGGACTGATGACCTTAGAAGTTAAGTCCCATAGTGCTCAGAGCCATTTGAACCATTTTTTTCTATTTCGTCAGACTATCGCTTACCTGCCGCATTCTTACCAAACCTCCAAAGTCACAGACACATGCTAATTCTTTCAAAATCCCATCACGTTCCGACAGCACTGGTCCATTAGATAGAAAGCAGTCTAGTCCTCCACCCGTCACTGACTAGGTAGGGAGCTATCACAACGAGAAAAATAGCACACTAACGTACAGGAGGAAATTCACAACCATGCAGAGTATATACCGACTGCAGAAATAAATTCAGAAGCACAACACCTACATTTCATCGATATCAAATGATAGTCTATAAATATTTAATTGTACGTGTCGCTATATACTGTATCGTATTCCTATGGCTACTGCGCTAGAAATACGACAGTGTAATGGTTTCAGAATCATCGGGGATAGTATAGCGTTTCCTGAGAAGTAGATCATCTTATTTTCAAATGGAGCATGTATCCGTAATACGAATCTAACAGCATCGAAGAGCTTCCAGTATACTGTCATTGAATAATTTTCATTGATGCATCAGCCTCACATCTCCATGCATAATTCGGAGCTATTCCAAGATTAAGGGGAGATTAGGGACTTGATCACAGTATTGTTCATTCTTTCTTTTTACTCACACTCGCTGTCCGATAGTGGACCGGCCATGATAATGTATTCTGTGTCGAGCAGAGTATATGCACATGGGTAGTACGCATAAACGTAATACTAGTTATTAGTCCTTCAGAAGCAAACCCAGTACTTACACGCTTTGACGGCCGCGGTGGTCTAGCGGTTCTAGGTGCTCAGTCCGGAACCGCGCGACTGCTACGGTCGCGGGTTCGAATCCTGCCTCGGGCATGGATGTATGTGATGTCCTTAGGCTAGTTAGGTTTAAGTAGTTCTAAGTTCTCGGGGACTGATGACCACAGATGTTAAGCCCCATAGTGCTCAGAGCCATTTGAACCATTTTTTGAACTTACACGCTTATCGAACTGTTGAACATCGAGAGCCAGTTAATCAACAAGTAAAAGTCAGACCAAATCAATGTCAATGTTTTCTCCAGTAATCCTACGGAACATTGCAATCAGATGCATATAGCATACATCTCAGCTGACTGTCAGGGATATTTAAGTACAGTGATGCTGTGTACGGTACTCCCTTTCATTACTGACAAACATTCCATTAAAACTACTGTCTTCGGCGCCATATACATCATACACTGATTTTCGAAATATACTTCCGTTTTGCTTGTATTTAGACAGGGTCAAACTTGAACAGTCCATTGTAAGAACTATAGATACCGAAGTATTCCAAACAACTGGTCAGAACAGTAGTTTTTAATGACAGCCATTTCAAACGTATGTGGCTTGATCGTGAGTCTTTAGATTATTTACTCCTGTCACGTTTTACATGAGGTGGAATTTAACATTTCAGCTGTTACAACGGCAGACATAGTTATCGCTTTTTCTAACGTGCTATTCACTTGTGACAATTCATTTAAACGAAACGTGCTATTTCTGACCTACATCCACCACTGTACCGCTACCCCTGGAAGTTCTAGGAGTTATATTTTCTGGTACGGCTTCTCACAGCTTCTTCCAGTATGACCACTACCAAGGATCTTCTATCGCTTTCCTATGGAAGTGGGAAGAGTCTGTGACACAGTCGCTGTTAGAAAGGTGGATTTTCGATGAGGTGGTAAATAGACATTTGAAATTCTAAGAAAGTAAGTATAAGCTATAGTAAAAAGAACTTTAAACACTGGCAGCTACTGCGATATCCAGACATCTTCTCCATCAGATCAGCAATTTTTAACGTCAACCATTTCCAACTTATGTGGTTTGATTCACAGGTCTTGAGATGCTTTCTTGCTGGTTTTACCTTTGCTGCCACCACATTGTCATCACCATGTGAAGACATGGTTTCTCAGCTGTAACAGAGATGAAGTTTAGTAATTACCTCGTAGGTACCTGCTAAAGCCACCACACACATCTGAAAGTGTTCGCCAGTTGGACTCCTGGTAAGAAGGCTGCTAAAAACACATTAGAGCAGAACAAGCAGACATGACGAATCACAGGCTAGTACCTGTACTGAACAAGTGAACCACACACACACACACATACACACACACACACACACACACACACACACACACACACACACACACACACACATACACATACACACACACACACACAAACACACCTGGTTTGTACGGCAGGGAGAGAGAAAATACCTCTGGTGAGTCTTTACTTTCCTGTTTCACTTGAAAATACAGCGATGGAAAAAAGACAGTTTATGTGCCCCCATATGGGTGTTAATTTCTCGTACCTTATATTCGTTGTTCTTATGCAAAATGTATGTTGGCGGCAGTAGACTCCTTCTGCAGTCAGCTTCAAATGTCGGTTCTCAGTAGTGTTCCTTGAGCAGAACATCACCTTTCCTCCAGTGATTCCCATTTGAGGTCTCGTACCGTCCTGCCACTAACTTGGCGGGAGCCAATAACGAAACTTCTACAGAGGTAACTTATGAGGGAAACCCAGGTCTGTTGTATCAAACGCAATTAGCTGTTGCGGCGGTGGCTGCTGCTCGCATGCGGTCCTGTGTCGGCAGCGGGGGCGGTAGCGAGCCGACGCGTGGGATGAGAGGAGAGGAGAGTGAAGCAACCTACTGCCCGCAAAGACCGCCAGCTCTCGGCAGGGTTCGTTCACGAGCAGTATACCAGAAGAAGCAGTGTACCAGAAGAAGTGACTTACATACACCGGCTTGACAACACAACCGACAGACAGAACATGATTAGCTTTGGATATCTTCAGCTGTTTGACGGCGGCTACCACGCATTTTGGTAGCGGAGGAAGTGATTACCCAGCCTGTAAGAAGCCCGCCAGAGACGGTACAAAAGCGTCTGCAAAGGTTGCCTGGCAAATTTAGTCTCACTGCAGGAAAAAAATTACTCACCGTACATAGGGACTCCCGTGATCAGTTTAGTTAATTAGTCAATCAACTACACTCCTGGAAATGGAAAAAAGAACACAGTGACACCGGTGTGTCAGACCCACCATACTTGCTCCGGACACTGCGAGAGGGCTGTACAAGCAATGATCACACGCACGGCACAGCGGACACACCAGGAACCGCGGTGTTGGCCGTCGAATGGCGCTAGCTGCACAGCATTTGTGCACCGCCGCCGTCAGTGTCAGCCAGTTTGCCTGGCATACCGAGCTCCATCGCAGTCTTTAACACTGGTAGCATACCGCGACAGCGTGGACGTGAACCGTATGTGCAGTTGACGGACTTTGAGCGAGGGCGTATAGTGGGCATGCGGGAGGCCGGGTGGACGTACCGCCGAATTGCTCAACACGTGGGGCGTGAGGTCTCCACAGTACACCGATGTTGTCGCCAGTGGTCGGCGGAAGGTGCACGTGCCCGTCGACCTGGCACCGGACCGCAGAGACGCACGGATGCACGCCAAGACCGTAGGATCCTACGCAGTGCCGTAGGGGACCGCACCGCTACTTCCCAGCAAATTCGGGACACTGTTGCTCCTGGGGTATCGGCGAGGACCATTCGCAACCGTCTCCATGAAGCTGGGCTAAGGTCCCGCACACCGTTAGGCCGTCTTCCGCTCACGCCCCAACATCGTGCAGCCCGCCTCCAGTGGTGTCGCGACAGGCGTGAATGGAGGGACGAATGGAGACGTGTCGTCTTCAGGGATGAGAGTCGCTTCTGCCTTGGTGCCAATGATGGTCGTATGCGTGTTTGGCGCCGTGCAGGTGAGCGCCACAATCAGGACTGCATACGTCCGAGGCACACAGGGCCAACACCCGGCATCATGGTGTGGGGAGCGATCTCCTACACTGGCCGTACACCTCTGGTGATCGTCGAGGGGACACTGAATAGTGCTCGGTACATCCAAACCGTCATCGAACCCATCGTTCTACCATTCCTAGACCGGCAAGGGAACTTGCTGTTCCAACAGGACAATGCACGTCCACATGTATCCCGTGTTACCCAACGTGCTCTAGAAAGTGTAAGTCAACTACCCTGGCCAACAAGATCTCCGGATCTGTCCCCCATTGAGCACGTTTGGGACTGGATGAAGCGTCTTCTCACGCGGTCTGCACGTCCAGCACGAACGCTGGTCCAACTGAGGCGCCAGGTGGAAATGGCATGGCAAGCCGTTCCACAGGACTACATCCAGCATCTCTCCGATCGTCTCCATGGGAGAATAGCAGCCTGCATTGCTGCGAAAGGTGGATATACACTGTACTAGTGCCGACATTGTGCATGCTGTGTTGCCTGTGTCTATGTGCCTGTGGTTCTGTCAGTGTGATCATGTGATGTATCTGACCCTAGGAATGTGTCAATAAAGTTTCCCCTTCCTGGGACAATGAATTCACGGTGTTCTTATTTCAATTTGGAGGAGTGTAGATATCATGACGTGCCACGGGACTGGTAGAAGCGAGGGCTAGAGTAACATGGATATGATTCACGAATTGGAGTGCTACTCTGTCGTTTTTTCGTTGCGGTGAGATCTTTTACTGAAATTTGAATCTCTCACCTACACAGGGACAGATGATCATCCAAATAAAATCAGCCATATTGCCGAATTAAGAGGACTGTACAAACACTGTAACATCGTCGAAGTGCTCAAGAGCAGAAGGTTGAATTGGGCAGGCCATATAGCAAGAATGACAGAGAATAGACTACCTAGAATGGCATTCAGCAGAACAATAGATGGAACGGTAGGAAGAGGGAGACCCAGAATCAGATGGCTGGATAACATTCGGGAGGGGTCAACTAGGATGAACAGCAACAACAACTGGACAAACAGTGCATTGGACTGGCAGAAGTGTAAGAGGCTCATAGAGCACGCGTATGGTTGATAAGGCCCTTGCCATATCTAAAGTAAAGTAAAGTAAAAGTATATTGCCGAATTTATAAACTGATACATATTACTAACCTGATATTTACGACTCCTTCACCCACAATTGCTGAAGTGTTGCCGGTGCAGGATTTTGTGCACGAACTGAGCTTCCGATTATGTTCCCTATATGTTGGATGCGATTCATCTCGCGCCATGTGGGTGCCCAAGTCATTCGCTGGAACTGTTCAGAATGTTCTTCAAACAAATCGTAAACAACTTTGGCCCAGTGACATGGCGTATTGACATCCATAAAAATTCCATTGTTGTTTGGAAACATGAAGCCCATGAATGGTTGCAAATAGTCTCCAAGTAGTGTAACATACCCGTTTCCAGTCGATGATCGGTTCAGTTCCAATCCACTCCATGTAAAGACAGCCCATACTATTATGGAGCCACCACCAGCTTGCCTTATTAACAGCTTTGGTCCGTGGGTTAGTGGGGGTCTGCGCCACAGTCGAACCCTACCATCAGCTCTCACCAAATGAAGTATGGACTCATCTGAACAGGCAACGGTTTCCCAGTCGTCTAGGTCCAGCCGGTATGGTCACGAGCCCAGGAGAGGCGTTGCAGGTGACGTCGTGTAGTTACCAAAGGCACCCGCTCCAAAAAAATGGTTCAAATGGCTCTGAGCACTATGGTACTCAACATCTGAGGTCATCAGTCCCCTAGACTTAGAACTGCTTAAACGTAACTAACCTAAGAACATCACACACATCCATGCCCGAGGCATGATTCGAACCTGCAAGCGTAGCAGCAACGCGATTCCGGACTGAAGCGCCTAGAACCGCTCGGCCACAACGGCCGGTCACCTCAGTGTGATGTAGGCAGTCTGTTTAGTAATTTTTTCTGCTGCTTCAAATATTTTAAGCTCATTTTTAATACCTTTGTTTCTTATTCTGTCTCTAGTTTACATCCTTTAACTGATCTGAGAAATTTCATTTCTGACTTCACTATTCTTTTTTTGTTTTCCTTGTTTGCAATCCTAGACTCAGAGCGGTAAAGTAGCAGCGGAAGATCCATTAATTTATAGAATTTCATTTGCTTTTCTTTAGTTTTTTGCGTAACTTTCTTTATATTGTTCCACAGACATTTCAATGTTTAATCCTTATATTTTTATAGTGCGCAAAAGAAGGTCGCAGCCCAGGTAGTTAAAATTTTTGCTTGCTCGATTGCTGTTTTTCCGCGGAATGTCATTACTTTTGTCTTTTCTGTAGACATTTTCAAATTATTCGTTTGGCCAACTTGGTTTAATTTAGAAATATTTATTTGTAATTTTACTTCTGAAGTAGTTATTGCAGTCTGGTCTTCAGCCAGCAGTAATGCCTTTTATACAGGGATTCTTTAACTAATTTTATTCATTCGCTGTTGTTTGTTCCTTCAAGCCACTTTTAAATCGTGTCATTTACCTATAAATTGAACAAAATTGGCGAAAGACTGCAACCTTGTTTAACACCCTGGTTACTCATAATTTCCATCTTTCTTACTTTGTTCCCCCTTTTTAGCAAAAATTGAGTTTCAGTGTATAAGCTCTTTGTGGCTCCTACCAGCTATGGTTCCATTTCATTTTTTTGTAAAACTGACCAGAGTTTTTTCGTGTTTAATATGTCAAAACCCTTGTCGGTCAAAGCTATGTTTGACTCATTATTGAATTCTTTTATTTATCAACATCTTAGAAGTAAATACACTAGCCATTGTTATTCGTCCAAATCTAAATTCACAGCCTTTTTTTATTTTAAATTATTTCGTCTATCGGTCTTAAATTTAGAGTAAAATTTTTGCATATACCTCATATCGAAATATTAAAACAATTATTCCCCTTAACACTACAGTTTTCGCTCTCATTTCTTAAAAATTTAATACACAACAGCTGTTGACTAGATTTCCTATAACCTCTCTTTGTCGTTAGGCCATATCTTACTTTAAGCAGAAATCCAACTTACAATATTTTAATAACTCCCTGTTTATGCCATGTACAGCAGTTGTCTTTTCGTTTTTCATTATTCTTAAAGAATCTGTAACTCTGCTCATTTTAGAAGCTTCATAAATTTTGGCACGTTCCCTCAAGTTTCGGTGGTATCACAACCTTTCATTATGTTCTTCCCATTCTTTTCTATGTTTGTGTCAATTTTAGTGTATATTTTTCCTGCCTGTTTATATGTTTGATTGCTTTATAGGCAGATGTATATCCATGAATGCCATTTACAAGATTACTTACATGTCTGTCCCAACTTGCTCTGTGTGCTTCATTAAATCCTCGCTTACCAGCTGCTCTTCATCGATTATATTCTGCACATAATTCTGTTTTTCTTCTGTAGATATTTTAGACACGCTTATATTCCCTCTCTTCTTTTTTCTAATTCTTCGTTCTGTATTCTCAATTTCTGATTATTATAGCTCCCAATACTTCAAAAGCTCCCTTCTTAACACTACTACTTATAATCTCCCTTGCTTTATTGACATCTTCAGTGGTGCGTTTCACTGGCAGTTCTTCAATTAGTCTATTTTCATATGAGGCTATGTACGGCGTGTGTGTGCTTTGATTTTTTAATTTTTCTATGTATTAGTACTCCTTCTTCATTTATCAGAAGTGTTCATTTTAGAAATTAGAAATAGATGTCGCTTCCTCGATGTAGTCTTGCATAAGTTACGCCTGATTATGCTTTTTTGTAAAAAAAAATCTAATCGCCCACCTTGCTGCATATGGAACAGTTGTACATAGCGATTATATGTTATTATAAGGAAGGATAGCAACACAGCAGACAGTTGTAACCCCACTGGTTTCTGGTTATTCTTGCATATCCTGATTTCAGCTGTAAATAGCCGTCTTGATTGCATCTGGGTGAGTTATAATGCAACAAACTCCCAGGAGTACATGTCACCATACAAACTTATTGCTGTACAGGCAGGAGGAGTTTCCTTCTGCCTGTACACCAGTGTACATCTACATCTACATCTACATGACTACTCTGCAATTCACATTTAAGTGCTTGGCAGAGGGTTCATCGAACCACAATCATACTATCTCTCTACTATTCCACTCCCGAACAGCGAGCGGGAAAAACGAACACCTAAACCTTTCTGTTCGAGCTCTGATTTCTCTTATTTTATTTTGATGATCATTCCTACCTATGTAGGTTGGGCTCAACAAAATATTTTCGCATTCGGAAGAGAAAGTTGGTGACTGAAATTTCGTAAAAAGGTCTCGCCGCGACGAAAAACGTCTATGCTGTAATGACTTCCATCCCAACTCGTGTATCATATCTGCCACACTCTCTCCCCTATAACGCGATAATACAAAACGAGCTGCCCTTCTTTGCACCCTTTCGATGTCCTCCGTCAATCCCACCTGGTAAGGATCCCACACCGCGCAGCAATATTCTAACAGAGGACGAACGAGTGTAGTGTAAGCTGTCTCTTTAGTGGACTTGTTGCATCTTCTAAGTGTCCTGCCAATGAAACGCAACCTTTGGCTCGCCTTCCCGACAATATTATCTATGTGGTCCTTCCAACTGAAGTTGTTTGTAATTTTAACACCCAGGTACTTAGTTGAATTGACAGCCTTGAGAATTGTACTATTTATCGAGTAATCGAATTCCAACGGATTTCTTTTGGAACTCATGTGGATCATCTCACACTTTTCGTTATTTAGCGTCAACTGCCACCTGACACACCATACAACAATCTTTTCTAAATCGCTTTGCAGCTGATACTGGTCTTCGGATGACCTTACTAGACGGTAAATTACAGCATCATCTGCGAACAACCTAAGAGAACTGCTCAGATTGTCACCCAGGTCATTTATATAGATCAGGAACAGTAGAGGTCCCAGGACGCTTCCCTGGGGAACACCTGATACCACTTCAGTTTTACTCGATGATTTGCCGTCTATTACTACGAACTGCGACCTTCCTGACAGGAAATCACGAATCCAGTCGCACAACTGAGACGATACCCCATAGCTCCGCAGCTTGATTAGAAGTCGCTTGTGAGGAACGGTGTCAAAAGCTTTCCGGAAATCTAGAAATACGGAATCAACTTGAGATCCCCTGTCGATAGCGGCCATTACTTCGTGCGAATAAAGAGCTAGCTGCGTTGCACAAGAGCGATGTTTTCTGAAGCCATGCTGATTACGTGTCAATAGATCGTCGTAGTCGTAGACTAAAGCGCCAAAAAACTGGTATAGACATGCGTATTCAAATACAGAGATACGTAAACAGGCAGAATATGGCGCTGCTGTCGGCAAACCCTATGTAAGGCGACAAGTGTTTGGCTTAGATGTTAGATCGGTTACTGCTCCTGCACTGTCAGGTTATCAAGAACGTGGTGTCACAGTCGGCGCACGAGCTATAGGCACTGCATCTCCGGGGCCGCAATGAATTGGGGACCTTCCCGTACGACCATTTCACGAGTGTACCTTGAGTATGAGGATTCCGGTAAAACATCAAATCTCCGATATCACTGCGGCCGTGAAAGAACGGGACCAACGACCTCTGAAGAGAATCGTTCAACATGACAGAAGTGCAACCCTCCCGCAGATCTCATTTCTGGGCCATCATCAAGCGTCAGCGTGCGAGTCATTCAACGAAACATCGTCGATACGAGCTTACGGAGCCGAAGGCCAATTCGTGTACTCTTGATGACTGCACGACAAAGCTTTACCCCTCGTCTGGGCCCGTCAACACCGACATTGGACTGTTGATGACATGAAACATGTTGCCTGGTCGGACGAGTGTCATTTCAAATTCTATTGAGCGGATGGACGTGTATGGGAACGGAATCCAACTTCATGAATCCATGGACCCTGCATGTCAGCAGGGGTCTGTTCAAGCTGGTGGAGGCTCTGTAACGGTGTGGGGTATGTGTAGTTGGTACTCCTGATACATCTAGATACGACTCTGACGGGTGACGCGTACCTAAGCATCCTGTCTCATCACCTGCATCCATTCATGTAAATTGTGCATTTCGATGGACTTGGGCAATTCTAGCAGGACAAATAAAATGTTTCAAATGGCTCTGAGCACTATGGTCCCCTAGAACTTAGAACTACTTAAACGTAACTAACCTAAGGACATCACAAACATCCATGCCCGAGGCAGGATTCGAACCTGCGACCTTAGCGGCCGCGCGGTTCCAGACTGTAGAGCGTAGAACCGCTCGGTCACCTCGGCCCGTTCTAGCAGGACAATGAGATTCCAAACACGTCCAGAATTGCTACAGATTGGCTCATGGAAACATTCTTTTGAGTTGAACACTTCAGCTGGCCACCAAACTCCCCAGACATCAATATTATCGAGCATATCTGAGATGCCTTGCAACATGCTGTTCAGAAGAGATCGCCATCCCTCGCACTCTTACGGATTTATGAACAGTCCTGTAGGATTCAAGGTGTCAGTTCCGTGCAGCACTACTTCAGACATCAGTCGAGTCCATGCCACGTCGTGTTGCGGCAATTCTGCGTGCTCGCGGAGGCTCTTCACGATATTAGGTAGGTGTACCAGTTTGTTTGGCTCACAGTGTATGATGACATGTAAGGGACGGTCCCTGGGCTCTACTACCTTCCGAGTAAGTTTCGGAATTGGGACGGGGGGGATAGTGGATTTTTGGACAACATTGTTGTGGAAATGAAACAGCGATTAGTGTGATTAATCAATTATTCAAAAACAGTCTTAATCGCATTTATTATTATTATGCCGCCAACCGGTTTCAACCCGACGTAGGGGTCATCTTCTGGGGGTTTACACCATTGGTCGACTGCTGGTAGTGTCACTCCTGTATACATAACGGCAGGATAGTGGAGCCTTCCTCGATCTTTTCTGGATGCGTATTTCGCTGGGTGCAGTTTTTACTAGGTGCAGTTTTTACTAGGTGCAGTTTACAGGACACAGAGAGAGGGAAGGAGTAGTTGGACATAAAGAGGCGAGAGGATGAGGTGGACAGAGATTGGGTGGGGGGAAGGGTCAGGAGAGGGTCAGAGAGTGGGGAAAGGATGTGTCGGACAGATGGAGAGAGAGGAAGAGATAATGGACAAAGGCAGTGGGGTGAGGAGGTGGTGACGGTAAGTTCCTATGGGACCAAACTGCTGGCGTCATCGGTACTTAGCCTTACACAGTACTTAATCTAACTTAAACTAACTTACGCTAAGGACAACACGCAAACCCATACCCGAGGGAGGACTCGAACCTCCGACGGGGAAGCCGCGCGAACCGTGACAAGGCGCCTGAGACCGCGCGGTGTACAGTGTGGGGACAGAGGGTGGACAGAGAGTGGGGAGGAGATGGAGTATATGACGTACATTCAATTCCTATACAGATTTAGCAGTTGCGAAGCATTGCCTGCTTCGCTAGTGAGGTATAAAAATCTGTTCAGCAACATTTCAATGTCTTTAAATATGTAATAAATGTAATGAAAAACTGAAAATGCTTTATTCGTACCGAAACTAGCAATTTCCACACTGTGCTCCAAAACTCGCGTCAGTAGCAACACATTCCAGTCCTAAGTGCTTTGTTCCGCAAGTCCTGGCGCCAGTACGTCTTAACGAGGTACGTGTATTGCAGGCGCCACGCCACGGCTCACACCAGTCCAGGGAGCGCCACACGCGATTACTGTGGAATGCCGGCCAGCCTCGCTGGACAGAGGGAACAGCAACGCAGCAGTGTGGGCTGCCTGGTCCCACAGAGCCGGAGGCGACCAGCCGCTGTACGCAGCTAACCGCGGGCGTAGCCGCCGTGGCTGTCAACACTCACCGTCCTGTGGTTAGTGGGATCTGTCGCCTCCGCATTTGCTTCTACACTACGCGACAAATACATTTCCGGACAACGCCCTCTGTCCGTGGCGAGGCTACAGATCCAAAGGTGTCCAAGCCAAAGTCCAACGCATCTTTATTTTTGTCGGAACGAGATAACCGTGAAAATGGTATTACAACTGGATTGTGGGGAACAGTGAACAATGCTTAATCGCAAGGACTCAATATAGAGTAGTACTTCGATTCGCTCTCGACAGAGGTGCTCTCCCAGTGAAGTACTGAGGAGAGACTTGTTCCTCGCTCCAAGAGCGAAAACGGAATGGCGCCTCTCCACGCCAGACATGAAGGGGTATATCTTTCGGTCTCTTCCATTATTCCTTCAGTTCAAGGCGTCAGAAATATCGTCTGCCAATCAGCATTGCTCTTCTAAAACGGGAGAATGAAGGCGACAATCTGGAAACCTGTAGCATTGGCGTTTGGCGTTTGCTGTCTCCCTGTGAAAATCTCTGAAACTGCGTGCTATGTGTAAAGAATGCGTAAGCTGGCCGCTCCCACACAATGTAGTGGAATTTTCTTTTAAGCCAAACACGGGGTTGTTCCCCCCCCCCCTTTCACTTGGGACCATGCTGTACGCTACACAGGCGGTCCTCGGCCGACGTAGGCTGGGTCGTCCTCTGAAGGAACCGGCGTCTCGTTGTGCCGTTTCTTTGCCGAACTAAAAGCTTCTGTGACCGTCGTCTCTGGAATGTATGTGTATACGCCAGCCTCGAGTATTTCAACCATGGTGCGCTTACTTGTTATTTGCATATCGTTTACATGAATTCATACAACATTGACTTTATCTTATCGAGTTTGGGTTCGAATGAAGCGTCTTGATGTGCGGAATATGACTGTAAGGGCGGAATACGTAAGCAGTGGAGGTCAGGAGACCACGACGTCTTACAACCTCAAGGAGATTATCGTTTTAAACAAGTCCTCAAGGTAAAAAAGGAGGATGGGCAACGGTCGCAGGTTCGAATCCTGCCTCGGGCATGGATGTATGTGATGTTCTTAGGTTAGTTAGGTTTAAGTAGTTCTAAGTTCTAGGCGACTGATGACCACGGATATTAAGTCCCATAGTGCTCAGACTCATTTTGAGGGTGGGCAAGAAAGAGATGGGGTTAATGATGTGAAGATGGAGCAGGTGTACTGCCTAAGCCTTGAAGCGAAGAAGAATGAGAAGGAGAAGAAGAAGAACATCACGTATTGCACATCATATTTCTATTAAGCTAATAAAAAAACTCTGAGAACCTTTTAAAAAACAAACTGACGCTAGCCTTGAAATGCTGGCTTTGCAGCTCACATCTCTACTAATTATGCTACAGCTTCAACACGACAGAACTGTTTAAGTTGCATTACACATCTTAAGCAAATGTTCAAGGCTATAACGCAGATGTGATTATTTAACTGTCACAAACTGTATCAACAAGCGATGCACTTTTGCCAAATCGTGAAAGCGCCGTAGCACTGAAATTGCACATTTTCATAGCACACAAGTTATAATACGAAAAGCATCAGATACAAGAAGACTTAAGTACCTATATTAGTTTCCCACCATTTTATTATAGCAAATCGCTAGAAAAACGACCCATTTTAGAGACATCCGTAATGTGACGGTGCTTTGAAGCAATTTATATTCATAGCACGTACGCTATAACATAAAAATCGCCAACTACAGAGTTAAATTCCAAAATGACTTACTGCAATACGGCGTCTGCTAAGTTCTGGTTGTGGCGTAAAACAGATACTGCATGAACTGGCGTTGCTAACCACGAGGTAAATATCTGACTTGGTAAGTTCTCCTTCTCATACTATGCGATGTAGGAAAACTAGCGCGGCGCAACAGTGCTGTTTTCTAGACTGAAGTGCGCTGCAACCTGTTTTAGTGTCAGGTAACTATAAGTGGATGGGAATGTACGACAACCATTTTTCTTTCGTTTCGAGTGCGACATATAAGGTTGTTGTTCACTTTTCCAGTAGTGTACTTATATAACTTTTGATGAATTTCAGCCCGAGATAAGCAGTTATTTGTTAATTCAAAATGGCTCCGAGCACTATGGGACTCAACTGCTGTGGTCATTAGTCCCCTAGAACTTAGAACTACTTAAACCTAACTAACCTAAGGACATCACACACATCCATGCCCGAGGC
Organism: Schistocerca gregaria; assembly: GCF_023897955.1. NCBI lineage: Eukaryota > Metazoa > Arthropoda > Insecta > Orthoptera > Acrididae > Schistocerca > Schistocerca gregaria. The sequence goes on along the minus strand of NC_064927.1, from coordinate 349,543,369 downwards.
AGGATTCGAACCTGCGACCGTAGCAGTCGCACGGTTCCGGACTGCGCGCCTAGAACTGCGTGACCACCGCGGCCGGCTATCTGTTAGTTGTACGCCCTAAAATAATATGTAATCTTGAAGTGCATGCGGTTATTAAATCAATGTAAATGGCAGTTTGAGCTACTTATCATCTCAAATGGGTGTTTAAAAGTAGTTCAGCGTATCCAAATCACCGTTGGAAATACGCGTTCGTAAAGCTAAGAGCAATCCCAACCACGTAGTTGACAAATCAGATGGGAAATGTAAAAATGTGTTCACGACAGAACGTACTCATTAACCTAAGTCTGTTCGTAAATACGGAATTGTTGACAATAGATCTGTAATTACTCTGGCAGCATATCTGAAGTCAATGGAGAGAAGACTTTTCAGTCAAACTATGAATCGACTAATTGTCAGATCATTAGCCTATCAACTAGCAGAAAGAAATGGCATAACACACAGATTTGACTAAGAAACTTGTCCAGCTAGTCATGACTAGGCTATGGGATTTATTGCTAGGCAACCTCCGTTGTCTATGCGCAAGCCAGAAAATACGCGGTTGGAACACTTGGCGTAAAGTAACATTTGCACGGAGCGCCACTTGCACAGAGCCTGGGGTTCTCGACGGGCTAACTGGCTTCTGACGGGTACAGGCACACTAAGAAGGCTAGCAGTTCAGCACAACTGCTCCTGCGAGCTGCCTCGCACTCGCGTTACACCAGAGAACAACCTTGTACCGCTTCAGGGTGGCTCATTAAAGCATTTCGCGGAAAATTTATTTTTGACATTATCGTATTGATGAGAACTTACAATGAAATTCAACACAATGAGAACTGACAATGGAATTGAATATTTCTTTTAATGTTTTGATGATGCAAAGAATGAGGCGCCCCTAATTACGAAACATTGTATTTCTTAAGACTTTTGTAGCCCCTTTAGGATGAAATTTCAATTGACAAATTTATATTTCGTTTCCATTCTAGCTGACCGTTAAGCATAAAACACAGTATGTCAATGAATATTACTTATTTTGCTGTCGACTAAAGAATGAATGTGTGGCACCACTTCTCGAGTAATGCTAATTTGAAGACGAGCTCTTAAGTTGAAGTCTTCTAGTGAGCTTCTGTGGGTGGATTTGTGTGAAAAGGCAACACGCACATTACAGTGTACATCTCTAAGCACGTTTGACGTTATCCGAATGGCACCATTCAAGGATTGGAAGAGGAGAAGATGAAATTCACCGCCGGTGGCCACCTAGGTCTCCAGACCTCACACCTTGTGACTTTTATCTGTGAGGTTACCTAAAACACGACGTATCTATCCGCCCACTGCCTGGCGCTACTGAAACTCTGCGGTATCGCATTGTTGAAGTACTGAATTCGGTAACGAGTGGCCAGGTGCTTCGTGTATGTCAGGAAATGAGCCACCATTTTAATATTTGTCACATAACACACGGTGTTCATATTGAATGCATAGAAATTTGAACTCTTCTCTTTCCAGGAACGTTGAAATTATGTTTTTTATCTTTTGTAGTCTGGAAGCAAGAAATGTTCGAAATCTGTTCCTTTTTTTTCAATAGCCCAGTCGCGAGCGTTGGAGTCAAAAAAGTAACAGTAACAGCAACTTGATACTAAGCAACAAATTTGTCCATTTTTTAAAATTAAACTAAAATATTTTCTTAATGTTAGTGATTTTTTAAGGATTCCTTATTCCTTAGGCTAACTGATTCATTAAACAACGTTATGTCTTAGTTTATAGATGATATTCCTAATGATTTCAACGTTTATGCAATAATTTCACAAAAATTGATTTATGCCGTTTGTCCCGTGGGTGAGAAAGCGCGGGAAATAGGCAAGAATTGTTTTGAGGGTGGTCCATTGATCGTGACCGGGCCAAATAGCTCACGAAATAAGCGTCAAACGAAAAAACTACTAAGAACAAAACTTGTCTAGCTTGAAGGGGGAAATCAGATGGCGCTATGGTTGGCCCGCTAGATTGCGCTACCATAGGTTAAACGGACATCAACTATGTTTTTTTTTTTAAATAGGAACCATTTTTATTACATATTCGTGTAGTACGTCGTGTATGTTTTAGTTGGACCACTTTGTTCGCTTTGTGATAGATGGCTTTTTAATAGTCACAAACATATGGCTCACAATTTTAGACGAACAGTTGGTAACAGGTAGGTTTTTGTAAGTAAAATACAGAACGTGGGTACGTTTGAACACTTTATTTCGGTTGTTCCATTGTGATACATGTGCCTTTGTGAACCTATCATTTCTGAGAACGCATGCTGATATAGCGTGATTACCTGTAAACACAACATTAATGCAATAAATGCTCAAAATGATGTCCGCCAACCTCAATGCATTTGGCAAAACGTGTAACTACATTCCTCTCAACAGCGAGTAGTTCGAATTCCGTAATGTTCGCACATGCAGTGACAATACGCTGCCGCATGTTGTCAGGCGTTGTCGGTGGATCATGATAGCAAATATCCTTCAATGTTTCCCACAGAAAGAAATCCGGGGACGTCAGATTCGGCGAACGTGCTTCTACGACCAATCCACCTGTAATGAAATATGCTATTCAATACCGCTTCACCCGCACGCGAGCTATGTGCCGGGCATCAATCATGTTGGAAGTACATCGCCATTCTATCATGCAGTGAAATATCTTGTAGTAACATCGGTAGGACATTACGTAGGAAATCAGCATATATTGCACCAATTAGATTGCCATTGATAAAATGGGGGCCAATTATACCTCCTCCCATAATGCCGCACCATACCTTAACCCGCCAATGTCGCTGATGTTCCACTTGCCGCAGCCATCGTGGAATTTCCGTTGCCCAATAGTGCATATTATGCCAGTTTACGTTACCGCTGTTGGTGAATGACGCTACGTCGCTAAATAGAACGCATGCAAAAAATCCGTCATCGTCCCGTAATTTCTCTTGTGCCCAGTGGCAGAACTGTACACGACGTTCAAAGTCATTGCCATGCAATTCCTTGTGCTTAGAAATATGGTAAGGATGCAATCGATGTTGATGTAGCATCCTCAACACGGAAATTTTTGAGATTCCCCATCTCGCGCAATTTGTCTGGTACTGATGTGCGGATTAGCCGCGACAGCAGCTAAAACACCTACTTAGGCATCATCATTTGTTGCAAGTCGTGGTTGACGTTTCACATGTGGCTGAATACTTCCTATTTCCTGAAATAACGTAACTAACGTAACTACCCGGTGAACGATTCGACACTTTGATGATGTCGTCCAGGATACAGAGCAGCATACATAGCACACGCTCGTTGGGCATTTTGATCACAATAGCCATACATCAACACGATATCGACCTTTCCGCAATTGGTAAACGGTCTATTTTAACACGGGTAATGTATCAGGAATCAAATACCGTCCGCACTGGCGGAATGTTACGTGATATCACTTACTTATACGTTTTGTGACTATTACAGCGCCATCTATCACAAAGCAAAAAAAAAGTGGTCCAACTAAAACATTCATATTTCTTTACGTACTGCACGAAAATGTAATAAAAAATGGGTGTTTCTATTTAAAAAAACGCAGTTGATATCCGTTTGGCATATGGCAGAGCCATCTAGCGGGCTAACCATAGCGCCATCTGGTTTCCCCCTTCAAGCTAGACGAATTTCGTTCTTTTTAGTTTTTTCGTTTGATGCTTATATCGTGAGATATTTGGCCTGGACCACCTTGTATATATATACTTAACACAGTTTTAAGTGATTTTCAAATAAGGTACGTTATATTCTACATCTACATACATACTCCGCAATCCACAATACGGTGCGTGGCGGAGGGTACGTCGTACCACAACTAGCATCTTCTCTCCCTGTTCCACTCCCAAACAGAAAGAGGGAAAAATGACTGCCTATATGCGTCTGTACTAGCCCTAATCTCTCTTCTCTTATCTTTGTGGTCTTTCCGCGAAATATAAGTTGGCGGCAGTAAAATTGTACTGCAGTCAGCCTCAAATGCTGGTTCTCTAAATTTCCTCAGTAGCGATTCACGAAAAGAATGCCTCCTTTCCTTCAGACTCCCACCCGAGTTCCTGAAGCCTTTCCGTAACACACGCGTGATGATGAAACCTACCAGTAGCAAATCTAGCAGCCCGCCTCTGAATTGCTTCTATGTCCTCCTTCAATCCGACCTGATACGGATCCCAAACGCTCGAGCAATACCCAAGAATAAGTCGTATTAATGTTTTATAAGCGATCTCATTTACAAATGAACATCTTCCCAAAATTCTACCAATGAAGCGAAGAGCCGGTCGGAGTGGCCGAGCGTTTCTAGGCGCTTCAGTCTGGACCCGCGCGACCGCTACGGTCGCAGGTTCGAATCCTGCCTCGGGCATGAATGTGTGTGATGTCCTTAGGTTAGTTAGGTTTAAGTAGTTCTAAGTTGTTGTTGAATGATGACCTCCGATGTTAAGTCCCATAGTGCTCAGAGCCATTTGAACCATTTTTGAACCGAAGACGACTATTCGCCTTACCTACAACTGCCATTACATGCTTATCCCACGTCATATCGCTATGCAATGTTATGCCCAAATATTTAATCGAAGTTGTGTCAAACGTTTCACTACTAATGGAGTATACAAACATTACGGGATTATTTTTTCTATTCATATGCATTAATTTACATTTATCTATATTTAGAGATGGCTATCATTCTTTACATCAATCACAAATCCTGTCCAAGTCATCTTGTATCCTCCTACAATCACTCAACGACGACACCCTCCCGTACACCACAGCATCATCAGCAAACAGCCACACATTGCTATCCACCCTATCCGAATGATCATTTATGTAGATAGAAAACAACAGCGGACCTACCACACTTCCCTGGGGAACTCCAGATGATACCCTCACCTCCGATGAACACTCACCATCGAGGAAAACGTACTGGGTTCTATTACTTAACAAGTCTTCGAGACACTCACATACTTGGGAACCAATCGCATATGCTCGTACCTTATTTAAGTCAAGGAATATAGCATCCGTCTGATACCCTTCATCCATGGTTCGCAAGATATCATGCGAAAAAAGGGCTAGTTGCGTTTCGCAGGAGCGATGCTTTCTAAAGCCGTGCTGATGCATGCGCAGCAACTTCCCCGTTTCAAGGAAATCCGTTATATTCGAAGTGAGGATATGTTCGAGAATGCTGCAAAAACCGATGTTAAGGATATTGGTCTGTAATTTTGAGGATCCGTCCTTCTACCCTTCTTATATACAGGCGTCACCTGCTCTTTTTTCCAGTCGCTCGTGACTTCACGTTGGGCAAGAGATTCGCGATGAATGCAAGCTAAGTAAGGAGCCAATGCAGTAGAGTACTATCCGTAAAACCGAATTGGAATCCCGTCAGGACCTCGCGATTTATTCATTTTCAACCCATTCATCTGCTTCACAACCCCAGGGATGTCTACCACTATGTCCTCCATACAGGAATCTATACGAGACTCAAACAAGGTGATTTTTTATACCTTTATTTTACAAAAGTTGTCAAACCTTAAGAGTTCCTTTCTGCGCCGAGTTATCCTAGTCCGAGTGGAACGTGAAATTCCACGCTGTGACGGCACAACACTCGACCAGCTCCTCGTGCACAAACGGTTTCAAGCTCTAAGTTACCACATTTTGATGACGGGACCGGGCCGGGCTGTGGCTCGGAGCTGCGACACCTGTGGTCCCGGCCGCGGAAGTGGCGGCTGACAGCTCGGGCCCGTAACATTCCTCGCTTCCCGCGCGCTCCGGCGCGGCGCGGAGCGGTCGGAACAGGCGAGGCGAAGCGAGGTGGGCGTCCTTGGGCAGCCCGCGGGTCCACGCCGTGGCGCCGGCGCCCCACACAGAGGCACGCCGGGGCCTCTGCAGCGCGGCGCTGCGCAGCGCGTCCCGCGTGGGAACCCGAGCCGCTGGCCGCCGGTCCGTAGGCGCCCGGCAGCCCGCAGATCTGCGAGCAGGTGCGGCCGGCCAGTGTGTACCGAGCGGCGAGCTGTTCTACTGACTGAACGTTACTCACTAGTCTGGGACTCTTACCAGGCTGGTTTAGTAGAGGTGATCTACACAGTCCGTCACGGAATCGTTTACTAAGAGCACGATCGTTGCGGCGAAGCTCAACAAATTCCGATTCCAGTCACTACAAGAGAGGTGTCATACACTGAAGAGCCAAAGAAACTGGTACACCTGCCTAATATCGTGCAGGGCCGCCGCGAGCACGCAGAAGTGCACGCAGTAGTGCCGCAAAGTAAAGTTCTATGTTCTGACTTGGCAGAAAATCCTAAGAAATTTTGGTCTTATGTCAAAGCGGTAGGTGGATCAAAACAAAATGTCCAGACACTCTGTGACCAAAATGGTACAGAAACAGAGGATGACAGACTAAAGGCCGAAATACTAAATGTCTTTTTCCAAAACTGTTTCACAGAGGAAGACTGCACTGTACTTCCTTCTCTAGATGGTAAATATCGAAATAGACGACAGAGGGATAGAGAAACAATTGAAAACGCTCAAAAGAGGAAAGGCCGCTGGACCTGATGGGATACCAGTTCGATTTTACACAGAGTACGCGAAGGAACTTGCCCCCCTTCTTGCAGCGGTGTACCGTAGCTCACTAGCGTTCCAAAGGATTGGAAAAGGGCATAGCTCATTCCTGTTTTCCAGAAGGGACGTCGAACAGATGTGCAGAACTATAGACCTATATCTATAACGTTGATCAGTTGTAGAATTTTCGAACACGTATTATGTTGGAGTATAATGACTTTTCTGGAGACTAGAAATCTACTCTGTAGGAATCAGCATGGGTTTCAAAAAAGACGGTCGTGTGAAACCCAGCTCGCGCTATTCGTCCACGGGCCATAGACACGGGTTCACAGGTAGATGCCGTGTTTCTTGACTTCCGCAAGGCGTTCGATACAGTTCCCCACAGGCCTTTAATAAACAAAGTAAGAGCATATGGACAGTCACACCAATTGTGTGATTGGATTGAAGAGCTCCTACATAACAGAACGCAGCATGTCATTCTCAATGGAGAGAAGTCTTCCGAAGTAAGAGTGATTTCAGGTGTGACGCACGGGAGTGTCGTAGGACCGTTGCTATTCACGATATACATAAATGACCTTGTGGATGACATCAGAAGGTTCACTGAGGCTTTTTGCGGATGATGCTGTGGTATATCGAGAGGTTGTAACATTGGAAAATTGTATTGCAATGCAGGACAATCTGCAGCGAATTGACGCATGGTGCAGGGAATGGTAACTGAATCTCAATGTAGACAAGTGTAATGTGCTGCGAATACATAGAAAGAAAGATCCTTTATCATTTAGCTAGAATTTAGCAGGTCAGCAACTGGAAGCAGTTAATTCCATACATTATCTGGGAGTAGGCATTAGGAGTGATTTAAAATTGAATGATCATATAAAGTTGATCGTCGGTAAAGCAGATGCCAGACTAAGATTCATTGGAAGAATCCTAAGGAAATGGAATCCGAAAACAAAGGAAGTAGGTTACAGTACGCTTGTTCGCCCACTGCTTGAATACTGCTCAGCAGTGTGGGATCCGTACCAGATAGGGTTGATAGAGCAGATGGAGAAGATCCACTGGAGAGCAGCGCGCTTCGTTACAGGATCATTTAGTAATCGCGAAAGCGTTACGGAGATGATAGATAAACTCCAGTGGAAGACTCTGCAGGAGAGACGCTCAGTAGCTCGGAACGGTGTTTTTTTGAAGTTTCGAGAACATACCTTCACCGAAGAGTCAAGCAGTATATTGCTCCCTCCTACGTATATCTCGCGAAGAGACCATGAAGATAAAATCAGAGAGATTAGAGCCCACACAGATGCATACCGACAATCCTTCTTTCCACGAACAATACGAGACTGGAATAGAAGGGAGAACCGATAGTGATACTCGAGGTACCCTCTGCCACACACCGTCAGGTGGCTTGCGGAGTATGGATATAGATGTAGATGTAGAACACGACGTGGCAGTCTGAAATAGTGCTGGAGGGAATTGACTCGATGAATCCTGAAGGGCTGTCCATAAATCCGTGAGAGTACAAGGGCGTGGAGACCTCTCCTGAACAGGACGTTGTAAGGCATCCCAGATGTGCTCAATAACGATAATGTCTGGGGAGTGTGGTGGCCAGCTGAATTGTTTAAACTCAGAAGAGTGCTCCTGGAGCCACTCTGTAGCAATTCTGGTCGTATGGGGTGTGGCATTGTCCAGTTGGAATTGCTCAAGTGAATCGGAATTCACAATGGACATGAATGGATGAAGGTGATCAGACAGGATGCTTATTTACGTGCCACCTGTCAGAGTCCTATCTAGACGTATCAGGGGTCCCATATCACTCCAGCTGCACACGCCCCAAACCATTACAGAGGCTCCAACAAATTGAACAGTCCCCTGCTGAAACGTAGGGTCCATGGATTCCTGTGATTGTCTCCATCGCCGTACATGTCCAACTACTCGATACAATTTGAAACGAGAATCTCTTCAGTCGTCGGTGGTCCCATTCTTGCAGGACCTTTTCCGGCCGCAGCAGTGTCGGGGATTTGATTTTTTACCGTATTCAAAAATGGTTCAAATGACTCTGAGCACTATGTGACTTAACTTCAGAGGTCATCAGTCCCCTAGAACGTAGAACTACTTAAATCTAACTAACCTATGGACATCATACACACCCATGCCCGAGGCAGCTTTCGAACCTGCGACCGTAGCGGTCACGCGGTTCCAGAGTGTAGCGCCTAGAACCCCTCGGCCACTCCGGCCGGCTTTACCGTATTCCTAATTTTGACAGTACACTCGTGAAATGGTCGTACGGGAAAATCCACATTTCATCTCTGCCTCAGAGATGGTGTGTCAGATCGCTCGTGTGCCGACTGTAAAACCACGTCCAAACTCACTTAAATCTTGATAACTGGCCATTGTAGCAGCAGTAACCGATATAAGAACTACGTCAAACACTTGTCTTATATAGGTGTCGCCGACAGCAGCGCCGTGGTCTGCCTGTTTACATATTTCTGTATTTGAATACGCATGCCTATACCAGTTTCATTGGCGCTTCATTGTAGTAAAAAAAGTCAAATACAAATTACACTAGTCAACAGCAATATTGCATATGGGATGTGATACATCAAATAGCATGTATTTTGGTATGTAGAATCACAATATACCTTTCAAAATGTTCCAGCACTTACCATTTTTGAGTTTTTAAAGGTTTTTTATTTTACGTATTCAGTGTTTCGCTTTTTGTTGTTTCTCTGTTTTGATTTGCAGAGGACAGCTAGAAGATCTACAAATCGTCAGTAAATGGTTGGTGTGGTAATCCAGTGGTGTGAAAGAGGTCCTTAGATAGTGATGCCTTTTTGTGTTTAAGACTTACGCTAAGATAAATGGCAACTAGTAAATCTCGTTGCTGTCTAAATCACCCCGACAATTTTTGTTATGTGTGTGGGAAGTTCACTCCAAAAGCCCGAAGAAAATCAGTCACTGATTTGGTTAAGAAGGCATATGAAATGTATTTTGATTGTCCTGTTGGTGATCAAGACAAAAATTTTCACCTCATATTGCCTGCATAACCTGTACTGCAACCTTAACCGAGTGGTTGAAAGGAACATGCCGAGCCATGCAATTCGCTTTTTCGATGGTGTGGTGTGAGCCTACTGACCATTATTCAGACTGTTACTTCTGTCTTACAAATATTTCGGGACATTCAAGCAAAACTAGACATAAAAATAAAGTATCCAGTTGTATCTTCAGTGCATTTTGCTGTGGTCCATGATGAGGTGTTGCCTGTTTGTGTTTGTAACTTGAAAGCCACGGAATCAGACACCATATCAAGTGAATCAGAAAGTATTGAACATATAGGAAAGTACTGCCCTCAATATCATGACTCTTCGCCCCAGATCTTTAATCAACAGGAGGCGAACGATATAGTTCGCGATCTAAAACTTTCGCAACAGCATGCTGAACTCTTGCGGTCGAGACTACAACAACGGAACCTTCTAGCTCCAGGGACAAAAATTTCCTGTTTGAGATCAAGAGATGCGTCCTTCGCTCAGTATTTCGATATGAAGAATTCAATGTATGTATGTAGAGATGTCAATGGTCTGATGATGCAGCTAGGTGTACAACATAACCCACAGGAGTGGCGACTATTTATTGACTACAGTAAAACCAACTTGAAAGCAGTACTGTTGAATAATGGCAATGCATTTCCATCGGTACCTTTGGCTTACGCAATAGATATGGAAGAAAGTTATGAAACCATGGCTTTACTGCTAGAGGCAATCAAATATAAGGATCATGAATGGCAGCTTTGCTGTGATTAGAAGTTGTTTCATTCCTCACAGATTTACAGGCAGGATCCACGAAATACTGCTACTTTTTGTGCTTTTGGGACAGCCGTGACACCAAGAACCACTATACAGTCAAGAAATGGCCTATAAGGGAGTCATATGTTTCTGGAAACGTAAATGTGAAAAATACCCCATTGGTTGAGCCCGAAAAAATCATTTTGCCTCCCCTTCATATCAAGATGGGCCTTATCAAGAACTTTGTAAAAACTCTGGATAAAGAAGGTGAGGCCTTCAACCACTTAAAAGAAAAGTTTTCCAAATTAGGTGAGGCAAAGCTGAAATAGAGTATATTTGTTGGACCACAAATAAGAAAATTGCTGCAAGATCCACCCTTGTTAGCAAACTCACAGATGTCCAATTAGCTGCTTGGTCTTCTTTTAAAGCAACTGTGAAGGACTTTTTGACTAACAGAAAAGACAAAAACTATGTTACCATTGTGAATGATCTGTTGGACAACTATAAGAACATGGGGTGTAGAATGTTTCTTAAAATTCTTTTTTTACATTCTCACCTCGATTTCTTTCCGGAAAATTTGGGAGCCGTAAGCGATGAGCGTGGTGACGCTTTCGCCAATACCTTCTTGCTATGGAACACCGTTTCCTAGGCAATTTAGAACCCTTCGGTGATGGGTGACTACTGCTGGAGACTTGTTAGGGAGAGTGATGAAACGGCAAACAAAAGAAGAGCTCCATCATCGCATTTTTCAAAAACCAAAGACGATTAAAGGTGAAAATATCTTCTGAACTAATTTGGACGTTTTATTGTCTCCATGTCCATATATATACTGTAAGATGGCAAGTACTATGCCCCTTACATGAAGTCATTAAAGATCACCTAACTCACGTTGAGCGAACAGTAGGCCTGAAAAAAATGACTGACACCAGCACAATGCATCTTGTAGAGGGTGTAGTATGGACGTGTTGGAATAATTATTGTCGGGTGCTGGTTTTAAAGTAATCTACACGACATGAAAACTTTGTGGAAACGAGTCGATTTACTGGACGCTAGTTTACCTCAGGGAAGTATTTAGAGCTGACCATAGCCGGCTGGGGAACAGAGAAGGGAAGCGAGAATAGGCAGCTTAGGTCGGCTCAAGCTCTGAGAAAGCGGTAAGGCGGCGCAGCCTCCAGCCGCCTTAAGATGAGTGACAGCATAGGTGGTTGACCCTGACCCATGCTGTTGTATCGGGAAGCAGACGGAGAACTTGTACGCCTGTTGATAAATGTCCGTCGTCCCGTTTTCAGGGAAACATGCTAGAAAGCCGCGCAAATCAACAGTGGAGCGGTCAACAGAGGTCAAAATATGTGTGTTCATGACTACAGCAACTTCACACTAAATTCACGGTCCGCAGAGTCTGAAGTAAATCAGGTGAAGAGTGACACAATGAAATACGCTGGCTTCCGATGGGAACGTAGGATCAAGGAATTTGAAGTACTCTCCTGGGAGTCAGAATTCCAGAAAAAATTGTGTTTGTGCAGACACTAATGTGGGTGGCCTGACAGGAGCTAAATAGCAGAAGTTAAGAGAAAGGGAAATTTTGTGGGAATTTCTTCACCTCCCAGAGCAGGCATTGGTCGGCCTTGCAATTGACGTAAGTGATTTTGCTGGAGGGGAAACCGAGGTGAAGAACAGATTGGGAGAAATCCCTGTAGAGGTCTTCTGTTCCCAGCTTGCCTAGAGTGCGGATGTGGCGTTCTTTACTCAGTTTATCTGAGAAAGAGTGAGCATCTCTGCAGTTTAGGACTTAGCAAATGGAACGATTGAGCAAGAAATTTTGGTTCAGCTATGTACTGAGCAAGATAGCTAGGAGTGAATAGACGAGTGCAGCCTTGCAGCACCACGAGGTCGGCCGACGTCCACACAATGACGCTGCTCCTCCACGCTGTATTCGGTGATATTGCGCCCGCTCAGGCCACTGATTAATTTGTTGGATCACGTCGGCAAAGTTTGCAGGAGGGTTTCATGGGCCGTGTATTGTAGAATTCTTCTCGCACTTTGCATTAACCCTGGGTCAGTCGATAGGAATTACTTTTGAGTTATCACGCTTTACTCCACGCAAACGCAATTTATTACCACTGCCTGATAGGAGAGTCTTGTAATGTGAAGATTGAAGGTCGGGAGTTAAAATAAATTTGTGCTAATCGATTGCATCTGTTTTCGACCAACTAGTTGAAATCCCAAGTCACTTTCTTAATTAATTTTATGTTCAACATTTGCATCTGGGGTTGAATAGCTGCATATAACATCAATGTGCACCTCTTTTTAAAATTAAAAGTGATAAATTCTGTATAAATTAAGGTCAACACTGCCACCGCAGTTCAATCAGGAGTCAGAGGGCCATATTACTTTTTTGCGTTATCCGATATTGCGGCAGTTTTGCACTCTGTGTTGATCTGTTAGTCAATTAGTTGGGGTAACACACGCCAAAACCAGATAAGTGACGGGTGGGGTGTTACAATACATACAAAACAGTATTGATTTCAACATTCTCAATGTGTATTTTTGTTTGACTTAATTCTGTCAATTTTCGCTATTACCATTTTTTATTCTGCTATGTACCTAGGAAAGAGAGAAACTGATTTTACCAGTGTATTCAGCACCCCAAAATTAGGTAAATCCACTCATTTACAAATCAGATGCAGAAAAGATAGATAGATAGGTAGATATTCAACTATCACAGGGCCTGCGGACCACGCGCTATTTCCACAAACTGCCTCGTCTCCTTCCTGTTTTCTGCCGGGCTACTCCAGGTGTCTTCGATTCCCAGGGCTAATAGGCCCTTCGCCAGGTCGTCCATCCAGCGCTGCCTTGGTCGTCCACTGGGGCGTTTGGTGTTTGGTATCCCCGCTAGTGCCATCTTCGCCTGTCTTCCATCTGGCAGACGGGCTGCATGGCCCATCCATTGTATTCTTTTGCTCTTTAACTTATATAGGATAGTGGTTTGTCGCATCAGAAGGTAGATTTCCTCATTTTTCCTCCTCCTCCATTCTCCGTTATATAAAACTGGTCCCCATATCTTCCTCATTACTTCTCTTTCAAATATTAATAGTTTTTCTCTTTCTCGCTTAGCCATGCTCCATGTTTCTGAACCGTACATTACTGCTGTGCATATCACTGTGCTGTAGATTTTCATCTTAGTGTTCACTGAGATCGATATAGAGCCGAGAGTATCTCTGAGGAAATGCATGCATTTCATTCCCACTGTTATTCTTTCCTTGATGTCAATTTTTATGTTGTTGTCTGTGGTAAACCAAGATCCCAAGTATTTGAACTGGTGTACTCTCTTGAACCTCTTGCCATATATCTCAAGAAATTCTTCCTGCTCTTGTCTTCTTCCTAATTGCGTGAACTCTGTTTTGTCTTGATCCACTTTGAGCCCTACCTTCTATGCATAATTGTCCATTTTCTGGTACTTTTCTTTCAACTCGTGCTTTGACTCACTTAGTAGTACTATGTCATTTGCATATACGAGACAATTGAAGTTACCGTCCATCTCCACTCCAGCGCACTCCTGTTGCCTACACACTTTTATTACTTTCTCTAAGATGACATTGAACAGAACACATGAGGCCTCGGAAACGTACTGCTGCCTTTGACCCTTCCATACAAGGTTGCACCATTCTCACAAGATAGTCACGCATAGCAATATTGTATAGGCTATTCCTGTGGATGCTGTCATATGGAGAAAAAAGTTTGTTAAGTATAGTTGTATTGGAAACTCTAAAAAGATACAGTACAAGCTTAGAAGTACACAAATAAGCATTGAACAGTGGTGTATGAAAAACTAGAAAACGATAAAAATGAGTAGTTCTGCAAAACAGCGAAAAATTGGACTACACTTATAGTGTATTATGAAGAAAGAAATCAAAGACATGCTGGCAGGCAGCATTTCCTGATGTAGGCGAAAAAGCATCGAAATCACCGGAAGTAAAAACCAACAAATTGTTAACGAACTGTTCCTCGATCTTAACAACAAATCAAATTTCAAATATCTTTAACTACAGAGCACTGATAATGCTTTACTTCACTAAAACGAAAACTGGTAACGAAAAACATGCATTTTCTTGTATTTGTAAAGACAGAAGAAAATCCCTTCAGGAACTGTGAAGCTACTATGGACAGATGAAGAATTCAACAAAAATGTTGTTGAACAGTGTATATTGCACAATATTTATCAAAAGTACACTACTGGCCATTAAAATTGCTACACCAAAAAGAAATGCAGGTGGTAAACGCGTATTCATTGGACAAATACATTATACTAGAAGTGACACGTGATTACATTTTCACGCAATTTGGGTGTATAGATCCGGAGAAATTAATACCCAGAACAACCACCTCTGCACGTAATAGCGGTATTCATACGCCTGGGCATTGAGTCAAACAGAGCTTGGATGGTGTGTACAGGTACAGCTGCCCATGCAGCTTCAACACGATACCACAGTTCATCAAGAGTAGTGACTGGCGTATTGTGACGAGTCAGTTGCTGGGCTACCATTGACCAGACGTTTTCGTTTGGTGAGGGATCTGGAGAATATGCTGGCCAGGGCAGCAGTCGAACATTTCCTGTATCCAGAAAGGCCCTTACAGAAGTTGCAATATGCGGTCGTGCATTATCGTTTCGCAGGGATCGAATGAAGGTTAGAGCCACGGGCCGTAACACACCTGATATGTAACGTCCACTGTTCAAAGTGCCGTCAATGCGAACAAGAAGTGACCGAGACGTGTAACCAATGGCACCCCATACCACGGCGTAGGGTGATACGCCAGTATGGCGATGACGAATACACGCTTCCAATGTGCGTTCACCGCACAGTCACCAAACACGGATGCGACCATCAAGATGCTGTAAACAGAAGCTGGATTCATCCGAAAAATAATGACGTTTTGCCATTGGTGCACCCAGGTTCGTCGTTGAGTACAGCATCGCAGGAGCTCCTGTCTGTGATGCAGCGTCAAGGGTAACCGCAGCCATGGTCTCCGAGCTACAAACGTCGTCTAACTGTTCGTGTAGGTGATTGTTGTCTTACAAACGTTCCCATCTGTTGACTCAGGGATCGAGACGTGGCTGCACGATCAGTTACAGCCATGCGGCTAAGATGCCTGTCATCTCGACTGCTAGTGATACGACGCCGTTGGGATCCAGCACGGCGTTCCGTATTACCCTCCTGAACCCACTGATTACATATTCTGCTAACAGTCATTGGATCTCGACCAACGCGAGCAGCAATGTCGCGATTAGATAAACCGCAATCGCGTTAGGCCACAATCCGAGCTTTATCAAAATCGGAAACGTGATAGTACGCATTTCTCCTCCCTACACGAGGCATCAGAATAACGTTTCACCAGGCAACGCAGGTCAACTGCTATTTGTGTATGAGAAATCGGTTGGAAACTTTCTTGATGTCAGCGCGTTTTAGATGTCGCCACCGGCGCCAATCTTGTGTGAATGTTCGGAAAATCTAATCATTTGCATATCACAGCATCTTCTTCCTGTCGGTTAAATTTCGCGTCTGTTGCAGGTCATCTTCGTGGTGCAGTAATTTTAATGGCCAGTAGTGTACTTACTTACTTACTCACTGGTCATATCAGACTGGAGAGCCCAGCAACGTATTTTCGCCATTTGTCTCTGTCTTGGGCTATTTCCTTCCATTCACCTTCAATACCTAGGCTCCTCGAATCAGCCTTCACGTTGTCCTATCTACGCCTCGGTCTCCGCACAGGACGTTTTCCCTCTAGGTGCCCTACCAGTACTCTGCGCGCTGCCCTGGCCTCATCCATTCGAACTACGTGACCCGCCCATCGCAGACTACGTGATTTAATAATACTGATTATGTCAGGGCTTGAATAGAGTTCGTGAACCTCTTCGTTATGCAGTTTTCGCCACTCTCCGCTAATGTCATCCCTTTCTGCTCCGACAGTTTTCCTCAAAATTTTGCTTTCAAATACTCGAAACGGCTTTTCATTTTGCACAGTGAGAGACCAAGTCTCACACCCATACAGCATAACTGGAAGAATAATAGTTTTGTATATTCTAATCTTTAAATTCCTAGGCAATATCCGTGATGAAAGCAATGTATTCAGTGAGAAGTAGCACGCATTTGCCGCCTGTAATCTCTTCTTCAGTTCGGATTCAATCTGATTTCTCGAAGTTATGTCCACGCCTAGATACTTAAATGTGTTCACTTTTTCAAACTGCATTTCTCCAACTCTTAACATTTCCTGATCTACTGCTGTTGGCATTCTAGTAGTAAACCAGGTATTTAGTTTTGTCTTCACTTATCTTTAGACCTACATCTTCACTAGCGTTGATTAACGCATTCGCATTTGCTGATACAGATTCTTTCCTATCGCTAATGATGTTTAGATCATCTGCATACCCTAATATCTTAATATTTCCCCTCAGAATTATCTGCTACCATTCGTACAATATATTCTAAGACTAAATTAAAAAGTGGCGGAGACAGGGCATCTTAAGTCCGTTCTTTATTACAAATTCTTCTCACTCCAATTTCACCACGCGTACTCTACCTTTTGTGTTTTTCAAACTCGCTTATGTAAGTCTAGTATACTTCTTTGGTATTCCAAAAGAATTCTGTACAGTTTTGGTTGCAATGGCCAGTAGTGTACATCCTAAAATTTGAACTAAGCTTGTACACACGACTTTAAGTCCGTACCCGACTGTGTGTATGTATGTGTGTGTGTGTGTGTGTGTGTTTGTGTGTGAGCGCTCCAGCGTTCGCGTGACTGCACCCACTGGATGGGTACTGGAAGGACGGGAGACGTAGAGCCACGTGTGCCGGTGAGCGGGCATGCGGCGAGAGATTCCTTGCGACTCGGCTGCAGTAGGAGGACGCGAGTTGGAGAAGTGGTGGGGGAGGTGGTATGGAGGTGGGAGGGAGGGGTTATTGATTTATAGAGAAGCCTCGGAGGATGGCCGGACCTCCCTGGAGCGCCGGCCGGCATAAAGGCAGGCCGCCGCGACCGTAAATAAGACCAAAACATATTTAAAACAATAACGAATACATCGGCGGCGGGGGCGGCCTCTTGGTTTTGTTGTGGGCTGTCGCGCGCGGCTACAGACGCCGCCGCCGCGACGCCCGTACCGGAGCCGGGTCCGGTCTCGGGGCCCCCCTTATGAATCGCCGCGCACCGGCGATAACTCATATTTTTCTAATTGGGCCGGTGTGAGGTTTTGGTAGGCGAGCGCGCGCGCCCTCGCCGACAAAAGGGGTGCCGACGCCGCGTGCGTCTGCGGCGTTGACTCACGGCGGCGTCTCGTTTGCAGCCGCGCTCTTTGAGAGCCTGCCTGCTATCGCTTAGGCCGCCCGGACCAGCTTGTAATGTACGGCGCATGCGCGCCGGCCACTAAATAACTCGCCTCCGCGAGGGCGGACCGGACGGCGGAGGAGCCTCGCGTGTTGCGCGCCGGCCCTTTGTGTCCCTCTTGTCGTGGCTGCCGGGGACCGACCGGAGGTGCCGGGCCGCGCCGCAGCGCAATTAGAGCTGAGCTACGGTTACCGAACGTCACGCATAACAAGGGGTGTTACCGGAAATACTGTCAACTATGAAACTTGGTGGAAGTAAAGCTGTGAGGACGGTGCGTGAGTCGTGCTTGGGTAGCTCAGTTGGTAGAGCACTCGCCCGCGAAAGGCAAAGGTTCCGAGTTCGAGTCTCGGTCCGGCACACAGTTTTAATCTGCCAGAAAGTTTCATTGTTACGATTGGTTATCCGTATTGAGCTGACTCTAATTTAAGCCGGCACGGTAGCTCTCGCCGGCACGGTAGCTCAGCGTGTTCGGTCAGAGAGCCGGTTGGCTCAAAATGGTTTAAATGGCTCTGAGCACTATGGGACTTAACAGCTGTGGTCATCAGTCCCCTAGAACTTAGAACTACTTGAACCTAACCAACCTAAGGACAACACACACATCCATGCACGAGGCAGGATTCGAACCTGCGACCGTAGCAGTCGCGCGGTTCCGGACTGCGGGCCTAGAACCGCTAGACCACAGCGACCGGCAGCCGGTTGGCCCTGTAATAAAAAACTGAGTGGAACGATCAACCACCGAACTTCAACAGGATGTCTTGCGACGTCCGCAACGACCAAACAAAACGATCAATAACGAAAAAAAAGCGTGTTCGGTCAGAGGGTTAGATGCCCGCTCTAATAAAAAAAAAAAAATGAGTGAATGGATCAATTACGAACTTCAACGGGCGTCTGCCGACGTCCACCACGAACAAGTGCAACGAACTATAACGAACAAAATGAGATTTAAAAAAAAGAAAAGAAAAGGTGGTAGAGCACTTGCCTTGAAAGGCAAAGATCCCGAGTTCGAGTCTCGGTCCGGTACACAGTTTTAATCTGCCAGGAAGTTTCATATCAGCGAACACTCCCCTGCAGACTGAAAATCTCATCCTGGCATTGTCAACTATGTTTGCATTACTGACTTCCAAAAAGTCGTTTATGGACTGGCTCACCAGCCACATCTGTAAATTTCGTTCCAATTTTTTGCTTTACAATATTAGACTTAGAGAAAGCTTTTGGCAATGTTGACTGGAATACTCTCTTTCAAATTCTAAAGGTGGCAGGGGTAAAACACAGGAAGCGAAAGGCTATTTACAATTTGTACAGGAACCAGACGCCGCGCGGGATTAGCCGAGCGGTTTCAGGTTTCAGGCGCTGCGGACTGGTCCCGGTGGAGGTTCGAGTCCTTCCTTGGGCATGGGTGTGTGTGTTTGCCCTTAGGGTAATTTAGGTTAAGTAGTGTGTAAGCTTAGGGGCTCATGACCTTAGCAGTTAAGTCCCATAAGATTTCACACACATTCGAACATTTTTGAACAGAAACCAGATGGCAGTTATAAGAGTCGAGGGGCACGAAAGGGAAGCAGTGGTTGTGAAGGGAGTGAGACAGGGTTTTATCCTATCCCCGATGTTATTCAGTCTGAATATTGAGCAAGCAGTAAAGGAAACAACAGAAAAATTTGGAGTAGGAATCAGAATCCATGGAGAAGAAATAAAAACTTTGAGGTTCGCCTGTTTCATTGTAGTCTGTCAGAGACGCCAAAGGACCTGTAAGAGCAGCTGAAAGGACAGTGTCTTGAAATGAGGATGTAAGATGAACATCAACAAAACCAAAACGAGGATAATGGAATTTAGTCGAATTAAATCGGGTGATGCTTAGGGTATTCGATTAGGAAATGATACGCTTAAAGTAGTAAATGAGTTTTGCTATTTGAGGAGTAATTCTCTTAGGTTGTTCGCACATGATGCTGTAATTTACCGTCTAGTAAGGTCATCCGAAGACCAGTATCAGTTGCAAAGCGATTTAGAAAAGATTGCTGTTTGGTGTGGCAGGTGGCAGTTGACGCTAAATAACGAAAAGTGTGAGGTGATCCACATGAGTTCTAAAAGAAATTCGCTGGAATTCGATTACTCGATAAATAGTACAATTCTCAAGGCTGTCAATTCAAATAAGTACCTGGGTGTTAAAATTACGAACAACTTCAGTTGGAATGACCACATAGATAATATTGTTGGGAAGCCGAGCCAAAGGTTGCGTTTTTATTGGCAGGACACTTAGAAGATGCAACAAGTCCACTAAAGAGACAACTTACACTACACTCGTTTGTCCTCTGTTAGAATATTGCTGCGCGGTGTGGGATCCTTACCAGGTGGGATTGACGGATTACATCGAAAGAGTGCAAAAAAGGGCAGCTCGTTTTGTATTGTCACGTAATAGGGGAGAGAGTGTGGCAGATATGATACCCGAGTTGGGATGGAAGTCATTAAAGCAAAGACGTTTTTCGTCGTGGTGAGATCTATTTACGAAGTCATTAAAGCAAAGACGTTTTTCGTCGAGGTGAGAACTATTTACGAAATTTCAGTCACCAACTTTCTCTTCCGAATATGAAAATATTTTGTTGAACCCAACCTATATAGGTAGGAATGGTTATCAAAATATGATTGTGGTTCGCAGAACCCTCTGCCAAGCACTTAAATGTGAATTGCCGAGTAATCATGTAGATGTAGATGGTCGAAGTAGAGAGGATATAAAATGTAGACTGGCAATGGCAAGGAAAGCGTTTCTGAAGAAGAGAAATTTGTTAACATCGAGTATAGATTTGAGTGTCAGGAAGTCTTTTCTGAAAATATTTGTATCGAGTGTGGCCATGTATAGAAGTGAAACATGGACGATAAATAGTTTGGACAAGAAGAGAATAGAAGCTTTCGAAATGTGGTGCTACAGAAGAATACTGAGGATTAGATGGGTAGATCACATAACTAACGAGGAGGTATTGAATAGAATTAGGGAGAAGAGAAATTTATGGCACACCTTCACTAGAAGAAGGGATCAGTTGGTAGGACATATTCTGAGGCATCAAGGGATCACAAATTTAGTATTGGAGGGCGGCGTGGAGGTTAAAAATCGTGGAGGGAGACCAAAAGATTAAAACAGTAAACAGATTCAGAAGGTTGTAGCTTGCAGTAGGTACTGGGAGATGAAGAAGCTTGCACAGGATAGAGTAGCATGGAGAGCTGCATCAAACCACGCTCTGGACTGAAGACCACAAGAACAACAACAACAACAACAACAATACTAGAACGAGTCTACAGCATGTTATCAATAAATAATTAAAAAGCATCATGTTCTTGTAAAATAAAAACAAAAAATTAGGAAGAGATAGTAGTGGAACAGAGGTTCTACGTTAAATACTAGTCAGTAAACATCGAAAACAAAAATCAACTGCTGTTTCACATCTCAGTCGTTTACTTTCACCAACAGATGGTTCCACTGTTGAAAAGCGACAAAATCTCGATCTCTGTACCATGAATTGTTCTCGCTATCCCCGAAAGGTGTCTGTACTGCAAAAACATTCCAAGAACGATCTATTGACCACACTTGTTTTAAGATACAACAGAGTCTAAAATTGTTTTTCTTACGTCTATGATGTCTCAATACTCCAATTTGTCTGTAAGGTATGAGGTGTGATCAATAAGTAATGGTTATTTTCTATTTCATGATACTTATAAATCCAGTTTTGAAATATTTTTATTGTGTTGGTACACTTGTTTCTGATGTGTGTTTTCATTTTCAGCTGTTTTGGATATTTAGTTTATTGTTTTACAGTCTAAAAGGCTATACATGTTTCCGAGTGCTAAGCAAATTCTTACTTTCGAAAGATATGGATCAATGAATTTGCTTCGAATTTTGCGTGAAAAATGGAATATAGCGCAGCACCATATTCGAAATGTTGAGGTGTGGATTTTGGCGAATCTACTATGAGTAAGACAAGAGTTCGTGTTATAAACATGTCAAAGAGGTTCGAGAACACACTGAAGACGACGACCGCCCTGGACACACTAGCACATCAATTACTGACAATGATGTTTGGAAGAACCAAAGAAAATGGTTGTGGAAAATCGCCAAATACCCGTCATAGAGGTGGCTGATGATGTCTGCATATTCTTTTGCTCATTCCAAGCAATGGTTTTGGACGTTTTCGGCAAGAAACATATAGCAGCAATGTTTGTTTCGAAACTGTTGTATTTCGACCAAAAGCGACATCATGTATGCATCAATCAGAAATTGCTGAATGAAGTCGACAATGACCCAGAACTTCTAAAGAAGGTTATAACAGTTGATGAAACATGGGTATTTAGGTGTGATGTCGAAATCAAGACCTAGTAGTGCCGATGGAAACTGCTTGAAGAGCCAAAACCGAAAAAAAACAAGTTTGGTCACATGTGAACCTTTTTCTCACTATTTCCTCAGAGTACACTAGGATAGAGCGTCGTAAGTTCCTGCCTTACGGAGGTACAGTGAATAAGGAATACTACCTGGAAGTTGTACGCCGTGTCCATGGAGCAATATGAAGAAAACGATCAGAATTCAGGCATCACGCTAATGCTCCCGTTCATATCTTAATGGTTGTTTGTGAATTTTTTGGAAGAAACAAAACCGCTATGTTGCGTCAGCCACTGTATTTACCAGACATACTTTCTATCCCTGAGGCTGAAGAGAACTACGAAAGAACGCAATTTTGCCGTCACTGAATCGCTGAACACCATAACGAGAAGGGACTTGCAGAAGTGCTTCCAAGACTGGACATAGCACTCGCACAAGTATACTTTATCTGAGGGAATCATGTTGTTGATGAAAACTGGAGATTCTTTAAGAAAAACTAAAATTCCCATTACTTTTTGATCGTATGTCCTACGTCAGCACTGATTTTGACAGTGCTACTCATATATATATATATATATATATATATATATATATATATATATATATATATATATATCACGATTGTGAACTCTTAGAAAGTATGTCAGTGGGAGGGGACAGTGAAGATAATGCGTCACTAGAAAAAATATAATTGACAATAATTACAGGAAAAATTAGGGAACCAATATGAGATACAAAAAAACTTTGAAAGGCTGAAGCATCTATGATGCTTGTCAATAATGTCACAATATTCCACAGTCAGTCCACATTGCGGCTATATCTAATTACGTGAAATGTGTTCAGTGTCATAATATGTGTGTACCTTCAACACCTAACTTTTGTTCATCACCGGTTTGTGAGGGGGTGAGGGGGAAGGAAGATAATGCATGACGAGGAAAGAAAAAAAGCAACAGTAAATGACAAGTGTTACGAACAAATTCTCCTCCACTCGGAACTATGGCGCGCTAAAAAACTTTTAAACATTACACCAACATCTAATGAGCGTACCACCATGTGCACACACACACACACACACACACACACACACACACACACATTTACAACACCATTTGTTTAGGGAAGGAGCGAATAAGTTATTCGATTTTTGGAACGTGTAAGTAACCTGTATCGATAAGGTGATCGATTTTAGAAAGGGATAAGTTTCCTGTCTGGATCTTGCGCAGGACAATTAGATACCGTGTCTACACTGGTGTCCAAAATTAAAGCAACAAACCGGTATTTCGTCGTTCTGTGTCTAATTCTCGATATAATCATACAGTCAACAGACGTCACTACGACCGTGTTCTGCACGGGAGATGGCATTCCGGTCAACTGACAACCGTGCCAACGGTGAGATAAGGACGCCTATCAAGCAGGGTAGTGTCTGTCGGGTAGTTTCACATCCGCAATAGCAGTGTACACAGTCACAGACGGAGCAGTGTGGCACAGAGAAGTCGCCTGCCAGACTCTCTGCGGTGGAAGGGCATAGGAAGAATGGACACAGGACAATGACAAACTCTTGTGTACCAACGGCTTCCTGTGAATCGTTCTGTTATTTCTCGGATGTGACGACATTTTATAGAGACCGAAGGTGTATCGCGAAGACGAGGGCAGGGCCGGCCATGTATAACATTAGAAAGAGGGGACCCTTCTTTGGCCGAAGGGCACGGCGGTACCGCCTTATTACTGAAAGACAACTGACCGCAGCATCCACTGGACATGTTGTATCGAGTAAAATGGTGTGTAGAAGGCTTCGACAGAGCGGCCTTTACTGTCGGAGACCTGGTGTATGTCTACCTCTGACGCGTCTTCACAGAAGGGAAGTCTAGATTGGAGTCGTCAATATGCCACCTGAACGGTCGAACAGTGGGACAGTGTTCATTGGACAGATGAGTCCCGATATCGTCTGAAGAGTGATTCTCGATGGACTCACATCTGAAGGAACACAATTTCGGGATCCAAACATCGTGGAAAGAGGCCGATATCGAGGAGGATGCCTAATAGCGTGAGCACTGACTACGTTGACAGCTCGAACACCTTTTCGTGAAATTATACAGGTGAATCTGCTGTCAGGGACTGCGACGACATCTTAGGATCTCAGGTGTGGTTGTCACGAGGTGCTGTGGTCCCAGACTTAGTACTAATGGATGATAATGCTCGCCCTTATAGAGCACGGGTGGTTGATGTTTTCTTGAAAACGGAATATGCTGCACTCATGGTGTGGTCTGATCGCTCTCCCTATTTGAATTACATAGAGCATGTCTGGGATGCACTAGGGAGACAGGTTGCATCACATCAACATCCACCAGTCATCCTCTAAGACTTTCGGGCAACTCTATAGGAAGAATAGGCGTTATTGCCTCAGTATGAGATTGATGGCATCATTCACAGTATGCCGCGTCGCTGTCAAGCCTGTATTGTTGCCAGAAGTGGTCACAACTCATACTAAGCACATTAACCAGTTGTCAGAATTTGTGTACTGACGCATTAAGTTGCAGAAAAACGAAGAACATTTTTTTATACCGTTATGCATGTTACAGTTGCTTACATTCTGTATTCTATACATTGCCTCTACGTTACCATCACATGTTTATACTGTTCTGTGGCAAAATAATCGCAACCTTGCTAAATTTCCGATTGTTGTTTTAATTTTGGACATCAGAGTATATTACTAAACGACTGAAATTGTCACCGTCTCCTAGTGACACGTTGTGCATCTGTTGGCCTCCATCGACAACAAACATTTGTTTTTCAGTGTTTCGTATAATGATTGATTTAATATACAAATTAAACTGATACCATGATCTACTCATTACGGGGCATAATCTTGTGTTAAGATATTAACAAGAAATTTAGATAGGAAAGTAAGCATGTATGTACAGAATATTATTGAAAAAGAGGAATATCATTACGTCTGATCGAACTTACACGGAGTATACACTCTCTGCTCAAAAATATCCTGACACTTATTAGTAAACGTTAATATCGAGTGTCAGTATGCTAAAACCACAACAGTCTACGATCGAAAGTATTTGTTTTATACAGTGACCAGTTCGTAACCATCATCTTCGGATTCATCTAAATAGGAATGTGCACATATTTGTATAACAGCATTATGGTAAGTTATCAAGTGCAAGTATAAGTGTGATTCATATTGTCTGAACAGGAGCCAACAAACATACATCTACGACGGATAAACAGCCGAGTTGCAAATTTCACTTTTATTTATTTAATAACTAGTTTCGAGCTGGACATATTTTCATATCATCCAAATAATTAGAAGGGTATTTTCCACAATGCAAGATCCTTGTCAGAATAAGAAACATATGGGTGCAACGAAGTGCAAACGAACAGTTGCAGGGCATATCTGCATGCTCTGCAACTGATGCTCTGTAACTGTTCATTTGCACTTTGTTGCACGCATTTATTAGTTATCTTGACAATGTTCTTATATTTTGGGAAATACTATTTTAATTGCTCTGAAACTGTTCATTTGCACATTGTTATACGTACATGTTTGTTATCTTTAATGGTTCGTATGTTTTGGAAAATGCCATTTCGACGGTTTGAATTATTTGAAAATGGGTGCCGAATCGAAACTAGTCAACAGGTAAAAAAAAAGGAAAAAAGTCCGAACAGTCCGTGAAGACCCAACGGTACTGACCGACCACCGTGTCATCCTCACCCCTCAGGCATCACCGGCTGCGGATATGGATGGACATGAGGGCAGCCCACCGCTCTCCTTGTCCAGCGTCATTTTCGTGACCGGTGCCGGTACTTCTCAGTCAAGTAGCTCCCCAATTAGCCTCACAAGGGCGGAGTGCAACACTCTTGCCAATAGCACTCGTCAGACCCAGACGGTGATGCAGCCTAGTGCTAACCAATTCCGAGAACGCTTAACTTAGGTGAACCGTTGTTACCATTGCGGCAAGGTCGTTCACAGTCATCAAGTAAATGAATGTGAAATTTGAAACTTTTTATGTTTCTCCATTGCGCTGATTAACACAAGTTGCTGCCCAGCAATTACTGCATCATGCTGGAAGGGGGGACACTGTCACAAGTGGTAAAATACCAGTGGTCACAGGTGTCAGAGGGATGCCTTTTTTAGGATAGGGAAGGGGGATAGAAAACGAGTTTTAAGAGAGATTGGCACACAGACTCAGTTTGAGAAAATAGATGAACAGAAGTCAGATTTTACCATACAGCCTCCATTTAAACAATGTTTAACGGAAAGTAATCAGAAACTGCCAGTTCATCTTCACCAAAGCAGTTATAATCGCATTAGTATGCAGTATCAGTTATCTTTATTACACCAGAACATTCCGGGACTCAGAAATAAAGTTGATGAACTACTCATTTGTATCGATGAAATGAATTCATCTAACGAAATTGACATAATCTGCCTCTTTGAACATCAAGTGGCCACTGGTATAGATATGTTAGACATTTCAGGATTTAAGCTAGCTTCCTACTTCTGCAGAGTAGATATGGAGGGAGGAGGAGTTGCCACATTTATTAAAAACTGCCATAAATTCAAGAACATTGACATTAATAAATTCTGTTTAGAGCAGCATCTAGAAGCATGTGCAACAGAAGTAGAGTTCCATAACAGATCCTATATAATAGTAACTATTTACCGAGCACCTGCAGGAAATTATAATCTATTCATAAATAATCTAGATGCTCTTTTGGGTTATTTAGCAGTAAGAAACAAAGAAATTTTGATTGCTGGTGACTTTAATACAGATTTTCTAATTCAATCTTCCAGTAAACATTTACTGCAGTTAGTAATGTTGTCTTTCAATCTAACTCACACTGTAAACTTTCCAACTAGGATCACTAAATCCTCAAGGACAGCCATTGATAACATTTTTATAGACAAATCAAAGGAACAAAATCATATCATAAAACCTGTAATAAATGGACTATCAGATCATGACATGCAGCTCCTTGTTTTAGATGTAAATTCTAAGCAGATTTTCAAGACTGCTAAATCTGAGTACAGGAGAGTATTCAATCAACCAAAAATTGAGTGTTTTAGAAAACTGTACAAAGATATGAACTGGAAAGATGTTTATAGTGCTCATGACATGAATGAAAAATATAACACATTCATGAACAATGTCACTACTATGTTTGAAAACTGTTTTCCTCTAAAAGTTACTCAAATTAAACAGAAGTCTATAATAAAACCATGGATCACCCAAGGAATAAAGATTTCCTGTAAGACAAAAAGGAAAATGTATCTCTTGACCAAGAATAGCTCCAATGCTGATGATTTAGCTAAATACAAGGAATACTGTAAAATATTAAAAAAATAATTCAAGCATCTAAACAAATACACTACGAGAAGAAGATAGCAATGTCAGGGAACAAAATAAAAACAATATGGGATATAGTGAAAGAGGAGACTGGTATAACCAGAAAGGAACAGGAGCAAATAGCACTAAGGGTAGATGACACATTAGTAACAGATGGGCATAGTGTGGCAAATCTATTTAACAAGTACTTTATATCCATTACTGATAGAATGGGATTGTCAGGATCAGTAAATAATGTCCTTGAATATCTGAAACTAGCCTTTACAAATAGCTTTAGGGACATGAATATGTCACTCACATCACCAAAAAAAATAACTTCCATAATAAAATCTTTCAAACAAATCATTCTAGTGGTTACGATGAAATATCAACAAAGTTAATTAAGGCATGTTCTTGTGAGTTTAGTACATTTCTAAGTTACTTGTGTAACCAGTCAATTATAACTGGGACGTTTCCTGACTTTCTGAAATATGCAGATGTTAAGCCTCTATTCAAGAAAGGGGATAAAGAGATGCCATCAAACTACAGACCGATTTCGCTTTTGCCAGCATTCTCAAAAATTTTAGAAAAAGTAATCTACAGGCAGCTTCTCAACCATCTGACCGCAAATAACATATTATCAAGAACACAGTTTGGATTTCTGAAGGGTCCTGATATCGAAAAGGCTATATACACCTACAGTGAAAATGTACTTAATTCATTAAATAACGAGTTACAAGCAGCAGGTATTTTCTGTGATTTGTCAAAGGCATTCGATTGTGTAAACCACAACATCCTTTTAAATAAATTAGAATTCTATGGTGTCACAGGCAGTGCTGCAAAATGGTTCAAGTCATACCTCGCTAACAGGAAACAAAGGGTGTTAGTGCAAGGGACTAGTGAATTAAGTCATCAGTCATCATCAGAATGGGAAGAAATTACATGTGGTGTCCCACAAGGATCCATCTTAGGGCCATTGCTTTTTCTTGTGTACATTAATGCTTTCTCATCAGTTACACTACCAGAAGCAGAGTTCGTTTTGTTTGCAGATGACACGAGTATTGCAATAAATAGTATGTCGAGTGTAGTTCTAGAAAGATCTGCTAATGATATTTTCATGGATATTAATAAATGGTTTAAAGCCAACTCACTGACATTAAACTTCGAAAAGACTCACTGTATGCAATTCAGAACCTGTAAGAGCTTTCCACCCAGCATATGCATAAATTACGAAGAAGAGCAGATAGAAGAGGTTGACAGTCTTAAATTCCTGGGATTACAACTTGATAATAAATTCAGTTGGGAGGAGCACACCACAGAACTTCAGAAACGCCTTAACAAATCTGTATTTGCAATTAGAGTGTTAGCACACATAGGAGACATAAAAGTGAAAAAGCTTGCATACTTTGCCTACTTTCATACCATAATGTCATATGGTATAATATTTTGGGGTAACTCTTCAAGTCAAACAAAAGTTTTCAGGGTCCAAAAGCGTGTAGTACGTATTATTTGTGGAGTAAACTCACCGACGTCTTGTAGAAACCTCTTCAAAGAACTGGGTATACTAACTACTGCCTCTCAGTATATTTACTCCTTAATGAAATTTGTCCTAAATAATATATCTCTTTTTCCAACAAACAGCTCAGTTCATACATACAATACCAGGAACAAAAATGATCTGCACAAGGACTTAAAAGCACTTACTTTAGCTCAAAAAGGGGTCCACTACTCAGGAACACTCATCTTCAGTAATTTGCCAGCAAACATCAAAAATTTAGTTACAAATAGAGATCAGTTTAAAAGGAGCCTGAAAGACTTACTAGTGGCCAACTCCTTCTACTCCATTGACGAATTTTTTGATTGAAACAAATGATGTGTTGTATATATTTATACTATTAGTATTGTTATTTCAGCTTAAAAAAATAAAAATAAAAAATAAAAAAAGGTGATATGTTCCACATCCACGAGGATCTCCTCAACACGGATCTATGGAACGAAAACTAATTTAATCTAATCTAATCTGGAAGTTCGTAAACACGTCTGTGTTCTTGAAGTTGACACAAGAGGCAAATGAAATACAGGGTGGTTGTAAGGTAAATAGGTGTTTTTAATTTTGACTGTTCTAGAAAGTAGCATTAACTCTTGCTGGGGTGTAATGTGAAGTTTAGTATTTATGATGTCAGTGGTTTGATCGAGTGAAAAAAAAGGCTTGTGTCTCACAGTAGAAGACAGAGCTAACAGTATCGCCAGGTATGAAGTTTGGGGGTCTGTGGTGTAAGTTCGGAGATGATGGAGGCAAGAGCGAGTGAGCAATGTAACGCATAAGACAATAAAAACCGGTTATAAGAAATTAATGACAACTACTAGTGTGAAATATACAAGTCGATCTGGAAGACCCTCAACAACCAATCGGAAGATGAAATGAATTTTGTTCAGCATATTTTTGAATACAGTACTTCAAAGTCAACAAAACAAGCTTTAAGTGAAGTAAGACTGTCACGTCACAATCATTTTAAAAAGTGAGCTATTTTTGCGACTTTGGAAGCCACATTACGTGCAACAACTGTTCGGTGATGAACGTAGAACAGAAATTTGCGAGATTATGCTTTGCCGTGCGGGATTAGCCGAGCGGTCAGAGGCGCTGCTGTCATGGACTGTGCGGCTGCTCCCGGGGTTGGTTCGAGTCCTCCCTCGGGCATGGGTGTGTGTGCTTGTCCTTAGGATGATTTAGGTTAAGTAGTGTGTAAGCTTAGGGACTGATGACCTCAGCAGTTAAGTCCCATAAGATTTCACACACATTTGAACATTTTTTGATTATGCTTTGTAGGGGAGATGATTGTCTCGATCTGTACGGCAATATCCTGTGGTGTAACGAAGTAATGAAGCGGTATTTCTCGTTGGAGGTTCCATGAACCGTCGCATTTGTCATTATTATACAAGTTTGGATTCAAATGTAATCGTTGAAAAAATTCAGTTAAGACTCAAAGTAACCATCTGGTGTGAAATTATGTTAAGCAGATTCATTGAGCCCCCATGCAACGTTTTCTTTGGTACTGGTCTAAGGACGAAGTGTACAACTTAAAAACGAACGACATTAACCTTGTTGAACAAAAATCCGTGAAGCGTTTGAAAGTGTCCTAGATGAGATGTTAAGAAAAGCCGTGGCTTCTGATCCTAAAAGATTCAAAAGTTGTGTGGAAAAAGCGGGTGCTTATGGTGAAATGTAACTTAATACCCAAATGGTACGCGCTAATAATGTATCCAGTTCAAATAAAACTATGATAAGTTGGTTACACACTCTTTGAAATATTCATTGTTACAAACAGGTACTGATTTTACAGTCATCCCGTTTATTGACATGACTAGCATCGTCACGTGGTATAAAAACATGATAATATTATGGTTAACACTGATGACCCGTACTGTAGGACCGTTCTTAACACACTGCTTACAGCTGCAGCACAAACAGCTGAGGAACCTTGGCCGCTAGAGGTCACTAAACGCAAGCAATGTTCACAACGCTTTAATATTCTATATGAATCAAAATAGGATAAGTTAAAATGCACTTTAAAAAACTAGAGCTTAAACACGAATACACCGTAAAAGTTAGGTGAAATGTAAAAACTACCTCTCAAATAGGTGTCTGCGATATAGCACTATGCAATGAAGTTAACTGAAAGCAGCATCTCAAAGCACGAAAAAAGCCACAGGCACAAGGTGGCTCCCAAGAACAGAGCCAAGAAAACGTTGGCTGCGCATGGCCAGGGCAGAAAACAAATGAAACGAGTCGCAACATCACGACACGCAAGAGCTACAACACCCTATCATATAGTGAAAAACAGACTTGTGGCGGACGTTCATTTTGTTCATTCAGAAGTTTTTGAGAGGTACATTTCTTATCCCCGCAGACATTTATTTCTTCGAAAAGGTTCAATACGCGGACCTTGGTGCAGTGTATACGATTTGCATGTTACAAGATATGTTTCCAGTACGCTTGTGTTCAGTCAGGTGTTGTCCAAATGCACTTTTGGTCTGTGGATATCTATGTTCCCTAAACCTGATATTAATATTCCTGCCTATCTCTTCGTTACAAGATTTCCCAGAATCATATCAAAGTATTTTATAGATGCCTGAATTTGAAAATTTCTTACGTTTGTGGTCTACCTGATGTCCAAGCCGCAGTTTCAGAGTATTATTTATTTGAAAATCGTTTCTGACGATTGTGTTCTTTAATTTTTTCTCTAACTATTGAGAAATTTTTATATAATATGTCATCTGCATGAAATTTCTGCTACTTTTCGTTGCTTCCTGTTTTTTGAGTGTGTTCTTATTTTTTCTTTATTTTACTACATTGTAACATCACAAAGCTCTCAATGTATTACTTTGCCACGGCTGTTTCTGTACGTATCTCTTGTCTGTCTAATGGTAAGCGAATAAGTTCATAAATCATAGAAGTAAAAAAGTCGCTTTTGTACTGCATTGGGTGACAATATTTTGCATTCATAACGTCGTCTGTATACGTAGGTTATATATAAATGCTGAAAGTATGTCTACTGTCAGTTTTAGTGATCGTTAACTCGAAATATTTCATAGACTTATTTTTCTCTATTTCGGTGGTAAAATTAATTTTGAGATGCACAGAACAAAACCATTGCGTGAAAACATCGATGTCGCACTACTACCTTTTTTCATCACAGAGATATCGTCTAACCAACTTTTACTGTGATGTATTTGACCTTTACCGACTACGAATTAATTAAAAAGTTTTATTTATAAGACAATGGTAACAAATCTGCCAATGTAACAGTTACACTGTTTCCCATTGCGAGGCCATGTTTTTACTAATATGTAAGTACAAGACAACACGAGTTCAAGTATATCAACGATCTCTATGTTTTCTGCTGACCTAGTTTCCTTGTGAGACAACAGATTACGTTCTATAATCTCGATAGTTTTATTAATGGGGACATTGGTGTAAGACTTAGTAATATTAGTGATACCAAAATTGCATACATAGGAATTGTTACGTCTTTAATAGCGTTAGTCAATTCACAACTCTTCTTAACTCCCAGTTTTTCGTGAACGCTGTTTTCAGTTATGCATTTAATGTTTTGTTGAGTTTTTAGCTAGTGCTGTTGTCAAGATTATGACGTCCTGGATTGTTACTCTTACTTGTTTTTATTTGCTCCCTCACCTGTTTGTATTGCAGCTATTAGATGTGTGGTAATGGCGACCGAACCTTATGGACCACGACTGTTTATCATAATTTTATCATATTATTATGCCATGTGACAATGTAAATCATGGCTATATATTTCATTAGCCTGTTTTGTTAGTGGTGGTAACTATAACGAAGCTCTTATTGGCAAATGTGGTTCAAATGGCTCTGAGCACTATAGGACTTAACTTCTGAGGTCATCAGTCCCTTAGAACTTAGAACTACTGAAACCTAACTAACCTAAGGGCATCACACACATCCATGCCCGAGGCAGGATTCGAACCTGTAGCCGTAGCGGTCGCGCGGTTCTAGACTGAAGCGCCTAGAACCGCTCGGTCACCCCGGCCTGCTGCAAATATGACGTTCTTCTTTAGATAATATGTAGATGATCATTATGACTGAAACTTGTCCTTGAATAAAACGAATACTTACGATAACAGACTAAAGTGGTTTTCATTCTGGTGGACTGCCGTCACTTTCAACGTCACTATGTCACCTCTCACCAACATGAAGTATGAAACTTCT
The DNA here is from genome assembly GCF_023897955.1 of Schistocerca gregaria. NCBI lineage: Eukaryota > Metazoa > Arthropoda > Insecta > Orthoptera > Acrididae > Schistocerca > Schistocerca gregaria. The sequence goes on along the minus strand of NC_064927.1, from coordinate 349,510,190 downwards.
TGGCAGATTAAAACTGTGTGCCGGACCGAGACTCGAACTCGGGACCTTGCCTTTCACGGGGAAGTGCTCTACCAACTGAGCTACCCAAGCACGACTCGCGCCCCGTTTTCACAGCTCTACTTCTGCCAGTACCTCGTCTCCGTGAAAGGCAAGGTCCCGAGTTCGAGTCTCGGCCCGGCATACAGTTTTAATCTGCCCGGAAGTTTCATATCAGTGCACACTCCGCTGCAGAGTGAAAATCTCACTTTGGAAACATGGAGTATGTCTACACTCCGCCTTTGTGACAGCTCTAGCTTTAGTAGAGGACTCTTTCAATCAGATGTCGAATGTTTGTGAAGGAATGACCATTCTTCCTCAAGAACTGGAAGCAGAGAAGATAATGATCTGGAATCTGGAGGGAAGTCAGAGTTGTAAGTCATTGGGTTCACGTCGGTATTCTGGACAGGCCAGTCCATTTCACGAATGCAGTTAGTAGAAATAGCGTGGGCATCCTGGCCTTCTTTTCTTACGTTCGTGACGTCATGTGACTCAGATCACTAACCTAGTCACGTCATCATCTTTATCAGTAACGTCATCAGTGGCGTTATCACTGTTATGAGATCACCATACTTATAAGAACGAATTCACGTCTCTCCTCATCTCTTGGCAATCATAGGTCAGTACTATAAATCGAACACGGCCAAAGTGGTCCAACTCCATTAGTGCAAAATTTGGAAAAAACTCTACCCTCTGTCTACCTCCAATCAGTCACACAGAGCAGTACACCTTATCTCCACCCAGTGACAGCACAGTATGAAAAATACAAGACGGCGGACTTAATTGTTTAATTGAAAAAAAAGTTAGTAACCATCCCCTCTCTCTACCTCCAATCAATCACATGGTGCAGTAGTCTGTATCTCCAACCAGTTATAGCATATTATTAAATATCCAAGTTGGTGGAAGCAGAACAGTTATGTACCTTACACCCGACCCGCCTCCTCTTTCGAAGAGTGTAGTTAGTAAATGTCAAAATGTTGTGTTTAAATGATGTCTAAAAACTGCGTTAAATTACATTATTTGCAGTCAGAGTGTAATATTAAAAATGGGACCAAATATGTAGTGAAAAATTACATATCTCTCAGATTAAAGTCAAAGATGTTCATTATATCAACCTGCCAGGGTAGCCAAGACCACTAATACGCTGCTTCCTGGACTCGGGTAGGCGCCCCGGCCCAGGGTCGCATCCGCCTGGCGGATTAACGACGAGGGCCAGTTTGCTGGCCAACCTGGATGTGGTTTTCAGGCGGTTTTCCACATCCCACTAGGTGAAAACTGGGCTGGTCCTCACGTTCCGTCTCAGTTACACGACTCGCAGACATTTGAAAACGTTCGCACTATTCCATGGCTTACACTCGACGCAGACAGCTGGGACATACTACTTCCATCCTGGTGAGTTCGGAGTGGTGGCAGTTAGGGCATCCGGCCACCCTGTGCAACAAACACTGCCAAATCAATAAGTACACAACCGATCCGGCGTTGGAGTGGGACAAAGGTCCCAAGAAAAAAAGGAAATGTTCATTATTTTCAAAAGACTTTTCCCTTTGACGTAACAATAGTGTCAAATTATATTATTTACATACAGATGTATATCGCCTGTGTAATACTGAAGTGACTGCAAAGTCAAACATGTGCATTACAAACAAAAACTGGCGTTCCACATTGCATAGTGTTTAACTTTCCTTTCCTGTCCGCTATTCAGACTCTATTATTAAAATGCAAGAGCCATTTATAATGAAACACATCTGGGCTGTATTCAGAAGTATCCAAACGACCTGAATTATTTATAAAAAAATAGATCACAGACTTTACATTCTCTCCTCTCCTCCAATCACAGCCAAGTGTTATAAACCCAGAGCCAAGTGTAATGTTGTTCCATATCGGCTACGGTCAGAGCTATCTGGACGACCTGAATTATTTATCAAGATGTTACACTTCTCTCTCCTTTGTTCCAGTTAGAAGCTGGTATTATTGTTACAAGTATCTACATCGGACCTGTTGTCAAAACTATCTGGAATATATTTTAAAATATACGTCACACCATCTGAATCACATAAAATACTTAGATTACTGTTAACTATTATTAACTTCCGAAAATATCGTTTGAGGACTGCCTCACCAGTGACAGGGGTAAATTTCTTTCAAAGTTATATACCAGTCGCTATGCAATAGTAGAACAAGTATGTAACACATTTTCTACAAATAATTAAAAAGCAACATTTGCCTATAAAATATAAACAACAAATTAGGAATACGTACTTGCTGGATATGACTTTTACCTTAAATACTATTCTGTTAACCTTGGAGACACGAAATAAAATCGAGTGCAGTATCACATCCCACTTGTTACTGTCAGCAATAAACTGCAATATGCAAAACACACTTGCAAGCTCTATGGGCCATTAAACTATATACACTGAAGAGTCAAACAAACTGGTAGAACTGCCTAATATCGTGTAGGGCCCCGCGGGCACGCAGGGGTGCCGCAACACGGAATGGCATTAACTCGACTAATATCTGAAGTAGTGCTGGAAGGAATTGACACCATGAATGCAACACGGCTGTCTCTTCTGAACAGCACGTTGCAAGGCATCCCAATATGCTCAAAAATGTTCATGTCTGAGGAGTTTGGTGGCCAGCGCAAGTGTTTAAAGTCAGAAGAGTGTTCTTCGAGCCACTCTCTAGAATTCTGGACATGTGGGGAGTCGTGTTGTCCTGATAGAACTGCCCAAGTCCACCGGAATGCACAATGGACATGAAAGAATGCAGATGGTCACAGAGGATGCTTATGTACGTGTCACCTGTCAGATTCGTATGTAGACATATCAGGAGATCTCATATTACTCCAAAACGCCCCACACCGTTACAGAGCCTCCACCAGCTTGAACAGTCACCTGCTGACATGCAGGGTGCATGGATTCATGAGGTTGTCTCCATACCCGTACATGTCTTTCCACTTGATACAATTTGAAACGAGACTAGCCCGACCAAGCAACGTGTTTCCAGTTATCAAAAGTCCAAAGTGTTGACGGACCCAGGCGATGCCTAAAACTTTTTGTCATGCAGTCATCAAGGGTACACGAGTGTGCTTTCGGCCCCGAAAGCCCGCATCGATGATGTTTCGTTGAATGGTTCGCACGCTGACACTTGTTGATGGGCCAGCATTGAAATCTGCAGGTATTTGCGGAAGGGTTGCACTTGTGTCACGTTGAACGATTCTCTTCAGTCGTCCCTGGTCCCGTTCTAGTAGGATCTTTTTGCGGCAACAGCGATGTCAGAGATCTTATGTTTTACCGGATTCCTGATATTCACTGTACACTCGTGAAATGGTCGCGTGGGAAAATCCTCACTTCATCACTACCTCGGAGATACTGTATTCCATTGCTCGTGCGCCTACTATAACACCACGTTCAAACTCATTTAAACCTTAAATAGCTGCCATTGTAGTAGCAGTAACCGATCTATAACTGGGTCAGACACTTGTTGTCTTATATAGGCGCTGCCGACCACAGTGCCGTATTCTGTCTGTTTACATATCTCTGTATCTGAATACGCATGCCTATACCAGTTTCTTTAGCACTTCGTTCTATTTTCTGCTTCCAAAGTGTCTGTGTAACGTATTAAAATACACAGAGATTGCATAGTTATGGTAATATTTAAGACCTCAACGAATATACCTACAAAAATATAGTTGTAATATATGCGAGATTTCTCACATGCTGCAAGCACAATGAGGCATCAGATATGCCTAATGGCTAATGCGTAAATGCTAACACCTAATACCTAATGGATAATGCCTACTACATAATGCTCGACCAATGCTAACACCTAATGCATGATGTCTGATACCTAATGGCTGATGCCTAATGGCTAGTGTCTAAAGTGTAAGAGGTAATGGCTAATACCTAGTGGCTAATGGCTAATGCCTGTCATATAATGCTTACTGACCACTGATCAACACTAATCACTGACCATCACTGATCAATGAACATCATTGCTGACTGACATTGCTGATTATGGTTGACTTCCAGCATTCTGCGGTAATAAGAATACACAGAAATTTCCTGCTATAGAAGTACACCTTCCAGTCGTGTCAAAGGGGAAAAGGCTATAAACTAAGCTCTGCCTGTCTAAAGTTTTAATTACATACAGTCATCAACTAGTAGAAAAGCAGAGACGACACAGGTGTTACACATATGTTCTATATTTCAGCTAGGTGTATATACGGCTTTGAAGAGTGTAGTTTTGATGCACACAGCAGTATGACACCTAATGCTTAATGGACTATGTGTAATGGCTCCAGGCACGAAGATTATAATATAAAGTTTTCTCCCGTCTAGTAACTGACTCCCATCATGTGTTAGAGTATTGTTTAACATCTGTCACACTTAACACTTAATGCATTATACCTACAGATGATAATGTGACATTAAACAGTCAGTACAGTTTTTCCCCCTCCAGCATTAAAAAACCATCTGGTGTTGGAAAGTTACTTAGATCCATAATGCCTAATACCTAATGGTTAATGCATAATGGCTTCAGGAAACAACGTTACGGCGCCGGCCGGAGTGGCCGTGCGATTCTAGGAGCTAAAATCTGGAGCCGAGTGACCACTACGGTCGTAGGTTCGAATCCTGCCTCGGGCATGGATGTTTGTGATGTCCTTACGTTAGTTAGGTTTAATTAGTTCTAAGTTCTAGGCGACTGATGACCTCAGAAGTTAAGTCGCATAGAGCTCAGAGCCATTTGAGCCAAACAACATTGCAACAAATTGCAGTGATGAATTTTTCCCCCTCCATTAGCTGACATCCACCAGCTTTTGAGATTAGTACGTATTATTGTTACTGCACATCAGCATCCAACTGAAGAATGTGCATGATGCTTGTGATAGTTCTGTTCTAAAGAGAAGTTGGCAGTGTTAGACATTAGGTATTAGACAATTTGGCATTAGCTATTAGCCATTAGCCATTAGCTTCTAGACATTAGCCATTAACCATTAGGCATTCTGCGTTAGCTGGTAGGCATTAGCCATTGGATGTTATGTGTTAGCCATTTTACGTTAGGCATAGGGTGTTAGTTAGCCATTAGCCATTAACTGCTAAGAGTTACAAGTTAGGGTTAGCTGTTAGCTATTAGATCCTATGCATCAGCTTTTAAGTATTAGCCATGAGGCATTAGCCATTTGCCATTAGTGCTTAGGTGTTAACTGTTACGTGTATTTGATGCCTCATTGTGCTTGCAAAGTGTTGAAAATCTCACTTATCATACAACTTTATTTTTGCTCAGATTTTCAATTAGGTCCTGCTTGTTAAGATAAGCATGCAAGTTATGCATATTTTAATAAGTAATACAGACAAATTCGGTACAGAAATATTTAATTTGAAGGTTCGTTGTCTTACAAAGTGTGAGACATCTCATGTAAATGATAAACAATTTAATATTTTTTCAGATATTGACTCTGACATTTTTATGAAATGTCACATCTTTCACTGTTACCGTCTTTGGGCGTCTCTCGTGAGTGTGTTTATAAATAATTCACGTTGTTTTGCAGTTTAAGTAGTATATCGTAATAAAACATCTTATTCCTTCCCAAAATTGAACACCTTATTCCTTTTTTCTCTAAAAATCGTGATGTGTGTGTGCTTGTTGTGCTACTTTTACTAAACGTTGATTTAGTTGATTACAAGATTTTTAGCAAGCATTAATTCCGAATGCAGCAGAGATTGTTTATAATACTATTCACTGATTGCTTTATTTCCTTTGATGATTTACTTTTAGTTAACCCTTCTAAACTTGTGATAAACGAAAGTCCGGTGATGACAGGAAACACACATTATCAGACTGAACACGTTTTATATATTTAGATACTGCTGCAATGCAAACACTTCATACGCTGATGAAATTTTAGAATATTGTGAGATTTTTCACAGGCAATATAGATGAGGTGAAGCAATTAATATGAGCCATTCAAGGTTTTTTGTACTTATCCTCAAGCTGGACCCCAAACAATCATAATAACAGTTATCGATTTATTGTTCTACTGACACATTTTATTCACTCTATCCTCTCCCTGACATGCTTGTTAGAATTCATAATCGTGATTTATAGACAAAACGAACTTGATGGAAAAATAGCATTGTGTAAACATACCCCTTTTGCACTGTCTACCCACTTTGATGACAATTTGGAATTTTGTGACACCATAAATGACTGAAAAATAATTAATTTCAGGCTCTGTTGTGTCTTACATCCAGTGAGGTCCATAGACTGAAGTTTCAACTTTTTACCACTACAGATGCGTGGGGGTCAGTGAGAACAATTTTTAGTAAAGAGCTCGAACGTTTGTCACTTTTTAAGTTGAATGAAGTTGTGGTAAGTTCCTATGGGACCAAACTCCTGAGGTCATCGGTCCCTAGGCTTATACACTACTTAATCTAACGTAAACTAATTTACGCTAAGGACAACACGCACACACATGTCCGAGGAGGACACGAACCTCCGAGGGAGGAAGCCGCTCGGACCATGACAAGGCGCCTTAGACCGCGCAGCTCACTTCTTAACAGTGGAGCTATCTGTTAAAAGTAAGCAAATGGTATATTAAACAGCATTTGATTTTATTTCACATTTTCGGGGTTTACAGAGTAGTATTTAAGGTAAAACTCATGTTTGACAACTATAAATTCCTAATTAGTTATTTATATTTTGTAGGCAGATGCTGCTTTTGTATTTGTACACTTGTTCCAGTACTGCATAGCGAATGATACACACCTTCGAATGAAATTTTGCTGATGTGACTGATCTGTCATTCATAAATGACTTTCTGGAAGCCACCAATGAAACCGTAGTTGATAACACTCAGCATTTTAAGGAATTATTTAACGTATTTTTATTAACATATTGAATACTTTTGAGAATAGCTCTGATCGAGTCACGCTGAAGTAGTAATACTAAGCTCTGAGTTTCTGATAAATAATAGAGATCGTTAGGATACGTTTGAGCATATCCCAGTGGGATTACACTGTAATTATCTCTAGCCTTTTAGTGCTAGGCTCCGACTGGAGAAGAGTAGAAGGCAGTGGAACACTCTGCAATGTATGTGCACCATTTTACTTATATAATGCACTTGTTTGACCTCACATTCATTTTATTATTATGGCAGAGGTAGAAATCTCTACACAAATAACATAATTTGACACTAATTTAAGCGAGACGTAAATGCCTTTGCGAATTAATGAATGTCTTTGACTTTAATTTGAGGGTTACCTAAGTTTTTACTGCATATTTGACGGTATGTCTAATAGTACACTCTCACTGGTTGGAGGAAGGGAAGTTTATGTCGGAAGTGATGTAATTTGACACCATTATCACACACTACACTCTGACTGGTTGGAAAGAAGAGTGAGCTGTGGAGTATAAAGCACACAGTTGGTTTGTTTCCACCAACTATGATTTTTAATACTGCACTATGATTTATGATGATAAAGAGAATTGCACTGTGAGACTGGTTGGAGACAAGTGGAGGGGACGGCATTTTTAAAATTTCCTCTAACGCAATTGGGCTATTTCCGCCGTCTTGGATCTATAATACTGCGCTCTGATTGGTTGGAGATAAGGAGATGCTTGGCTTCCCACTTACGTGAATGATGAAGTCGCTGACAAGAGCTATGACATCACTGATGACATGACTGATAAGAATGATGGCATGACGTCACTAAGGAAAACAAAGTGGGCCACGAAACTCACGCCATTAATACCGTTATTAAGATTTTGCTTTCGTGGAGATCTACAGCCTTAAGCGTTTAATTAAAGAATGCATTTTACGTTGTAGGCTGTATTGTGCTTTATTAAAAGCGTACTATTAGCTAATTTCGGCTGTGACTTATGAGAAAGCTGATTTGCTATGTCGCTTGTTACATACCGTGCGCATCACGTGTACACTGAAGAGCCAAAGAAGCTGGTACACCTGCCTAACATCGTATAGGGCCCCCGCGAGCACGCAGAAGCGCCGAAACACGACGTGGTATGGACACAACTAAAGTCTGAAGTGCCGGCCGGAGTGGCCGAGCGGTTCTAGGCGCTACAGTCTGAAACCGCGCGACCACTACGGTCGCAGGTTTGAATACTGCCTCAGGCATGGATGTTTGTGATGTCCTTAGGTTAGTTAGGTTTAAGTAGTTCTAAGTTCCAGGGGACTGATGACCTTAGAAGTTAAGTCCCATAGCGCTCAGAGCCATTTTCAACTGGCAGTATTGACTTTATTAATTGATAGCCGTATTATTTACTCGCATTGTCAATTTAGACACTATAGTAATTTAAACAATATTTGTTATATTAAAATCGTTATTTCTTAGGTAAGTATGTGTGAAACATATCAGGTTAATGAAAGTGATTTGCTACCTGCGTTGAAGGCGGATTGGAGGGAATAAATGCTCAATATTTTATGGCTGTAAGCTGATGTACAGTGGTGCATTATTTGTCACAATGGAATTCATTTGACTGTATTTCCTGATCAATGCTCTAATGCTCACATTCTTGTTACTAACAATGAGCATATGTCAGTGATCACCAATTTTATTAAGGGTCCGTATCTCTGGGTAGTAAATATTGTAACTTTCCGAATTACCATTCCGTAAAATCACATATTGTTGTTCATATAAGATTGTGAACACTCTTTGTGCCCTGAAATACATCCCAAGACAGGGGAATAACCCACTGATAATGCCATCTGACTTTTTATGCGCTTGACACTTTCCACACAGTAACGGTCACCGTGAGATTGATCAAAGGAACACGTAACTAACTAATAGGACGATAACTGTCAGTTGTCAGATGAGCTGTTAAGTACGGTCCTAAGACGCTATAAGTCTGAACCTCATGACCTACAACGAAGTGAAGCTTCCAGTGAGATGATCTAAATTTAAGAAAAAAATGATTGTCATAGAATGGAAATGTCTAAGTCAACTAAAACTATTAGTGGTGGTCCAACTAAGCTTGAAAGTAGGGTTACATATATATTAATGAAGCGTCTCACCTTCGTATAAAAGAAAATAGCAATAACTATACCAATTTCGTTTGCTACAATAAAAATATATGACAATACTGGAAGGATAATACACTATGTAAAGAGAGATGAAAATCTATTTGTCATGGGGGACTGGAAAGCAGTCGTAGGGGAAGGAGGAGAATAAAAGGTTCTAGGAGAATATGGTCGTGGGACAAGTAATGAGAGAAGAGAGAGATTAACTGAGTTCTGTAATAAATTTCAGTTAGTAACGGAGAATACTCTGTTCAAGAATCGGAAGAGGAGGTACTTGGAACAGTCTGAGTGATACTGGAAGATTTCAGTTAGATTACATCATGGTCAGACAGAGATTCTGAAATCAGATACTGGATTGTAAGGCGTACTCAGGAGCTGATGTAGACTCAGCTCACAATGCAGTGGTGATGAGGAGTAGGCTGAGATTAGTCAGGAAGAATCAGTAAGCAAAGAAGTGGAACAAGGAACACGAAAGTACTAAGGAATTACGCTATACGATTGAACTTCTCTAAGGGGATAGATACAGCAATAAGGAATTGCTCAGTATGAAGTACAGTTGAAGAGGAATGGACATCTCTAAAAAGGACAATCACAGAAACTGGGAAGAAAAACATACGTACAAAGAAGGTAATCGCGAAGAAACCATGGGTAAAGGAGAAATACTTCAGTTGATCGATGACAGAGGGAAGTACAAAACTGTTCAGGGAAATTCAGGAATACAGAAATACAAGTCGATGAGGGATGAAATGAACAGGAAGTGCAGGGAAGCTAATACGAAATGGCTGCATGAAAAATGTGAAGAAATCGAAAAATAAATGATTGTCAGAAGAACTGACTCAGCATAGAGGAAAGTCAAGAAAACCGTCGGTGAAATTAGAAGCAAGGGTGGTAACACTAAGAGTGAAACTGGAATTCTGCTCTTAAATGCAGAGGAGAGAGCGGATACATACAAAGAGTAAATTGAATGCTTCTATGAAGGGTAGATTTGTCTGATGTGACAGAACAAGAACCAGGAGTCGATATAGAAGAGATGGGGGATCCAGTATTGGTCCTCCAAACCTCTCTTAAATTCTGATTCTAAGATCGCATAAGGCAGAACGGATAGATAACATTTCATCAAAATTTCTAAAATCATTGGGGACGTGGCAACAAAACGTCTCTTCACGTTGGTGTGTAGACTGTAAGAATGGTGATATAGCATCTCACTTTCGGAAAAATATCACCCACACTATTCCGAAGATTATAAGAGCTGAAAAAGTCCGAGAATAATTGCACAATTAGCCTATCAGCTCATGCATCCTAGTTGCTGACAAGAATAATATACAGAAGAATGGAAAAGAAAATTGAGGATGTGTTAGATGACGATCAGTTTAGCTTTATGACGTTGGTGTTGATAATCGAAGCAAGACTAACGACAGATGAAGACACGTTCATAGGATTTGTCGACTTGGAAAAAGCTTTCGATAGTGGAAAATGGTGCAAGGTGTCTGAAATTCTGAGAAAAATAGGGGTAAGCTGCAGGTAGAGACAGATAATAGACAATATGTACAAGAGACAAGACGGAATAGTAAGTGTGGATGACCAAGAACGAAGTTCTCGGATTAAAAAGGGTGTAAGACAGGGATGTGGTCTTTCGCCCCTACTTTTCAATCTCTACGGCAAAGAAGCAATGATGAAGATAAAAGAACGGTTCAGAAGTGGAATTAAAATTCAGGGTGAAAAGATATCGATGATACGATTCGCTAATGAATGAAAGAGAAGAAGATTTACATGATCTGCTGAACGGAATGAAGAGTCTAATGTGTACAGATTATGGATCGAGAGTAAATAAAAAAAAATGAAAGTAATGAGAAGTAGCAGAAATGAGAACAGCGAAAAACTTAACATCGGGATTGATGGTCACGAACTAGCTGGATGGTCACGAACTAGCTGAAGTTAAGGTATTTTGCCACCTAGGCAGTAAAATAACCAATGATGGACAGAGTAAGGAGGACATCAAAAGCAGACTAGCAATGGCAAAAAGGGCATCACCGGCCAAGAGAAGTCTACTAGTATCAATTCGAGAAAGAAATTGTGAGAATGTACGTTTGGAGCAGTGTATTGCATGATAGTGAAACATGGATTGTAGTAACGCCGGAACAGAGGACAAGCATTTGAGTTGTGGTGCTACAGACGAATGTTGGTGGTAAAGGATGTCGCCTGCAACATTGACTCTGTTTCAGATAGTGCACTTCATCACATAAGTTCATGGGTTGAAGAAAATAAACTAACGCTAAATCATAGTAAGATTCAGTTTTTACAGTTTCTAACAAACAATTGAAGAAAACCGGACGTATAATTTGACAGAATGGACATTTGATTAGTGAAGCGGAACAGTTCAAATTTCTAGATGTTCAAATTAGTAGTAAAGTGTCGCGGAAAGTCCACGTTCAGGATCTTGTTCAACGACTTAATCTGCCACTTTTTTTATTCGAACGGCATCTGAAGTAAATGGTCGTCCGACACGAAAAGTAGTCGACTTTGCTTATTTTCATTCACCTACGTTGTATGGTATCATATTTTGGGGTAACCCTTCCAATTCTCAAAGTAAACGGGCAATTTGGGCAAAAGTGGTGTAAGGTCGCGAAACTCTCGTCCATCCCTGTTCACAAGTCTGGGTGTTCTGACATCGGCCTCTCAAGAAATCCAGTCTGCGTTTGGATCGCACTTCCTTGGCTCTTGTACAGAAAGGTGTGCAGTATACTGCTGCATCCTTTTTTAATAAGCTACCGTAAGAATTTTAAAATATTTGCAGTAATCCACTTGCTTTGAAATCGAGATTGAAGGGTCTTCTCATAGGTGAATCCTTCTATTCTGTCGAGGAGTTTCTTAAAAAATTAAGCTGATTCCTGCTGCTTGCATTTACTTAACCTTATGGCTTATCTTGTTTAGTTGATAAAGATGTTATTTTATCTGTTGTAACCTGTATGTTGTAATTTCATGTACTTGCCCGTTTCATGACCTTGGAGATTTCTTCCTCAATTTGGTCCTACGTAACTAGGCGTGTAAAATAAATAAATATAAAATTAGGTGGACTGATAAGGTAAGGAATGTGGAGGTTCTTCCCAGAATCGGAGAGGAAAGGAACATGTCGAAAACACTGACAAGGAGAAGGGACGGGGTGATAGTACATCTGTTAAGATATCAGAGAACGACGTCCATGATACCTGAATGAGCTGTAGAGGGTAAAAACTGTAGAGGAAGACAGGGATACATCCAGCAAATAATTGAGGACATAAGTTGCAAGTGGTACTCTGAGATGAAGAGGCTGCCACAGGATAGGATATCATGGCGAGGTGCATGAAACCAGTTAGAAGATTGATGAGCCAAAAAGAAACCATAAAACATCAAATAAATGAATTGTCCTCTGAATTAAGTGTGTAAATATTTAACAGGTGGACAAAAGGATTGTGGTACTGGAATTTAGCCTGCATGTTAGTATAACAGGAAACTATATCAGGATATGCCCAATGGCTGCAAATGGCTTGAAGGAAAGTAAGTATAAATGGCAATGGAATTGTCGAAGTGCATGATGAAATCAGATAGCTGGTTGCAAACATTAAAACTGTGCCATTAAACCCTGATATGAGTTAAATAGCCTCATGCCCCGCTTGATTCAGTGGTTGCATCGCCAGCTCATTCTTACCACTCGTAAATGGTGTGAGTGCAGATGGTGGTAGTAGCGGCTGGAGATTCTGTGCCCAGTTCGCCTTGTGCACTCAGTCGTAACATGGGGACGTGATACCTTGGCAGCAAGCGTGTAGTCGTTAATCTCTTGGTAGCAGGTGTCCTTTCATTCACGCCCCAGCAGTAAGTGTGTTCCACCTTAACTCTGCTAAACTTAACTGGATATCTCTGCATAGGAATGTTGGGAACCAACTTTAACTAACTCCGACTCTTGGGGATTTAGTTATAGTTAACCAATGATGGTCTGCCTTGGGGAGAAAGGCAGAAAAATCCCTCACAATCCATGATAGGTTTCTAGTCCCAGAAAACCGAAACACATGCACAGGAAACCATGTCTTCTACAGAAATAATTATTGTGAGCAAATAACGGGCTCTGTTAGAAGCTCTGTTATTAGGATTTTGCATGAACATTCTCCTGCGGTGTGGTCACCGAGAAATACTGGTTGTGTGCTCTCTCATATTGCTGTTGTGAGGGCTACAGCTGGCTTTCAGATTTTATCTTTCCTAAAAGCATTCCTCCTAGCATCTCACACAAAGCAGTTTTATAGTGGACAGGGCACCGCGGAGGCCTAATGTGTGGAATTGGAGGACAGCAAATTCTTTATCATCTACTTACTTGGGAGGGCTGCTTTCAGCTCCAAATAACTTTATGACTCTGGTGCTTTCAAGTCAGCTTGTATGTTCAGAGCCAGTTAGAAAGACCTCCGAAAAATAACAGGCCCCCCTCACTAGAATAAAGAAATAATTACCTGTGTAATAACTGGAAGCAGTGAATACTGTCTGTATTTGTCATACAGCCTTAAGGAACCGACTGTATTCAGTATTGAGGAATGCATATTACAATATGAAGTACGTTGTATTACAAGTTGGGAATGTACTGCTGCGTATCACAATGCTTACCCAAAGTGTAACAGAAATGGAAGTAACGCAACTGATTACTGAACATCCGTATGAAATGCAAACCACATACTAGGCATTAGAGGCCAGCTTGACTGGTGTACTAATTACGTAGGCCCTTTGGTATTACATCAAAACACTCCGGCCAGGTGGAGTTCGTGAAAGCGGTCATGGCTGAGGAGAATTGAACAAGAAATGGTTCAAATGGCTCTGAGCACTATGGGACTTAACATCTGAGGTCATCAGTCCCCTAGAACTTAGAACTACTTAAGCCTAACTAACCTAAGAACACACAAATCCATGCCCGAGGCAGGATTCGAGCATTGAACAGTGTGACAAGAGTGAAGTAATATCTTCGTGACTCAGAGCCATCGACTTTCAGTGCTCAATGCATTCAGTCCTGCCGCTATTCTTTCTGCGTCTTGAATTGGGGAGAAAGCCTGATACTGAGTTTCAAAGAAACCACAGCTAACACTTGGTGATGAAGATCGGCTGGCTACTTGTCTGCTCACTAATTCACTGAGTTTCAGCATGACGTGCACTAAACTTGTGGCGTGGAAGCTGTGGGACTTGGAAAACCCCACCGATACGGGGAGCTGATGTGCAGCCAGCCTCCACCTTCTGATGGATTTAGACCAACAGACCTCAAGCTGTCTACGACCCAACTGGGGGCAAGCACTTATTGACCATCTTTCTGCTCTACCTCTGGGGGTGGGGGTGGGGGGGGGGTGACCGGGGCGTAGCTGGTGGGAATGGGACACCTCATGTTGGTTAACACGCGTAAGGTCACGACGTGGGGATCACGAGCACGCTCAGGGGTGCTTAGCTGGTGAAACTCCATGGGGACTGAGGGGTCGCACTCGTTCTTCCCCTTCTGGCGAACCACACGTCACCGGGGCAGCTGCCGCCCGCAAACCAGGAAAATGGACGTCACGGGCGTCATCGGGGTGTCAGTGTATTCCGCAACTGGCTGCAGCTGTACGCATGTAATGCAGATTTGAGGCCGGCCAGCGTGCTGTACAAGGCAACTTGAATATACACCCGTCAGTACTATCACAGCTTAACTGCACGCCCAGAGCGAATCTGCCCTCTCTCTCACCATTTCTCTCACCCATCATGTCACGTAGCGACCCAGAGCAGGCTGGGTCGTTAAAGTCAGTTACCTGTATTACACAATATCCGGAGAGTATCCTGTGTGGTGAATACAACGATTTGCAGTTACGTCGTCTCAGCCGCAGGATATCTCGGGCAATTCCATCAGCATCAACTCTTTTATTGCTGAAAATTTCTCACAAAAACGAATACAAGTCAGCTACGCAGCGGCAGTGTAACCCCTAAGCAAATGTAGCGTGAGTGTAAGAAGTAAGTTTCCCCATAAAACAAAGTTTAACGATTCAGACATGGAGACAAGTACGAGTACACATGATGCAATTCGTAATTCCAGGAAAAAGAAGTGAGATAATGGATTCGCGTAGTCTAATAATGTCAGAATCTCAATATGATTTAGACGCAGTTTAGATATACTGCTTTGCAATGACGGCTGTGAACAAACATAGAAGTGAGCGAAGCTGTTTGTGTCACTTGGCACGGTTAGCACAAAGACGGATTCATATCACCAAACGAAGTCGAAATGTATCAGAAACTCAATATAATTTACGAGCAAGTTAAATATCCAGTTTTTCCATGGCGGCTGTGAACGCAGATCGAACTGAGAGAAACTGTTTGTGTCACTTGATTTTAATTACGCCTAGCACAAACACAGATTCAGATCACCACACGTTCTGAAGCAAATGAAAATGAGAACGAAGTCCCAGTATTCTGCACATGAAGTCCGGATGTAAAAGATAACGCGAAAAGCACATGATTCTACCTTACTTGAATATTGTAATGAATACCAGTCATATGGATGCAAGTGAAATCCTTGCTGCATGTTGCGGTGTCACTATCACACCAAAGATGATGTTTGGTTTGTGGCACGCTCAACTGCGCGGCTGTCAGCGCCTGCACAAAATCCCAATCTTTACACAGTCCATTCTCGCCACGTTCACTAATGATGATGAAATGATGAGGACAACACAAACACCCAGTCCCCTTGCAGATAAAAATCCTCAACCCGGCCGGGAATCGAACCTGGGACCCTGTGATCCAGGGGCAGCAGCGATAGCCACTTTTTTATTATTATTATTTTTTTTTTTAGAAATAAAGAGTAGAGTGGTGAGTTCTGAGCTGAAGGAGACAAGGCGGGCCGTGGTCGAAACCCGGGGCGTGGCCACGATGCCTCCCACTTCCCATCCCTGAATCGCTCTCCTCTATTTTATTTTTTTTTGTTCCGAGGAAAGGGTAAGTTAGCAAAATATCTTTAATTGTACAAGCATACAACACGAGACACTACACTCGAACAAGGCGAGCAGAAGTCTTTAGTAACAATGTGTGGGAAAAAAATAATAACAATAATATTGAAGTGAGCTAAGAGATGTGAAGCACTAGACAGTAGAGTTGGGGGAATGACTAGCGTGCTCTGGTATAGTGCATAAAAGACTGTAGGCGTGTGTCCCTGCACCTACTCCACTGTGGGTTACAATATAGAAAGGAGCGCGGAGAGTTGTGATGTCAGCAGGGGGGAGAGGGGGCGGGGGAGGTGAGGCGGGAGTGTCGTCGGCGTGTGGCACCTTACGTAAAGATCGAGTGTAGGTAATTGGCGAAGAAGGCGCGGTAGTGCGTTCGCTGCTCAACTTCAATGTGGGCGGTTTGTAAGTTCTGCCAGAACTCAAAGCGTGATTAGTCGCCATCAGTATACATGTAGGTGATCGTCCACCTCTCGACCCATAAAATCGCATGATTTTTGGTGGCGGGGAAATAAGTATCCCCAGGATGGATATAAGTCCATGGCTCAGTTTGAAAGGTCTCTGTTGGATTCCTTTCATGTTAATTTCTTAAATCCGTTGCCATTTACGGCATAAATTCCTCTTCTAAATTTACTGTGGTGTTTCTGACTATCTGGGAGGAGACTGAACAGTGAAACGTGTTACTTTTACACATAAACAAGAACGATCTGTCACACTACTACACCTTAAAACACAGTTTATATGTAATTCATGTCACACAGTCTCATACGGAACCTACATCCGCTTTCTTTTATATAATGTATATGATAAGATACTGTCATCCCCCTTCCCTTCTGTGTGAGAGGATGAATGATCAAATGTATTTCTAGTTGCATGCTTGAGGGAAGCAGAGAAGCCTGTCTGCTAGAGAACAGTAGGACCAATGTCGGAACAGGTAGCTACGCTTTCTAGAAGCAGAGAGGTTTTCCATTCTTAGTATGTTCCTATCCGTCCCTTGTCATGTTGGTATAGGGAGCTGCCTCTCTGATCACTTCCGTTTGTATTTGGGAAGCACGCTCGGTAGGAGCGCAGGTCAGTCTGTCTGTGGCGAGCGTCTGAAGTGGTAAGATCTCCGGCTAAGCGCGTGTCTGCTAAGTCCGTAGGACAATGGATTTCTTAAGTTCAGGGTAACTGAAAATTTAATCACCTTTATTTCAGGTTTAGCACTAAAATATATAATGTTATCTTAAATTGCAACGCAGTGTAATTCGAGTGTGAAGTTCAGAATATATTCCGGTAGTTGCTTTGTCACTACTTTGTGAGTAAAGTGGAACCACGCGTTGATCAGTAACTTTAACTAAGATCATCAATCTTAAATGCCTGTGCGTGAGATTATAACGTCTCGTCTTGACAATATTTTTCAATATAGCGACTTTTCTTTATGTTCAACACACGTGGGGTGTACTTTGTGAGACCAGTACCACGTGCTTATACAATTGTTTGACCCATCAGGTTAATAGTAAGACGATAGTAACCAGTTCCAGGTTTTTCTTTTGTAAATTGCTTTTCGATCTAATTTATTTTAATTATCAAAATTATTGTGGAGTTACACTCTTCGTGTAAGCCAAGTTGACCACGTGAAGCAAGTGGTGTAATAATCAAAGTCGCCCTCAGCTATTCTTTTCGGGAAGATTTCACAGGGATTTAGTATGAATTTAGTATACCAGTGTGTGGTAATTACATGACGGACAGGATTGCGCTACGAACGTAACTTCTTCGGGTGAAAATTGAATCGGTTGGTTGTGGTTAATTTCCTCTTGCATATGTTTCAACGTTCTTCGTGTGTTATTTCATGAATGCAGTGTCTCCCAATGTTGGCTCCATATTTGATGTGTTCCGTAAGATTACAATCTCACATTTTCACAATCCTAAATAAGGCACCAGTTTAGTTATGAATCAAGTTTAATATGCTGACATTTCAATGATCAATGTTAAAATAAATTTCCAAATATAAACTGATTTATTTCTTTTTATTTAAATTCCGTTGTCGTATGACTATTAAAAGATTATAATTAATGTTAGTCTGGTTGAGAATTTGGTAAGCTAGACTGGATACGTGGTGAAACAGTTGCGCAGTAATGCAAGGTTAACTAACCCCAGACAGCCAACAGCTTTTAACCCGCTTTTATTGTCTATCAGCACTGCTTTCACATCAAATTAATGCAACAAGGTTACAAGTTCAATCCGGCGAAACGCGGAGGTAACATGCAACGAACTGTCAACCAAGTTTCCAGACGTCACTGGTTGTAGCACAAGTCAGTTGGTGGACATTGTCATCCATGAGGCGGAAAATGGAACACAACGGAGAGTCCGTTTGTTCGATGGCGTGAAGACATTGATTTGTGGCGAATTTTCCACATTCCACATGTTACCACCTGATGGATATGACGCCAAACCGTGGGCCACTGCGTGGATTGATGTCTCGGTTCGGTGTTGTTGCTGGATATGTAGCGGAGCAGTGGGGTGTAAAAAACTTTAGGTCGAGGACAACTGAAGTCGACGATGAAATTAGAAATGTGCGCCAGATAGTGCTTGATGTGTCCGACTAGTACCGGTAGCCTTATGGTTGCGGGCGTAAGAATTTACAGCAAGCTTCGAGTAAGGGAGGGGCCACCGTTCCACTGCTTGTGCATGGTCGGTATGTACAAGGACGCCGCTCAGAGTCGCACATTGACAAGGCCGAGGTCTCTCGCTCGCGGGCGGAGAGTGAGCGTTTCGAAACGGACATTAAAGAGCTTTCCGGCATTACGAAAGTAACCGAAAGCAGTCTGGAGGCCATATGTTCAGAAAAAGGTTCAAATGGCTCTGAGCACTATGGGACTTAACTTCTGAGGTCATCAGTCCCCTAGAACTTAGAACTACTTAAACCTAACTAACCTAAGGACATCACACACATCCATGCCCGAGGCAGGGTTCGAACCTGCGACCGTAGCGGTCGCGCGTTTCCAGACTTTAGCGCCTAGAACCGCTCGGTCACTCCGGTCGGCTAGGCCATATGTAATTTTATTTATGTTCGAAACAGGCTTATGTCTGTTGAAGTTTTTTTATTGGTCTTGACGCAGCCGCAGGGCTAAGGCATTTTTTCATTCATTGGTGTGACTTCTGAAGAAGGCTATATTATTATGGAAGAAATCATGGTCAAGGTTTAAAATAAACACAATTTAGTGCAACTCTGGGCTGTTTTTCATTCTAGACTATTTCGTAACGGTTGCTGTTGTCGCAGCCATGATGAAAATAACAAAAATATTAAGATGACCTGCAAGTGCAGCTGTGGAACATTACATACCTCGAAAGAATATTTATAGCGAACCAACCAATTATCTTTCTATTTGTTTGTAGATCATTGAAAACACTCAGTAAATTTAGCTCGAACCTGTTTGGTTAAAAACAATAATAAAAGTTCAGTTGCAAAAGATAAGTAATAGTTGTTCTTATTTACAAACTAAGCAAACCATCGAAATTTATATTCATTCCGAAACTGGAACTGGGTCTCTCAGGTCTTGGGAGGATACCTCTAGTGGACGAGGTTGTACGGTAGTTAAGGCAATGCTTTAGAATTCGGCTGACTGCCCATAGTTCACCTGAACTGCTTAATGTAAATGCCGGAATGGTTTCATTGAGAACGATTTCCTTCTCAGTGTTAGTCTTATGTGAAACAATGTTTCACCAAAAATACTTCTTTTGTCAACGGGAAGTTAATCACTAGGCTTCTTTCTTTCTTTTGTTACAACTGGCTTGATAAATTCTCGGTAGGCAGCAGCACTGTTTAGGGGAAAAGATCGCAATGACCACTTTCCGGCCCTTGCAGCTAACCCCTCGTCCCCTCCCACATTCTAGATTTTAAAGTCAAGTAGGAATACATTATAATAAAGGATCTTGATGGGGCTATGCGTGAAGCGTTCAGGGAATTCGAAAGTAAAATTCTATGTACCGACTTGACAGAAAATCCTAGGAAGTTCTGGTCTTACGTTAAATCAGTAAGTGGCTCGAAACAGCATATCCAGACACTCCGGGATGACGATGGCATTGAAATAGAGGGTGACACTCCTTTTTTCAAAGCCGTTTCACAGAGGAAGACCGCACTGCAGTTCCTTCTCTAAATCCTCGCACAAATGAAAAAATGGATGACATCGAAATAAGTGTCCAAGGAATAGAAAAGCAACTGGAATCACTCAACAGAGGAAAGTCCACTGCACCTGACGGGATACCAATTCGATTCTACACACAGTACGCGAAAGAACTTGTCCCCCTTCTAACAGCCGTGTACCGCAAGTCTCTAGAGGAACGGAAGGTTCCAATTGATTGGAAAAGAGCACAGGTAGTTCCTGTTTTCAAGAAGGGTCGTCGAGCAGATGCGCAAAACTATAGGCTTATATCTCTGACATCGATCTGTTGTAGAATTTCAGAACATGTTTTATGCTCGCGTATCATGTCATTTCTGGAAACCCAAAATCTATTCTGTAGGAATCAACATGGACTACGGAAACTGCGATCGTGTGAGAACCAACTCATTTTATTTGTTCATGAGACCCAGAAAATATTAGATACAGGCTCCTAGGTAGACGCTATTTTTCTTGACTTCCGGGAGGCGTTCGATACAGTTCCGCACTGTCGCCTGATAAACAAAGTAAGAGCCTACGGAATATCAGACCAGCTGTGTGGTTGGATTGAAGAGTTTTTAGCAAACAGAACACAGCATGTTGTTATCAATGGAGAGACGTCTACAGACGTTAAAGTAACCTATGGCGTGCCACAGGGGAGTGTTATGGGACCATTGCTTTTCACAATATAGATAAATGAGCTAGTAGATAGCGTCGGAAGTTCCATGCGGCTTTTCGCGGATGATGCTGTAGTATACAGAAAAGTTGCAGCATTAGAAAATTGTAGCGAAATGCAGGAAGATCTGCAGCGGATAGGCACTTGGTGCAGGGAGTAGCAACTGACCCTTAACATAGACAAATGTAATGTATTGCAAATACATAGAAAGAAGGATCCTTTATTGTATGATTATATGATAGCAGAACAAAAACTGGTAGCAGTTACTTCTGTAAAATATCTGGGAGTATGTGTGTGGAACGATTTGAAGTGGAATGATCATATAAAATTAGATAAAATTACTTGTTGGTAAAGAGAGTGCCAGGTTGAGATTCATTGGGAGAGTCCTTAGAAAATGTAGTCCATCAACAAAGGAGGTGGCTTACAAAAGACTCGTTCGACCTATACTTGAGTATTGTTCATCAATGTGGGATCCGTACCAGATCGGGTTGACGGAGGAGATAGAGAAGATCCAAAGAAGAGCGGCGCGTTTCGTCACAGGGTTATCTGGTAACCGTGATAGCGTTACGGAGATGTTTAACAAACTCAAGTGGCAAACTCTGCAAGAGAGGCGCTCTGCATCGCGGTGTCACTTGCTCGCCAGGTTTCGAGAGGGTGCGTTTCTGGATGAGGTATCGAATATATTGCTTCCTCTTACTTATACCTCCCGAGGAGATCACGAATGTAAAATTAGAGAGATTAGAGCGCGCGCGGAGGCTTTCCAGTAGTCGTTCTTCCCGCGAACCATACGCGACTGGAACAGGAAAGGGAGGTAATGATAGTGGCACGTAAAGTTCCCTCCGCCACTCATCGTTGGGTGGCTTGCGGTGTATAAATGTAGATGTAGATGTAGAACACATAAAACGTCAAACTCAAATTAACAGTTGTCTTGGTCAAGAACGCTAACATCAAACCCGATGCTTTCTGCATATTTGATTAAGCCACATTTGCAACTGTTAAATCTATTGATGTACGTCGTACAGTTGTGACGGATGTGTTTAATTATGTTATATGGTGACCACATTACAGCAGTACAGAACGTTTTGATGCAACAGATTTTCTTGATAAATGTTAACTTGGATATGACGTTTTAGTGTTAACCTATTCCACCACGATGTTTTTATTATAATATATTTCAATGTACACTCGGAAATGATAGGGGAAGTGGCCAGTGTGGGAAAAGTGGTCATTGCATGTTTTTTGCTCCAAACAGTGCTGCTGCCTCCTGAGAAGTGATCAAACTAGTTGTAATATACACGACCACTCTTGTCAGTGAGTCTGGCAGAGGAAGCTTCTTAGCTCACTTAAACTTTTTGACAACCGATTTTTAATCCTTAAACCCATTGAAAGTTGCTTCCATATACCACACTCAGTACTGCAAATTGTACGAGGGTGAGTCAAATGAAAACCTTAAATATTTTTTAAATATTATTTTTCGTGCAGAAGTGGTACAAAGCTGTATCACCTTTCAACACAATCTCCCCCACGCTCAATGCAAGTCCTCCAGCGCTTACAAAGTGCATAAATTCCTTTAGAAAATAATTCTTATGGTAGTCCGCGCAACCACTCATGCACCGCGCTGCCCTCCAATACTAAATTGGTGATCCCTTGATGCCTCAGAACATGTCCTACCAACCGATCCCTTCTTCTGGTCAAGTTCTGCCACAAACTTCTCTTCCCTCAATCCCATTCAATACTTCCTCATTAGTTATGTGATATACTCATCTAATCTTCGGCATTCTTCTGTAGCACCACATTTCGAAAGCTTCTATTCTCTTCTTGTCCAAACTATTTATCGTCCATGTTTCACTTCCATACATGGCTACACTCCATACAAATACTTTCAGAAACGACTTCCTGATACATAAATCTGTATTCGATGTTAACAAATTTCTCTTCTTCAGAAACGCTTTCCTTGCCATTGCCAGTCTACATTTTACATCCTCTCTACTTTGACCATCATCAGTTATTTTGCTCCCCAAATAGCAAAACTCCTTTACTACTTTAAGTGTCTCATTTCCTAATCTAATTCCCTCAGCATCGACAGACTTAATTCGACTACATTCCATTGTCCTTGTTTTGCTTTTGTTGATGTTCATCTTATATCCTCCCTTCAAGACACTGTCCATTTCGTTCAACTGCTCTTCCAAGTCATTTGCGGTCTCTGACAGAATTACAATGTCATCGGCGAACCTCAAGGTTTTTATTTCTTCTCCATCAATTTTAATTCCTACTCCGAATTTTTCTTTTGTTTCCTTTACTGCTTGCTCAATACACAAATTGAATAACATTGGGGAGAGGCTACAACCCTGTCTCACTTCCTTCCCAACCACTGCTTCCCTTTCATGCCCCTCAACTTTTATAACTGCCATCTGGTTTCTGCACAAATTGTAAATAGCCTTTTGCTGCCTGTATTTTACCCCTGCCACCTTTAGAATTTGAAAGAGAGTATTCCAATCAACATTGTCAAAAGCTTTCTCTAAGTCTACAAATGCTAGAAACGTAGGTTTGCCTTTCCTTAATCAGTCTTCTAATATAAGTCGTAAGGTCAGTATTGCCTCACGTGTTCCAGTGTTTCTACGGAATCCAAATTGATCTTCCCCGAGATCGGCTTCTACTAGTTTTTCCATTCGTCTGTAAAGAATTCGTGTTAGTATTTTGCAGCTGTGGCTTATTAAACTGATAGTTCGGTAATTTTCACATCTGTCAACACCTGCTTTCTTTGGGAATGGAATTATTATATTCTTCTTGAAGTTGGGGGTATTTTGCCTGTCTCATACATCTTGCTCACCAGATGGTAAAGTTTTGTCAGGACTAGCTCTCCCAAGGCTGTCAGTAGTTCCAATGGAATGTTGTCTACTCCGGGGGCCTTGTTTCGACTCAGGTCTTTCAGTGCTCTGTCAAACTCTTTACGCAGTGTCATATCTTCCATTTCATCTTCATCTACATCCTCTTCCATTTCCATAATATTGTCCTCAAGTACATCGCCCTTGTAGAGACCCTCTATATACTCCTTCCACCTTTCTGCTTTCCCTTCTTTGCTTAGAACTGGGTTTCCATCTGAGCTCTTGATGTTGATACAAGTGGTTCTCTTATCTCCATAGGTCTCTATAATTTCCCTGTAGGCAGTATGTATCTTACCCCTAGTGAGATAAGCCTCTACATCCTTACATTTGTCCTCTAGCCATCCCTGCTTAGCCATTTTGCATTTCCTGTCGATCTCACTTTTGAGACGATTGTATTCCTTTTTGCCTGCTTCATTTATTGCATTTTTATATTTTCTCCTTTCATCAATTAAATTCAATATTTCTTCTGTTACCCAAGGATTTCTACTAGCCCTCTTCTTTTTACCTACTTGATCCTCTGCTGCCTTCACTACTTCATCCCTCAGAGCTACCCATTCGTCTTTTACTGTATTTCTTTCCCCCATTCCAGTTAATTGTTCCCTTATGCTCTCTCTGAAACTCTGTACAACCTCTGGTTCTTTCAGTTTATCCAGGTCCCATCTCCTTAATTTCCCACATTTTTGCAGTTTCTTCAGTTTTAATCTACAGGTCATAACCAATAGATTGTGGTCAGAGTCCACATCTGCCCCTGGAAATGTCCTACAATTTATAACCTGGTTCCTAAATCTCTGTCTTACCATTATATAATCTATCTGATACCTTTTAGTATCTCCAGGGTTCTTCCATGTATACAACCTTCTTTCCTGATTCTTAAACCAAGTGTTAGCTGACATGTTATGTAATAACCTTAAAATTACCAGTTCACAACAACCAAGTGCTACATACTGACGATGATGTTTGGTTTGTGGGGCGCTCAACTGTGCGCTCATCAGCGCCCGTACAATGTTCCAGTTTTTACACAGTCTAATCTATCCACTGTCACGAATTATGATGATGATAAGGATAATGATGAAATGATAAGGACAACACAAACAACCAGTACCCGGCCGGGAATCGATTCCGGAACCCTGTGATCCAGAGGTATCAACGCTAATCACAAAACCACGAGCCGCGGATGTGTTACACATTATGACCACCGACCTACTATCGATACATAGCCGTCCAGGAGATAGTAACGTCACTGGCGAAGAGTGACTGCTGGTCAGACACACGCACGGAGCGTGTAATATCAGCGAGCGTGCTGTCCGTGTGTAGAATGATGGAGGCGCGAGATCTATTCGAGTTTGACCGGGGGCAGTTTGTTATGGCCTGAAGGCTCAGCACGAGCGTTTCAGAAACTCCACGACTTGCTGTGTGTTTAAGGAGAGCTCTGGTGAGTGTCTTCAACACGTGGCGAAACCAAGGTGAAACCACGTCCAGACGCCGTGGGGTTGGGCTACCACCCCTCAGTACAGATGTCGGGCTTCGTAGGCTGGATAGACTGTTAAAACAGGACAGGTGGCGAACTGTGTTGGAACTAACTTTAATGCTGGACAGAGTGGAAATGTGTGTGAACGCAAAGTGCAAAGAACACTCCTAACGATCTGCCTCTGCAGCCGACGACCAACCCATGTGCCAAAGTTAACACTATGGAACTTCATTCATCATTGGCCTTCTTTCAGGCGTCTCAATGTTTACGACGTCATATCTGTTGAACTGTGAGTCGTACAATCGTATATTTGTTTAGGTACATTCAGCAACGTATATGGATAGCGCTTACGAAGTTTATTGCGAATAATGTTGGTTGCACAAGAGTAGTAAGTTTGAACATCATGCATGATGCGGCAGTGTCTGACGCAGCTCACTGTTCATGAGGTCATATTTCCTGAAATATGATAAGTAAGTGCTTATTACACCCACGGTGATTTTTTGTCTGACAGTAAAGGATATATGTACCAACTTTGGTTGAAATTGGTCCAGCGTTTTAGGAGGAGATGTGCGACACAAACACACACACATGGACCGTGGTACTACCCAATTCTTTAGAAAATCAAAATTACAATCTCGACAGTTATTTAAAGGAAGTGGGAAGCCCGGGATCACTGGTGATGGACAAGCTTGTGATTGTTTTACAATTTTAATTTGACTCAAAACAGACTTTGTTATGAACTTCAATTCGGACATTTGCCCTCTTACAGATGCAACATACATATCATCACTTTGATTGAATTACATAAACACGAATAAGAATCATATCATTGTGCGTCCGCAACCAAAATCATTGATAGTAGGCACGGTGAATAATTAATCAGGAACAATCGTTCTTGTTGAACCATGTCTCAAGAGACTAATAACACCACACACTTCCAATCAAAGTTACACAGCCACATAACACCACAAGTTCATAAACAACAAAGAGATCTTAAAGCTTAATACCACTGAGCTGCTCATATAAAGGGTCACAGTGAAACATACTTATACTAAAAATAGAAAGTAGGCCAACCAAGGTCGCAAAACTTGCACACAGGAATAATAACAATTTGTACGTTCATTAAAGATACACAAATGATGAACATGAGTGTTAAATAAGAATTGCTAGTAATAACGCAACCAATAAAATGACTTACATAAACGCCAGTATTAACAAGGTGGCCTCACTTAATTAACGGACATAATGTCTCAGAAAGATTCCCAAATTGCACTTAACTTTAGAGAACAGCGTTAAGGCCCATAACAGTGCTTGGAAGAAATAACGCTATGGCCGGCAGGCACTACGAGCGTTCACTCCCCACGGCTTGTGCATACGGTCACATACCAGACGGTATACCTTTATATATAATCCGACCGGCCCCACAATGAGCGGTCCTGACAAGAATGCATAACCGCGCCGACGCCAGGGAACGAGCAGAATTAACAAATGGCCTACAGCACAAATAGATGCAATTAAAACAACGTCAAACCGTAGCCACACTGGAATATATAATAAGCACGCCACCAAATTCTTAAGGAGCAATACCCTAACATTATTCGTCTCTCAGTAAATTATCAGGAAACTTAGAGATCACTTCCAGTTGCCTCAAGGCACTTTCAACATTAAATAAACATACCAAATACACGTGACAAATGATAAACTATTAATTCTACGACTGCCCGATACGCACACAACCGCAGACATTCCCATAGCGGACAATATGTCCTAAAACTAGTTAAAATTTGGATGAAAACCACTTGAAACACTCCATGGATGAGCAAAAACGGAATGAGGAACATCAGCCTCCTTAAATACCCACTGTGGAACCAAGATCAGAATCATCTCCGGCAGTTACTCATGCCACAAAAAGTTTCAACAATCTTCTTAGTTAAACAGTTATACGGAACTTGGAGCTTGTAGATTACGAGCTGGGAAGCTGTTGAGCGTGAGATGACGAACCCACCACGTTATGGCGTTCCATGATCGGCACTGTACACCCGGCGGGCGCCAAAAGCCAAGAGCGGCGAGCACGGCGAGGCCCATGCGCCACGATTAGGGACGCGGGCTTGTTTCCAACACAAGTTGGCTCGTTGAACGCCGACCGGAGATTCACTCGTCACAGGTTTACCCGGAAAACACGCCGAGGGAGCAGTCAAAGATAGCAGGACACACGGGGGTGTAAGCTATATGGGCGATGATGCAACAAGCCACGTAGTTCCATTCCAGACCACTAGAGGCGCTAGGGGTCAAACGAGGCTGGAATTGACCAATGAGAGCTGTCTAAACTCCAGTGGCGGTTGTTTTGAAATGTTATATCGTCTTGCTCTGCACTGAAGTCTATGATCTTCGGTTACAGTCGTCTTTGTATTTGTTTCATATTAACATACTACTCGTCTTCATTATAAACAGATTTTTTGCTTTAAATTCATAAAGTTCACCGTGGAATTGAAGAGATTTCCTGCTGAAAAAATGTCCACAATTAATTGTATGATAAGACATTTAATTTTTCATTAAATAATCTCGTAGCCATCGTGAATTAAGCAGTGTGGTTTCCGTTTGTCTATTTAAATAACTTTGCTATGTCTGTAGTAGTTTTATTTAATGAACACTTTTATGTTTTTTTCAGAATATTCAACACAACATATTGACGTTGAAATACTCCTGCAAGTTCCTCGGTTGTTCATCTGGCTATTACGTGGGTTTAATGGAGGAAATTTGCAACAATCATTTCTACGTATTTCCAAAACAACATCAAGAGTTGCTTCTAAAGTGGAAGAGTGTTTGTAAACTGTCACCAGATGTGAACTGTGCTTCTATTTTGTTTGGGAAGATCATTTTTTCGAAGAAGATTTTATGAATAAAAGTGGGCATAGGTTAAACAGGGGTGTGTTTCCGAAACATGTGACAGGTGTTCCCTGTGAAAAATGGTTTAAAGCTTTATAACACTTAAAAGAAAATTTTTTTGTGTGCTTGAGAAATAAATAAAAAGTAAGTTTTGTTTTCATTTCGCTGTTTTTGTCCACCTTTCCTGCTTTTGGTACTTGATATTGATGTTTTCTTTTTTGAGTTGAAGCATTTACAGTAGTAAGATGTAGGAACCTTTTTAAGAAATTAATGGTCAGTAGTGCAAGTTTGCTGGGCAGTTAATCAGAACTTACGAGTCCTGAAACTTACTAGTCCTGAAACATAGTTGTAACAAATTTTAGAATTCTTCATTAATTAATACTGTGATAAATATTTCTTAATTGAACCTCTGTAACTGCTACTTATTCTCTTAATAATAGGCTTTTTTTCTCCATTTATCCAGCAGCTTGTATGAGGTAAAAATTATGGCATTATTCAGAAAAATCTGTAGTCTAGTTTAGCTGCTACAATGTTATTTTTCTTTTGCTTCAATTATTTACACTACAAGCTTCTTTCGACTTACTCTCAGTTTCAAGTGTTGCATCTATGCTGGAACTTTTACATGTTGATGGATAACAATATAAGCATGTCAATTTAAAAGTCTATTTTTGACGTTTGCGCCTGACAGTCTCTGCTCCTATCATGTTTTCTTGTCTGTCAGACGCAAACGCCAAAAATAGACTGAAAATATTACTGAATAGGTTTCTCTCTGTTGTAGTACAGTGTGCTATAGCTGAGTTTCAATTATTTTATTATGATGCCAGCCAAAATAATTACATAGCACGCCCAGAAAAATAAGGTAATAGAATTAAAATAAAAATAAAAACCTACAACGTAAGTAAAGTGGGGGGGGGGGGGGGGCCCAATCCGCAATGTTTTCATATTTTAGTTCATCTCCATACCACTTGAGGCGCTGCTGTCGGTCTGTGTTTCCCACTTTTAACACGGGAGTTCGTTTCTGTTTTTTCTTGTTCTGTGGCAGGACAGTCGAATATCGATATCAGCGATGCAAGTCGAACACATAGCGCCAGTCGCCACGGCTCAACACACACACACACACACACACACACACACACACACACATACAGCCTTTTTGTAATATGTATGGATATGTTGCTGATTAGGTGAAATATAAAGGTTGCTCACGGGAGCTAAGATTAGGTTCAGTAATGAAAAAGTTAATCAGTTATTAAGAGTAAAAAATTTTAGATGCCAAAGAATGTTCGTTGTACGAAATATGCTTGTCTGTAACGAATTATACCTGGGGCCATCATGAGCGTGTATAAAATCACCCCCTTTGGTTTTTTTTTCACTTTACTTCAAGGGCATCTTTAATTGCGGTAATCTGAACGTCCACTACTACAAACACTACTTTTCAGTTTTCCACAACCGCCATAGACGTTGAACTCCTGTCTCATCCGCCGTAGAGCTGCTCTTTTGGTAGGGGACCACGTGTTGCCGTCGGCGTGCAGGTCTCCGCCTCTCTTGTGAGGAGCGGGCGCCGACCTAACGACGCGGTGTTTGCGGAGCAAGTAGCCAGAGGTCAGCTAACAGGATCAGCGCCGCCCTAATTGCCTGTCCCTGCGGCTCAGACGGCGCTCCGCTGCGCCCCGGGGTGCGCATTGCGCATTCTGCTAAGCCCGGCCATCCCTCATCACCGGGGATCTCCTTAATTCGATGAGGGCAATAGAAGCGCTGCGGGGGGAAGGGAAGCAGCAAAAATCCCTGCAAGAGGGCGGAAGGCCTCTCCCTCGAACCCACCGCGCGTCGCGAATCGAGTGGCTTGTTCGGTAATCTCGGCTGCGGCGGCCCTTTGCAAGTCATTGATATGGGTCGTCCGTCATGCAGGCCGGCCGAGGATCAAGGAGTGGCCGTCCTTCCACCCCATCTCCCCTCTTCAGCACACACACACACACACACACAGGCTTATAACTTTGGCCCTATCTGACAAATGGCATCATGGAGATCGCACTACCTCGATTTGCTGTATGCCCTGAAGATGTGCCGACAGTCGAAACGTGACTGCAGGCAGCTGTAAGACGTCGTGGTCTCCTGGCCTTCATTGCTTACATATTCCGCCCTCACAATCATATTCCGCACATCAATACGCTTCATTCGAACCCAAACTCGATAAGATAAACTCAATGTTGTATGAATTCATGTAAACGATATGCAAATAACTAATAAATCGCAAGTGCGCACCGTGGTTGAAATACTCGAGGCTGGCGTACACACATACATTCCAGACACGTCGGTCACAGGAGCTTTTAGTTCGAGAGAGACAACCGTACGCCAGGAGGCCAGTCCCAACCCATCTACGTCGGCCAGTGGACGCCCATGAAGCAGACAGCGTTCGCCCGAGGGAAAGGAGGAACGACCCCGTGTTCGGCTTAAAAGCAAATTCCGCTACATTGTGTGGGAAGGGCCAGCACACGCATTATTTACGCATAGCACGCAGTTTCAGAGATTTTCACAGAGAGACAGCAAACACCAAACGCCGATACTACAGATTTCCGGATTGGTCGCCTTAAACGAAACGTTATTCTCCAGTTTTAGAAGAGCAATGCTGATTGGAAGACGATATTTCTGACGCCTTGAGCTGAAGCAGTAATGGAAAAGAGCGAAAGATATACCCCTTCACGTCTGGCATGGAGAGGCGCCGTTCCGTTGTCGCTCTTGGAGCGAGGAACAAGTCTCTGCTCAGTACTTCACTGGGAGAGCAACTCTGTCGAGAGCGAATCGAAGCGCGACTCTCTCTATTGAGTCCTTGCGATTAAGCGTTGTTCACTGTGTTGGCCGACACACTTATTGTCCGGTGTGAATGGACAGAGATATAGTTAAACGCCTGCGAGCGAATTTTTTAGTGGCATTGCAGTGGACGTGGACTGGTTATCTGACTGGTGTACCACACCAATAGTTAGACTAGGGGCGAATAGTAATCCTTGACTTCATCAAGGCGTAGGGAGAGTTTAATTGGTGAAGGTAAATCCAGATAGAACGAGAGTTATCGTATTTGTCAGCAGCGAGCGGTGCAGACAGCAGTAATCGCAGCTTACGGTATTTTGCGCTACAGCTATTGCGAGCCCCATATTTCCTCGACAACAGTGCACTTCACTTCATTTCACACGCGACAGCCTCGACGGTACCTAGCAACATTCTAAAGGATAATTATTCAAGTTGAGTACTGGCGCCTCTCAGCCATTCTGCCAAGTCAACAACAATCTTAAACTTTGTATAGAAATTTCATTAGCGAATCCTATCCTTGAGAGGTAACTTCACATTCCGAAAAGAAGCAGGATATAACTTGTTCAATTCATAACTAAAAGGGCCATTGTGATTTCTCAGAATTTTTGCAAAATAAATCATAATTTTCGTTAGTGTCATGGTTTTTTTTTTTTTTTACACTAACTAGCACTACTCCAGTACCCAAGTATCCCACTAGTTACGTAACAAATTTTGTGAATTTTGTGTCATTTCCTTACAGCGGACGACTCCAGAAGATATTTATTGCTGAAAGTTTTTCACGCATTTCTCTTTAGAACGTTAGGAGCGTCTGTCTGGCTTCTGTAGTAGTGTGGGGGTGGAAATAGCATCTTGCAGTAGCCACAGGGTAAAGGGTACATCTCAGATTAATCCGTTGCGCAAAATAACAGAATCTCAGATCAACCCCACACACACACACAGCATCCGGCGTGGAGGTCGATTTACTTTTAATGTTCACGATCTTTTTCGAGTTACACTGCAACGTACGGGGAGTTTATTGTAAAGTTATCGATATACTGAAAAATATCTACTGGTAGTCTTAGTCGACCACGAGTTGCTATCTGACTTAAGTCGGCTCTGTTTAAACGCGCGGTTATGCCCTTAGTATCATTTGCGTCGAAATTATCATTACAGTCTAATCATTAAACAAAAATATGGTGACTGCTAGCTACGAAATCAATACTGCGTGGATTAGCATATGATACCAAATTAAGATTTATTCGGAAAACAGGAAGAGGAATATTTCTAACCTAACATGACAATCAATTACATTTCTAGCCTAACATGTCAATCCAATACACTCGCTACCCTATCACTGGCACAATGCATCCTCCTTTCCTAACTACTTAAGTCGACACTGAACCCGCAAGTGACTCTATTAGAGCTCTGCCTGAACGGACGCAGACTCAGAGAGCGCCAGTCAAAGAGCTAGCGGAATACGAACTCATTTAGAATTAGAGTGCCCTATATTGGTGGATGACTGCTAATATCGCCGTAATTCTCCGTAATGATTACGACGGTCGTCCTGATGGCGTCTTTCCCGTGAGCGATCTGGGCTTTAAACGTGGACGTAGTTTGCGTCCGTAAACTCCTGTACGTAAGTGTTCAATTGCGGAGTCCGTCGCGTGTCAATACTCAAGCTACCTGCACTAATGCCAAGAGTAGCTGGTCGACTCAAGTGCGCGGCAGCAAAGGTACACTTCAGATTGCATATGAACCCTACAAGTTAGTACAAATCTGAAACTTCCTGGCAGATTAAAACTGTGTGCCCGACCGAGACTCGAACTCGGGACCTTTGCCTTTCGCGGGCAAGGATGTAGGTTGCAATAGGTACTCGAAGAGTAGCATGGAGAGTTGAATCAAACCAGTCTTTCGACTGAAGACCACCTATAATCGAAAACGGAATTTTTTGAACTCTTCTGGTGACCTCATGCTTTTTGTTCTTTAGCATCAGTTATTACTACATGCGACATGCGAATGCCAGAAGTTTCACAGCTGTTGAACTGTCTCGCTTCTCACCCTTCACTCGACTGTGCATGATGTTCAGGCAGGCACTGAGCGTGCAATTCTGCACTACGGAACGAAAGGTTTGACGACGCACAAGGAGCGCTCTGTAGAGTGCGCACAGACGTTTGACTCCATACTGTGCGTCGCATTTTATCACCGTCAGTGTAGGATTTAGAGCCTTGTGACGCTGTCTTAGCAACGAACATTAGTGCCTCCACCGGAGAATGAACTCGAGACCACCACCGAGCGTGCGGCAAAAGCGCCACTCCCGAGCTGGAAGAGTCGGACGAGTGGAAGGATATGCAGGATTTATCTCGGGCGTGTGCATCTGCAGCGGGCCGTGTTGTCTGGAAGGCTGCAGGCAGCGTGCGGTGAAGCGGCGCTGAGCGATGCAGTGGCCGGGCCGTCGTTAACGCGCGCCAGCCCGCTCCCTCAGATGTGTGCCGCCGTCGGGTGTTTAATCTCACATAAACCGGCACTCCGAGTTATGAACACGGATTGAGCAATAATTCCCGCGAACAGGAGCAGCGGCAGGTGGGGCCGGCCGGCGGCCGCCTCACGCCACCGCATACTAATTCCGGACGGCCGCCGTAAATCGGACCGCGTCGCACGGTAGCCATCTGTCCAGCCGCCCACGATAGCTGCACTCCTTCTGAGCTCGACAACACGCACGGTCGACATACGCTTTTGGCAACCTCCTAGCAGAGCCTTTTTAATTTAGCACAGACCGCGACGGACAACATATCCGAGCGCGAATCTCTCAGCAAGCAGGTGGGGACTATTGATGTTGGGTACCGTCTAGGTATGTTAGGAGACACGTTTTCTAATGACACGTAACAGAGACCGAGTGTAGACGGTGATAGTGTGATACGATCGTGCAGCCGAGCGGTTCTAGGCACTTCAGTCTGCCGTTACTGTCTGCCGTGATCAAACAACCTACACTGCCGGAAAAAAAATTACAGTACTGGCCATTAAAATTGCTACACCAAGAAGAAATGCAGATGATAAACAGTTATTCATTGGACAAATATATTATACTAGAACTGACATAAGATTACATTTTCACGCAATTTGGGTGCATAGATCCTGAGAAATCAGCACCCAGAACAACCACCTCTGGCCGTAATAACGGCCTTAATACGCCTGGGCATTGAGTCAAACAGAGCTTGGCTGGCGTGTATAGGTCCAGCTGCCCATGCAGCTTCAGCACGATATCACAGTTCATCAAGAGTAGTGACTGGCGTATTGTGACGAGCCAGTTGCTCGGCCACCATTGACCAGACGTTTTCAATTGGTGAGAGATCTGCAGAATTTGCTGGCCAGGGCAGAAATCGAACATTTTCTGTATCCAGAAAGGCAGGTACAGGACCAACAACGTGCTGTCGTACATTATCCTGCTGAAATATAGGGTTTCGAAAAGATCGAATGAAGGGTAGAGCCACGGGTCGTAACACATCTGAAATGTAACGTACACTGTTCTAAGTCAGTGTGAACAAGAGGTGACAGAGACGTGTGACCAATGGCACCCCATACCATCATTCCAGGTGATACGCCAGTATGGCGATGACGAATAGACGCTTCCAATATGCGTTCACTGTGATGTCGCCAAACACGGATGCGACCATCATGATGCTGTAAACAGAACCTGGATTGATCCGAAAAAATGACGATTTGCCATTGGTGCAACCAGGTTCGTCGTTGAGTACACCATCGCAGGCGCTCCTGTCTGTGATGCAACGTCAAGGGTAACCACAGCCATGGTCTCCGAGCTGATAATCCATGCTGCTGCAAACGTCGTCGAACTGTTCGTGCAGGTGATTGTTGTCTTGCAAACGTCCCCATCTGTTGACTCGGGGATCTAGACGTGGGTGCACGATCCCTCACAGCCAAGCGGATAAGATGCCTGTCATCTCGACTGCTAGTGATACGAGGCCGTTGGGATCCAGCACGGCGTTCCGTATCACCCTCCTGAACCCACCGATTCCATATTCTGCTAACAGTCATTGGATCTCGAGCAACGCGAGCAGCAATGTCGCGATACGATAAAACGCAATCGCAATAGGCTACAATCCGACCTTTATCAAAGTCGGAAACGTGATGGTACGCATTTCTCCTCCTTACACGAGACACCACAAGAACGTTTCACCAGGCAATGCCGGTCAGCTGCTGTTTGTGTTTGAGAAATGGGTTGGAAACTTTCCTCACGTGAGCACGTTATAAGTGTCGCCACAGGCGCCACCCTTGCGTGAACGCTCTGAAAAGCTTATGATTTGCATATCAAAGCATCTCCTTCCTGTCGGTTAAATTTCGCGTCTGTAGCACGTCATCTTCGTGGTGTAGCAATTTTAATGGCCAGGAGTTTACTCCATCTGGAAAGACGAAGTCGGTTTTGATCCGATGACGGAAATGCGATCTGGGGTATAGTAGCTGAACTGACAATGATTTCAGCTTTGTCCGCCAACAGATAGCGTAGCGGCATAGTTAACTTTAATACGAATTGCTCACTGTCAGAAGGCTCAGTGTGGTGCAGATGTGTGAAGCAAGCAAGGAACCATGCCACGGGTACGCACTCGTGCATCCTATTCGCGCTTTCTACAGCCATCTGAGCGAGTTTAGGTCAAATAGTGGTCTTCCGCGTGACGGGATAGTCCTTCCGGAGAATTGACACGCAAGTTGGACTTGTTGTGTCTTAATAATTGTCTTTGGGTTGAAGCTCTTTGTTCGGTGTTTGCTTTAACAGTACATATATTTTTGGATAGGGCCCGCCTTTAGCAAAACACAATTTTATTTTTAACCGAAACATGTTTCACTGCAGTTGCAGCATCTTCAGTGGGTTTTTATTTTATGGCTGTTAAAGATAAAGAATGTTCTTTACTGTTTGTATACGTGTAACTACTAGCTTTTAAATCGTAATTACAGATATTTGAAAACACACTCAAAATTATGGATTCACACCTTTTTACCACATGGTGTAGTTTTTCTGATGTGGTGTGTTTCTACAGTGACTGTTTTATTTCACAGTTTGTCATCTGTAACCACTTACACTTTAAAGTAGATAAATTGTTTAAGCCAAAATTACGATTTGAAAATTGTTATTTCTATGCCTGAAATTAATTAATTGTATGTGTGTGTCTATTTACATTATGTTTCACTTACGTTTTCTTTTTCCTCATCTTCATCACTGTCAAACGCTATATATTGAGTATCACTGTCACTGTTTCACTGTTTATCAGCTGTAAAAGCAAACATGGCGGACAGTGGAACAGTTGAAGGTGATAAAACAAGATGGCTGATGGTGTTCCTGGCAGTTGTTCTGAATCTTTCAGAGGTGTCTGTGCATTTTGTGTGTGTGTGTGTGTGTGTGTGTGTGTGTGTGTGTGTGTGTGTGTGTGTGTGTGTATGTGTGTGTGTTTGTGTTTGTGTGTGTGTGTGTGTGTGTGTGTGTGTGTGTGTGTGTGAGAGAGAGAGAGAGAGAGAGAGGAGGGGGAGAGAGAGAGAGAGAGAGAGAGGAGCTTTGAAGATTTTTCATTATTATTGTTATTATAAGTACTTTTTGTATGTGTGTGAAAAGGTATAGAGGGTGAGTGTGACAGTAGGTTTGAGGATTCTTTGTGTGTGTGTGGGGGGGGGGGGGGGTTAGGGGGCGAGAGCTCTATAGGTTGGTCTTGTCTAATAATTCTTTGAGGGCAATTATTAGTTTTTGTGGGTGGGGGGGGGGGGTTGCTGCATTTGAGAATTTTCACATCAGTATTGATGTTTGTTGAGTTGTTTCTTGTCCATAAGGTGTTCAGCAAATATGGAATGACTGCTGTTACTTTTTAATGCTATTCTGTGGTCTGTGTATCTCGTATTAAAGTTTGTGCTTGTCTGCCCAATATAAACTGATCTGCAGACCTGACATGTTAGTTAGTAAATACCAGATGTGTTGTTTTTGTCTGTGCTTATGTTGGTTGTCCTTAGTTTTCTCTGTGCTGAGTTGTCTGTCCTGTAGGCAATTTTTACCCTTTGTTTTTTCAGTATGTTGCCAATTCTCTGTTTTGCCAAAGGCGGACCCTGCTCAAAAACGTATGTCTTGCTGCGTCAGTTGTGCAACGACGCTGTTATCAGTGGGCACGTGAACATTCTCGCGGTCGTACCCGAGATTCTGGATGTCCACGCAGCACAGACGCCAGTCACGTACATAGTGTTGTGAGGGCGGCAGGGGCACATCGTACAGCTACCACAGCACTGAAGAGGACTGATGGGTCTCGAGGTGTTAGCACGAACTGTTGCGAACCAGTTATTAGCAGCAGCTGCCACGGGCAAGCACACATCTTGACCGTCTTCCCTTCGCACCACAGCATGGACGTGCACGGCTCATCTGGTGTCATCAAAGGATCACTTGGAAGATGGAATGCCGTGCCATGGTCTTCAGCGATGAAAGGAGATTCGGCCTACATGAAAGTGATGGTGGTTTGCCTGCGCGATGTGGACCTGGATAGCGCTCTCTCGTAGATTGCGTTCGTCCAAGATACACTGGCCTCATCCCAGAGCTCATTGTCTGGAGTGAGATAAGTTACAACTGTCGTTCACCTTTGATATTTCTGGAGGGGTTGCTAACCAGCGCAGTACGTGCAGAATGTTGTAAAGACCCGTTCTTTTGCGTTCTTGCAACAAGAATGTGATGCGTTGTTCCAACAGGATAATGCCTGCACACACACTGCCCGTGAAACTCAGCGTGCTCTCCAATACGTGTATCAACTTCCCTGGTCAGCACGATCTCGAGCACGTGTGAGATATGATGAGATGAGAAGCGACTCGTGCGACCCTCAGCCAGCAGTTCTTGCAGAACTATGCGAACAGGTGGAGGAGGGGTGGAATAGCGTATCCCAGGACAGTATTCATCGACTGGATGAGACAGTCAGCGCCTGCGTTGTTACCTGTGGAGGCTGCACTATGTATCAATAAGGGTGTTTCTGTGTGGGTCGCTACCCTGGTATCCCAGACCCGCTTGTGCCATTGATCTGTAACTGTAATAGTTTCATGTACTCAATATGCACTGTTGCAACAATAAATCTCAAACGAATTGGAAACTTCTAAAATGGTACACTAACTTTTTTCCGACGGTGTATTAAGAACCCCGCTGTTCTAGGCGCTTCAGTTCGGAATCGCGCTACTGCTACGGTCGCAGGTTCGAATCCTGCCTCGGGCATGGATGTGTGTGATGTCCTTAGGTTATTTAGGTTTAAGTATTTCTAAGTCGAGGGGACTGATGACAGATGTCAAGTCCCATAGTGCTTAGAGCCATTTTTGGAATATTATAAATGACAGTGTATTCAATGTAATTATTGTCTTTGAATAAAGGTGTAATTTCTGTTTGTCTCATTGCGTATTTGTTTCAGTTGGATTTCGTACTATACTGTAGCAGTGCTCTCCATGAATGGTCCAAATTTCGTCAAATGTTTCAAATGGCTCTGAGCACTTTGGGACTTAACATCTGTGGTCATCAGTCCTCTAGAACTACTTAAACCGCACTAACTTAAGGACATCACAAAGCACCCAGTCATCACGAGGCAGAGAAAATCCCTGACCCCGCCGGGAACCGAACCCCGGAACCCGGACGCGGGAAGCAAGAACGCTACCGCTGCGGGCAAATTTCGTCAAGCTACGTTACTTGGTAGTGAGAAGTAATGCCAAAGCTAAGTTCGCCGTTAAGTTTTGGGCACCAGTGATTACTTAAATTTAAGGTTTCTCTCGTAAGTATGGTGTTTGGCAAGTATCTCAGCCACAGCACAACCCTAAAGAGTACATGACTAAATTGTAATTCCGATCTTAGTCGCAATCAGGCATTCAGACAAATTCAATGGCGACTAACAAAAACTTGTGGCGGCCAGGGTTCGAACTTGGATCTCTCGCTTTACGAAAGAGGTTGCCCTAACTCTTCCTCCTCGAGCACGCTTGACCTCCAACCCAAATTCCAAACCTGTCGCAGATGTGTTGCCCCTCCATTACCCTATTTGCTCGCAAACTCGCACTGGTTCCCGTGAGGATATGGACTAAGAGAGCATCTGAACTGCATCATTGATGATTGCCGTCACACACATAAGTAAAGAGTTGACAGTGTTTAAAGGTCCACCATCGTGGATTAGAAATGCTTTCTAAAATTTATTAGTTAGAAAGATTTGTTACGTCTTTCCTAGCGCCTCAGGGTACCCTAGTAGGTTTATCACGGTTTAATGTTTCGTCAGTCTCGAGATTATTATGGACAAATCGGTATCTTAGTTGGATTGCACGGGAGAAAGACGGAGCCATGTAATTTGAGCCGTTCGGGGAACATGTCTTGTTACCGTTTCCAGAGAAGTGTCGCAGCAAGTAATTTTGTAACTGAGGATTCTCTTTGGACACGAAGAAGTACACGTAGCTTCGTCTGGTGCTGGAAATCAGCCGGGAGTTAGCCGGTGGGCGACATCACGGAAGTGCAACCTCGGAGCGTCGCGGGCAAACTGTAGAGGAAGCTTGCAAGTGACAGGCGGCCAGAGGTGTCACTCTCTGTCTCTCTTTCCCTCACGCTGCAGTGTACAGAACACGGTTGGCTGGTGCAAGGACGCATGCCACTTACTACATGCGAAAGTGACGGGGTTACATGTTAGTGTGATTGTCAGCTATTAGGCTTGGTGTTTTTGTATTGGTTACTTGTGTTCGTACTGTGTTTCATTTCGAAAGTATTAGACTTTAATGAAAATAACCATTTATTTAAAGTGTTTTTAAATATTCAGTGGGCTATTGATACCAACATACTATTTTATTAAAGTTTTAGATTTTAATTTTCTTTTAAGTATTTAGTGCACTCTAGGGATCACGATTACAACAAATATGGTTGGATATACACCGCGGAAAAAGCTGGCATGCTCGTGGTGTATGGAGAGTCTGGGAAGAATGCAGTTCGTTGTTCTACGGGATATGCGGCAAGATATCCCAGTAGACGTCAACCACATCGGCAATTATTTATTAGCCTCTTCAGCCAGTTAAGTGAAAGTCGTAGTGTAACACCTAGACAACGTAACAGAAGGAAACAAATGACGACAGAAGTGAATGTTCCTGTTGGTGTTGCAGTTGATCCGTACTTTAGTTCCCAATCAAACGCACGGGGAAGTGGCATGAGCCAGGCGAGTGTCCTAACTATTCTCCTTCGACATAGATCCCATCCCTATCACATATTTTTCCATCAAAAGCTGTACGGAAACATTTATGAGAATCGTGGTAACTTCTATACATGGCCGTTAAAACAGAGTTGTCCAGGTGTTTCATGTATTCTGTTTAGTGATGAAACCACATTTACAAATCATGGACGTCAAACATGCACTACTGGGCTGTTGACAATCCTCGTTAGATTCGTCAAGTGGGATTCAGTGTTCATGAGGCGTAAATGTGTGGTTTGTGACAGTGAAGAAACAGCTCAAATGCCCGTTTGAGGCGGTGCAGGCTTTACGTGATTCGCCCTATATGTATATATTTGCGGTGGTGCGAGTTTCAGGTGATACACCCTATGTACATAGGATGAATCACCTAAACGTTTTACCACTGCAAATATTACGGAAATGGAAAGTGCTGTTGATTTGTAGTTCTCACAGAATGGGTTGGTAGTCATGGGCTCGTGCTGTTAGCCAATAAGCGGATTGTAATAATTCGTAGAAAGTGTATTTTTTATGCACACACACACTTTTTAATGGAACAATCCCTGTTGACAGTAACCAACTAAAAGTATGGTAAATTAGAATGCACAATAGTATCGCAACCTCCTACTCACCTTCTTCTACTGATGCTAGAAGGCGGTCCTCTGCACACTAAGAAGAACGTGTAGTACAAACATGACTGCTGCCCAGCCCTTAGTGCAGGGAGTACTACAGAATGTCTTCACGAATTGTTTCCAAATCGTTCGATTGGACGCAGAGGACCTCTACCGTGGCTGGCCCACTCGCCGTATTCACACCTGTAGACTTCTTTCTGTGGGTGAAACCTTAAAACAGGCTTTCTACAAGGACATACCAACTATATTATTACAGCTTGCTCGGATATTTCCGCTGAAATGCTGACACGTTTACAGTAATTGTTCCATATCAGACTGGAAGCGTGTATAGCCGCTACCGGTAGTCTTTTTCAACACAACCTGTGATGATCATTACTGTTTAG
The DNA here is from genome assembly GCF_023897955.1 of Schistocerca gregaria. Classification (NCBI taxonomy): domain Eukaryota; kingdom Metazoa; phylum Arthropoda; class Insecta; order Orthoptera; family Acrididae; genus Schistocerca; species Schistocerca gregaria. Next base: position 349,469,096 of record NC_064927.1, on the reverse strand, counting down.
AATCCACAAAACTAGTGTATTCACTTGTGTTATTCTTTAGTGTTTGTTGCTACAGGTATTGTACTAATGTTGGTGTGGGAACTTTTCAAACTATGAGAGTAAGTCAATTATTATCCGCAATTTAGTTATATTTTTGTTTATTTTGGTAGTACTGTCGTTTTACGTTGATAACGCATGCTTTGTTTATTTGTTGTTATATCTTTGCAATTTTCAAGCTGCTAGGTTAGTTTCGTTATCGCTGCTCCGCTTTCTGTTTGCACCAAAGAAGAGCAACGTTCAGTGATCCGTTTTTTTGTGGTCGGAAGGGGTACCAGGGGCCGAAATTCATCGAAGACTTTCGGTACAGCACGGGAACAGCGTTTTGCCACAACCGAGAGTCTTCGAATGGATTGAAAAATAGTCACACAAGTGTGACGCACGATGAAGGAGCCGGACGAAGTGGCACATCGTCTGCAAATTAGTCACGGTTCTGCCTACGAAATCATCCACAACAGACTTGGGTTTCATAAAGTTTGTGCAAGATGGCTCCCAAAACAACTCACACAGTTGCATAAACAAACGCGCTTGGATATCTGCAAAAAACATTTGGATCGCTATGGTAACGAAGGGGACAACTTCTAATACAGGAGCATTACTGGTGACGAAACATGGATCCATCATTACAAGCCGGAGAGTACGCGGCAGAACATGGAATGGAAACATCCAAATTCGCCGTGCAAAAAAAAGTTCAAGATCCAACCGTCCGCAGGAAACCCGATGCTTTCGGTTTTTGGGGAAGCAGAAAGGCCAGTACTGGAACATTATGGGGAAAGGGGCACAACGGTAAACAGTGTACGTTACAGTGAGATGCTTACTGCCAAACTAAAGCCTGCAATTCGAAGCAAATGCCGAGGACTGCTGTCAAAAGGTGTTGTGTTGTTGTACGACAATGCCTGTCCGTATACTGCTGCCCACACTGCTGAAACGCTCCAGAAACTCAAATTTGAAGTACTGGATCATCCTCCATATAGTCCAGATCTTGCCCCTTCTGACTATCACTTGTTTGGTCCACTCAAACAGGCATTAAGGGGCCGTCGATTTGCCTCGGACGAAGCAGTGAAAGAAGCGGTGCATTCCTGGCTCACAACTCAACCGAGAACCTTTTTGAGGGCATCAGGGAGCTTGTACAACGATGGACCAAGTGCGCTGAAACGCAAGGAGACTACGTCGATGTTCTTGTATGTTTCCTATTTGATTACAATAAAATTTTATAATTACTTTGCGTATAATAATTGACTTACCCTCATAAGATAGCTCGTAAATGACTCGCGCAAGAATCCTGCAACAGACACCACTGACATTCTAATTTAACCTAATTTTAGTTTGTTAATGTCAATAGTGATTTTTCCATATAAAAAAGCAGATGTGTGCTCAAAAATTGCACTTTGTATGTATTATTACAGTCTGTTTATTAGTTAACAATACGAGCCCCTTACTACCAATATATTCCGTGAAAATCGCACATGAACAGCACTTTCCATTTCCGCAATATTTGCTGTGGTGCAGGTTTTACGTGATTCACCCTATATGTATGTATTTACGATGGTGCAAGTTTCAGCTGATTCACCCTATGTACATAGGAAGAATCACCTAAATTTGCACCACTGCAAATATTACGGATATGGAAAGTGCTGTTGATTTGTAGATTTCACAGAATGGGTTTATAGTCAGGGGCTTGTACTGTTGTTGATTTGTAGTTTTCACAGAATGTGTTGATAGTCAGGGGCTTGTAGTGTTAGCCAATAAACAGATTGTAATAATACTTAGAAAGTGTATTTTTTATGCAAACACACTCTTTTTTAATGGAACAATCCCTATTGACAATGACCAACTAAAAGTAGGGAAATTAAAATGTCGTTTACGAAACGTCTTGTTTTGAAAAGTTCCCGGACCGACACTTGTAGAAAACCTACAGTATCACGCTAAAGAACAAGTACATACACTAGCTACGTTGATTCTGGCCAGAGACGAGCCGGCTTCGGTGGTCTAGCGGTTCTGGGCGCTCAGTCCGGAACCGCGCGACTGCTACGGTCGCAGGTTCGAATCCTGCCTCGGGCATGGATGTGTGTGATGTCCTCAGGTTAGTTAGGTTTAAGTAGTTCTAAGTTCTAGGGGACTGATGACCTAAGATGTTAGGTCCCATAGTGCTCAGAGACAGTCAGAGACGAGACAACTGACCATCGTAGGTTATGCTCAAAATGACCACCGGCAGCGGAAATACAGGCTTGCAGTCTGACAATGAACGAATGCTACACACGTGCTAGAGCTGCAGCGGAGACGTCCGAGCAGGTCACAATAACAGATCGTTGCATATCATCGGGTATAGTTGATAAGTCCTTGTAAGCAGCGTCTTTCAGGTTTCCCCACAGAAAAATGTCTACAGGAGTTAAAACCGGGAAACGGGGCGGCCAAGGTACAGGACCTCTGCATCCAATCCAACGATTTCGAAACAGTTCTTTAAGACATGCTACAGTACTTCGAGAACTATGTGCTGGATAGCGATCATGTTGGTAGTTTGCAGAGGAACGTCTTCAATTTTTCATGGAAGATGGTCTGTTAGGAAGTTGCAATACTTGTGCCTGTACAGTGTTCTGTCTATGAAAAACTGCCCTCTGAACAGATGGTTCACTATCCAGCACCACATGATTGCACTCCATGGGCGCTGACGTTCCACCTGACGAAGCTAACTGGGATTGTCAAGACAAGTTGTGCATGTTTCGGCGGTTTACATGGCTCTGGTTGGTAAGTGTGGCTTCATCACTAAACAATATACATGGTACATCTGGATTATCCTGTATTAAACCCCATGGACAGAAGGTAACATGATTCACATAATCGTTTCCATACAGTTCTTGATGGACAGAGATGTGATAGGGATGAGACTTATGTCGAAGGAGCTTGCGTACGACACTTGCCTTGCTCATGCCACTTCCTCGTGCGTTTGTGTGGGAGCTAAGCCGCGGGTCAACTGCAACAGCAACATGGACATTCACTTCCTCCTCTCCCCCCTCTTCTGTCATCACTTGTTTCCTTCTCTTACGCTGTCTAGGTGTTAATTATCACTTTCACGTAACTGAGGAGGTTGATAAATAATTGTCGAGCTGGCTGACGCCTGTTGGGAACCTTGCCGCATATACCTTACAAGAACGAACTGGTTTCTTCCTAGACCCTCCGTACACCATGAGTGTCGACTTTTTCTGTATTGATAAATCCCATCGTCCATTCACGACCTACTGCATGGAGAGTCACGCAGTAACTGACAGGCAAGGTACAAAGCAATCAAGGTACACACAAGCACACTGTAAGCAAAGATAACGATGTCGCAACTAGCAACCACGCAGTTTGAATGACACAACCATGTATCGGTGTGGGAACTTTTTAAAATACGAAATCTTGTAAACGACTCGTACTAGGTTCCTGCAACAAACACCACTACCATTCTAATTTACCCTAAATTCAGTTTGGTAATGTCAATAGATATTGTTCTATTTAAGAAAGTGTATGTTTGTACAAAAAGTACAGTGTCGAAGATTACGAGCTCCTGACTACCAATCCATTCTGTGAAAACCATACAATATTTGCGGAGAAAGACTACAGTCATTTACAAACGAGTAGTTGTTAACTCCAATTTTTACAAAGCAAGCTACCAATTCAACGCTTCAGGCACAAAAATTACTACAATACATGAAAACGTATTCTCAACAAAAGTTAGGAATACTGTCGTAAAATATAGTCTACGATATTCGAGGTTTCATTGATCTAGACACCTCATCCAGTCATGTAAATATACGTACCGCTGCGGCAGCGGCGCAACGCGAGCAATCCAGTATCAACAACAGCTTCATTCAGTTTATGTTCAGAAGTGCAATAAAATGCCACGTAGAGGCATACAACACATTGAAAGAGCCAAGATAGTGGCTTTTCTTTCAGTCTACTCGATGAGAATGCAAAGTCTCGGTATTTCAAAGATGCAACATCAACCGAACCCTGGACAACCACAGTCTCTAGGCATGAATGAAATTGAGCTTGCATGGGACCTGTTGAAGGTGACCATTGCACAGCGTCCGACTCCACCTGACAATCTTCAGGACCTCACTGAAGCTGCCATTGAGGAGAGGGACCTCATACCCCAAGACAAACTTGGTGGTCTCATCCAGAGCATGCCTGGCCTAGTGGAAGAACTCATCCGCGAGTGGGGAAGACATATCTACTATTAAATACTGATAATCACGTCATGAGATTAAGATTTTAACTGTTTTTGTTTTTCAAGATGTACACTTAGGAGAGAGCCTGCTGTATTTTGTAATGACTTTTTGGAATTAATCAAAATCGTTCTTGTTTTCGAAAGAAATTATGTTTATTTTCTTAATAAGGTATTGTACAAACCCCAATGGATGCACTATCAGAAGTCATTGTAGTAAACTTTATGTACGCGTGTGTGTGTTTTTCATGTATTCTTGTAATTTATGTGCTTGAGGCGTTGGATTGGAAGCTCAGTTTGTAAAAAAAAAAAATTGCTACTCATTTGTCAACGTCTGAAGTGTTTTTGAAGATGACGATTGATTTGTCTTGTTACCTAAATACGTATGGCTTTTAAGCTGCTACACTTATTTATTTATTGCATCGAAACGTAATGTTTTCATTGTTTTTATTAATTAATTTGATCTGTTATATGTCCAAGTCTACAAACCATCACGTTCCACTTCCCATGACCAAGCTCTCTATCGTTTAGAAATAAATGAATAAATCATATATGAATAACCTCAGGATGGCTGTTCGAAGATCCGACTGCCAAAATAAAGATCCAGTGATATGCAACCTTGGGAAAGTGTAGTGGTCGGCAATTTGTTGGCAGGCTGTTTTGCTGGGAAGACCTTACACATCCATTTCGCTGGGAAGTCCTTACACATCCACCGTACAGTCCCGATCCCTCTCCTTGTGATTTCTATATTTTTGAGACTCTAATGAAAGACATTCATGGACGTCGATTTGTTTCGGACGAAGAGGTACATTCCTGGATACAACTATGGTTCCACAGACATCCCTAAACAGAAGTATTTCCAGCGTTTTGTAACAAATGCTTAGTAGCACGATTGAACGATAGCTTGCTGAGACTTCTTTAGGTTTTCCTGGCTTTAATATAGCAATAGTTTTTGTAATTTTAAACTGCTGAGGTATTTTTCCGTTATTCAGTATTTCACTGTAACATTGTAATAACCATTATCGTGCTTTCCTTCCTAGTTGTTTAAAGATCTCGGGAAATTTACCATCCAGTCAATCAGCTGACCTGTTTTTGAGGGATTTGATTACTGCTTCAATTTCCTCCTGTGTGAAAGATAAGGAGAGATGTTGGTCTTCTATTTTTCTCTCTTGTTCTTGAGTTCATTCTTTATTTGTTTTTCGAAAACGGGAAGGTGCTAAGTCACATTCTTGATTTGGGATTACTGTTCCTCCACCTTACTTCCTAGGAGGGACCATGCTTTCCTACTGCTATTAGTGAAATCTAGGTTTTCTGTAGTTTCTATCCGCCTTTTATTGCGCAATTCGTTGATAGATTGTAAGATCCTGTCACCCATGGCTGGGTTGCCCCTTCTTTGATATTGTCTGTGTAGCTATTTCGTCTCCTTGCTCAATCAGGGGGTGTATCATTTCCTATAACTTCGTAGAATACGTTGTTTTGCTGTTTCAGATTGGAAAACTGCAACTGTGTGTCCCATATTTAAGAAGAATGATCCACTAGTCTATGATAACTACAGAGGCAACTGGACAAACAGCGCATTGGGCAGGCAGAAGTGGAAGAGGCTCAAAGAGCAGGCGTATGGTCAATAAGGCCCTTGCCACATGTAAAGTAAAGTAAAGAAAAGTAAAGTAGGTCTACATCTACATGTACATCTACATCCATACTCCGCAAGCCACCTGACGGTGTGTGGCGGAGGGTACCCTGAGTACCTTTATCGGTTCTCCCTTCTATTCCAGTCTCGTATTGTTCGTGGAAAGAAGGATTGTCGGTATGCCTCTGTGTGGGCTCTAATCTCTCTGATTTTATCCTCTTGGTCTCTTCGCGAGATATACGTAGGAGGGAGCAATATACTGCTTGACTCTTCGGTGAAGGTATGTTCTCGAAACTTCAACAAAAGCCCGTACCGAGCTACTGAGCGTCTCTCCTTAGAGTCTTCCACTGGAGTTTCTCTATAATGTCTGTAACGCTTTCGCGATTACTAAATGATCCTGTAACGAAGCACGCTGCTCTCCGTTGCATCTTCTCTATCTCTTCTATCAAACCTATCTGGTACGGATCCCACACTGTTGAGCAGTATTCAAGCAGTGGGCGAACAAGCGTTCTATAACCTACTTCCAATGAATCTCAGTCTGGCATCTGCTTTAACGACGATCAACTTTATATGATCGTTCCATTTTAAATCACTCCTAATGCGTACTCCCAGATAATTTATGGAATTAACTGCTTCCAGTTGCTGACCTGCTATTTTGTAGCTAAATGATAAGGGATCTATCTTTCTACGCATTCGTAGCACATTAGACTTGTCTTCATCGAGATTCAATTGCCATTCCCAGCACTATGCGTCAATTCGCTGCAGATCCTCCTGCATTTCAGTACAATTTTCCATTGTTACAACCTCTCGATACACCACAGCATCATCTGCAAAAAGCCTCAGTGAACTTCCGATGTCAACCACAAGGTCATTTATGTATATTCTGCGTAATTTCCGTAATTTCTTTCAATCGCTCCAGGTAAATGTTGGAATGGTTCCTCCAGAAAGGCCACGGCCGATTTACTTCCCCGTCCTTTCGTAATCCGAGCTTGTGCTTCTCCTGGAGCGACCGCGCTGTCGACAGAGCATTACAGTCTAGTCCTTCTTCCTTGCTCTTTCCGTTATTGTGGAACCTGTAATTTCATAGGGCCTGTTTACGTCTGCTCGCCGTTTCCCCGGGCTGCGGCCGGTGCACCAGAGTTGGTTGTAGAGTTTCCTTCGACAGCCTGCGTCGCCAGTGCAGAGTATGGGGATCGGCGGCTACCGAACGCCGCGCAATTAGGATTCGGCCACGAGGCTGTTGACACAGGCCGGGCAATCCTCTTACCGAGCCGGACGCATCCCTGTCTTTTTTCCCCCCCTTCTTTCGCGAAGGCGCAGCCACACATGTAACGCATCTCGGATGTGGTGGGCGGCGGGGTCGAGAGGGGGAGACTCCGGCAAATGAAATCCGCAGTTAGTAGCGGGGACGCGTCTGGGGGCCAGCGCACAGTGTTCCACGGCCGCCTGCCCCCGAGGCCGGTTAACGAAGCCCGCCCGCGCTTCTTCTGGCCGGCATTAACAAAGCAGTCGCCAAATGAGACGCCGCTAACCAGATTCTGCAATCTGGTGCTCAGGACGGGCGGGCAAACAGCACTGCTGCGGGACTCGGCGTCGCTCTTCGGGCAGTGACCGACGGCGCTGCGGCACCGCACGCGAACGGCTCCAGAAACCCACGTGGACGGGAGGTCACGGTGGGACGAGCCATCAAAAGTTCATATCTTATGGAAAGTAACGCGAGAACACAAACCAAATGCATCTGGCGGTGCAAGTTTGTATACACACTTAATGCTTTGCTGGCCATTTTTAACACAGTACCAGGAAAACGGATGCAATATACTTAAACTTGCAGGATGGAGGGGGAGTTGGAACTGAATGACATTGGGATTCCGGTGCTGAAGAAGATGTGTGCCAGTCTTCCACCATGGGGTGATGGCAGTCGACAACGGCCATAACTGTGGTAAATAGCGAAAAGAAAACAGCGGTTTTTAATTTTTTGTTCGAAAAATAAACGCTTTACTGAGAAACTAACTGCAGACGCAGATGTAGCATCGCTTCGTCTACACAAAACAATTTTTTAGACACGACAGGTAACTTGGGATCCCTCACTGTGTATCGCACGATATAGTGGCGCAACCAGCACTCTGAGTTGTGCCGGACAAAACGACAGAGAATCGTGTCGGTGTCGCATACTTCTCGTCCCAATCTGAACCAGGGAAACTGCTTCAAGTACGTTTCTGCGTGATGCACAGAAGCGATGTATCTTCTGCATTGTATCGCACGTTGCAGTGCAGTTGTATCACATAATTTATCCTATCGCCTCAGTGAGAACGGCACGTTATATTGACGTCTGAACACGCTTTAAAATACACTATAAGAAAAAAAAGCGCCACCAAGGAATTATCCGAGTTTTTAGTCTGCATATAGCTAAGAAGTGGGATGCGGAAGTTCTAAGGAATGACGAGATACGTTTGAAGTTCTCTAACGCTATAGATACAGAAATAAGAAATAGCGCAGTAGGCAACACAGTTGAAGAGGAATGGACGTCTCTAAAAAAGGGCCATCACAGAAGTTGGGAAGGAAAACATAGGTAAAAAGAAGGTAGCTGCGAAGAAACCATGGGTAACAGAAGAAATACTTCAGTTGATTGATGAAAGGAGGAAGTACAAACATGTTCCGGTAAAATCAGGAATACAGAAATACAAGTCGCTGAGGAATGAAATAAATAGGAAGTGCAGGGAAGCTAAGACGAAATGGCTGCAGGAAAAATGTGAAGACATCGAAAAAGATATGATTGTCGGAAGGACAGACTCAGCATACAGGAAAGTCAAAATGACCTTTGGTGACATTAAAAGCAACGGTGGTAACATTAAGAGTGCAACGGGAATTCCACTGTTAAATGCAGAGGAGAGAGCAGATAGGTGGAAATAATACATTGAAAGCCTTTATGAGGATGACGATTTGTCTGATGTGATAGAAGAAGAAACAGGAGTCAATTTAGAAGAGATAGGGGATCCAGTATTAGAATCGGAATTTAAAAGAGCTTTGGAGGACTTACGGTCAAATAAGGCAAAAGGGATAGATAACATTCAATCAGAATTTCTAAAATCATTAGGGGAAGTGGCAACAAAACGACTATTCACGTTGGTGTGTAGAATATATGAGTCTGGCGACATACCATCTGACTTTCGGAAAAGCATCATCCACACAATACCGAAGACGGCAAGAGCTGACAAGTGCGAGAATTATCGCAAAATCAGCTTAACAGCTCATGCATCGAAGCTGCTTACAAGAATAATATACAGAAGAATGGAAAAGAAAATTGAGAATGCGCTAGGTGACGATCAGTTTGGCTTTAGGAAAAGTAAAGGCACGAGAGAGGCAATTCTGACGTTACAGCTAATAATGGGAGCAAGGCTAAAGAAAAATCAAGACACGTTCATAGGATTTGCCGACCTGGAAAAAGCGTTCGACAATGTAAAATGGTGCAAGCTGTTCAAGATTCTGAAAAAAGTAGGGGTAAGCTATAGGGAGAGACGGGTCATATACAATATGTACAACAACCAAGAAGGAATAATAAGAGTGGACGATCAAGAATGAAGTGCTCGTATTAAGAAGGGAGTAAGACAAGGCTGTAGCCTTTCGCCCCTACTCTTCAATCTGTACATCGAGGAAGCAATGGCGGAAATAAAAGAAAGGTTCAGGAGTGGAATTAAAATACAAGGTGAAAAGATATCAATGATACGATTCGCTGATGACATTGCTATCCTGAGTGAAAGTGAAGAAGAATTAAATGATCTGCTGAACGGAGTGAACAGTCTAATGAGTACACAGTATGGTTTGAGAGTAAATCGGAGAAAGACGAAGGTAATGAGAAGTAGTAGAAATGAGAACAGCGAGAAACTTGACGTCAGGATTGATGGTCACGAAGTCAATGAAGTTAAGGAATTCTGCTACCTAGGCAGTAAAATAACCAATGACGGACGGCGCAAGGAGGACATCAAAAGCAGACTCGCTATGGCAAAAAAGGCATTTCTGGCCAAGAGAAGTCTACTAATATCAAATACCGGCCTTAATTTGAGGAAGAAATTTCTGAGGATGTACGTCTGGAGTACAGCATTGTATGGTAGTGAAACATGGACTGTGGGAAAACCGGAACAGAAGAGAATCGAAGCATTTGAGAGGTGGAGCTATAGACGAATGTTGAAAATTAGGTGGACTGATAAGGTAAGGAATGAGGAGGTTCTACGCAGAATCGGAGAGGAATTGGAGAGGAAAGGAATATGTGGAAAACACTGATAAGGAGAAAGGACAGGATGATAGGACACCTGCTAAGACATGGGGGAATGACTTTCATGGTACTAGAGGGAGCTGTAGAGGAAGACAGAGATTGGAATACATCAAGCAAATAATTGAGGACGTAGGTTGCAAGTGCTACTCTGAGATGAAGAGGTTAGCACAGGAAAGGAATTCGTGGCGGGCAGCATCAAACCAGTCAGTAGAATGATGACCAAAAAAAAAAAAAAAAAAAAAAAGCCTTCTTCGCTTCGTAATTTGTATTGAGGTCAAATACCTTGGTTCTGTTACTACTATTTTTGACGAACCTTGGGATATTTTTTTTCGTTGAGCTAGAAATGACCACATTGAAAGGAGAACTCTGATGAACGGAAAAAGAGGGCCCTGGCAAAGGGGACTCAGGTAGCAGCTGGGAACACGCAACACCGGAAGGGGACATAATCTCACACTGTAAATGTCTGCCTGAAAATCAACTGAGGGGAGATTTTGGTCTTCGGAGTAACTAATGGATTTAAAGGGAATAATCCTGTGTATTTTAGTCCATTAATACAATTTCCAACGGCGGCAGCTTTATTCCAAGTTGTGGAAAACTGCTCTCCGAAGTTCAGCTTGTTGATTGCAACTCATGGTATCGAATGCATGTAATTTGTTGCAGCATGATGGTAGAAAACTTTCAGCGGTTTGGATACTGACCTGACCAGAGACTGAAGGGCATGGGTGTGTGGGGTGGAAGCCAGAATACCTCTGGTCGTTCTGACGGTAATACTCCAGACAGTGGAGAGAACAATGAGACTATGGCCATCCAGAAACAGAAGACACTTTCCAGGCTATCGGTGCGGCTGAAAATGTTCCAGCCACTTTAGATAAACATCTTCGTTCACACACACAGAGTCAGACATAGTGGTTTCTGAACGCTATGGTAGGGGATGTTTGTACAGCTCCAAATCGAACACCTTTGAGGATAGCAAAGAGAGGAATAAAAACACCACTAGCACTACAACAAGCTATTATGGTGAAATTTTACCCTATCTCCACGTTTGTGATCTTGACTACTTCCTGGTACCTTTTTCTCTCGCTATTTTATTTGGGGAATTATTAAGGGACAAGCCCGTCCTGTCAACATTGAAGATGAGGTGAGTCTTACCACAAACTCTAGTCTGCTCAGACAAATTCCGATACACATCTAAAAATGCAGTCACAGCCTAGCTTAGCGTTTCATAAGCCTTGTGGTTTTCGGAGCGATAAATCACTATGCCTCTTCACAAACCCAGTAAACCAGTTTTTCCTTGCCATCATGTGTTCCAAGCCTCAGGGATGATTGATATTGTTCCTGGTTGCATATGTGAATGCTGCTCTTGGAATTTTTTCAGGAGTGCAGCCATAACCCCTTGCAGATAAGTCTTTCAACTTATAACTTAAATCACCCTGTTCTTCTGAGATGAATGCAGTCGGATGACCAGTTGGTCTATGGTGTATCTTTTTTCCAATTGTCGAGTCACGTTTTAAAACAGTTACCTTATCTTTAAGTGTCAAATAAGGAATTTTGAAGAATGCAGCAACTCCTCTCATACTCACGTCTCCGCCTATAACACTTGTTATTGCGTGTTTCATTACTTCATCGGACCATGAAGCGCGTTTTTCTTTGGTATGTACGGAAACAAAAGAAAAATTGGAAGTAGGAATTAAAATCCATGGAGCAGAAATAAAAACTTTGGAGTTTGCCGACGACATTGTAATTCTTTTAGAGACAGCAAAGGACCTGGAAGAGCAGCTGAAAGGAATGTACAGTGTCTTGAAAGGCGTATATCAGATGATCATCAACAAAAGCAAAATGAGGATAATGGAATGTAGTCAGATTAAATCAGGTGATGCCGAGTGAATTATTTTACGAAATGAGACACTTAAAGTAGAAAATGAGTTTTGCTATTTGGAAAGCAAAATAACTGATGATTGTCGACGTAGGGAGGATCTAATGTAGACTGGCTATGGCAAGGAAAGAGTTTCTGAAGAAGAGAAATTTGATAAGATCGAGTATAGATTTAAGTGCCAAAAAGATTTTTTGCAAGTATTTGTATAGAGCGTACCAATGTATGGAAGTGAAACATGGACGATAACTAGTTTAGAGAAGAATAGAAGCTTTCGAAATGTGGTGCTACAGAAGAATGCTGAAACTTGGATGGGTAGATCACGTAACTAATGAGGAAGTACTGAATAGAATTGGGGAGAAGAGGAATCTGTGGCACAGGTTGACTAGAAGAAGTGATCGGTTGGTGGGACACACTCTGAGGCATCAAGGGATCTCCAATTTAGTTCAAATGGTTCAAATGGCTCTTATCACTATGAGACTTAACTTCTGAGGTCATCAGTCCCCTAGAACTTAGAACTACTTAAAGCTAACTAACCTAAGGACATCACACACAGCCATGCCCGAGCCATGAGCATACATTTCGAAAGACGCGCCAGATCAGTACTTTGTGAAATAACCCAGCAATGTTTGATTACAACACACTGCATAATCTATATTCTTGTATAAGTAACATAGAGTTTAAGATTTCTCGTAATTGTGCATGGTACAAGTTAATTTGTTAGGTTGTATTCTCAAACTACGGCAATAATCCATCACAATGCGCTTGCCTCTAACGTTTGTGCTCCTGTCCAGTCAATACTGGAACAGAAAACAGCCTTACATGCAGCGACACAGAGTTACTGGCGCACACTGCAGAAAAACGACCTTGACTGTGAGGCGGCCGGCCGTTGTGACCGAGCGGTTCTACGCGCTTCAGTCCGGAACCACGCGGCTACTACGGTTGCAGGTTCGAATCCTGCCTCGGGCATGAGTGTGTGTGATGTCCTTAGGTTGGTTAGGTTTAAGCAGTTCTAGGTTCTAGGGGGCTGATGACCTCAGAAGTTAAGTCCCATAGTGCTTAGAGCCATTTCAACCATTTTTTAACTCTGTGAAGAACTGGCGCACTGTTCCAACATTTCCTGTTTCAGGCGGATTAGCGCTGTATCACATCTACCGATTTTTGTCCTACTGGAATAATTCCTACCTGGTGTGTCGATTTTTTTTTTCTTAGAATGTAATTCGAAATCGTCTGGTCTAAGTGTGACATTTTATTGGGTGTAGAAAAATATCCGCTACCAGTCACAATAAAAGATTATGTATTTATCACACGACCTGTTTCGGGCTTGTGCCCATCCTCAGGTGTTTATACGAGGGTCGGTCAAAAAGTAATGCCTCCCATTTTTTTCTACTTAAAAAAATTAAGTTAAGTGAAAAATTTGAATTTGGCGCCATTCCTCAAACCTTCTTCTGCAATCCACTGCAGTAGTAACTTTCTGTGTCAACAGGTGGCAGCACAGCAGAAGTTTGTAAGATGGCCGACATCGATGTTCGTTTGAGACAGGGTTGTGTGATTGAATTCTTGAATGCAGAAGGTGAAACGCCCATACGCATTCATGAAAGACTGAAGAAGGTGTATGGTGTTGTGACAGTGGATGTCAGCACTGTTAGACGATGGGTTCGTCGTTGTACGGAAGCTGAAGGGCAAACACCGTTGACTGACGAAAAGCGGAGCGGCAGGCCGGTGAGTGCAGTGACTCCACACAACATTCAGCAAGTTGATGACATCATTCATGGTGACCGTCGGGTGACTGCAGATGAAGTGTGTCGCATTATTTCTCTTAGTAAAGGCAGTGTGATCACGATTATTAAACAATTGGGGTACTCAAAAGTTTGTGCACGGTGGGTTCCAAGAATGTTAACCGATCAGAATAAAGAGGCAAGGAAAACAATAGCCTCCCAACACTTGCAGTGCTTCCGTTTGGAGGGAGATGAGTTTCTGAAAAAAATTGTGACCGGGGACGAAACATGGGTGCATTTTTTTGAACCCGAATCAAAGAGGCAGTCAATGGAGTGGCGTCACACAAGCTCGCCGAGGAAGAAAAAATTCAAAACTGTGCGATCGGCAGGGAAAGTTATGGCAACAGTTTTCTGGGATACAGAGGGTGTGATTCTGGTTGATTTTTTGGAGCAGGGATGCACAATAAATTCTGTTCAATACGTCACAACCCTCAAAAAACTTAAAGCACGTCTTCAGCGAGTTCGCCCAACAAAATCAATGGCAGATGTTCTTCTTTTGCATGACAATGCAAGACCACACACCAGTCGTCACACCTCTGACGAGATTGTCAAAATTGGATGGGAAGTTTTGCCTCATCCCCCATACAGCCCTGACCTGGCACCATCAGACTTCCATCTGTTCGGGCCACTATAAGAGGCTCATCGTGGGATTCATTTTGAAGATGAGGAGGCCGTCAATACATCCGTGCGTCAATGGCTTAGGAAGCAGAGCTGTGATTTTTACCGTGCTGGGATACATGCCCTTGTTCAAAGATGGACCAAAACTGTAGAGATGGGCGGAGATTACATTGAAAAATGACAAAATGATCCTCAATGTTGTGGTTTTCAACCTATGCAATTGCACTTAAATTTCCTGACACTTAAACGTAGAAAAAAAATAGGAGGCATTACTTTTTGACTGACCCTCGTACATTCATGCACATTTTTATACTGTTGGAGATCACTTTTTAAATACAAAAAAATTATTTGCTGGTGAGTACACAGATACAAGTGGAACAATTGTAAATGGTAAGGCAGCATTTCACGAAAATATATCTGTACTTACATAAATATAAAGCACCATTGTTAGAGTTATGCTGTGGTGATAGTTTTGCAAAACAAATAAATAACCTTTTATTGTGACTGGTAGCGGATATTTTTCTACACCCTATAAAAGAACAGTCACTGAGTTCGACAGCACCCACTATGGATAAAATTCATTTCATGACATTTTATTACTGATAAAGCTGCAGCTGCAGGGAAGGATCCGTAATATGTATACCCAGTACACTTTACGCTTCAGGTATAAAAGAGTCGCGAGAAGACGCCGGCTACTGGGCTTGGCGCCTCCGCGCTGGTGGTCGCCCAGTAGGAGGCGAGTGGACGGAGGAGCCACAGCCGGGCTGCGCAGAGAGCCAGCCGGCCACGCGCTCCCATGTAAATTGTCGCGTATCGGGAATCAGCGGCCGGCGGCGGCGCCTTTGAGCTCGCCTAATGAGATATCCCGGCGGGCGGCCGCGGGCGATATGAGCGCTCGCATTGTTCCGCTGCTGATTTATGGGCGTGGCTGGCCAGTGCCGGCGCAGGCGCAGGCGCCGCTTCGTGGGCTCCGGACGCTGCCGACCGCGGCTCCCAGCCGACCGGCGCTTCATTATGTCGCGCGCCGGCCTCCAGTCCTGGAAAGCGGGCCACAACCTTCCAGAAACTAAGACGACTTTTTATTGGCCTTGGAACCCACGCGTTGATGTGCTCTTCAGCGCCGACCAGTTTGTGTAGCTCTTCGTGCTAGTCCAACCTGTGCAATTCTCAATGTCTGTGTGACTGCCGCAACATACATCCATTTGAAATTGATCAAACCAGTCACCCTACAGCACCTATTCCCCGCTACTCTCTCCATTATCAAATATAGAAGGGTGTTCAGTAAGTAACGCACCTAATTTTTTGGCCAATTTCTTTCGGAAATATGCGGAGTTTGTTGTGGAACACCAGTGGAATACTATAGCTTTAGCCCCTATAATTTCATGAAGCTCCGACAGGTGACGGCGCTATAGGTACCCTTCAAAATGGCATCTGTAACGGAGATGTGTTCCAAGCAAAGCGCTATCATCGGGTTTCTTTTGGCGGAGAACCAGAGCATCGCGGATAGTCACAGGCACTTTGCAGAACGCCCACGGAGAACTGGCGGCGAACAAAAGCACGGTGAGACGTTGAGCGAGGCGTCTGTCATCATCACAAAAGGGTCACGCAAACCTGTTCGGTCTCCGGCCTCCTGACCCCACATAGCTGTGACTCTCATTTTAGATAATTGACGGATCACAGTCAGTCGCTTTATAAAAGACATCACATTTACGCCAGTGACTGCAACACTTTCTTTATTTCACGATTGCAATTTCGGCCTAAGGCCATTATCAAGTGAAGATGTTATGGCTATTAGGCCATGTCAACCTAAAATGAGACTAATAGCCAGAACATCTTCACTTGATAATGACCTAAGGCTGAAATTGCAATCGTGAAATAAAGGAAGTGTTACAGTCACTGGCGTAAATATGATGTCTTTTATGAATTTCTACATGACTGTGAGTCCCAGGCATAAAACGTTAACAGTCAGACACCTCGCTGATCAACTGGACGTCTCTGCTGGTAGCACTGGCAGACTCGTCCGCCTACTGAGGTACTCGAAGGTGTGTGACCGCTAACTTCCTCGCCGCCTAGCAGGAGATCATAAAGAGCAACGAAGGACCACCTGTGCGGAATTGCTTGCTTGCTACGACGGTGATCGTAACTATTTTTTGTCGAACATCGTCTCAGGCGGTGAAACGTGGCTTCACCACTTCGAACCGGAAACAAAACCGCAATCCATCATGGAGTCGCACCAGACCACCTCTCCTCGGAAGAAAGAGTACAAAGGCGCGCCCTCAGCCGATAATGTCATGGCGACGGTGTTCTGGGATTCTGAAGGAGTGTTTCTGTTTGATGTCCTCCCTCACGGTTCAACAATCAACGGGGAAGTGTATTTTGCTACCCTCAGGTAATTGAAAAAAAGAAAAGAAGACTTCAGCGTGTTCGTCGCTACAAAAACGCAAACGAACTTCTCCTTCTCCATGACACCGCAAGGTCTCACAGAAGTCTACGCACCGACAGGAGCTTAGAAAACTTCATAGGACTGTTCTTCCTCATTCTCTATATAGCCCGTATCTCGTACCGTCCGACTTCCATCGGTTTGGCGCATTAAAGGATACACTCCGCGGGAAGCAGTACGTGGGTATGGGGGAAGTTATTGATGAAACAAGATGTTGGCTGCGACGTCGCACAGCAAAGTGGTACAAAGTGGAGTACGGATCTTCGCAGGAAAGTGTCGTAAGGTCGTCGCATTGAACGGAGATTATGGTGGAAAATAGAGTTTCGTAGCCAAAACAAAATGTTTCAAATGGTTCTGAGCACTATGGGACTTAACATCTGACGTGATCAATCCCCTAGAACTTAGAACTACTTAAACCTAACTAACCTAAGAACATCACACACATCCATGTCCGGAGCAGCATTTGAATCTGCGACCGTAGCAGTCACGCGGTTTCGGACTGAAGCCCCTAGAACCGCTCGGCCACAGCGGCCGGCCATAGACAAAAGAGTGGGATATAGTATAGTGTATTGGAATCCTGAATAAAACCAACCTGCTTCCCGAAAAAAAAGTGTGTTGCATTACTCGCCCCTCTTAAATATTCTTTAAACCTCCGTGCTCTACCAATCCATTCCATCATTTAATCAAGTTTTCCCATAAATTTATTTCTTTCCTCAATCTGTTCAGTACCGTCTCGTTTCTTATCCAATTTACCGATCTAATCTTCAGCAATCTTCAGTAGTACTCACTTCAAAAACTTCTCTTGTTGTCTGAATTTTTTTGTTGTCTATGTTACACACCAGTACAAGCCTCAACTCCATAGAAATACCTTCAGAAAAAATTCCTGACACTTAAAATTATTTTCATTCCCAATAAACTTCTGTTTTTAAAAAACGATTTTTTTGAAATTGCCAATCTGCATTTTATGTCCTCTCCACTAATCTGTCAGTTTTCTGCCCAAGTAGTAGAATTCGTCTACTGATTTTAGCGCCTCATTTCCTAATCTAAGTTCGTCAGCATCGGAAGAGTATAATAGAATTCACGTCATTGCCTTTATTTTACTTTTATTTATATTCGTCTTATAACCTCTTTTTACGACACTGTCTTTTTCGTTCAACTGGTTTCACAAGTTCATTGTCGTCTCTGACAGAATCAGAATGACATCGGCAAAGCTCAAATTTTTTTTTGCCTTCTTCCTGCACTTCAGTTCCCTTTTCAAGTTGATTGTTGGTTTCCTTTACAGTTTGCTCATTATACAAACGAATTAACATGGGGGATAAGCTAGAAAAATGTCTTGCTCCGTTCCCAATTACTATTTCTCTTTTAATTTATTCGACTACTATACCCGCCCCCTTATTTTGTACAAGTTGGACATAACCTTGCACTCCCTGAATTTTATTCCTGCCATGTTCAGAATTTCAATGAGTGTATTCTACTCAACACTACAAATGATTTTCCTAAATCATTAAATACTATGCACGTAGGTTTGTCGTTCTTCAGTCTATGTCGCAGGGTCAGTATTCCCTTGCTTATTTCTACATCTCTTCACAATACAAACTGATCTTCCTTGAGGTCAGCTTCTACCATTCTCCAGTAAATAATCACTGTCAGTATTTTGCAACCATGGTTTATTAAGTCATAGCGGTAGCTACTTATTCGAGCTGATGTTCTACTTTGGAACTTTGGTTTGTATATGTTTCGTATCAATCATGAAATTGCCACAGACAATGGCTACTTTCTGCTTCGTGAACTGTGCGCAATATTCAGTAGATTTACGCTTTAGCTCAGTGTTTTCGGCAAGAATCTCCTCAAATTCACGTTCAGCTAGTGTTTGAGTATATTCAGTATATTCCTGTATGTCGAATCCCTTTTGCTGTGGAAGGTTTCCATTATTCGTATAGTGAACTTCTAAGAGTTGCTGGGTTCGCATAAATATCCAGAACTCTCCCATGATGTTAACTGAACATTTTTATGATTTTTACAATTATATTTCTGTTTGTATAGATACACTGGTGAAACATCTCGTATTTTAAGAAATAAGTATCACTGACTATAAATACGAGTAATAGTAACAGTAACCTGGTAGTCAAGAGAAGGCAGGATTCGGTTACGATTGTGGACGGGGCCGTTCTCAGTTACTACAGTTTGCCTTTTACAGTCACACACAATTTATTTTAAACCAATAATTCCAGAATTAACAATAAATAAAAATACCACACGTTATTAATGAAGAAATAAACAACTGTGTAAATAAGTGTTTTCAGTGAGTTACAGTTTAGCAAATCACCATTAAATACAGATACAACAGATAATATTTTAAAAGCAAGCCACTGCCTTACACGCCAGAAATGGCAATAAATAAAGAATTGTTTAAAACTCGCTGCAGCTTACAAATTACAGGTATTGAAATGTTAAAGGCAAGTCGCCACAAACACAGCAGAAGGCATCAGACGTCAGGAATGGCAGTAAATAAGGTTTTAAGGCTTACTGCTAAAAAACAAATACCAAATTAGATTTTTAAGGCAAATGATCACAATCACGGCTGAAGGCCTTACACGCCAGGAACGGCAATAATATAAAAAAGTTTGAAACCTGCTGTAAAACAGCAAATACAATAGCAAAAGATAATTAAAAAAACAAACAAACAAGGAACTGCTCCTGACCGTGCTCCAGGAATCGACCTCTGAGAAGGTCCGGCATCAAACACTTTGTCGAGCGATGAGATAGGCACCCAATAGTTGCATTCACTTCACAAGATGGTAACTCAGACTAGTGGCGGTGTAACGAACGACTAATGATACTCTTGCTGAGGCTACCTGACGTCCCATAAGTCAAATGCAACGATGAAACAATACGGCAAAGCCGGAACCGCCGGTCTGCACTTTGTCCAGAATTCTGTGTTTAGAGAGCCCAGAACGAGAAACAAATCATTGACACCCGAGTAGAATATTCACCAAGCCGCCTACAATCAAGAAAGCTGTCGAAACCACACGCCTTACCGAACACCAGTGGCAAGGCGAGGAAATGTACACTGCCGTTACATACACTAACCTCAGGGCAAGTAACTGGGGCGGTAGCGGCCACCAGGCAAGAAAAATTACCGCTGGTCGAACTTAACAAATAGTAACAAGTTGAACGCAGTAAACATTAACAAGAAGTCGAGGAAAGCTAATATGATCCGCCTTCCCCAAGTACTCCACTCGCTGCTCTTCGCTTTGGCGACACTACGAGCAGCAACACGAACCCAAGTCACTGGAGAATCCCGAAATATCACAGTGGTGGAGGTTTATCTACTTTAATCTTCGTTGATCCATTATGGACCGTGGGACAACGGCTGGCATGCACTTCTTGATGCAATAGTTTGCCAACAGCCGTATGTATTGTAGAAACTTATTTTATGAACTACTTACGTGCTACCAGTTTCGGCATTATATTGATGTCATCTTCAGGCCCCTGTACAATGAGTAGAACCAGGATACCATTATAAAAATATAGAACATACGTTAAAAATTGACCGGTATCATGTTTACTCTGTGAGTGGCTTAAAAAGACAAATTGTATATCATTAAAACTGTATGTAACATTATGGAAAATTGCATTCACTAATTAAACCTGGTACTTAGGATGAATGAACAGTTTACAGACACAGCGTTATAAGTGTTACCCTGTCAAGATTTAATGATATTGGTATGCATAAATAGGCAGTGACTTATATTTTAGCTAGTTGGTGCAGGTCATCAGTGATGTACCGGCAAAATTACTTATACTCTCATAGATATTGTTAAGTCAATGTTGTCATACATCTTCAAATGAGATACTTGTAATACCTGAATACTGATGATCATGGGGACTTCAGTACAATACTTTGGAATTTTGCTCACTATACTTAGATGCTAGTGTGAATTTTCCAGTATAAGACACATATGGGTCAGTACTACATTTTTCCCCTCCTGTTTGGTGGCAGGTATCCTCTATCTACAACACAGTTATTTACAAAAGCAGCAAGCTACTTAACTTTAAGATTTCATGTGTAGTGGTACAAGCTCTTCACTGTTAGTCCACGTTAGCCTCACTATTGGTGAAGTACAAGTCCCGCTAAGCGATGAATGACAGACGCCAAACTAGGATGCGAGTTATTGCGCCAGTGAGCTAGTGATGGAGCGACTGCTCTAGTGCCTGGCAGAGACCGTGAGCTAGTAACTGAGACTGGAACTGAGACTGACTGGTTGACTGAGGTAGGCTGATCCCCCCGGTCCACAGAAGCGGTCTAAATACGTGTGGTCGAGAGGGCGTTGGAGGAACGTTGCTTGCATGTCTGTCTTTGGCCTCTCTCCTGACAGACGCCCTTGATCCAGCGCCTGCTATCGATCTTCTTGCTGCATCTTTGCCCACCTGTGTGTTGGCGACAGCTTACGCCAGAAGAAATGCACTGAAAAATATTCCATAATTAGTACCTTAGTGTTCGTAATGACCTGTTCGCATAATTTTAACGATTCACCAATGTAATTGACGTGCGGGATTAGCGATAGTTGATCTACTATAATTGCCAATGTAGGTGTAGGTTTTAGGTGGTGTCCTATGAGCGTTAACTGTAAGTCACATGTTTCCGGAACTCCAGATCGCAAACATAAAATTCGAGGGGTTGAAACACGAAATCAGACAAGAGAACTTCTATGTTCTACAGATAGTATAAGTAATGATCATCTCTGATTAAAGCAATGATGTTATGTCAAAGAAAGGTACGTAAACTCAAAAAAAGGCTCGAGGTTCATTATAAACTAAAATTCAAGAGATCTGTATTCTACAAAAACAACTTCAGGAAGACACTAGCACATTAACTTATGCCAGAGAAATGTAATTTGGAAAGAAATTAGCCCATTCTACAATATTATTGAGAAGCACTGTTAAGTATTTCATGGTTAAATTTAATTTAGCGTATATTCAAAAAATAAAAGGTCAAAACTGGTGTTCCTTTATGATAAATAATAAACTTCAATATCAAAAATATTTTAAGCTAATCGATTCAGAAAAGTGGGACACGTGTGGCTCCTGAGTCCAAGCAGAACCTGGTTTTCATGTCCATATATGATTTCCAGAGTTCAATAGTTAGCTTTAGAATGATTTCATCAGAATGGAAATTATGAAAAATATATAACAAACCAGTACTAAAACACATGTATTCTTCTGACAATGAAAAACATCAAATATCGCGCACAAGTTTTCAACATAACACTTAAACATGGCTTTGACATATCACACATCAATTTTTTCTACATTCTATGAAGAATTCTAGGGAATATACGTCCCACTGGATACAAGTTATTACCTGGTGGTCATATTATTTTGATTTTTGTAAGTTACCGATGTTCACGTCAGAGAGAGAGAGAGCAAGTTATGTTATTGTTAAACAATCTTTGGTCTTCTTGTGACACAGTCTTTGCCTCTACGAAATCTGATACATTTTTAGTGAAGTGCGGTAGGTGATGTATTCAGTAGTGCTGTGTTGACTTGGATGGTATCTGTTAGATGAAGAAAGATTTGTTGTAAAGGACAGCAAAGATGAATGTGATATATATATTGGAAGGAGAAAAGAATATAAATTTTGAATACTGTTATAATTTTTGAAGAGGAGAAGTCTGAGGAAGACTGCAGCATTGCGCAGCTAATTTGTTGTAATAATTTTTGGTACCTAGTTAACTTGCTCAGAGCTGAAAGAAAGACCACCCCACTTCCCTAAGTCATACATTAACATATCAAATGATTAAGCTAAATTGTTTTTATAAAAATTCTCTGTTAACATTATACTCTTTTCAAATCAGTGTTCATTTTGTTAAGCACAGTATTATTCAGACCAATGTTGCTTGTCCATGCATGTGTATGTATGTGTGTGTGTGTGTGTGTGTGTGTGTGTGTGTGTGTGTGTGTGTGTGTATGAAGATCACGCGAGGCATTACCATGTGTTTTTGAATACATACTCTATTATAAAATAGTTGTCTTGGAATATCATTTCATAGGAATAGTTACTCTACCCACCCCACTGTTTAAAGAAGATTCATCATTACCAGTTAGTAAGTTGCACCATGAGGTACGAAACAGTTTGAATATTTATTTAGGAACAGAAATCTAGCTTAGCCGCTGCCTGCTTGCTGCTTGCTGTTGTGCATTCGAGAAATCTGCAACAATATTATCAAGACGCGAGGTAAGTGGACATCTTAATTAGTATCAAATAATTGTTTTACTTCATTTGCGCATTTAATATAAAGACAAGCTGTAATCAGACCAGTTACAGTTCAAATTAGGTTCCCTTCAGTCAAAGGTTAGCATACGAGTTTAATTTGATTGACAGTTTGTGGGTACGTAGTTTTGATAATACATAGGCTTTTAGAGAGTGGAAGGTAACGTATTATACAGAAACTTATAGTGTGGAGGTTACATAATGTACAGCTCAATAGAATTACTGAGTTGTGTAGTAATTTTTCAAAACAATGTCTTCGATGCAAAAGAAAACACAATTAGTTACTTCACAACATTCTTGGAATGGAAAAGATGGTGATTTTATCTGATTTTCGTGAAACAGACCAACTATAAAAAACGCCGCCCCATTTGATCGCTCAGAGTCTTCTATATATCCACCCCACAGTCCATTGTATTTTACCCCAACTTCGGAAAGCTTCTCAATATATGCTAGCATCAGACAGATATGAGATATAGACGTCCCAACGCTCAAAACTTCATATCACTTTTTATTTATTTATTTATTAGTTACTTCACACATTTTTGGAATGGAAAAGATGGTGATTTTATCTGATTTTCGTGAAGAAGACCAACTATAAACAACGCCGCCCCATTTGATCGCTCAGAGTCTTCTATATATCCACCCCACAGTCCATGGTATTTTACCCCAACTTCGGAAAGCTTCTCAATATATGCTAGCATCAGACAGATATGAGATATAGATGTCCCAACGCTCAAAACTTCATATCACTTTTTATTTTTTTTATTTATTTTTTGTCTTCCGTCTTCTGACTGGTTTGATGTGGCCTTCCACAAATTCCTCTCCTGTGCTAACCTCTTCATCTCAGAGTAGCACTTGCAACCTACGTTCTCAATTATTTGCTTGACGTATTCCAATCTCTGTCTTCCTCTACAGTTTTTGCCCTCTACAGCTCCCTCTAGTACCATGGAAATCATTCCTTCATGTTTTAACAGATACTCTATCATCAAGTCCCTTCGCTTTATCACGGTTTTCCTCAGGTTCCTTTCCTATATGATTCTGCGCAGAACCTCCTCAAAAAAATGGCTCTGAGCACTACGGGACTTAACATCTGAGGTCATCAGTCCCCTAGAACTTAGAACTACTTAAACCTAACTAACCTAAGGACAGCACACAACACCCAATCATCACGAGGCAGAGAAAATCCCTCACCCCGCCGGGAATCGAACCCGGGATCCCGGAAGAACCTCATCATTCCTTACCTTATCAGTCCACCTAATTTTCAACATTCGTCTGCAGCACCACATCTCAAATGCTTCGGATTCTCTTCTGTCCCTGTTTTCCCACAGTCCATGTTTTCCAGACGTACGTTCTCAGAAATTTCTTCCTCAAATTAAAACCTATATTTGATGATGCTAGACTACTCTTGGCCAGGAATACCCTTTTTGCAACCGCTAATCTGCTTTTGATGTCTTCCCTGCACCGTCCGTCATTGCTTATTTTACTGCCTAGGTAGCAGAATTCCTTAACTTCATCTACTTCGTGACCATCAATCCTGATGTTTAGTTTCTCGAAGTTCTGATTTCTGCTACTTCTCATTATCTTCGTCTTTCTTCGATTTACACTCAATCCATTCTCTGTATTCATTACGTTTAGCAGATCATGTAATTCTTCTTCACTTTCACTCAAGATAGCACTGTCAACAGCGAATCGTATCATTGATACCCTTTCACCTTGAATTTTAATTCCACTTCTGAAATTTTCTTTTATTTCCGTCATTGCTTCCTCGATGTACAGACTGAACAGTATGGGCGAAAGGCTACATCCTTATCTTAAACCCTTTTTAATAGGAGCACTTGGCTCTTGATCGACCATTCTTATTATTCCTTTTTGGCTGTTTTACATACTGTTTATAACCCGTCCCTCCCTATAGCTTACCCCTACTTTTTTCAGATTTTCAAACATCTTTCACTATTTTACACTGTCAAATTCTATGAACGTGTATTGACTTTTCTTTAGACTTGCTTCCATTATTAACCGCAACTTCAGAATTGCCTCTCTCGAGCCTATACCTTTCCGAAAGCCAAACTGATTGTCATCAAGCGCATCCTCAATTATCTTTTCCATTCTTCTGTATATTATTCTTGTAAGCAACTTGGATGCATCAGTTTTTAAGCTGATTGTTCGATATCTCCCCCACTTGTCGGCTCTTACCGTCTTCTGAATTGTGTGGATGATGTTTTTCCGAAAGCCAGATGATATGTCGCCAGACTCATACATTCTACACACCAACCTGAATAGTCGTTTTGTTACCACTTCCCTCAATGATTTCAGAAACTCTGATGGAATGTAAGCTATCCCTTCTGCCTTATTTGATCTTGAGTCCTCTAAGGCTCTTTTAAATTCTTATCGTAATAATGGATCCCCTGTCTCTTCTAAATCGACTACTGTTTCTTCTTCTATCACATGAGACAAATCTTACCCGTCATAGAGGCTTTCAATGTATTCTTTCCACCTATCTGCTCTCTCCTCTGCATTTAACAGTGGAATTCCCGTTGCACTCTTAATGTTACCACCGTTGCTTTTAATGTCACCAAAGGTTGTTTTGACTTTCCTGTATGCTGAGTCTGTCCTTCCGACAATCATATCTTTTTCGATGTCTTCACATTTTTCCTGCAGCCATTTCGTCTTAGCTTCCCTGCATTTTCAGGTAATTTCATTCCTCAGCGGCTTGTATTTCTGTATTCCTGATTTTCCCGGAGCATTTTTGTACTTCCTCCTTTCATCGATCAATTGAAGTATTTCTTCTGTTACCCATGGTTACCTTCTTTGAACCTATGTTTTCCTTCCCAACTTCTGTGATGGCCCTTTTTAGAGATGTCCGTTCCTCTTCAACTGTACTGCCTACTGAGCTATTCCTTATTGCTGTATCAATAGACTTAGAGAACGTCAACCGTATCTCGTCATTTCTTAGTACTGCCGTATTCCACTTTGCGTATTGGTTCTTCCTGACGAATGTCTTAAACTTCAGCCTACTCTTTATCACTACTATATTGTGATCTGAGTCTGTATCTGCTCCTGGGTACACCTTATAATCCAGTATCTGATTTCGGAATCTCTGTCTGAGCATGATGTAATCTAACTGAAATCGTCCCGTATCGCCCCGCCTTTTCCAACTATACCCCCCCCCCCCCCTTGTGACCCTTGAACAGAGTATTCGCTATTACCTGCTGAATCTTGTTACAGAATTCAGTCTTTCTCCTTTCTCACTCCTTGAACCAAGCCCATATTCTTCTATAACCTTTTCTTCTATTCCTTCCCCTAAACTGCATTACAGTCCCCCATGACCATTAGATTTTCATCCCCCTTTACGTACTGTGTTACCCTTTCAGTATCCTCATACACTTTCTCTGTCTCTTTATCTTGAGCTTGCGAAGTCGGCATGTATATCTGAACTATCGTCGTCGGTGTTGGTTTGCTGTCGACCATGATAAGAACAACCATGTCACTGAACTGTTCACAGTGGCACACTCTCTGCCCTGCCTTCCTATTTATAACGAATCCTACTCCCGTTATACCATTTTCTGCTGCTGTTGATATTACCTTATCTGACCAGAAATTCTTTTCTTCTTTCCACTTCACTTCACTGAGCCCTACTATATCTAGATTGAGCCTTTGAGTTTCCCTACCACGTTCAAGCTTCTGACATTCCACACCCCGACTCTTGGAACGTTATCCTTTCGTTGATTATTCAGCCTGTTTCTCATGATAACCTTCTCCTTGGCAGTCCCCTCCAGGAGATCCGAATGGGGGATTATTCCAGAATCTTTTGCCAATGGAGAGATCATCATGACATTTCTTCAATTACAGGCCACATGTACAGTGGATACACGTTACGTGTCTTTAATGCAGTGGTTTCCATTGCCTTCTGCATCCCCATGGCGTTGATCATAGCTGATTCTTCCGCCATTAGGGGCAGTTTTCCACCCCAAGGACAAGAGAGCGCCCTGAACCTCTATCCGCTCCCCCGACCTCTTTGACAAGGCCGTTGGCAGAGTGAGGCTGCCTTCTTATGCCGCCAATGCTGATTATTAATCAAAATTTAAGTAGCGTCGGGATTCGAACCCGGAACCGAAGATGTTTTGATTAAGAATCAAAGAGGCTACCCCTCTTTTAATCTCATTTTGTTCTTTTATGTTCGTTGCATTTGTTCGGGGCCGACGTCCCGTGACACCCGAAGAAGTTCGTTGTTGAACGATTCACTCAGTTTCTTTTATTACAGAGGACTGCTAACCCTCCAACTGAACACGATGAGATACCGTGCTGGCTCACCTAGACCATATCACTTTCCTACGTCATATGTGTCCCACCAACGACAAAAGGATTAAATTGAATTGAATTTTACTTCCATTATACAGAAAGAGCAAAGCGCTTTTTACTAATGACTAGGGACACAGAATTTGGAAAAAAAGTTAGCTCATTTTGCGATGTTATTGAGAAGCGTGTGATAAATTAAACTGATTTTTTTTTCTTTTAATCAAAAGGCAGATACTAAAAATTGGTTGTCAAACATGGTAAAAATTGAAGTCATATCTTTTCCTGAAATTTAAGCTATATGAAATCCTATAGATTTCGCTTAAGAAGACATAGGACAGACCATGGCACACTGTTACAAGTACACAGAAACCTGAAAGCCATATACCGTGTGACAACTTGAAATTTTGAGAATTACCGAATTTACAGGAAATGTATTCGCATTGCGAATATGGACGACCACCTGGTGTGTAGTGGAATTACGGCAACGGAAATTTGTGTCGTAGCGGGACTCGAACACCGGTCTCCTGCTAATCTCGAGCGGTCACCTTACCGTTAGGCTAACTGAGCACGCTTAAAAGCCAGACCCAAACTTCAATATGTCGTTAATCACGTGTCTAAAACTTGCAACGTACATTCATTATGTACAAATATTCCCATAGAGGGGAGACATGATAACTGAAAGCCGCTTGCCCTGTGTCGACCAACAAATACGATACTGCAGTTCGTGTGTTGTTCAGAATCACTATGCAATGTTCCTCTGGACATGCATGCATGGTGCTTGCGACCTGTGACGGTGACTTCAACGTGATGTAGCCGTAGATTTTTCGATATCCCTTCTCATTTTATTGGCTATACCAAAGTATATTGGCATTTTAAATGTGTTTTTTTATAATTTTGCTTTATTTTTGTTTGTTTCTTTTCTTTCTGCAACATTGCTGCAACAAATCATTAAACTTTTTGTTTTATTATGAATTTTAATTTCTCAGTCAACTCTTGTAAGAAAGCCTTGGTTCTGAAAGAACTTCTCAGGGGTGTGACGTTATATATTTTTATAATATTTTTTAGTGTCATGCCAAGATTTCTCTATCTTTTTTTTTTCCTTTTCCAAAGAAGCAAGCCAATCAACTCTTTCTTAATTTCTGGTGTAGTATTTATTTCTTCAACCTTCAAAATAGTTCAAATGGCTCTGAGCACTATGGGACTTAACATCTATGGTCATCAGTCCCCTAGAACTTAGAACTACTTAAACCTAACTAACCTAAGGACATCACACAACACCCAGCCATCTCGAGGCAGAGAAAATCCCTGACCCCGCCGGGAACTGAACCCGGGAACCCGGGCATGAGAAGCGAGAACGCCACCTCACGACCACGAGATGCGGCCTTCAACCTTCACTTTATTTATCAGAAAGTATACGTTTGGATGTTATTGATTCATTGAGGTCTTTGGTTTTCTAGGCCAACGTCCATGTCCTGTTCCTCTGACAAGAAAATTTCATATTTCTATTGGTATACTAAGATTTTGCTTCCATGGATTGACCATATAATCTGCGAACTGCGTGACCTTTTCTCCATTAGGAATTTTCATCGTTATTACGAATCACGCTTCATCACTGTTCAGTGGAAGATGGCACTGCAGGACACATGCGGCAAAACAGTTGAACTTCTTCTCTATCCAATATTCCTCCGTTTCTTTTTTCTTCCCCACAGACATCGGTTGAAGTGAAAAGAAAACCAGAAGGAGATGTTTTGGGGAACACTGTTTTCATAGTTTCAATTGAAGCCATTTCAAAATCTAACACTGCAGTTTTGAGCGAACATTTTAAATTTGAAAAAAAAAAAGAGTTGTGACGTTTCTATCACAATATGACGATACTGTCAAATACCGCTATCCAATACTATTTGATTTTTCTGCGGTTATTTCGCTGTTATCTGGTGAGTATACTGCAGGACGGAGGACGGTGTGGTACTGGAAGGACCTCTATAGCCTCCTTGTCGTTAGAATGTTAATCGCTAAATCTCGTTGGGTCGAAGGGAAGGGACAGTTCGTCTAACTTGGGCGACAACCCGGTTCGTGACTATTGACAGCGGGGTAACGCCTGCACCCATGTAGCCTATGCACAATGTGCCCATCCCGCAAATCCCAGGGAATACTTTGTAAGACGTCCATGACTAAGGAAGTTATTGCTAGCGCATTCGAGCAGATGTAACTTCGATGGATTGCTCACGCGCTGTCTGCGATATGTAAGCTACAATAGAATCGCAGGCCAAAGAGCAGTGTCGGCAGCAGCAGTAGTAGTAGTAGTAGTAGTAGTAGTAGCTAGCTGTCGGGCGGTTGGGCCGGTCGTGGAGAGCAATGGCGGTCCCTGAGCGATGTTGGTATAAGGTAAAACCAAGAATTAGTATTAGCCGCGCGCATATGTAATTTGTAACAACTGATTTTGTACTATTGTTGTATCAAGTCTCATGTAAGCGTTTTTAAAAATCTTTCAATAATAATATTCCTTATAAAATTAACTTTTGACAGTCATTCATCTGAATTTAAAGATTTTACTAAATTCTCCTATCCATGGCCATCCCGATTATCGTAAAAAAAATCTGTTGTTTCTTTTTATACATAGCAAATCTAGAGGCCAGTATTGCACTGGGCTGAGCCAAAAATTTTTTTTATAGGAGCAGACATAATTGAAGTCAGAATTTTCAGTTCATTCAGAATGACTTTTCAGGGCCATGACTAGCATTGCTGTCAGTCAGTTAATTATTGAAAGGTTATATACGAGTCACAATTTTATTGAGAGGTTAATCACATTTTTATTGCGAGGTTACGGTAAATAAACTGTTGGGAGGTTACAACTTAAGCACGACATTCTTTGCTTTCTGTGTGACTTCAAAGGTTCAGATGTCGCGCACCCTTTCATCTGTGTGGGAGAGTATGTTTCGTTCGCTATAAAAATTTTGCTAGGCTAACTTATTGAGTCAGCCTGGACAGTGTTCTTGGCTCCTAAGATTGAGCAATCATCAAGGCACTTCTTCAGCAGTATTCAGCCTCTTGTTCAAAAATGGCATCTTGTATGCAAAAGGAAGGAAGTTTTCTGTGCTTTCCCCTGCTTTTTCATGAACTTTTCAACAGTTCTCGCCCGTCACAGCGTCCCATCCATGTATAGTATTTTAGAGAATAGAGATAGAGGCCCATGAAACTGTATTCTGGGCATTTTGTTCCGGGCCGTCGTGTTGAGACCGTTCTGCTCATGGCCAGCCATCGTTTAGTGCTGCTCGGTACATGGTAACTGTTTAACTCTTTGACTACCAATTTTATTTCAGAAACGTGGTTATTTTAATTAAGGTCTTAGTCAGCAGTAACAATATGAAAATAATATTTCCCCCCGTTTGATTGTGTATGACGTATACAATTATTCACGAGTACCTCCATGGTCTCAGTAGGTGAATGCACAAAAACTACAAGAAATACAGACGCACATTAGTGGACAAAGCATCTCTCCAAGTTTGTAACGCACACTACAGGTCCTCAGGTCCTCAATATGGGCTTCATATCATATGAGGTAAGCGTCAATTCGTGGGTGCATATCGTTGACACGAACTGTCCGGGAAGGCAACCCGTTTTGCGTATCTCGTAATTCGGCTGCTTATCTGCATGTGCGAACTAATTAGATGTGACAAGAGGGAAAAAAATGGAAATCAGCGTTTGGCGTCATTGGCCGGGTGGCCTGTTACGGGACACGTCCGGCCGCCTTGGTACAGGTCTTATTACTTTCGACGCCACTTTGGGCCACCTGCGCGCGAATGGGGATGAAATGATGATGAAGACAACACTACACCCAGTCCCTCTGCGGAGAAAATCCCCGACCCAGCCGGGAATAGAACCCGCGCCCCTTAGGAAGCAGTCCGTCATGCTGACAATTTTTTTTAAGTTTTTTCTCTTTTTTGTCTTGGAACAGGAAGGAAGGGTAAACAAACAATGTTTATTTGTCCAATTGTGCTGTCCTAGGGTTAAGAAAAGTATCTAGACAGCAATAACAATTTGGAAACCACAAATCAACATAAAGGCCGCATTTTTTTTTACATGAATAAAGTAAATGACAATCCTAGCCACGGGCGCAAGAGAAAACGAAGTTATCATCTGCATCACAATCCTCGCAGCACGCGGTGTCGCATCATAAATCATGACTCCGTATGGGCTCGTGTTGTTCTTGTAAATACACTCCTGGAAATGGAAAAAAGAGCACATTGACACCGGTGTGTCAGACCCACCATACTTGCTCCGGACACTGCGAGGGGGCTGTACAAGCAATGATCACACGCACGGCACAGCGGACACACCAGGAACCGCGGTGTTGGCCGTCGAATGGCGCTAGCTGCGCAGCATTTGTGCACCGCCGCCGTCAGTGTCAGCCAGTTTGCCGTTGCATACGGAGCTCCATCGCAGTCTTTAACACTGGTAGCATGCCGCGACAGCGTGGACGTGAACCGTATGTGCAGTTGACGGACTTTGAGCGAGGGCGTTTAGTGGGCATGCGGGAGGCCGGGTGGACGTACCGCCGAATTGCTCAACACGTGGGGCGTGAGGTCTCCACAGTACATCGATGTTGTCGCCAGTGGTCGGCGGAAGGTGCACGTGGCCGTCGACTTGGGACCGGACCGCAGCGACGCACGGATGCACGCCAAGACCGTAGGATCCTACGCAGTGCCGTAGGGGACCGCACCGCCACTTCCCAGCAAATTAGGGACACTGTTGCTCCTGGGGTATCGGCGAGGACCATTCGCAACCGTCTCCATGAAGCTGGGCTACGGTCCCGCACATCGTTAGGCCGTCTTCCGCTCACGCCCCAACATCGTGCAGCCCGCCTCCAGTGGTGTCGCGACAGGCGTGAATGAGGGGACAAATGGAGACGTGTCGTCTTCAGTGATGAGAGTCGCTTCTGCCTTAGTGCCAATGATGGTCGTATGTGTGTTTGGGGCCGTGCAGGTGAGCGCCACAATCAGGACTGCATACGACCGAAGGACACAGGGCCAACACCCGGCATCATGGTGTGGGGAGCGATCTCCTACACTGGCCGTACACCTCTGGTGATCGTCGAGGGGACACTGAATAGTGCACGGTACATCCAAACCGTCATCGAACCCATCGTTCTACCATTCCTAGACCGGCAAGGGAACTTGCTGTTCCAACAGGACAATGCACGTCCGCATGTATCCCGTGCCACCCAACGTGCTCTAGAAGGTGTAAGTCAACTACCCTGGCCAGCAAGATCTCCGGATCTGTCCCCGATTGAGCATATTTGGGACTGGATGAAGCGTCGTCTCACGCGGTCTGCACGTCCAGCATGAACACTGGTCCAACTGAGGCTCCAGGTGGAAATGGCATTGCAAGCCGTTCCACAGGACTACATCCAGCATCTCTACGATCGTCTCCATGGGAGAATAGCAGCCTGCATTGCTGCGAAAGGTGGATATACACTGTACTAGTGCCGACATTGTGCATGCTCTGTTGTCTGTGTCGATGTGCCTGTGGTTCTGTCAGTGTGATCATGTGATGTATCTGACCCCAGGAATGTGTCAATAAAGTTTCCCCTTCCTGGGACAATGAATTCACGGTGTTCTTATTTCAATTTCCAGGAGTCTACATCCAATAATGCATCACGGACTCAATGTCGTACGAATACAAATATTTCGTCGCATGTCCAGCGATCCAGTTGACCGCATACGTCTTTTGTTTGATAAAAAAGATCTTGTCCGGTAGAAAAAGTACATCCGATGTAATTTCTGTGTAGTTAGTTCCCCGAAGGAAGGCCAGTATTCGACGCGTCAGCATCCACACGTCCCTCGCTGCGCCACACAGCCACCTAGCTATCGGGGCGGACTGTGACAAGAGAGAGACATGAGTTAACAATGAAGCTGGAGGACGAGGCAACCTACAGCAGTAACCTGCAATCTTAAGAATTCTGCTAACCATTAGCAGGCTTCCCTTTAGCAGTGGGACATAGATACTTCGCAGTGACATGTAAGAACTTCCAATTGTTTCTCCGATAACCTACGGTGAGACACTAAGTCCCGATGGTAGTCATAGGATTAAGGAAACATAAATAGCGCTACTGTGGTAGTGCGCTCCATGTTCTGTGTCGTCTGTTACTTGCTTACTTTGTCACTCAGCTCGTGTTGCCAGTTTTGGTTTTATTCGTGACTTGTTGTTGCAACGTTGATTTCGATTATACAAGGTACTCAGATAAGCGGATATCGTTGCGCCAGCTCCATAGAGTCGCCCACAGTTCTTGTACCTCCCACTGTGTTACTGTCATTCTATAATTTAATTTGAATTATGCAGATGTTTTCTCTGTGTTAATCTCATTGTCATTTGTGTTAATCTTTATAGTAAATAAATAATTGTTAATCCCAGTCTTGACTTAGATTTGAAGTTCCTTTATGAGCTGTACTTCCAACTGTTTCATTTCAACATGTAGGCGTTTTCCTCCTGCAGAGTGGCCTGTTACAATGATAATTACCTATTATTTTGTCAAAGCAACGAATATTGACCGCAGTTGTCTTATAGCAGCACTGTGTAGTTTCTCCTCATCTCGGCGTCAAAGCAACGAGCATTACATTCGCTCGTCTTGCATCGGTAAACAGTACTCTTATGTGTTGTGTAAAAGCAACACACACTGCACGCGCTCGGCTTGCATCAACGGATTGCAGTAGGTAATATTCACAGTATTTCACATGTATTTTGAATTATGCCTGAGAGGAAATCAAGTACTTTCGATGTCGACATACATCATGTAGAGATGTTTCAGCTATTTCTAACTTTCAAATGTTCCTTCCATAAGAACAATTCTGTTTTCATACACGATTTTGACCGCTTCTTCACAACCGAACAATAAGATTCTTCTGTCAGGAACCGACCCGTCGTCAAATTGCAAAACAAATATTATCGTCAGTTAATTTCAAAATGTCTCCGCTCAATTGAATCTCACAAACTGGCATGTTTGCGAGAAAATGTGAAACTTTGTCTTTCAAATCTTGAAATTCCACTTTAAAAAAGTTGACAACAACCAACGTCCTTTCTCCGCGGACTCTTTTTTTGCTCTTCAGCATTCGTTTTTTAATATGCAGGCCGGCCGTTGTGGCCGAGCGGTTCTAGGTAGTTGAGTATTTTTTTTTTAATCTCATTTTGTTCGTTATTGTTCGTTTCAATTGTTCGTAGCGGACGTCACCTGACGCCCGTTGAAGTTCGTTATTGATCGATTGACTCAGTTTTTTTATTACAGAGGGCAGCTAACCCTCAGTCCCGAACCACGCTTCTGCTACGGTCGCAGATTCGAAGCCTGCCTCTGGCAGGGATGTGTGTGATGGCCTTAGGTTAGTTAGGTTTAAGTAGTTCTAAGTCTAGGGGACTGATGACCTGATGAGATGTTAAGTCCCATAGTGCTCAGAGCCATTTGAACCATTTAATGTGCACGTTTATTTCGTCATGGGGGCAAGAATGCTGCTGCTCAGCCATGATTCTTTCTGTCATTTGCAGTTTTTAAACGGCGTCTGTACTTGTTCCTTTTGGAATTCATGCACGTACATTTCGTAGGCTGATAACATTTATGTATACCTGGTAGCGATGACCGCGTCCAGTACACACGGTCTTCTTTCGTTGTTGTAATAATTTCCTATACCCACAATATGTAGAACTCAAATACCCTATGAAACTGTGCGCCAACGAAAGTTGTCGGAGAGGGCACTGCCTGACTGGCGGTGACAACACATGCTCCACGGGTAAAAGACTGGCGTAAATCAGCGATAGGGGAGGCCCCGTTCGTATTACCTTTCTTTTGTTTTCTTTAGCTGTCAGTTTTCTAACTCTTCGATGCGGCCCGCCGCGAATTTCTCTCCTGTGCCAACCTTCCCCATCTCAGAGTAGTACTTGCAACCTAGATGACGATGAGGTCCCATACTCCGAGGACCGTAGGGAACGATGAGGGAGACCCGCGCCGCCGACTAGGCAAGGTCGTAACGGAGGTGGTTTGCCATTGCCTTCCCCCGACAGTAACGAAGACGAATGATGATGATGAAGACAACACCGAGACACATCGAAGCAGAGAAAATCGCTGACCCCGCCGGGACTCGAACTCGGGACTCCGTGTGTGAGAAGCGAGAACGCTACCGAAAGACAACGAGCTGCAGGCTATGCGACCTACGTGCCCAGTTATTAATGAATGTATCCCAGTCTCTGTTTTCGTCTACAATTTGTACCCTCTACAGCTCGCTCTAGTACGGTAGTTTCGCCATGCGTCACCTCTTGGATCTCGTGAAGCGTAGAAATCTTACTGTAGGGGCATAATTGAATCGCAGCCAGCCGTGCCTGGTAAAATGCGCCCGTGACAAAGCGCTGAGCCGGCTTTGCAACGGTTGCAGCGTGCGGGTGCAGACGTATGACGGGCGGCTAATAACACGGAGCGGTAATCTGGCCGGCCGTGCCGTGTCGAGGCCCCTGCGCGGACCGCAGGTCTCGGCGGCCGAGAGGCGCGCACGTCGACGCCGCCCCCGGCGCCGGCGCCGCCCCCAGCCGGACGCAGCGCAGCGCTTAATCCCGGCCGCTCTCTGCCGCCCACAATCGGCTGTGGGGCCAGTCCCGCTAATGAAGCCAAATCCGGGGCCCGCCAGCGGCCACAAAGAGGATCGGCCGGTGCCACTGTGCCCCGCGCACTGGTCCTTGACCGCAATGCGATTGTGGCGCCCTCTGGCCGGGCTGCAGTTGCTGCACCAGTAGCAGTAGCAGCAGCAGCGCGGCGAATCCGCGGCCAAGCGCCGGACACGTTAATGCGATTTGCTGCGCCGCGCCGCCCACCGGCGCCTGTGGGCCGGCGTCTGCGAACTTTGACGGAAGGTCCGCGGCCGCTGCCTGCGCCTCTGCACTGCCCGCGAAGGTTCCACTAAACTGCATACGTATGAACAACAGGCGGATAAGCCAAAACAATAAAAAATTCAATCACTCCGAGGAGACGTAATACTTATACCGTGTAACACCACCTCTAGCTGTTCTTTATCTATATAAACGATTTAGGCGACAATCTGAGCAGCCATCTTCTGCTGCTTGCAGAAGACGCTGTCGTTTATCGACTAATAAAGTCATCAGAAGATCAAAACAAACTGCAAAATGATTTAGAAAAAATATGTGAATGGTGTGAAAAGTGGCAGTAGACCCTGAATAACGAAAAGTGTGAGGTCATCCACATGAGTGCTAAAAGGAACTCGTTAAACTTCGGCTACATGATAAATCAGTCTAATCTAAAAGCCGTAAATTCAACTAAATGCCTAGGTATTACAATTACGAACAACTTAAATTCGAAAGAACACATTGAAAATGTTGTGAGGAAGGATAATCAAAGGCTGCCTTTTATTGACAGGACACTTTGAAAAAGTAACAGACCTACTAAGGATACTGCCTACACTACGCTTGTCCGTCCTCTTTTAGAATGCTGCTGCGTGGTGTGGGATCCTTACGAGATAGGACTGACCGAATACATCGAAAACGTTCAAACGAATTCAGCAAGTTTTGTATCATCGCGAAATATGAGAGAGAGTGTCACAGAAACGATGCAGGATTTGGGCTAGAAATCATTAAAAGAAAGGCGTTTTTCGTTGCGACGGAACTTTTCACGAAATTCTTCCAATCATCAACTTTCTCCTCCGAATGCGAAAATATTTTGTTGACATCGACCTGCATAGGGCGGAACGATCACCACGATAAAATAAGGGAAATCAGAGCTCGTACGGAAAGATATAGGTGTTCATTCTCTCCGCGTGCTATACGAGATTGGAATAATACAGAATTGTGAAGGTCGTTCGATGAGCCTTCTGCCAGGCAATTAAATTTGATTTGCACAGTATCCATGTAGATGTAGATGTAGCCAATTTCTTCTTCTTCTTTTTTTAAAATTTTTAGTTATCAGCCTTGTGACTGTTTTGATGCTGCCCGCCACGAATTCCTCCTCTGTGCCAGCCTCTTCATCTCAAGGCAGCTCTTTCAACCTACGTCCTCAATTATTTGTTGGATCCGTTCCAATCTCTGACTTCCTCTATAGTTTTTGCCCTCTACAGCTCCATCTGGTACCATGGAAGTCATTCCGTGATGTCTCAACAGATGTCCTATCATTCCGTCACTTCTCCATGTCAGTGTTTTCCACATATTCCTTTTCTCTATGATTCTGGGCAGAACCTCCTCATTCTTTACCTTATCAGTCCACCTAATGCACAACATTCGACTGTAGCACCACATATCAAATGCTTCGATTCTCTTCGGTTCTCGTTTTCCCAAAGTCCATGATTCACTGCCACAGAATGCTGTTCTCCAAACATACATTGTCAGAAATTTCATCCTCAAATTAAGGCCTATGTTTGATGCTAGTATACTTCTCTTGTCCAGGAATACTCTTTGTCAGTGCTAGTCAGCTTTTAATATCCTCCTTGCTCCGTCTGTCATTGATTATTTTAATTAACTTCGTAACCGTCAATCCTGATATTAAGTTTCTCGCTGTTCTGCCTTGTGCCACTTCTCATATTATAAGCGAGACGGAACAGTTAAAGTTCCTAGGCGTTCGGATAGATAGTAAGCTGTAGTGAAAAGCGCATGTTCAGGATCTTGTTCAGAAACTAAATGCTGCTTTATTTACCATTATAACAGTATCAGAAATAAGTGACAGTTCAACACGAAAGTAGTCCGCATATTTTCATACGCTTATGTCATATGGTTATTACTTTTTGGGATAATTCTTCTGATTCAAAAAGGGCATTTTTGGCTCAAAAACGGGCTGTTCGAGCTATATGTGGTGTAAGTTCGAGAACCTCTTGTCGACCCCTATTCAATAGTCTGGGAATGTCGTTTGTTGTTAGCAATATTAGCTTATTCCCAAGAGTTAGCAGCTTTCACTCAGTTAATATTAGGCATAAATCAAACCTGCATGTGGAATGCACTTCCTTGACTCTTCTGCAGAAAGGAGTGCACTATTCTGCTACATCCATTTCAATAAGCTACCACAAGAACTCAAAAATCTTAGCAGTAGCCCAAACGCTTTTAATCGAAACTGAAGTGTTTCCTCATGGCTCACTCCTATTACGTCGAGGAGCTCCTGGAAGAGCTGAAAAATTAAGCAAATTCCAGTGTTATATTGTTGATTTTATTTATTTAATTTACGAATTGTCGCCTGAATACGTTTGTTGTATTTCATTTTATCTGTTTCTACTGTTGTTGTTGTTGTGGTCTTCAGTCCTGATACTGGTTTGATGCAGCTCTCCATGCTACTCCATCCTGTGCAAGCTTCTTCATCTCCCAGTACCTACTGTAACCTACATCCTTCTGAATCTGCTTGGTGTATTCATCTCTTGGTCTCCCTCTACGATTTTTACCCTCTACGCTGCCCTCCAATACTAAATTGGTGATCCCTTGATGCCTCAGAACATGTCCTACCAACCGATCCCTTCTTCTAGTCAAGTTGTGCCACAAACTTGTCTTCTCCCCAATCCTATTCAACACCTCCTCGTTATCCTTATTAGTTATGTGATCTACCCATCTAATCTTCAGCATTCTTCTGTAGCACCACATTTCGAAAGCTTCTATTCTCTTCTTGTCTAAACTATTTATCGTCCATGTTTCACTTCCAAACATGGCTACACTCCATAGAAAGACTTTCAGAAGCCACTTTCTGACACTTAAATCTATACTCGATCTTAACAAATTTCTCTTCTTCAGAAACGCTTTCCGTCCCATTGTCAGTCTACATTATATATATATATATATATATATATATATATATATATATATATATATATATATATATATTTCTACTATCGTGTTCTAATTTCATGTATTGACTCGTTCCATGACCATGGAGACTTCTCCTTAATTTGGTCCCACGGAACAACAAATAAATAAATAAATATAATTATTTGCTGGATCCGTTCCACTCTGTTTTCCTCTATAGTTTTTGCCCTCTACAGCTCCATATGGTACCATGGAAGCCATTCCGTGATGTCTTAACAGATGTCCTATTATTCCGTCACTTCTCCATATAAGCGTTTTCCACATATTCCTTTCCTCTATGATTCTGCTCAGAACCTCTTGATTCTTTACCTTATCTGTCTACCTAATTTTCAACATTCAACTGTAGTACCGCATGTCAAATGCTTCGATTCTCTTCTGTATGGTTTCCCCAAAGTCCATGATTCACTACCATACAATGCTGTACTCCATACATTCTCAGAAATTTCTTCCTCAAATTAAGGCCTATGGTTCAAATGTCTCTAAGCACTATGGGACTTCACACCTGAGGTAATCAGTCCCCTAGATTTAGAACTACTTAAACCTAACTAACATAAGGACATCGCACACATCCATGCCCGAGGCAGGGTTCGAACCTGCGACCGTAGCAGCAGCGCGGTTCAGGACTGAAGCGCATAGAACCGCTCGGACACTGTAATTTACGACAAGTTAGATAAGTAATTAAAGATAATTGAGGGTCACTGTAGACCATTTTGATAGTTTTCTCTTTTGTGAAACTTAATTTAAACCTAGATTAAAGATGTGATATGGCATAGGTCACTCTTCGATCCATTGTAGAATTTGGAAACCCATTCAGAGGGCCTTAGACACGGGTTCACAGGTAGATGCCGTGTTTCTTGACTTCCGCAAGGCGTTTGACACAGTTCCCCACAGTCGTTTAATGAACAAAGTAAGAGCATACGGACTATCAGATCAATTGTGTGATTGGATTGAGGAGTTCCTAGATAACAGAACGCAGCACGTCATTCTCAATGGAGAGAAGTCTTCCGAAGTAAGAGTGATTTCAGGTGTGCCGCAGGGGAGTGTCATAGGACCGTTGCTATTCACAATATACATAAATGACCTGGTGGATGACATCGGAAGTTCACTGAGGCTTTTTGCAGATGATGCTGTGGTGTATCGAGAGGTTGCAACAATGGAAAATTGTACTGAAATGCAGGAGGATCTGCAGCGAATTGACGCATGGTGCACGGAATGGCAATTGAATCTCAATGTAGCGAAGTGTAATGTGATGCGAATACATAGAAAGATAGGTCCCTTATCATTTAGCTACAAAATAGCAGGTCAGCAACTGGAAGCAGTTAATTCCATAAATTATCTGGGAGTACGCATTAGGAGTGATTTAAAATGGAATGATCATATAAAGTTGATCGTCGGTAAAGCAGATGCCAGACTGAGATTCATTGGAAGAATCCTAAGGAAATGCAATCCGACAACAAAGGAAGTAGGTTACAGTACGCTTGTTCGCCCAATGCTTGAATACTGCTCAGCAGTGTGGGATCCGCACCAGGTAGGGTTGATAGAAGAGATAGAGAAGATCCAACGGAGAGCAGCGCGCTTCGTTACAGGATCATTTAGTAATTGCGAAAGCGTTACGGAGATGATAGATAAACTCCAGTGGAAGACTCTGCAGGAGAGAAGCTCAGTAGCTCGGTACGGGCTTTTGTTGAAGTTTCGAGAACATACCTTCACCGAAGAGTCAAGCAGTATATTGCTCCCTCGTACGTATATCTCGCGAAGAGACCATGAGGATAAAATCAGAGAAATTAGAGCCCACACAGAAGCATACCGACAATCCTTCTTTCCACGTACAATACTAGACTGGAATAGAAGGGAGAACCGATAGAGGTACTCAGGGTACCCTCCGCCACACACCGTCAGGTGGCTTGCGGAGTACGGATGTAGATGTAGATGTAGATGTAGATTCGTTCACATTTTTGTTGAACGCAGTTGGTTTTTACCATCCTGTATTAAAACATTTCCTTTAATCAATAGTGCAATTTATAAACAATGTTTTCTGTGTAGAATAAAATTTTCAATGGTAAAAGTAACTGCTTTTTCGAAGTAATTTTACCAACTAATT
Source organism: Schistocerca gregaria (assembly GCF_023897955.1). Classification (NCBI taxonomy): domain Eukaryota; kingdom Metazoa; phylum Arthropoda; class Insecta; order Orthoptera; family Acrididae; genus Schistocerca; species Schistocerca gregaria. The sequence goes on along the minus strand of NC_064927.1, from coordinate 349,427,759 downwards.
AAAAATAGGAAAGCCTTGAACCCTATCCACTAAATTTAGTTAGTATTAAGATTCTTTTACAGGGAGTGCAGTGGAGCTGACGCTGAAATCATTAAGTGTTTGGTTATATCATCGCTAGTCTCACTGAACTCTTCTGAATTCTACATATCATGTGTGGTCTGGCATCTCCTTACCAGCAACAGGTCCCAGGTTCAAACTAGTCAATTCCCTAAAAAACACGCTCAGAGTGCCGTTGCGCGAAAGTGGTAGGGAGACACGATATAGAACAAACAGACACCATGCAGAATGTTAGAAGTGGCTTTTCCTGCGCAGTACAGACAAGTACAGAGAGAGGGTGGGTATGCTAGTAATTGGGAGCTCCAATGTCAGATGTGTGATGGAGCCCTTCAGGGAGATAGCGGGCAAGGCGGGAACGAATTCCAGTGTACATTCGGTACGTTTTCCGGGAGGTCTCATCCTTGATGTGGAGGAGGCCCTGCGGCAGCTATCGAGTGCACTGGGTGTAACTGGCTGGATGTAGTGGCACATGTCGGCACGAATGGCGCCTGCCGCTTGGATTCTGAGGCCATCGTCGGCTCCTTTCGGCGGCTGGCTGATTTGGCGAAGGCAACTAGTAACGCAAGCGGGGTGCAGGCTAAGCTGTATATTTGTAGCATCGTACCCCGGGGTTGATCGCGGTCCTCTAGTATGGAACAGAGTGGAAGGTCTAAACCAGGGTTCAGAGGGCTCTGCGACGGATGCGAATTTCTCGACCTCCGCTATCGGCTGCAGAATTATAGGCTTCCCCTTAATAGGTCAGGAGTGCACTACACGCAGGAAGCCTCTACTAGGGTAGCGGAGTACGTGTGGCATGCACATGGGACTGTTTTAGGTTAGAGAACCACTCCCTTGGGAGCAAAGTCGATTTACCATTTAAATCAGCCATGGCGACCTCAGAGAATCTTGATCTTAGCTGATCGGAGATAGAAAAGGATAATATGATTTTAGTGAACTGCAGAAGCATTCAAGGAAAGGTCCCAGAACTAGTATCGCTTACTGATGTTATAATGCACAGACAATATTGGAAATAGAAGCTGGTTGGAACCAGACGTTGGCGCCGGCCGCTGTGACCGAGCGGTTCTAGGCGCTTCACTCCGGAACCGCACTGATGCTACGGTCGCAGGTTCGAATCCTGCCTCGGGAATGGTAGTGTGTGATGTCCTTAGGTTAGTTAGGTTCAAGTAGTTCTCAGTCTAGGGGACTGATGACCTCCATTTTGAACCCCATAGTGCTTAGAGCCATTTGAACCATTTTTGAACCAGACGCCAATTACAACGAACTCCTAAGTTCAGACTGGAAGGTTTATCGTAAGGATAGGTTAGTCCCCAAGGGTGGCGGCGTGTTGAGTGCAGTAAAATTTCAGCAAATTGCGAGATTATTACGGATTCCGAATGTGAATTAATTTGGGTGAAATTAAGCATCAAAGAACGGTCAAAAATGGTGATCGGATGCTTTTATAGACCACCTGGGTTAGGATCTGTAATTGCAGAGCGCTTCAGACAGAACTTGCAGAATATCATTAGTAATTTTCCTGATCATGCCGCAGTAATAGGGAGTGACTTCAATTTGCCAGTTATATATTGGGAGTGTTATGCCATCAAATCTGGTGCCATAGACAGAGAATCGTGTGGCATTTTTCTGGGTGTCTTGTCCAGAAAATTACCTTGAGTAGATAGGGTCTTTGACCTCCTGGCAACAAACAGACCTGAACTTATCGAATCATTTAAAGTAGAGGAAGGTACCTGTGCTCATAAGGCTGTGACAGGTCCTACGATGAATGTTAAGAAAGGCAGGTAGATATATTTGCTCAGCAACGGTTACAGGAAACAAATTTCAGAGTGTCTCAGTAGTCAGCATTAAATATTCGGCGATGAGGACGAAGATGCGGAGAACAAATGGAAAAAATTCAAAGGCATCGTTCAATATGCCCTAGACCGAGTACGGTTTTAAGAGATGGGAGAGATCCACCGTGGTTTAATAGCCGTATGACAAAAGCACTGTGTAAACAAAGAGCACTTCACTTCAGATTCAACTGAAGTAAAAAGCTAGCTGACAAACGAAATCAGAATGAAGCGAAAATAAGCGTAAGGATAACAATGAGAGAGGCTTTCAATGATTTTGAAAGTAAGACGTTGTCAGTCGATCTGAGTAAAAACCCTAAGAGATTTTCGTCGTATGTAAAAACAGTAAGTGGGTCAAAATCATCTATTCATTCTCTCAGCGGCCACATTGGCCCGAAACGGAAGATAACAGAGAGAAGGCCGAAATACTGAACTCGGTATTCTGATGTTGTAAGATCGTAACACTGTCCGTCCTTTCAATCGTCGTGCGAACATCGAAATGGCAGATATTGAGATAACCGATCGCGGAACTGAAAAGCAGATACAGTCGCTTAGTAGTAGAAAGGCTTCAGGTCCAGATGAGATACCTATAAGATACTACAAAGATTATGCGAAAGAAGTTGCTTCCCTCCTAGCAGTGACTTATCGTGGATCGTTTGAGCAACAAAAGGTACCTAACGACTTGAAAAAAGCACAGGTTTTTCCCGTTTTTAAGGAAGGCCGTGAAACAGATCCATATAATTATAGACCTATATCGTTGACGTCAATCTGTTGTAGAATCATGAAACTTGTTTTATGCTCAAGAATCATGATGCTCTTGGAAAATGAACAGCTCCATCATGGATTCTGCAAACAGAGATCCTGCGAAACCCAGCTTGCTCTGTTCCTCCATGAGATCCACAGCGCAGTGGACAAAGGCGCTGAGGTTGATGCCGTGTTCCTTGATTTCAGTAAGGCATTTGACACCGTCCCGTATTGCCGTTTAATGAAAATAATACGAGCTTACGGATTATAGGAGTGGACCTGCGATTGTATTCAAGACTTTCTTGCAGATAGAATCAACACGTCGCCCTTAATGGAACTAAATCGACAGATGTAATAGCAATATCCGGAGTAACACAGGGAAGTGCGATAGGACCGTTGTATATCAATAATCTAGCAGAAGGCGTCGGATGCTCTTTAAGGATATTCGCAGATGATGCAGTTTGCTATACCAAAGTAGCAACACCAGACGATAGTCTGCAGAACGACCTGCAGAGAATCGATGAAAGGTGCAGACTCTGGCAGTTGACACTGAACGTAAATAAATGTAACATATTGCGCGTACATAAGAAAAGAAATCCACTACTGTACGGCTACACTATTGATGACAAACAGCTGGAGAGAGCGTCTGCCGTAAAATATCTAGGAGTAACTATCCAGACTTATCCTAAGTCAAACAGCATATTACTTCCCTCTACGCACCTCTCGCGTATTGACCACGAGGAGAAAAATTCGAGACATTAGAGCCAATACAGAGGCTCACCGATAATCATTCTTCCATCGCACGATTCGGGATTGGGACAGGGTTGCTGAATCAGACAGTCGTACCGAAAGTACCCTCCGCCACACACCATTAGGTGGATTGCGGAGTATGCTGTAGATACCCTGACACCGCAATTTCTCTTGCAGCCTAGGACCATAGAAATTCCTTATAAGCGTATCCAGTTAAATTCGTGTTAATCTGATTCCTTATAAGACTATCCAGTTCAATTCGTGTTAATGTGATAAATTTTGAAGATAACTGGTGGCTACACAGTAAATTAGATCATAGGTACGGCTGTTGGCGTTTCATTTTGTTACAATAGTGAACGGCCGTGGTCCCCAAGACCTCCTGTCAAAAGGATGGACATACAAAAATCGTAATGTTTTCCATCGATGATTTTTATTAGAGGACAAGCTGTAATGCTGCTCTTTGGCTATCTCACTTTGACGTTAAATGAACTTAAATTGGCCACATAGTGTACAAAATAATAGCATCTCTGTACATATAGACAGTCTTAAGTGGCATAAATCCATTAAATCCAAACACTGATAAATAAATACCATATAATCGCATAAACTGCATAAGATAGTATGTTATTATTATTCTACATTGATGACTTGGCACTGCAGGGAACTAGGATCTGGAAGTAGTAAGGTGCTGAGTGAAAATGAAATAATGTATGAAAGAAAATTTTTTATTTATGTTCCACATAGGTCGGATTTTAATTTACAGAAGCAAGTAGTATTTTCTCGTACCTAAATTTTACCAAACATATTCTCAATCAACAGTTTCTGTAATACATTTGGGCAGGTAGGTGACATTGGAAATATATGACAACGAGACCAGATTATAGAAAGAATTAATAGTACCAAATTTACATACACTCATACGAGAAACAGTCCGAGTTAATGTTATCCTGGTGTTATGTACAGCAAAAAATGTAAAGAAATTATGTGTTCCGCTTGCGAGCAATTACTGTAATATTTATTAATAGATGTCCAGAACTTGATATAATTAACTCATCTGTGAAACAGACAGGGCAGACGGTAACATCAATAATTGCCAAAACGCATAGACAAAACTACTAGCAAAAAAATAAAAAATAAAAAGAAATTACGTCTCACTATGTACAATCATCGGTAGAAAATTTGAAACGCCCACGTCTGTGAAGCAGACTTTTGCGTCAACAAATATCGATCACATAGATGATCAAATTAGTTTCAAAATTTAATACTTTGCGTGCACGGCTGTTAAGCAGTCACGTAGCATCACTATTTCAGTAATATGCGTTATCATAGAAAACAGAAAATTTGAAATAATGTTCACGTCTTTGAAGCAAAGGACCTAGAGCCCATGAATTAATCATAGTAAAGTCTCGATTTCGCCTAATTCGCCAGACTGTTGCTCGACAAATTCTAGATCACAAACACAGAGTACAAACTAAATTTACATAGCAAGTGAATGGCAGGTGGCACGTGGACTCCCAAAGATAAAACGTTAGGGCATGCAGCTGAGACTATTTGGACCCCTAAGGCACTAAAATACTGGAAATGCCAGACACCGAAACTTTATTGTAGAGAACACATACGTATTTTGAAACTGGTACCTTCTTACAGTTAAGTAATTATTTGAATCTAATCTATGAGATTTTCAAGTGTCAAAGATCTATGAGGTATATATGCAGACTGAACCGGTAAATGAAAATTTGTACCAATTACAGGATTTGAACCCAGGTCTCTGGTTCACTAGACAGATGTGCTAACCACTATGCCATTCTGGCACAGTGGCCTTACACCATTGTACGGACTACCAAGTGGGCTGAGGTGTGATGGGAGTTTGGACTGAGGGGGGAGGCACGCTAGGGTAGTTCGTGGAGTTGTGCAAAGCCAGTGTGCCATGGTGTCTTAGTGGTTAGCACAGTGAGCTGGAGACCCGGCCGTGGTACAAACTTTCATTCATCGCTTCAGTTTGCGTATGTTGATTTAGACACCTTTTTATTGCCATAATGCTGACCCACATAATGACATCGGCCACACAAGGACAGTTTATTGTCAAATAACAAGTGACATTCTGAAGAGACCGCACAAGGAATGTGTCAATTCGCGAATCCTGACCAACACTTAAGAAATGGTGCTTCGTCGTCTCTGTATCAGGACAGAGCGAATAATGGACGGCCACACACGCCAGTTAAGGCAGCAGGAACACGCCTGAAGTCCACACCGAGAGTTAGGCCCGTCACCACACAGGCAGGACAGAGGTGTGATTCCGCAATAGGTGTAAAAATCAGTCGTACAGACACCTTGAGCGACGCCCACAGCTCTCCAGTACAACCTCCGATACCAACCGAAGCTCCACAAAAACAGCCAAATCCTAGAAGAACATGTGTCAGCTGCATCCCCAATTAAATCCACTACTCGAGACGCCAAGGAAACGGTAGCTAAGCAACGCTTTGCAAAGAGTTACAGATAGCTCAGGAATCCTTATAACCCTCTTCACGGCTCAGATCTGTTGTCTGTTTTAACTGTGCGACTGTGAGAATGTATGTTCATACCTGTGTTGTCTCTGTAGAAAATGTGAAATACTGAAGTATCACAGAAGTTTGTTTTCCAGTGTATGTTGTTATCGATATGTGGACGTGATCAAAGTGATAACGGTGGCCTAGTGGTCTTCAATTGGAATACAGGCAATAACCCAGTTAAGTTTATCTAAAATGTAGTGTAGCATAGTGAAGAGTACATAGATACATAATCAGTAATGATTGGGTCGAAGTAACACAGAGAAGGAACGACACTTCTTATTTATTTGATGAAACTGTAATCGTTCTGTTAGTCGTTATCACATTTTATCATTATTTTAGTACCAGATGTTGTACTACAGCTATGAATTCATGACAGGTATTGAGGACTCCGATGACAAAGATACTGACGAAGAACATACAGAATGTTTGGTGGTATTTTGCCTAACTGAGTGTAAGGACTAACGCGATCAGCCAACTAACGAACGAAATGTAGCACTAATGTCATATGTGAGCATTCAAGAGTAGCTTCTGGGGTAAATACCTTTCATTTTGTACTTTGAGGGTCCACAACAATGCAAACATTTTGTTTCTTTTCCTCAAAGGATTTCGCCGATAGCTCGCCCTCATCAATGGACAACTCTTATTCTTTTGTTTTACATTCCTTACGTGTCATTCCTTTACCTCTCTGTTGCTCATATCTGATAAAGAATATCATTTATTGGCCACAATTTACTAAGTGACACCTTTGGAAACATACCACCGAGAGCTTTGGTGTGGGCAGTGTAATGTAGTGGTTAGCAACGATGGCGGTCATGCTGTTGGTCACCAGTTGAAACCCGACCACTAATAATTATTTGTTAGATAATAATTAAGATTTCTGGAACATATGGCTGAAAAGGCTGCGCGCAGAATCGAGGTTTTTTTTAGGGGGGGGGGGGGGGATGTCTTGGTGCTCGGTTCATATTAGAGCTAGGAACATGGGGTAAAAAGCTTTTGGTTTAGCTCTGATCAGCGGACATTTGTACAATCATTAGAATATTTGTCTTAATGTGACTATTTTAAGTATATTAAGCAGCTTTTGAATGACCAACCGGTGCTGGCGCCCACACAAATTGTATGAATCAATTAATTTATTTTGCAAAAGATTTTTACTAGGATGAAATTGATGATCAGCGAATGGCAACATCTGTATGTGCACCGTTCGGATTTTAGTGAAAAAACAGTCACCCTTAAATAACTCCGTACTGGAGCGACAATGATATATCATCTTTGGTCCACCGTGATATTGGACCTTGGTCTAAGATACGTTTTAACCATTTGAAATAAAATCTTATTTTGTTTGGGCTTTACATGCAAAAAAACAAGTTTTTCTGGAAGGTTTTTGAAGCGCTCCTCTTCTTTAAACTTTTAAGAATCGGTTCACACTTTGTACGGAGGCAGGTAAATGGATAAAGTGAAAACGAAATTTTTTATCCAGTTATCTTTATCGGTTTCGAGATACGATGGTTTAATGTTTTTCCGGGAGATTTTCGAAGCGCACCATTCCTATACTTTAAATTGCGCTATTCTGTTTAAATTCTGCACGTATTAGATAAATGGGAACACTCAATATCTATTGTAGAGATACGATGGTTTGAAGTCGAGCTAGATGTAACACGTAGTATTCTTTCTTACGTGAACTGAATGGATGGAAACAGTTTAAAGTTAATCAAATCAATAAAACATGCATTCTAAATATAAAATTAAAATTTCGCTTTCAAATATGTTACTTCATTCGGATTTTAACTGCAAAATCCACTTTTTTGTTCGCGCGCTACATCCATGTTTCAGACGTGTAGGAATCGGCTCAAATTTTATAAGAAGGTAGACAAAGACTTGTAATTAACTGCCGTCATTTTGCTTTGTGAAAGCGTTATCCACTACCATGATATATGCAATAAAAGACAATAAAAGATCTATACCGGATCAGTCGTCGCCTGAGCCAACAAAAATCTACAGTGGTTGTCAGTCTGTGGAGGTCTAATGTCAAAATTGTTGTACAGTAAAAATGGAGAACCAGAATGAAAAATGCTCCTGTCGTAGCACAAGAAAGGCGGATTCGCCCTGGGCAGAAGAGCAATGTTTGTTTTCTTAAATGTCTTTGGAGCTGCCAGATAAGTCGCAGAGCTAGTTCCATTTTTTAGAACCGCAACTCACCTCTTTTTGTGCTACGATAGGAGAATTTTTCATTCTACTGTTTTTATATTTCGGAATGTTCGATCTTTGGATAAATATAAGGATTGTGGCATACTCCATGTTTATGTAAGTAGCTACATCCTCCGTCCGGGAGGTCAATTCTGTTCAGGCTGAATGGTGGTGTCAATAAGAGTGCTTTGAAAACTGCTTTCGGTTTTAAGTGTTGTACTGCACTGATGAATCTGCCTTCAGTTTTGGATTTGATTGTGGTTTCGACGTGTCAATACGCTGTGGGTATAAGCAGTGCTGAAGAGTTATCTCTTACCGCAGCTGTTTGCGTGCCTACCAAGTCTGATGGTCGTCCTTCTGTGTCTGAAGATGTCGTTGTTAAGCTTTGTTGGGTTGAGACCTGCACGTGTTGTTGATTATTGACAAGCGTTCCTCTGTTATGCCATTTTGTTTTCGGAGTACGTGACAAAAAGAAGACGACGAAGCAGTCGAAAGATTGGTATCTTACTGTCGACGAAACAGTGTGAAATAGCGATGAACTGCAGATACCATGGTGGTTTGATGGCAGATTTACTAACACAGTGACAGTAACCTACAGCATTTTTGTAATAATGAAGAACAAACATTTCAAGATGATGGGGTAAAGCAGTTTATAAAACAATGCAAGAGAACTTGAATTAATATTTGTGTTGGTTAGAGCATGTACAAAGATCTGAAGATGCCCTTTTCAAAGAAATGGCAGCAATATGTATTGGAATAACACTGATATGTAGGAAACTAATTATATTCTCGGAAAGTGGTTTTCAGGAAACAATACGCAAGATGAACAAACGCACAGAAGCATTGGAAATAAAATAAAACTTAGTTAACCTTGTTGAGACTGTAATAGATTTTGCGCTCGTAACCATCACGGAACGTCTGCTTTTACTTCCCTTAATTTGCATATGTCCAGGAAAATTTTAAATTTATATGTCGGACTTCAATTATACGTAGTCTATGGAAAATGTGACTTGAGGGTCCAGTCTCCTCAGTCATCCTATAAAATAGCGATTTTTACGATTTTTTTTGGAGAAACTAAAGAAGCAAAGAAAAAAAACTTTTTGCACATTATTTATTGCTTCTTGGACAACGTTTTAGGATTTTTTTTAAAGGAAAACGTTCTCTGTCCAAAATGAAATGTACGTACGACGGAAGTCATCCGGCCTGCAATGTTTATCTGAAATCAAAAAACGAACAATTTTCTCAATCTATAGAATATCACGCAATGTGTAACAGCACAATTTATTTTTCAAATTTGGAAAAAAATATTAAAATGACGGACGTTAGAAACAAAATTTTAGTTTTGTTGTGTGTTTTTGGTCACGTTTTCTGCAATAACTACTGAATAAATTAAAAAAAATTAAGATATTTCTACTTGCGGACATGCCCCAGGAGTAATTTAGCTAACTTTCAGAAGGATATCTTTATTACAGTGCCCGCAATCCATTGCGCCAGTTTGAAGTACACTGATTTTCAAGCCAACAGAATGAAGTGCCGGCACAATAATTGAACGGATCGTCGATTACTCATGATAGCTCATCATAACAAAGCTACTAATCTGCGAGATGTAGCTCGAACTGCTTGTATAGCGCAACACACAGTGTGATAGTTCGCGAGACAGATACGTGATTCACACCCGGATTGAATCTGTGACGTGGGTTAACTACGGCTACCGATGCAGTGGCCAGTCAGAGTGTGGCAAATGCTGGGCTGGTCCCCACCTTCCACCTCAGAAAATACGACACACGGATAATTGAAACATGATCACATACAGACCAAAATATTCTTCACTCCCTAAGGTAACTGACTAGTGCGATGACAGAGAGGACATCAGACTGCAAAGTTAAATAAAATAAATTTACCAAAACTCGAGTACAGTGGAGTCCTCACAAGACGCTGACGAGAAGAAGCATTATAATTTCGTAGCACGGTGCGTCAGTGCGAAGCTAATCAAAGTGACATTTCCGAAAACGACTGTCGCAGCAGCTGCCTCTGTATCCGGCAGACTCCCTGTCGAGGCGCCAGCCCCAAGTTTACCGCCGACGGCGTCTCTGGCAACGGCGATGCCCATGACGACGGCGACGGCTATGCCGAGGGCGGAGACGGCGGAGCGGAGCATCGGAAGCATTAGCCTCCGCCGTTTGTTTTTATGCGACACTTCCTGCGGCGCCGTGCCTGCTTTATGCGCCACTCGACGCCGGCGTCGTATCCAGGCGAATGGTCGAGCGCTCATTGGTCGGCACTATATGCAGTAGCTGGACCGCCGTCAACCGAAGCAAATCACACTCTGTAAGAACGTTGCTGGTTTTATGCAAGCGCACTGGCTTCCATAAATTGGGCTAATACTGAGGAAGAAAATAACAACAGAAGGCAGGAAACATATGAAACATTTGATACTGGGCTTATGCAAGCAGCTACCACATCTTACTGCAGAACTGACTGGGAGAAATGCATGATTCTTTTGGAGACACTTGAAGATTTAGCTTATGAAGAGCAATGGGTAACTAGTTCGTTTCACATTTAACTGCTAAGAAACAAAGAGTTATATTGGAGAGCCCACAGAACTCTCACAATGAATCTCCTTCTGAATATGGACAGATTATTGTTGCCTTTCCACAGGGATCAATTCTGGGACCACTTCTGTTCTTGCTACATATAAATGGCATACGAGCTTACACAGATTAAGCAGAACTAGTGCCGTTTGTTGATTATATAACCATCACAATCAAGTCCAACAGAGCTACAAGTAGAAGAAGTGAAATTAAATATTCAGAAGTGCTGCTGACTCGTTCTCGGTAAACGACTAATAACTTAATTTAGAAATAAAAACGGTTCATTCAGTTCTTCACAAGGTACGATGTCCAATTATTACTAAAAGTACAAAACGTATGAAAGAAAAAATGCAAAATTGGCTGTTCAAAATTCTTGGGTGTGAATACTGACCAGAGCGGGAATAGGAAATCTTAAATCGCAGATGTTCTGCAACGCTTTAGTTCAGCAATATTTGAAATACTTTTAATTTCTAATTTTTGTAGTTAGAAGAATAGTGAATTACCTAACTTTGCCTGCTTCTCTTCGTTGATGTCAAATGAAATAATACTCTTAGCCAATTGTACAGCCGGCAGCTGTGGCCATGTGGTTCTAGGTGCTTCAGTCCGGAACCGCAATGCTGCTGCGGTCGCAGGTTCGAATCCTGCCTCGGGCATGGATGTGTGTAATGTCCTTAGGTTAGTCAGGTTTAAGTAGTTCTAAGTCTAGGGGATTGATGACCTTAGTTGTTAAGTCATATAGTGCTTAGAGTCATTTGAACCATTTTGAACCAATTGTACAAAGACATAAAGAAGTCAGTGCACATAAAATTGATGTAAGGATAGTACCTGCCGTCCATCCTCGATCACCATGTTATTGTCTTCTGGAGTTTGTTGTGACATATGAGATGCAACTTGAAAGTAATCAGAGCATTCCTAAAAGTAGAATTAGGCATAAAAATATCCTCCATTACACAGGACTGAACCCCACTCTTGCTCAGAAGTCATTACATTTATCAAATTTTGTTTTTGATTAAGACTAAAAACAAATCCAGCATGTATCCTTGTTTTCACAGAGAAACCTACTGAAACTCTCTATATTATGAATCACGGAAAACGTAAATTGCTAAACTAAATCAAAAGATAACTAAATACGGAGATCTACAGCGCTGCGGTTCTCTCGTGCCGTCACCTGTGGTTGGAAATGTAGATGATGGCGTCGGAACGAGAGAAGACACCGAGAATAGCCAACTTTGTCGAATCTTACCATTTACGACAACATACTGGATCTTAGAGGTGGCCAAACCCAACCACAGATCAGATAATTACATTCTCGTTCTTTATCTGGTCAGAATACGAAAAAATTTTTTAATCATGGTTTCGATGAGCAGCAGATTCAATTAAGCAGGACTAAAAGCCACGACATTAGTCGACAATACGTATTTTCTATATCTTACTGTATTGGTTTCAGGCAAACCCAATTTGAAGAGATACATTGCTAAATTTCGTGTGGATCTACCCAAAGGGCTAAGAGCTAGCCTAAGAGAACAATATTCAGTAATTTTTAAAGCATTGTATAATATATTTTATCTCTTGTTATTTAACAATCACATTCTATTGCAGTATAACATATTTCAAAGGGGCAGGAAAAATGCTTTGGGGACATACAAATTTTAACGGCACTCTTTTGACAAACTCAAAGAACCTCAAAAGTAACAATGTCTTTCGTCGTGAAATCACACTGATGTACCTGAGGTCGTACAAAGCCTCAAAACGGTCCTGAAGTTACGGTTGCTTGCTAGTGAGTGTACTTCCGTCAGCTGGTCAGCGAATTCAGTAGGCTTTATACCAACACTGTGTCCACTGAAGGCGAATCAGTATATGTGGTTCCTTTGATTTGTTGGGACTTCTCAGTGTATTGTGAGCCAAAGATTTTTACACTTAAGTCTTAAGGCACCTTCGTTACAGACTGTAGGTTTCGCACAGAGTCGACATACTAGCATCTTGTTGACTTGTAAATCAATTGCATATACACTCCTGGAAATTGAAATAAGAACACCGTGAATTCATTGTCCCAGGAAGGGGAAACTTTATTGACACATTCCTGGGGTCAGATACATCACATGATCACACTGACAGAACCACAGGCACATAGACACAGGCAACAGAGCATGCACAATGTCGGCACTAGTACAGTGTATATCCACCTTTCGCAGCAATTCAGGCTGCTATTCTCCCATGGAGACGATCGAAGAGATGCTGGATGTAGTCCTGTGGAACGGCTTTCCATGCCATTTCCACCTGGCGCCTCAGTGGGACCAGAGTTCGTGCTGGACGTGCAGACCGCGTGAGACGACGCTTCATCCAGTCCCAAACATGCTCAACGGGGGACAGATCCGGAGATCTTGCTGGCCAGGGTAGTTGACTTACACCTTCTAGAGCACGTTGGGTTGCACGGGATACATGCGGACGTGCATTGTCCTGTTGGAACAGCAAGTTCCGTTGCCGGTCTAGGAATGGTAGAACGATTTGTTCGATGACGGTTTGGATGTACCGTGCACTATTCAGTGTCCCCTCGACGATCACCAGAGGTGTACGGCCAGTGTAGGAGATCGCACCCCACACCATGATGCCGGGTGTTGGCCCTGTGTGCCTCGGTCGTATGCAGACCTGATTGTGGCGCTCACCTGCACGGCGCCAAACACGTATACGACCATCATTGGCACCAAGGCAGAAGCGACTCTCATCGCTGAAGACGACACGTCTCCATTCGTCCCTCCATTCACGCCTGTCGCCACACCACTGGAGGCGGGCTGCACGATGTTGAGGCGTGAGCGGAAGACGGCCTAACGGTGTGCGGGACCGTAGCCCAGCTTCATGGAGACGGTTGCGAATGGTCCTCGCCGATACCCCAGGAGCAACAGTGTCCCTAATTTGCTGGGAAGTGGCGGTGCGGTCCCCTACGGCACTGCGTAGCATCCTACGGTCTTGGCGTGCATCCGTGCGTCGCTGCGGTCCGGTCCCAGGTCGACGGGCACGTGCACCTTCCGCCGACCACTGGCGACAACATCGATGTACTGTGGAGACCTCACGCCCCACGTGTTGAGCAATTCGGCGGTACGTCCACCCGGCCTCCCTCATGCCCACTATACGCCCTCGCTCAAAGTCCGTCAACTGCACATACGGTTCACGTCCACGCTGTCGCGGCATGCTACCAGTGTTAAAGACTGCGATGGAGCTCCGTATGCCACGGCAAACTGGCTGACACTGACGGCGGCGGTGCACAAATGCTGCGCAGCTAGCGCCATTCGACGGCCAACACCGCGGTTCCTGGTGTGTCCGCTGTGCCGTGCGTGTGATCATTGCATGTACAGCCCTCTCGCAGTGTCCGGAGCAAGTATGGTGGGTCTGACACACCGGTGTCAATGTGTTCTTTTTTCCATTTCCAGGAGTGTATAATACTTTAAGGAACTACGGACAACTCTAAAGCTGCTAACGACGTTACTGCAGGGGATAAGAAGGGTTCGAAACACTGATTTCTTCTCCTCATCGGAGATTTCGTGTTGTCGCGTGAAGTCATTGGTGACAGTCTGCAAAGATAAACTCTTTCCTGTGTCCCTATTTTTCTAGCATCTTGATACAGAAATTGCTAACTTTAAGCATTTCCGTATCCTAATTAGTTTGATGTTTTCAAATGCATAAAACCGAGCAAGGTGGCGCAGTGGTTAGCATAATGGACCCAAATTCGGGAAGACGACGGTTGATACCCGCGTCCGAAAATCATGATTTAGGTTGTCAGTGATTTCCCTAAATCGCATCAGTCAAATGCCGTGATGGTTCCTTTGAAAAACCACGGCTGTCTTCGTTTCCCATCCTCCCCTAATCCAATGGTACTAATGACCTAAATGTTTGGTTCCCTCCCCCAAATCAACCAACGAAGTACATAAAGCTGTAAAACTGTTAAGATACTAAAATATTTTAAGTATATGGTCGTAAAAGATCGCAAGAACTCTGCGGAAGGAACATCTCGTGCGTCAGCAGTCAGCAGTCTAGGCAGTCTGGATGCCTGGAAACAATTGATTTTGAGGGACGAATCACTACTCGCTGTAGCAACTTACTATTGTGTAAACACTACTCGACTAAGTCACTAGCTGACAGGTTAACTAAAATAAATAAAAATAAAATCAGCAGTGCATCCTTAGGTACGTAACCGTCAGAAGTATTATCTTCCTTCCGGGTGTTTGTGTAGTATGACATCGAAAACTCTGTACGTTCCACTTCGGTACGGCAGCACATACACGGAGCTACTGAAAAGGAATGGAACTGTTCGCTGATCTAAATCGCTGACTGGTTACCAACTCGACGGCTACACCATTTCACACAGGAGGCTACTTTGAACGATCGGAAACTGGAACAAAGGCCTGCATGAGTGGAGGCAGAAGATACTATTTGAGCACCTTGTTGCACTGTGTGAGTTAACGAGGTATACGCTCTCATTTAAATTTATGGCCGAAAGAGTCAGCCAACAGGAATTGTGAAACGAACTCTGTCGTCCAGGACCGCTTGCCTCAACGACGCAGATCCACCACGATATGGGGAAACTCACAGGCGTCTATTGTCGATTAAGGCCCAAGCCCAGCAGTGTGTGAGTGAGACAGATGAGAGCCTACGTCATAGGCAAACCCAGTAAAGGCTTTTGTGGCCGAGGAGACGTAGCAGTATTAAATTGGCTATAGAGGGAAAAATTTACGGAAACTATTTAGTTATGCAGTAATGAAGGGAATGAAGCCACAGTAATTTTAATCTACCATCCTTCATAAAGTTTCACGGTGATGCCAATAAAACTTGAATATCGATCATATCTATAATAGTTTAGGATTTACTGCTTAAGTGAAATTCACAAGTTTTGTAACAAAGAACGGAATGCTAAAATCTGAACGCTTTAGGCGACCTTAACGATCAACGTTTCATATAGAAGCGCATTGTTAAAATGACAACTGTTGTAAATAAGAACTCTGTAACTTTGTTTATTTAAAAGATGTAGTAAATTTAAATTATCAGTATTTTCAGTTAAGCATGAGATCATCATTTCCTCCACAGAAAACACATTGAACGATGACAGCATGACACCTTACTGAATCATTAGATAGTAGAATATTTATTGTAAAGTTTAGTGCATTATAGTTACTTTTGTTCTTTATTTATTTATCAGAAAGCACATTTGTGCAAGGCTACTGGCCGTGACATACGTAGTTAAGAAGGAAATTGTATTGGTTTTATGTAAAAGAATTTAACGATTATTATGTAATGGATATTATTGTTACTTTACTTAGAACGTGAAAGTGGTCAAGCTTTGATTTTTTTAAATATGTTAAAATGTAAAGTAATGTAGAATAAGCTGTAGCCAATGAGATGGATGGCTTCAGGAAAGGGAACTACGCCAGTGAGTTGAGCGAAGGTGTTCGGCGCTCGGGAAATGCGGTCGGAGACGGGCAGAGGGCAGGTCTAAGACACCAAAGAGGGCGGTTCTGGTCTTGACACGAAAGAGTACAGCTCGGCTGGAGACACCAAAGGGTACAGTTCGAATTGAGACGTGAAAGCAAACATTCGGTCTTTAGGCAGCTAGGAAGTGAAACGACTTAGAAAATTTCGCGTTGTGTGGCATCGCGGGACTTAGCCTCGGAGCGGTGAGCAGCCGCGCTCCTGGTGTGAACTCTTAACTTTTCGCGTAGTTAACGAGGTGGAATATTATACTTGTATTTCGCGGTGAGATTGTGAGAGATCGAACCGTGCCAAATGGTTATGCACTCGAGTGTAGCAGCAGCTCTAAGTACGACCACTTTCGCTGTTAGTTTGCTTTCTGAATAAACATTATTCTAACCAAATCGCAACTGTGTGGCCTACATCATTTTTGGGTCGTTAATTTAGTTCTCGATATTATTTTTTGCTTTTTTTATATATTATATTAACTTTTTATTTCGCGAACTTGCCATCAGCCAGACAATTTAACCAAAGGATCACAAGCGTCTAATTTGAGGTACGTAATGCGACACGTGCTGTTCAAGCCGTAGACGTGTTTGAGCCAAGACATTTCGATGAAGGGGAACCGCATGTGAGCCCGAACGTCTTTGGGATGTTAGCTCGCAACTTGATACGTCGAGTGCAGCTCCAGAGGATGATGTGGTATTGTATTACCACTGCAGACATATGACATAACGAAGAAGATTTAGGCTTCATCGATACAGCCTAAAAAAGGTAAAATTTATTCTGTTTTTAGGAGCCGAGGACCAGCGTAGCTTTTTGGAGACTTAGTAGCGCTAGAATGACTTAGTACAGTTGCTCTTACGGAGACATAGTACAGCATAACAAGAACATGATAAAATGCTCTACTACGAACGGACATCTCTCTGGGGCAAGGAGCTATTGATTGCATTTATACATACAGAAATATTACATCTTTCACGTTCCGTAAAAAAGCTGTTCGTAAGTGCTCCAGGTTTCTTAGCTATTCAGGCAAGACTATTACCTCACTCCTACGAGATAAAAATGGAAAAAAACATTAGAGAATCACCTATATTATAAACCTCCGAAAAGTGTTTCCTTTTTACATGTTGATTCACGCTGTGCATTTGTTTCACTTTATTAATAGTTTCCACGAGAAGAATCCATTATTGGATGCATCCTAGCTGTGACCACTAAACTCTTTTGAGACGTACACGTCAGTAAACGAATATACAGCGTGTTCGGAAATTCCCATTACCGACTTCTAGAGGGGAGTGATCAGATAATATTTTGAATTGGAACCCACCGTTTCCGTGCTAAAACCATTTGAAAGCGTGTTGGTAATGCGACCACTTTTACAGTTAAATTATTACGCGTGACCGAGTACATCACTTGTTTTAAGGTTCAACTGGTTAATATCCAAAGAAACTGCTTGTGTACTCGTGAGCGGGTTATCTTTAACGCGATACAGTACGTCTTCTTCCTATTCGGCTGTGCGGCGTCTCCTTCGAGCACAACAGTCACACCTGCTGTCAGTGAAGGCACCCTTTCTCGAAGCGGTTGCGTATTTGTGGCGAAAAGGATATGCGTGGAGGAGGACGTTGTGGGAACGATCTCGATAAAGGCGATCCTGTAGGTGTATTCTGCACATATCCCCCCTCCCCCCCTCCGTCGTCACTAAGTCACTACCACGACTAGCTTGTTGCATACCTATGCATACCTACTTAGTAGCGTATTCAAACGGTTGTACCACAGAAACGATATGTTTCCGGACATGAGATTCTATTCAAAACATTATGTACTCACTCCCCTCCACAAATCCTGGAAGAGTGTAACGGGAATTTCCGAATACTCTTCACGAAGTGACCGAAGCGAAGCAGCAAAAATTGCACTCACTGCAAATGAAAATAAATCAAAATATATGACAACGTCCAGTCTAAGCCCAGAAGGACGCCACATGACCTGAAAGCCTCTGACAATGTTTTGAAGGTTGCAAATAGCCTCCCTGTTTTGGTTAAATACCACAATACTACACAAGCCGGCGAGGAGAGCGATTTATGCACGGAGCCTGTATTATTTTATACATATTATACAAAGTGAGAAATTCTGGCGAACCTGAATCATCTGCAAGCTAGTTAGGACTTCAGTTAAATAAAAACTCGAGAAAGGGAAACATTATGCAAATTGCAGTTTAAAGAACATGCTGTATGGAGCTGACAGCACATATATTTAAGACCTGTGATCCTACTTCGTTTACAACCAAAACAGATCAAATAGGATAGCTATTCTGGCTCTTCTGAACTCGAACGTTACGAAAACAGGGATCCATATTTACTCTCAAGATGGTTCGGTACGAACTGGTTGACGAGTACAACACTGAAGTTTGCCGTAAGTTATTATACAGGACACTCACACTCCATACTTGGATATTGGTTACACGAAATAAGTAACACAAATTTTGTGACAATGTAAAGCAGCAGTAAGGGTAAAACACACACTTCATGTAAGAAAGAGAAGGTGGAGATACAAGAGCCTGTTGCGGTTCTTTATTCCGTGACATTAATTGGAGTAATGGCTGAAAATCGTACTACTTGGGAAGAGAAGCATAAGAAACGATCCACTTAAGCCGAGATAGCCCAGCGATGAATTTGAATTTGGAATTTCTGGGCGCTCACGAGGTAAAAAAATAAAAAAAATCGTGGATTTTCATACAGACTATCAAAACCTTTTTAAAGAGTGAAAGAAACACCGTAAAGTTCTTTACCGAATACAGACACATGTAATTCACCTGCTACTATGTGTTTCAGCACAGACAGAAAGTATCATGAAACTAATCTATTGATTTGACTTAGTTCCTGTCGTTCCCTCTGGAACATACGGCCCTGACGAAATTCCTCCATCTGGCACGATTTATAGAAAGCCTTTTCACTTCACTCCAGGTTTTCCCATCCTCTGTAGCATCTCTCTCGATCGTACTTTTCCACGTCTGTTTGGGACGACCACGTTTTCTATCTCCTTGAGGGTCCCAATCCAATGCTACCCTTTCAACAGCTCCATCTGGTTTCCTCAATGTATGTCCAATTCAGTTCCGTTCTCTTTCCTTGATATTGATTGGTTGCTGATTCGTCTCCTTCCAAAGATCTTCATTTGTCATTATATCTGGCCATCTCACATTTAAAATACGCCGGAGACAGCGGCTCATAAAAACTTGGCGCCGGTTTTTTATGTGGTTAGTCGCCTTCCAAGTTGCAGAACCATACGACAGAACAGCCTTCACATTGCTACTGAAAAGCCTGAGTTTGGTTTTCTTTGAGATGTGCCTATTTCTCCAAACAGGGTGGAGTTGTACAAACGCACCATTTTCTTTACGTATGCGACTACGGACGTCCTCCTCAGCGCCTCCTGTAGTGGTGACTGTACTTCCGAGATAGAGGGAAGATTGGACCTGTTCTACGTCCTCTCCATTAATGGCCAGCCTATTCGTGATGGTCGAATTTATCCGCATTTCTTTGGTTTTAACAACATTTACCTCGAGGCTTGCAACTTCGCCTCTTTCTGCAACCTGGCAGGTTTCTCTTCGATGTCTCGATATCGTTGTGCCATTAAGCAGACGTCGTCTGTGAACTCTAGATCTTCGAGCCTATCCCACATCCCCCATTGCACACCCTCTCTTCCGTCCCCCTTCACTCTCTTCTTCACATGGTCCAACACCAAAAGAAATAGTGTTGGCGAAAGAACACACCCTTGCCGTACTCCCGAATTAACTGGGAAAGGCTCTGTTAGTTCTCCATTATGTAATACTTGGCATTCATAGTCTTCATACATTTCCTTGATGATGTTAATAAACTTCGTTGGAATGCCATATTTTGCAAGTGTATCCCGCATGACTCTTCGACTGACAGAATCGCAAGCCTTTTCAAAATCAGTGAAGGTAAAACAGTTGATGTATTGCTACTCCGCACTTTGTTCCAAAATAATTCTGAAAGTATTGATAAGGTTCACACAGTCTTCATGTTTTCTAAAACCCGCCTGCTCTCTCCTTAGTTGTGCTTCCACAGAGTCCTTAATGCGGTTTAAAATGATCCTCGAAGTGCCTTACTCGGTACTGACAATAGGGGATTGCCCCGCCAGTTGTTGCAGTTAGTAACATCTCCTTTTTTGGGTATTTTCATAATAATACCTCGTTTCCAATCTGCTGGTAGTTTCTCTTCTCTCCATATCTTCTCTGAGAGGAAGTACAATAACTCGACAGTGGCGTCCAAGTCTGTTTTCAGCATGTCATATGTTATATCATCTGGTCCTGGTGCCTTACCATTCTTGATATTCTTCAGTGCTATCCGAATTTCTGCTGGGACTAGGATCATTGTATTCCGTTTGTTCTTGTTCTTCTATCTTACCACCGAGGTCTCTATTTAGAATTTCGTTAAAGTATTCCTTACCTATATGATTGTTCTTCATGTGTAGTTAGTATCTCCCCTTTCTTATTCCTTACTGGTCGGTTCCTCTGGAAGCTTTTCTTTGAGAGTATCTTAGTGATATCATATAGTTCTTTCACTTCCGCCCTATGCACTGCCTGTTCTGCGCTATCAGCCTGTCCATCTATCCATCTCCTGTAGTCTCTTCTAACACTCCTTTTCACTTCCTTATCTACTGCTCTATAATCAGCTTGTGCCTGTGGTTTTACTTTCATTTGCCGTAACATTTATTATACAGGAAACTCACACTCCGTACTTGCATATTGGTCACACGAAATAAGTAACACAAATTGTGGAACAATGTAAAGCAGCCGTAAGGGTAAAACACACACTTCATGTAAGAAAGAGAAAGTTGAGATACAAGAGCCTGTTGCGGTTCATCTACATTTGCATCTACATCTACATACATACTCCTCAATCCACCATACGGTGCGTGGCGGAGGGTACCTCGTACCATAACTAGCATCTTCTCTCCCTGTTCCACTCCCTAACAGAACGAGGGAAAAATGACTGCCTATATGCCTCTGTACGAGCCCTAATCTCTCTTATCTTATCTTTGTAGTCTTTCCGCGATATGTAAGTTGGCGGCAGTAACATTGTACTGCAGTCAGCCTCGAATCCTGGTTCTCTAAATTTCCTCAGTAGCGATTCACGAAAAGAACGCCTCCTTTCCTCTAGAGACACCCACCCGAGTTCCTGAAGCATTTCCGTAACACTCGCGTGATGATCAAACCTAACAGTAACAAATCTAGCAGTCCGCCTCTGAATTTCTTCTATGTCCTCCCTCAATCCGACCTGATAGGGATCGCAAACGCTCGAGCAGTACTCAAGAATTGGTCGTATTAGTGTTTTATAAGCGGTCTCCTTTACAAATGAACCACATCTTCCCAAAATTCTACCAATGAATCGAAGACGACTATCTGCCTTCCCCACAACTGCCATTACATGCCTGTCCCACTTCATATCGCTCTGCAGTGTTAGACCCAAATATTTAATCAACGTGACTGTACCAAGCGCTACACTACTAATGGAGTATTCAAACATTACGGGATTCTTTTTCCTATTCATCTGCATTAATTTACATTTCTCTATATGTAGAGTTAGCTGCCATTCTCTACACCAATCGTAAATCCTGGTCAAGTCATCTTGTATCCTCCTACAGTCACTCAACGACGACACCTTCCCGTACACCACAGGATCATCAGTAAACAGCCGCACATTGCTATCCACCCTATCCAAAAGATCATTTATGTAGATAGAAAACAACAGTGGATCTACCACACTTCCCTGGAGCACTCCAGATGATACCCTCACCTCCGATGAACACTCACCATCGAGGACCAGGTACAGTGTTCTATTACTTAAGAAGTCTTCAAGCCATTCACATACTTGGGAACCAATCCCATACGCCCGTACCTTAGTTAGGAGTCTGCAGTGGGGCACCGAGTCAAACGCTTTCCGGAAGTCAAGGTATATGGCATGCGTCTGATACCCTTCATCCATGGTTCGCAAGATATCATGTGAAAAAGGGCGAGTTGCATTTCGCAGGAGCGATGCTTTCTAAAGCCGTGCTGATGCATGGCCAGCAACTTGTTTGTCTCAAGGAAATTCATTATATTCGATCCAAGAATATGTTCGAGAATCCTGCAACAAACCGATTTTAAGAATATTGGTCTGTAATTTTGAGGATCTGTCCTTCTACCCTTCTTATATACAGGCGTCACCTGCGCTTTTTTCCAGTCGCTCAGGACTTCACTTTGGGCAAGAGATTCGCGATAAATGCAAGCTAAGTAAGGAGCCAATGCAGCAGAGTACTCACTGTAAAACCGAATTGGAATCCCATTATGATCTGGCGACTTATTTATTTTCAACCCATTCAGCTGCTTCACAACCCCAGGGATGTCTATCGCTATGTCCCCCATACGGGAATCTGTACGAGACTCAAACGGCGGTTTGTTTGTACAATCTTTATTACGTGACATTAACTGGAGTAATGACTGAAGATCGTACTACTTGGGTAGAGAAGCATAACAAACAAAAGTATTCCACACACAAGAGCTACGTTGATCCACTTAAGCCGAGATAGCCTAGCGATGAATTTGAATTTGGACTTACTGGACTCTCAAATGGTAAAACAAAAATTACATCGATTTTAAGACAGATCATCAAAACCGTTTTAAAGAGTGAAAGAAACACCTTGCAGACACATGTAATTAACCTGCTACTATGTGTTTCAATACAGATAGCAAGTAGCACGAAACTAATCTATAGATTCAACATTTTATAGTAAAATAAAAGCAAACACATTCCAGCTGCGTTCAAGGGAAAAGTAAATCCTACTAAAACGTCTAGACAACACCGCGAGATACACGCACAAGATGTAACAACTTGTACTGGATCAGACCAAATTATACCCATGAGGACCACATTCGCACGTCGGTGTGCTTCCAAAAAAGAAATGACTCCATTGACCAGTTGACGGCCGCCGCTTTTACCCTGTCGGTTCCCACACACAGAGAGAGATTCATCATGATGTTTATTGCCAACTTCTGCTGACAGATGCCTCGAAAATTATTCTGCCGAAATACTTGTGTGTGCAAGCGTAGAACAGAACATACGTTTCTCAATTGTTTGGGAAATACTGGTGGGGTTTCTGGGGATAGCTCAGAGACGGTCTCAAGTATGACTGCGATGTTGGTAAGGGAAGACGAATTGGAAAACATACCTTCAAGTCTCAAATCACTAGTTATTTAGAAGGTAGGAGATGAGGTGCTACCAGAATGGAAGCTGTGAGGACGGGTTGTGATTCGTGCTTGGGTAGCTCAGGTGGTAGAGCACTTGCCCGCGAAAGGCAAAGATCCCGAGTTCGGCTCTCGGTCCGGCACACAGTTTTAATCTGCCAAGAAGTTTTATACTAGTTATTTCTCCAAGTACACACAGTATCTGATCAAAGTGTTCGGACACCTATTAGTGGAATTTGATATGTGATGTGTCCACCTTTCGCCCTTATCCCGATTGGAACTTTGATGAGGACGCTTTCAATAAGGTGTTTAAATATCTGTGGACTAATGGCAGCCCATACGTCCTCAAGAGCCAAAACCAGAGAAGGTATTTGTGCTAGACGCTGAGGCTGGAGCGAAGTCGACATTTTAACTCATCGAAAAGATGTTCCATTGGGGTTAGAGCAGGACTCTGGGCAGGCCAGTCCATTTCAGGAATGTTATCCTCCACAAACCATTGCCTCACAGTTGCTCCCTAATGACATGGGGAAGTGTCAGAGTGTTAAAAACTATCATCATGGTTCAATTGTTCCCCTAATGTACACAACACATAATGCTGTAAAAAGTGCTCATATCCTTAAGAATTATGCTTTCTCTTAACCGCCGTAAGAGTACCACATTTTAACTACGAAAAAAACGTCAGTACCTTAACATCACCTCCTCCTCCTTACTACATACGGTGGCTGTAACGTTCTCCAGGCAATCTACAAACTTCTGCCAGATTGCTACAGAGTATAGCGTGATTCATCACTCCATATCACTCGTTTCCGTCTCTGTTCGTCCATTGTGGACGTGGGACCACAGCTGGTCAAATATTTAACAAAGAATTTCTGCAAACAGGAGTGCAAATTAAGAAGTTATTATTAGAGACGAGTACTTCCACGTGGTGAGTACTGTATGAGTCTCAATCTGCGTATGAGACCATGGACGAGTACTTCTCTTTATCCTTTGATAAAGAGAAGTACTCGTCCATGGTATCACTTGAGGACTCGCGTGTGTGACGAATATGTTCTTACTATTACTTTGCGTGTTATGTTTCCGTGTGACGCTGGATTCAAACTCTAATACTCTGAGAGTGAAGCAAGGTGAGTCAGCCGTCTATCCAGCAACGCCACTTGGCTTGCATTGCACAGGAAGACGTGTATATATCCTCCAGAGTTCGTAGTAGGAAAGAAAAGTTACGAAGTGGGGCAGTGTCGTGTGAAACTGGGATGAAAGTGATGTGATTCTAACGTTGTGACTATTCTTTGTGCTGTACTGTATGTTGCCAGTGTGATGTATTTCATGTAATTTAAGTGTGTGGGGTTTGCATGGAAGAGTAGCAAGATAGGTTCAGAGGCAGTGGGTTATGCATGTTCCTTTTTGTACTGCTCTGTCTGGAGTAAATTTTCGTGATGATGGGTGTGAGAGTCGAAGTGTGAGATATAGCAAAAGTTCCACCATCCTATCCAGAAAGTGCACTGTAGCGTTAGATAATTACGAGACCGTAAGGGACTCACCAAAGTAAAGCCATGCCCACTGGGCGGAGTTTCTCGTGTGTAATTATTGTATAAAAATGTAATAATAGAATAATAGAATTTATCGGAATAAAAAAAAGATAGTGAAAAGAAGAAGATTGGTGGCATTGTTCTTCGAATAGTGTGTAGACATCATATCCAGAATTTATAATGTGTGCACCATTCACATTCAGTGCGATGGCTACGTGTTGATGAAAGCCGTTGAGTGGGAAAGAAAATGTGGTATTGCCAGAGCGTAGTGAACAATCAGAGTTGTGTGAATTTCTAATAGTCAGATGTACGTTATCCGTTTCCATTGCGTAATATTCAAACAGGAGCATAATTTGTAGCTTAATTGTGGGTACTAGAGCTCATAATCAGTCATTGATGTTTTGCGATGAATAAGAATAAATCCGCTCGCTTGGCAGACCTCTCATCTTGCAGGCCTGACTGCTTGATGCCACAGTATGAGCAAGGCATGTGGGTGCCTCTCATTCTGACTGACTCATTTTCTGTTACTGCTTCTCTGCTAACAACGCAATACTCTCCACCTTCTTTTATGGTGGTGGATCAGCCTCTCATGACATGTAGCGGTGAATTCTGCATTACGTAGGGTGTCCGGCCACATGTGATCAGATAATGCAGACCTCTTTCGTCTTTACAGTGTGTGAGGGCTTAACGCGGATCAGGTTATAAAACAAGTCAGCACGTTAGTGACCGACGTTTTGATGGTGTCAGTCATCTAGATGCCCTCTTACTTAAAGATAATAATGACTGTATTTAACAAAGAAGACTGGGCAAAGATTTTCAACACGCATCTTGGTATTGTGTTAATCGGATGTTGAGATGCAGAAGGATTTTTACAATGCTCTAAACCGATTCATCTACATCTACATGACTACTCTGCAATTCACATTTAAGTGCTTGGCAGAGTGTTCATCGAACCACAATCATACTATCTCTCTCCCATTCCACTTCCGAACAGCCCGCGGGAAAAACGAACACCTAAACCTTTCTGTTCGACCTCTGATTTCTCTTATTTTATTTTGATGATCATTCCTACCTATGTAGGTTGGGCTCAACAAAATATTTTCGCATTTGGAAGAGAAATTTGGTGACTGAAATTTCGTAAATAGATCTCGCCGCGACGATAAACGTCTTTGCTTTAATGACTTCCATCTCAACTCGCGTATCATATCAGCAACACTCTCTCCCCTAATACAAAACGAGCTGCCCTTTTTTGCACCCTGTCAATGTCCTCCGTCAATCCCACCTGGTAAGGATCCCACACCGCGCAGCAATATTCTGAGGACGAACGAGTGTAGCGTAAGCTGTCTCTTTAGTGGACTTGCTGCATCTTCTAAGTGTCCTACCAATGAAAGGCAACCTCTGGCTCGCCTTCCCCACAATATTATCTACGTGGTCTTTCCAACTGAAGTTGTTCGTAATTTTAACACCCAGGTACTTAGTTGAATTGACAGCCTTGAGAATTGTACTATTTATTGAGTAATCGAATTCCATCGGATTTCGTTTGGAACTCATGTGGATCACGTTACACTTTTTGTTATTTAGCGTCAACTGCCACCTGCCACACAATCAGCAATCTTTTCTAAACTGCTTTGCAACTGATACTGGTCTTCGGATGACTTTACTAGACGGCAAATTACAGCATCATCTGCGAACAACCTAAGAGAACTGCTCAACTGCTCAGATTGTCACCCAGATCATTTGTGCTGTAATAAACCGTCACATGTACGTGATATCTACCGATTTCCGTCCCATTCGGGTAATTCCTTCGTGGTGCATCGGTATTTTTTTCTTTTTCTCTTAGAATGTATATTTATTTAAGTGTATAGGCGGAAAATGGATATCTTGATTCATATGTACATTTTGCATATAGTGGGAGTGATGGAGCTATAGACTTCTCCACACCACCGTACATGAACACTTGCGGCGTGAGTGATACCTTCGTGTATCACCAAGCACGTTCCAGAGATCGAGGCGTTCCACAACTCACGCCGAAAAGCAGAGAAATTTTGCAAAGTTCAGGAGGTCCGAGTTCGGCAAGCAGCTGTACGTCCGTCGCGGGCTGTCCTGCGGAGAAGTATGCGCCAACTTTGGTCCGGCACCATCTGCCGCGCGGCCGGACTGACTGCGGCGGCTCAGCGCTCGCGGCTGAGTTATCCTCGCGGCCGGCGGCGGCAGCTGCCTCTCTCTCGCATTGTGGCCGCGCAACAGCGCGGAACACCGCCCACGGCGACGAGTCCCGCGGCTGGGAATAACAGCCGCGATAAATCAGCGCCGCCCCCGGGGGCGGAGGACGAGGGCCTGAATTATAGACGCGCGGGTTGCGTCGGCGCCGCCGCCAGGCGCACGACACCCCCGACAAAACCGGCGGCGCCAATCATAAACAGCGCGCCCTCTCCACAGGCGCCGCCGGGATATAAATTTGTTGACAATCTCTTAGCCAAGTGTATTTTTTCGCCCGCTCCGGCAAACCTCTGCTCTCTCCGTCGAGCTAGCACCGCCCCTCCCCCTTCCCCCCTACTTCTGAACTGCTTCTCTTTCCCTGGCAGTGCCAGTTTCTTGCACTCTCGGTGTCCCTGCAATTCTCTCTCTCTCTCTCTTCCTCTGTCCTTCTCTCAAAAACACACACACATACACGCACACACACTACCCTCCACGAGACCCAGCGACCCATCTTCCCACCCCCTTCCCACCAGGGCAGTAATTTCCTCAGAACATTTCTTCGCCCGCTCGCTACGTGTCTGTGTGGGTGAGAGAGGGAGTACGGAGAGGAAAGAAAATAAGGAAACCGCTGCATCACCGAGACGGAGGAGAAAGAACAGCAGAGCAAGGCGCAGGAGGAGGAGGAGCAGGAAGCGAGAAGGGAAGGCGGTGGCAGTTTCTCGTGGGGTGGCTGGTCCGTTTTCCCCAGCGCCATTCCAGAGGCGTTCTTTTTGCCACTCGGGTCCGGGCGCCGCCGCCGGCCCAGTGGCTTTTATTATCTGGAGCTGACGGGAAACCCCCGAGAGCGGCGGCGTCGGTCGTATTTTTTATTTGTAGCGCAGCGACGCCGGACTCCGGCTGGACGGCGGCGGGGGCGGCGGCGGGCGCAGCCGACCGTGGCGACATCTGTGCGTGAAGGCGGCAGTTACAGCGCCCGGCCCGGCGCCGCCAGGAGACGACGTCACGTCCGGGGGGAGAAAAAGCGACGCCTCTGGCCCGTCTGTGGCGGCGCGGGGTTGGACGCAGCGCGTCTTCGCTGCCCCTCGGACCTGAGGAAGAAGAAAGGGACACTGTGACGCACTGCAGCTCTAGCAGTAATGCAGTTCCACAGTCAACATGCTTATCTGTACCTATAATTAACACTTGCAGAGCGAAGTTAGATTAGGTTTATTCAGTTCGACTTTCATACGACAGGGCATAAGGTAATATCTGAGAAATATGCGGTTATTCATAAGCACCTCTGGGGTTTCAGAAGATGAATGCGTGAAAACAAGGCATAGAAAAATTACACTTACCAGCAGACAGAACTTAGCTCCAATCTTTGATTAGTAATACGCGCTATGGCGCAACTCCACTAGTGTTAAAGCTCTCAGAACATGAACACAATCTGATCAAAAGTCCCTGGACATTCCTGTGTAACGAAGAATGGACCAATAGATGCAGAGTGGGGCAGACTAGCCAATGTAAAAGACCAGGACAGCGTTTTATTGCCAATAACAGCAGAGTGGGTCGGTCAGGAAAGGCTGTGAGCTTCACACCTAGTCACTGCAAGTCACCTATCAAATCCGCCAGACACATTCCAACCCATCTGTATCTGCCAAAGTCCACTGTTTATAATGTCAATAGAGAAGATGTTACAGCAGAATGGATTTGTCACGGGAGTTTGGTGAGTCGTTCGATATCAGCTGAGTAATAAATCCCTCACGGACATTTCAAACCTTCTAAAACAGTTGCCGATGTGATTTTCAAGTGGAAACGCAAAGGTACAATAACACTTAAACCGAGTCCAGATCTCATGTACCTGACGGACAGGGAATGAAGAACATTGCTGAAGGTGATGGTTAAAGATCACTTGCAGTCAGCAGAAGAAGTCACTCGTGAGCTCCGAATTGCTACCACCGTTCTGGGTAGCGCAATAATTGCTCATAGAGAGTTAAAAAGAATGGGATACAATAACAGGGCAGCTCGTCGTATGGGGGTATCTTTTCATGATTGTGGTCTCCTTATTCTGCTTAAGAAAACCCTAAGGGAAGGATATGATCATATTACATAGCACTGCGTAGTACTGCATACAGTAGAGGATCAGTTCGGAGAGGATGGCTGTGTGGATCCGAATGACACTGCAATGTACCATAAACCACTATCTGTGAGGCAATGGTTCGCCGACAGTGTGATTACTGAAATGATTTGGCCTACCCAAAGTCCCGGCCTGAACCCAACATAACTACAGTCCTGGAAATTGAAATAAGAACACAGTGAATTCATTGTCCCAGGAAGGGGAAACTTTATTGACACATTCCTGGGGTCAGATACATCACATGATCACTCTGACAGAACCACAGGCACATAGACACAGGCAACAGAGCATGCACAATGTCGACACTAGTACAGTGTATATGCACCTTTCGCAGCAATGCAGGCTGCCATTCTCCCATGGAGACGATCGTAGAGATGCTGGATGTAGTACTGTGGAACGGCTTGCCATGCCATTTCCACCTGGCGCCTCAGTTGGACCAGCGTTCGTGCTGGACGTGCAGACCGCGTGAGACGACGCTTCATCCAGTCCCAAACATGCTCAATGGGGGACAGATCCGGAGATCTTGCTGGCCTGGGTAGTTGACTTACACCTTCTAGAGCACGTTGGGTGGCACGGGATACATGCGGACGTGCATTATCCTGTTGGAACAGCAAGTTCCCTTGCCGGTCTAGGAATGGTAGAACGATGGGTTCGATGACGGTTTGGATGTACCGTGCACTATTCAGTGTCCCCTCGACGATCACCAGAGGTGTACGGCCAGTGTAGGAGATCGCTCCCCACACCATGATGCCGGGTGTTGGCCCTGTGTGCCTCGGTCGTATGCACTCCTGATTGTGGCGCTCACCTGCACGGCGCCAAACACGCATACGACCATCATTGGCACCAAGGCAGAAGCGACTCTCATCGCTGAAGACGACACGTCTCCATTCGTCCCTCCATTCACGCCTGTCGCGACACCACTGGAGGCGGGCTGCACGATGTTGGGGCGTGAGCGGAAGACGGCCTAACGGTGATCGGGACCGTAGCCCAGCTTCATGGAGACGGTTGCGAATGGTCCTCGCCGATACCCCAGGAGCAACAGTGTCCCTAATTTGCTGGGAAGTGGCGGTGCGGTCCCCTACGGCACTGCTTAGGATCCTACGGTCTTGGCGTGCATGCGTGCGTCGCTGCGGTCCGATCCCAGGTCGACGGGCACGTGCACCTTCCGCCAACCACTGGCGACAACATCGATGTACTGTGGAGACCTCACGCCCCACGTGTTGAGCAATTCGGCGGTACGTCCACCCGGCCGCCCGCATGCCCACTATACGCCCTCGCTCGAAGTCCGTCAACTGCACATACGGTTCACGTCCACGCCCTCGCGGCATGCTACCAGTGTTAAAGACTGCGATGGAGCTCCGTATGCCACGGCAAACTGGCTGACACTGACGGCGGCGGTGCACAAATGCTGCGCAGCTAGCGCCATTCGACGGCCAACACCGCGGTTCCTGGTGTGTCCGCTGTGCCGTGCGTGTGATCATTGCTTGTACAGCCCTCTCGCAGTGTCCGGAGGAAGTCAATGTGTTCTTTTTTCCATTTCCAGGAGTGTATTTTAGGATGAGCTAAAGCGTCTACTTCGCTCCACCTTACGTGGTTTTGTCTCCTGAGGAAAAATTCCATTTGTCTACAGACGTAATTGATAGTGTTGTCAGCGGAGTTCAAGCTATCATAAAAGCGAAAGCCTCTAATAGGTGTTCTGATACCTCTCCTCAGACAGTGTACAGGCGTTGGCACACTTGCAAGCCTTGTTTGATAAGGATGGGACAGGTAGCTTGCTGTCGTCTTGTAGTAAATACCATTTCTGCGTATACGTGTACACACCGCAAGCTACCTTAGAGTATGGCGAATGGGTCATTTGGTAACACTACGATTTCCCCTGCCCTTGTCCCACTGGCGGTCGGTGTATGAGCTCTAATATCTCTCATTTTATCGTTGTGATCATTTAACGAGACTGTGTGCGAGGAGGGAATATCTGGTGCGACTCTCCTTGGAACGTACGCACTCATAATTTCAGAAGTAAGGCTCTCTGTGATGCATGACGCTTCTCTCGGTAGCTCACTGGTGTTTATTGAGCACTCTCTTGGATCTTCGACAACCCCGTTACGAAATGTGCCGTTCTTAGTCGGTCCTTCTGATGTCAGAATTTGACTGAATTTCCTCTAATTTTGAAAAAACACGGAAAACCTTGTAAAGGGTGGCCTGATGGGGTGTGCTTCAGACTTTCCAAAATCAAGGCCAGTCTTTTAAAGACACCGAACTCCTTTCGGTTTAACCATAGTTGTAGAATGCTACTTTTCGTTCAAAGAGGTTTCTTTCGAAGATGTTATTTTATAATGGTACACCGTTCATTCACCTCTCAGCACCAGTCACTGAACACACTACTCACATACAGACCCTGTTAGCCGACTTGGCGACCGTGCCGACGATGTTTGGTTACCATTCTATTCAGAGAAGCTTCCCTTTCGGCTGTCTGAAAAGATGAGTCAACTCTAGTACGTAATTAGTGAAATGTTGCTCTCAGAAAGAGAATAAGACGTTATTATTCGTTGCAGACCTTTGGAGTAAAGCTTTCCATAAAAAAGTGTGAGGGTATGCTGACCATGACAGAGATATTTTATTGTTACTTACTTGTCTTGCACTTTACCAACTCTCTACTCTCTGTTATCTATGTTCTTCTTCACTGAAAATGATTTAGTAGTTAACAAGTATTTTTAACTGCATCATTTTCATAACGTATTTAATCTCCTTGCGCAATTTATAGCATAACTTTTGTCCTTGGTCGAAAGTGCCGTTTTGAGTTTTAGGTTTAGCGCATGTTTCTCTACATGGTGAAGGACAGTAACTGTCAACTATATAACGATATATTTATGTTCATAAGTGAATATTAATTGTAGACACATGGTCCAGTTAAAATCTTCATTGTTTCAAACAGATAATTATAAGTAAGATCAATCATTATTTTTGATTGTGAATCTTATTGTCCTTTTCTGTAGTTTGGAAAATATGTTTGCATTTTGTATATTTCGTTCTCAGAAAAGAATCTCGTAAATAGGAACTGAGACTATATACTCGTATGATGGGTACGTAACTGAAAACGCTAATTATTACACACTGGTAACAGGACAGTAACTCCATGACAAACTGAAACATTCTGTTTGGATGTTTATTCACACTACTTCAACTTAAAATCAATTTTCATTCCTAGAAGATTTGTGTCCATAATGCATGTTACAGAGCTACCACCTGCATTTTATTTAACTCAGTGATTTTCTCTCCTACACTGACATTCATGCATCAGTTGCAAACGACGATGAGGATTTCATTTGCTTTCTTCACAAGGAGTTTTGTAGGTTTTTTTCCATATAATGTTGCCGTCATTACCAAAGAGAACTTTTCATCGTGAGTATCTCTATTTGGGAGCGAAACTGACATATTTGAGGACATCCCCGCCTTTGTCCTTTCTACGTCCCCTCCTCTTCCTGGCCGGCCGCGGTGGTCTCGCGGTTGTAGGCGCGCAGTCCGGAACCGTGCGACTGCTACGGTTGCAGGTTCGAATCCTGCCTCGGGCATGGACGTGTGTGATGTCCTTAGGTTAGTTAGGTTTAGGTGGTTCTAGGTTCTAGGGGACTGATGACCACAGCAGTTGAGTCCCATAGTGCTCAGAGCCATTTGAACCTCTTCCTGTCAATCTCCTCCCCTTCTCTATGTCCCCTCCTTCTTTGTGTCCGTCTCCTCCTTTCGTTATATCTCCTGAAATATGTATCATACAATGATATAATTTTATAAGTACACTTTCATAGTGATAAATATTTCGCTTCAAGGTTAGCCTTATTCAGTGTTTGTGTTATCTCGACTCTTTGTAACCCATGTGTCAAGCAGAATCGGGCCAGTCGTTAGCTACGCTTCCTATTCCTAGTGATTTCAATTTATTTAAGAGAATCTTAGGGTCAACCGTATCAAAAGGCTTGGTCGCATCTGACAATATACACTTTCATCTTCGTCAAGTAACACTTGTGAAAATCCTGTAATAGATGATTCTGTGCTTCTGCCACTTCAGAACCAAAATTGTGATCAATTTAGAGGTTCTATTTATTATAGTTATTCATTAATTTACCTTTCATGATTGTGCCTGTTATTTTTCAGAGTCTCTGATGCTGTGCTGAAAGAGGAGCTGTGAAAGAAAAACTTTTCGTATGTTTACAAACAGCGAATGCTTGAGTTCTTAAATAGCAGTTAGTGAATGATATCTACTATACGAGTATTTACTACTATACGAGTATTTACTACTATACGAGTTGATTTACTGTATTCTGTATCTACCTTTCAATATATTTCGCGACTCAACTGAAGTTTATGATACCCTAAAACAAAAGTTTAAATATTATGGAACTAGCCGTGCACCCGGCGTTGCCCTGTTACGTATTCATTTCTATACTATTACTCCATCTCCACTTTCTCCCTCTCTCTCTCTCTCTCTCCATCTCCTCTGTCCCCCTCTCTGCCCATCTCCTCCTCCCCCTCTCTCCGCCCTCCCAACTTCTTTCTGTACCATCTTCTGTCCTTTCTGTGCCATCTCCTTGTCCCCGCCTCTTCCTGTCTATCTTATCCCTTTTTTCTTTCCATCTTCTTCTCCCCGTGTCTCTGTTCATCTCCTCCTTCCCTCATATCCCCTGAACTATGAGTCGTACAATGATATAGTTTTGTAGATACATTTAGAAGCATATGTGGATACTGTCTGCTAAATGTGTTGTGAACAGAGTTCGTAGCAAAGAAACATAACTGTAAACGTCAAGGCGTCACTCCCGACGAGACAGTTTTACTGCATGAATAGCGAAAATGTAGTAAGCGATAAACTTTTTTTTCCTTTTGTCTGAAACTGTGTGCAAAGTTTGTTACAAGTCTCTAAGTTCTCTCGTTATGAATCACAGGACAGACTCCTATGTAGCTATACACCACGCAACGTGTGTCTCGTGCAACAAATAGTGTGGAAATATGAAATAAACACTTTGAAGATTGTGTAAGTATTGCATTCATTGCTTTGGATCGTATCACGTAGCACATTTGAGAAAAGATAAGCATTTTCACAATTATGATAAAGGTCAAAGGACAAACAGTAAATAACTTCTCTCAGACAGTAAGTATTTATTCTTAATTCACGTAATATGCTTCAAATCAATAAGTATCTTGTGCTCAACATTTTCTAAAGTAGCCCGGTTTCTTCCTAAGGGCTCTAATTATCTTTTTAACAAATTTTATCGAAACAGTTCTACGGATTAGTAACAGTCAATGTAACCCGCCATGCATGATGTGGCACTTCTTCACGCATCTTAGTGTTTATGATGTTGTCATGTATGTGTCATACACATACGTAATTTTTCAGGTACGTTCAGTGGTATATGCAAACAGCGTCTGCAAAATGTGTCGAGAAAATAGTTAGTAGTAAAGAGGTAATAAAACGGTTTGTCGTATGCGGAAATGAACAACAAAAAATGTAGTAGGCGATATACTTGTTGCCTTTAATCATTATGTCGGAGGAGAGGCGGACCAGCAATAAAAAGTTTGGTAAAGTTTTGAAATTATGTATAAAATTCGTTGCAAGTCACTAAGTGCTATCTTTTTTATGTAAACGAATTTTTATTAACTAAAACCTATACGTTGGCCAAATTACCTGCGAAAAAGCCATGAAAATTCGTGCAGTAGTTTCGGAGATTAGTGTGACAGAAAGACACGACGGTTTTACTAATCTACTATTAGTATAGATAATAGACACAGCAAGTTCATGGGGTTTATTTTATCTAAATGTTAGAAAGCAAAGGCCGTGAGTTAGATATTAATGACGTAACACCAGACAGAATTCGAAGAATCGTACATGGTGTACCACAAGATCCCAGTTTCGGTCCTTCACTCTTTCTGATATTCATATACGATCTTCCACTTAACGATTTCAGAAGGTGCAAATTTTGTCTTTCTTGCCGTCCAGGTAGACACTGAAATCCCCGCGCAGCAGTAGCATTGCTCAAGTGGAGGTAGGTTGCGCTATTCTGCAGTGACTGGAAGAAAATGCAACACCAAGAAGGTGTTGTGCGACCCAAACTGAAGTTATTGGGCATTTTTTCCACATATGAAAGGAAACGTCTGTTCTAATTTCGCACAAGTCGCTTGAGTCGCGCCCCTTTGTGTATACAATTCAGGTTTGCTTTAAATAGACACAGTAACGGCCGTGAGCGTTAGTTACCCTTGAGACAGGACGTCGTGAGTTGATGTTAGTCAAGAATGCCTTTAAGGCGACAAAGGCGCCATTATCGCCACCTCGCTGAGTCTGAACGAGTTCGAGTAATCTGCGATGTTGCAGAAAGACTTGGCAGGAATGTAGCTACTGTACGTGATTGCTGGCAGCCGTGGTCACAGGAATATACGGGCGCAAAGTGACAAGGCTCCGGACGGCCATGGGACTTTACCGAGAGGGAATATCATCGTGTTCAGCGTATGGCTCTGAGGCACCGTACTGCATCTGCAGCAGTAATTTGAGCAGCAGTTGCCACCACAGTGGTACAATGAACTTTACAAATGGGTTACTTCAAGGACAGCTCCGACCCAGTCGCCTTGTGAATTCCAATGACCCCAAACCACAGGCATTTGCGATTGCAGTGGTGCCAAGCGAGAGCACACTGGAGGGCAGGGCGGAGGTGTGTTGTCCCTACTAATGGAAGTTGGTTCTTGCCCGGTGCCAGTGATGACCGTGTTTTGTTACAAGGAAGACGTCAGTTGAAGGCTTGCAAATGGTTCAAATGGTTCTGAGCACTATGACACATAACATCTGAGGTCATCAGTCCCCTAGAACTTAGAACTACTGAAATCTAACTAACCTAAGGACATCACACATATCTGTTCCCGAGGCAGGATTCGAACCTGCGACCTTAGCGGTCGCGCGGTTCCGGACTGAGTTCGGCATATAGCTCTTGCGCATAGTACTGCATCCATTCTCGAGGCAGGATTCGAACCTGCCACCGGAGCAGTCACGCGGTTCCGGACTGAAGAGTCTAGAACCACTCGGCCACCGCGGTCGGCGAAGGCTTGCAACCAACCTGTCTGCGTGGCAGGCACACTGGACCTACACTTGGTGTTGTCGTCTGGGGAGCAATTTCGTATGAACGCATGAGTAATTTCATTGTTAGCACGAGCACCACGAAAACATATTCCTACGTAAGTCTAGTGAATCGACCTGTTGTGTTACCATTCATGAACAGCTTTCTAGTGGGTGTTTTCCAACTGGATTACGCTCGTGCACATACAACTCTTGTAGCCCAACGTGCTTTACGGAATGTCGGCGTGTTGCCTTGGCCTGCTTGATCATCAGATCTATCTCCAATCGAGCACACATGGGACATTATCGGACGACAACTCCAGTGTCATCCACAACAGCATTAACCGTCCCTTTATTGACCCCTCCATGGAACTCCAGCCCGCAAACTTACATCTGTTTCCTGTACAACATAGTGCATACTGGTTTGCTGCTGTCATTACACCGGTTCTTTACCAGCATATCTACATCTACATCTATATCCATACTCCGCAAGCCACCTGACGGTGTGTGGCGGCGGATACCTTGAGTACTTTTATCGGTTCTCCCTTCTATTCCAGTCTACTATTGTTCGTGGAAAGAAAGATTGTCGGTATGCCTCTTTGTGGGCTCTAATCTCATGGTCTTTCTTTTCGCGAGATATACGTAGGAGGGAGCAATATACTGCTGGACTCCTCGGTGAAGGTATGTTCTCGAAACTTCAACAAAAGTCCGTATCGAGCTACTGAGCGTCTCTCTTGCAGAGTCTTCCACTGGAGTATACCTATCATCCCCGTAACGCTTTCGCGATTACTAAATGATCCTGTAACGAAGCGCGCTGCTTTCCTTTGGATTTCTCTATCTCTTCTATCAACCCTATCTGCTACGGATCCCACACCGGTGAGCAGTATTCAAGCAGTGGGCGAACAAATGTTCTGTAACCTACGTCCTATGTTTTAGAACTGCATTTCCTTGGGATTCTTCCAGTGAATCTCAGTCTGGCATCTGCTTTACCGATGATTAATTATATATGGTCATTCCATTTTAAATCACACCTAATGCCTACTCCCAGATAATTTATAGAATTAACTGCTGCCAGTTGCTGACCTGCTGACACAGCACACTACACTTGTCTACACCGAGATTCAATTGCCATTCCCTGCACCATGCGTTAATTCGTTGCAGATCCTCCTGCATTTCAGTACAATTTTCCATTGTTACAACCCCTCGATATACTACAGCATCATCCGCAGAAAGCCTCAGTGAACTTTCGATGCTATACACAAGGTCATTCATATAAACTGTGAATAGCAACGGCCCTAAGACACTCCCCTGCGGCACTCCTGAAATCACTCTTACTTCGGAAGACTTCTCTCCATTGAGAATGACATGATGTGTTCTGTTATCTAGGAACTCTTCAATCCAATCACGCAATTGGTCTGATAGTCCATATGCTCTTATTTTGTTCATTAAACGACTGTGAGGAACTGTATCGAACGCCTTGCGGAAGTCAAGAAACAAGGCATCAACCTGGGAACCCGTGTCTATGGCCCTTTTAGTCTCGTGGACGAATAGCGCGAGCTGGGTTTAACACGATGGTCTTTTTCGAAACCCATGCTCATTCCTACAGAGTAGATTTGTAGTCTCCAGAGATCGGCGAGAGTGGCCGTGCGGCTCTAGGCGCTACAAACTGAGCAACCGCTACGGTCGCAGGTTCGAATCCTGCCTCGGGCATGGATGTGTCTGATGTCCTTAGGTTAGTTAGGTTTAATTAGTTCTAAGTTCTAGGCGACTGATGACCTCAGAAGTTAAGTCGCTTAGTGCTCAGAGACATTTGAATTTTTTTATAGTCTCCAGAGAAGTAACATAATACGTGTTCCAAACTTCTACAACTGATCGACGTTAGAGATATAGGTGTATAGTTCTGCACATCTGTTGGATGTCGCTTCTTGAAAACGGGGATGACCTGTGCCCTTTTCAGATATTTTGAAACGCTACGCACTTCTATAGACCTACGTTACACCGCTGCAAGAAGGTTGGCAAATTCCCTCGCGTATTCTGTGTAAAATCGAACTGGTATCCCATCAAGTCCAGCGGCCTTCCCTCTTCTGAGTGATTTTAGTTGTTTTTCTATCCCTCTGTCATCTATTTCGATGTCTACCATTTGGTCATCTGTGCGACAATCTACAGAAGGAACTATAGTGCAGTCTTCCTCTGTGAAACAGCTTAGGAAAAAGACATTTAGTGTTTCGGCCTTTAGTCTGTCATCCGCTGTTTCAGTACCATTTTGGTCACAGAGTGTCTGGACAGTTTGTTTTGGTCCAACTACCGCTTTGACACAAGACCAAAATTTCTTACCGAGCGAGGTGGCGCAGTGGTTAGCACACTGGGCTCGCATTCGGGAGGACGACGGTTCAATCCCGTCTCCGGCCATCCTGATTTAGGTTTTCCGTGATTTCCCTAAATCGTTTCAGGCAAATGCCGGGATGGTTCCTTTGAAAGGGCACGGCCGATTTCCTTCCCAATCCTTCCCTAACCCGAGCTTGCGCTCCGCCTCTAATGACCTCGTTGTCGACGGGACGTTAAACACTAACCACCACCACCACCAAAATTTCTTAGGATTTTTCTGCCAAGTCAGTACATAGAACTTTACTTTCGAATTCGTTGAACGCCTCTCGCATAGCACTCCTCGTAGCCCTGTGCAGTGGCTCATCTGTCGCTGACGTTAATTAGTGATCTTACAATGTTAATCACTTAAATATGTTAGCCAGACAAACGTATTCTCGAAATTTCACTACTCCGGATTAATTATTTTTTGATGTCCGCCCCCGGTAGCTGAGTGGTCAGCACGATGCCGGCACGGTAGCTCAGTGTGTTCGGTCAGTGGGTTAGCTGCCCACTGAAAAAAAAAAAAAGAAAAAAAAACCTGAGTGAATGGATCAATAATGAACTTCAACGGGTGTCAGTGGACGTCCACCACGAACAATTGCAACAAACTATAACGAACAAAATGAAATTTTAAAAAAAGCGCGACGGACTGTTATTCCTAAGGGCCCTCGTTCGATTCCCGGCGGGGCCGC
The DNA here is from genome assembly GCF_023897955.1 of Schistocerca gregaria. Taxonomy (NCBI): domain Eukaryota; kingdom Metazoa; phylum Arthropoda; class Insecta; order Orthoptera; family Acrididae; genus Schistocerca; species Schistocerca gregaria. The sequence continues at coordinate 349,388,386 of NC_064927.1, read as the reverse complement.
AGATTTTCTCCGCTCAGGGACTGGATGTTGTGTTTTCTTAATCATCATCATTTCATCCCCATGAGCGCCAATGGCCCCGAAGTGGCGTCAAATCGAAAGACTTGCACCAGGCGAGCGGTCTACCCGACGGGAGGCCCTAGTCACGCGGCATTGTTATTATTATTTTATGATGGTTGGTATTTCTTTCGTCACGATAGTTTAACGCCTTTAGCTGCGCGCTATTGTAATGTGGAGGGAATCGGGGTCAGGGGTGGGGGGCTGAAGGAGGAGTTGAGAGTGTACAGGGTGTTACAAAAAGGTACGGACAAACTTTCAGGAAACATTCCTCACACATAAAGAATGAAAATGTTATGTGGACATGTTTCCGGAAACGTTTACTTTCCATGTTAGAGCTCATTTTATTACTTCTCTTCAAATCACATTAATCATGGAATGGAAACACACAGCAACAGAACGTACCAGCGTGACTTCAAACACTTTGTTACAGGAAATGTTCAAAATGTCCTCCGTTAGCGTGGATACATGCATCCAGCCCTGGAGAATGGCGTATTGTATCACAGCCGTCCACAACACGACCACGAAGAGTCTCTACATTTGGTACCGGGGTTGCGTAGACAAGAGCTTTCAAATGCCCCCATAAATGAAAGTCAAGAGGGTTGAGGTCAAGAGAGCGTGGAGGCCATGGAATTGGTCCGCCTCTACCAAGCCATCGGTCACCGACTCATGTTGTTGAGAATCGTACGAATTCGACTGAAATGAGCAGGAGCTCCATCGTGCCTGAACCACATGTTGTGTCGTACTTGTAAAGGCACATGTTCTAGCAGCACAGGTAGAGTATCCCATATGAAATCATGATATGGTGCTCCATTGAGCGTAGGTGGAAGAACATGGGGCCCAATCAAGACATCATCAACAATGCCTTCTCAAACGTTCACATAAAATCTATGTTGATGACGCGATTGCAAAATTGCGTGCGGATTCTCGTCAGCCCACACATATTGACTGTGAAAATTTACAATTTGATCACGTTGGAATGAAGCCTCATCCGTAAAGAGAACATTTGCACTGAAATGAGGATTGACACATTGTTGGATGAACCATTCGCAGAAGTGTACCCGTGGAGGCCAATCAGCTGCTGATAGTGCCTGCACACGCTGTACACGGTACGGAAAGAAGTGGTTCTCCCTTAGCACTCTCCACACAGTGACGTGGTCAAGGTTACCTTGTACAGCAGCAACTTCTCTGACGCTGACACTAGGGTTATCGTCAACTGCACGAAGAATTGCCTCATCCATTGTAGGTGTCCTCGTCGTTCTAGGTCTTCCCCAGTCGCGAGTCATAGGCTGGAATGTTCCGTGCTCCCTAAGACGCCGATCAATTGCTTCGAACGTCTTCCTGTCGGGACACCTTCGTTCTGGAAATCTGTCTCGATACAAACGTACCTCGCCACGGCTATTGCCCCGTGCTAATCCATACATCAAATGGGCATCTGCCATTTCCGCATTTGTAAACATCGCACTGACTGCAAAACCACATTCATGATGAACACTAACCTGTTGATGCCACGTACTGATATGCTTGATACTAGCACTGTAGAGCAATGAGTCGCACGTCAACACAAGCACCGAAGTCAACATTACCTTTCTTCACTTGGGCCAACTGGCGGTGAAGAGAGGAAGTACAGTACATACTGATGAAACTAAACTGAGCTCTAACATGGAAATGAAGCGTTTCCGGACACATGTCCACATAACATGTTTTCTTTATTTGTGTGTGAGGAATGTTTCCTGAAAGTTTGGCCGTGCCTTTTTGTTACCCCTGTATAAGGACCGCTGAGATGTAGCTAGAAACAACGAAAAAATTTAATTACACTAGTTTATTATTTCGATGTGGTATTTCAACCTGTATGAATATCCCTCGTGCAAGGGATCTATGCATTTATGAGGTTAAAAACATATATATAAATAAAGTAAAATAAAAAACAGTAAAAAAATAAAAGAATGGCATCTTTCACTGCCAGGAAGAGACGATTCTACGTTGTCCTCATAGGTGATTTGGCCGTACTGCTGGGGTAGGAGGCAGCTGCCAGTAGGGACCGGACGTGCACCCGCCAGCGCGGCCGGCGCAGCGCAGGGCAGGGTCCCTCGGCTGGACCGGACCGGACACGTCCCTTGCTGTGTGTGGCGCCAGGCCGCATTCCCACGGCCGTAGGCGCCGTCTGGAGGACCCTCCACTCAATAGCGGCGTCTGGGCAGCGCGCCGCTCTCACGTTAACCAGAGGAGCACCAGCAAGAGGAGCAGCAGGAGGAAGAGGAGCAGCAGGGGCCGCGTCAGCTAGGACAACAGTGTGTCCAGGCTGTCTAACAATACCACCACTTGCAAAGTAGCTTAGAAATCGCGTTAATAATGTTGCTCACGCAGCATATGTGCACTTCATCGGGCAACAACAAAGTTATTGACTGTGGATGCTATCGTCAGAATGGAAATGATGAAGTCACTGTAAAAATGTCATTAATTTTGGGACTTATCTTGAATGGATTTCCACGTAGATTTCGTCGAAGTTGTTACGGCTCATCTTGTTGATTCTAGGGCGATTCCACTTTTAATGCTGAAAGGTCCACATCTGCATTTTAGCAATATTTGAAGACCTAACAAATGCGTTTTTCAGGAGGTTCTTAATCCCAGATCAGAACAATGGTTGTTGTTGTTGTTGTTGTGGTCTTCAGTCCTGAGACTGGTCTGATGCAGCTCTCCGTGCTACTCTATCATGTCCAAGCTTCTTCATCTCCCAGTACCTACTACAACCTACATCATTCTGGACCTGCTTAGTGTATTCAGCTCTTGGTCTCCTTCTACGATTTTTACCCTCCACGCTGCCCTCCAATACTAAACTGGCGATTCCTTGATGCCTCAGAATATGTCCTACCAACCGATCCCTTCTTCTAGTCAAGTCGTGCCACAAACTTCTCTTCTCCCCAATCCTATTCAATACTTCCTCATTAGTTATGTGGTCTACCCATCTAACCTTCAGTATTCTTCTGTAGCACCACATTTCGAAAGCTTCTATTCTCTTCTTGTCTAAACTAGTTATCGTCCATGTTTCACTTCCATACATGGCTACAATCCATACAAATACTTTCAGAAACGACTTCCTGGCACTTAAATCTATACTCGATGTTAACAAATTTCTCTTCCTCAGAAATGCTTTCCTTGCCATTGCCAGTCTACATTTTATATCCTCTCTACTTCGACCATCATCAGTTATTTTGCTCCCCAAATAGCAAAACTCCTTTACTTCTTTAAGTGTCTCATTTCCTAATCTAATTCCCTCCGCATCACAATGCTTTGGTAGAAATAATTTTTGACTTGGTGTTCACGATCCACAATTTTATTAAACTTCTTGTAAATTTACATATGCTTCTACTTAACTGTCACATCAGCAAGAAAACAGTTTTGTATCAATCTTCATATATTTAATTTCCACTTTAACCAAACACAAGAGTTGACTGTTCTTTTACACAGCAAAACAACAACTTAACTTCTGCAAAGTGAAGCAAAGACTGCTCTTTGCGCATTCGCCACAAAACGGTTACAAGTAAGTCAAAGATCATGACAGTCTCACAGAAATGAATACACACAAGAACCATATCACTATAATATATCGAGACATCGGAGTACCTTTACAGTAATAAAACCAAATGTGAATATTGTCACAAAAATATGTCTGTTACTTATCAGAAAAGTAGTACGATATTACTGGTATCGAGAACTTGGGTTGAAGTGCCGTAATGGTCACGTAAATAAAGAACCATTACAGCTGGCACAGCCACATGTAGCGCCAGCCTCGCAATACGCTGTCCATCGCCAGTACATGTCGGAAGAGCATTTGACTCAGAACCACACCAGCAACGACAGTATGGTCATTTTGGGCGCCAGGGCAAATTTGTGGCTGGACTAATGATTTTCTGGTAGGGAGGACGCAGTAGTTTATCTCGAATGGACTCGTCGAGAGACGTGGAAGTAACTTCAGATGTGCGTCAAGTAAATGGTTTGAGACACAAACTGTTCTCGTTGTGTATTAGTGATCTGTCAGGCAACTCAGTCTTTCCGTAGAAGTTTCAGTTACCTACGAGGGACGGACAAACTTGTAAGACAAAACATTTATTTTTCTGAAAGCTGTTTGGTTTCATTCAGGGTTCCGACAGACCGTATTATTTCTCAGCCTTTAGGCTACAAAACTATATTTTTCAACATCATCTCCGTTCAGTGTGACGGCTTACGCCGCTGCACTACGAGGCCTCTATACCCGCATGCTACCATTCTAATTGTTGACGTAGGAATCAACATTCTGCTGCATCAGTAATCTCATCACTCGCTCACTCCTTCCCACGGAATGCATCCTTCATTGGATCAAACAGATGGAAGTCGGGAAGCGGAAGATGGAACAGGTTTGCGCGGCGTTGTTGCGATGATGACAGATGCCTTGCCCAACGAGTTGCCATGGTTTTGCTCACTGACAGGTTTAATGAGATACTCTGCAAGCACCTATGAATATCTACGATGCTCTTATTTTCCGCCAAAAGAAACTCACTGACAGCTCTCTGCTTGGAACGCACTTCCATTGCAAACGCCTTTTTGAAGGCTACATACAGCGTCGGTGGATAGCGATATGCATGCATACAGATGACGGTAGTATCGCGTACACAAGACATAAAAAGGGCAGTGGAATGTTATCCCGACGTTGCTTATTCCATCTTTTTCTCATGGTCACCTCCTTTTTGGCAGTCCTCTCGCAGAGGTTCGAATGGAGGATCATTAGGAATGCCGCGCGGGATTAGCCGAGCGGTTTGAGGCAGTGCAGTCATGGACTGTGCGGCTGATCCCGGCGGAGGTTCGAGTCCTTCCTTGGGCATGGGTGTGTGTGTTTGTCCTTAGGATAATTTAGGTTAAGTAGTGTGTAAGCTTAGGGACTGATGATCTTAGCAATTAAGTCCCATAAGATTTAACACACATTTGTACTTGTTATCAGTAATCTTTTGCCAGTGGATAGATTATCCACAGACCACGTGTCCTGTGGATACACAAGTGTAAACGTTTCCGACGTGGTTATGGCCGCTCGACTGGAATTAACGGACTTTGAACACGAAATGGCAGTTCGAGCTAGATGCATGGGACATACCATTTCGGAAACCGGTAGGGAATTCAATAACCAGAGATCCACAGTGTCAGAAGTGTGCCGAGAATACCGATTTATAGGCATTGCCTCTCTCCGCTGACTACACAGTGGCCACCGGCCTTTACTTAACGATCGAGAGCAGCAGTGTTTGAGTGCAGTAGTCAGTGCTAACAGACAAGCAAAACTGCAGGGAATAATACCAGAAATCAATGTGGGACGTACGGCGAACGCATCCGTTAGGACAGTGCGGCGAAATCTGGACTTAATGGGCTATGGCAGCAGACTACCGATGCGAGTGCCTTTGCTGACAGCGCGACATCGTATCAGCACCTCTCCTGGGCTCGTAACCATGTAGGCTGTACCGTAGACGACTGGAAAACTGTGGCCTGGTCACACGAGTTCCGATTTCAGTTGGTAATATCTGATGATAGAGTTCGAATGTGGCACAGACCCCTTGAAGCCACGGACCCAGGCTGTCGACAAGCCACTGTGCAGGCTGATGGTGGCTCCACAGTGGTGTGTGACCGTGTGTACATGGAACAGACTGGGTCTAGTTATGTTCGGCTACTTGGACACCATTTTCACTCTTTCATTGACTTTATATTCTCGAACGAGGATTGAATTTTTACGGATGACAATGTTCGCGATTGGTTTGAAGAACATTTTGCACACTTCAAGCGAATGATCTGGCCACCCATCAAACATTTATGAGACCGAATATACTTCTAACCCAAACGCGATTGTATTAGCTGGAGCCGGAGGTTTTCGTTAATCCTGCCTTTTGAATTCTTGTGGTAACATTTCCACAGAAACTTTTATCCCTTATTACGTTTTTCTTTTTTTCTAACCGAGAAGTCAAATACCAATACTCATAGATTTAGCTTTAAAAAGGTTATAATATAACGAAATATTTTGATAAAAAATTTCGTTCTCTATTTCACCCTCTTAGGGCTTCAGTGCCCAGAAACAAAAAATCGAATTTTTCTGTTTCCAGCTGAGAAATCAACTACAAATTTTAATATATATAGATTCAATAGTTTCATACTGAAATATTTTCATAAAACTTTCTTCATCTGCTTCACTCCCTTAGGGTTGAATTTCCAGGAACACTGAAACAGTATTTTTTTATTTATAACCGAGAAATCAAACTCCAATGTTCATAGATGTAGCTTAACAAGGTGAAAAACTGGTGAGAATAGTTCAAAAGAAGAAGCCATGCAGTACATGGAAGAGTCAGTTCTGAAAAGGCCTAGTCAGGTGAATTTTCATCGAACATCCTCTTGTGAAATAAGGAACATCATTAAATCTTTGAAAAACGAATGTTCTCTTGGAGTAGATGACACCACTAACAAGATTTACAGCTGATGTTCTGAGTCACATCTGTAATGCATCACTAACTTAAGGTATTTTCCCAGATTGGCTAAAATCTGCCATTGTCAAGCCTCTCTACAAAAAAGGGGACAACACAGGTATCAGTAATTACCAACCAGTATTCTCGCTTACAGCATTTTTAAAAGTCGTCGAGAAAGTAACGTACTCAAGAGTGGTTAGCCATCTCAGCAGTAATGGGATACCTAGTAAATCTCAGTTTGGATTTCAAAAATGTTTTTCCACTGAGACAGCAAAACACAATTTCACTGCCCACATAATAAAGTCTTTAAATAGTAAAATGTCTAATAGGAATTTCTGTTACTTATCCAAAGAGTTTGATTGTGTGAACCATAACATTATGTTACAGAAATTACAATTCTATGGTATAAATGGAACTTAATATGAGTGGCTTTTATGCTGTATCTACAGAACAAGACGCAAAAAGTTTCTTTATATGGTTTAAGTGATTTAAGGAAGTTTCCTACTTCATCTAATTGGGGTGAAATTACATGGGGTGTTTCACAGGGTTCGATCATTGATCCTCTTCTGTTCTTGATATATATATGAATGACCTTCCTTCTTATCTGAAACAAGAAGTTAAAGTGACACTGTTTGCTTATGATACAAGTATCATTATTAATCCAGTGAATGAAACTCCAATAGTAAATGGTACAAATAATGTCTTTGGAAAAGTTATTGATTGGTTTTCTGCCAATGGATTTGTTCTGAACTTTGAAACAACACGGAGCATCCAATTTTCTACTGCAAGAAGTGCTATTCCGTCACAAAATATATCACCTCAACAGAAGTCAGTAGCCTGGGTACAGCATATTAAGTTTTTGGGTGTACACATAGATGAGAAACTTAATTGGAAAATTCATATTTTGGATCTCGTACAGCAACTAGGTTCAGCAATTTTGTAAGCACAATAATTGCTTATTTTGAGGATATAGAAATTACCAGGCTAACGTACTTTGCATACTTTCACTCTATGATGTCACACGTAAAAATATTTTGTGGTCACTCAACACTTAGGCAAAAAGTATTCACTGCTCAAAAGAAAGTGGTTAGAATATTGAGTGAGGCTCATAGTCGCACATCTTGTAGGCACCTCTTTGAAAGGTTAGGAATTCCTACAAAAGCCTCACAGTACATTTACGCAGTAATGAAATATGTTCTCAACAACATGGACCAGTTTAAAAACAACAGTGGCATTTATGATTATAACACCAGAAGAAAGAAAGACTTGCACTGTACTCTACTTAACAAGTCTTTGGCACAGAAAGGGGTAAAATATGCTGCTGTAAAACTTTTCGATAGATTACCAGATGAAATAAAATGTCTGGCAGACAGCAGTAAGAGTTTTAAAAGTAAACTGAAATCATAACTCCTTGACAACTCCTTCCATATCATAGATGAATTTTTGAATAGGAATAAATAAATCTATAGTTTATAATGTATGTATTTTGAGCTATTTAAAGGCATGGGGCAAGTAAAAAAAATTAAGCTTTAAAAAAGGAAACATTCATTCATGTGTGCATTTCTTATGCACTTGACACTTTCCACATCATAACGGTTACATTGCGATTGATCAATGGAACACGTAACTAGCTAACTAAATGCTGCAGTAGTTCATTAATAATGCTTTATTTTTTTTAAAAATCCACCAAATATTGAAACTCCTTAGTGTTTGAACTGCCAAAAATTCGGAAATATTTTTTTTAATTTCTGACCACGAAACTAAATTTCAATTTTCGTAATTCTAGCTTCAAAAGTGTCTCATCAGCCGGGCCTTTTGTGCCAAATATTCATCTGTTTCCAGTGGGCTTAAAGTTTGTTCCTTTTGTTGGCTACCTGTAAAATTTCTGTGTTTATCTTGCATCTGTGACCTTCCCATAGCATATATTGAACAAATGTGGAGTCTAGCTTTTGTAATCTTATGTACTAATATACTTTTTCATCATGTTTCATGGGACGTGTGCAAACGTGTGCAACCATGGAAAGAGTCAAACAAAACTAGTTTCCGACTGCAAATTTAAAAATTCGAGCAAAGAACCCCATGCCTTATACAAAATGTAAATAATGGTAGTTGAAGAAGAACATAAAAAAATAATAAGCTTTCAAAAGTGATGCAAGATGAGGTATGTCAAGGCATTAGAGGCATGAAGAAAAGGAAAGGAACAATAGGAGATGGCGTTTTAATAGCATTAATTAAAGCTGAAAGAAAAATTTTGCAAAAGGAACTATAAGCATTGTTTAATCAAAGGAGACAACTAGGAAGGAATCGTCAGATACAAAGGGAGACCCTGGTCTACCTCAAGGCAGTGTGATAACGTTGGTGTTCACGATTTACACTACCTGAATAAAAAGTAAAGCACCAAAGGGCAGGAGTAAACAAAATGAAACTTCATGGGTTAAGATGTTATATGATGCTACTTCAGTGATTACAATAGCGACTTTCCAAAGGACTTGGAAGTATGAGGCTAGTTATCAGCGTGACGTAGCACCCCGTCAGCGTTGGACGGATGCACTGACTCGGTTAGGAAGTTATCATAAAGCTGCTGTATCCTGTCGTCAGGCTACCTGGCCCATAAAAGTTGTAACTGGTCCAAGATATACTGAGTACTGGCAACGAGGCGGAGTTGAGTCTGAGCTAGTGCCATATATGTTCTGTCGGGGACAGTTCTGGGGATGGGGACAGTTCTGGGGATCTTACTAGTTACAGAAGTAGCTCAACGTCAGACAGGCAGTACATGGAGCCAAGAACCATATGTGAACGACCATTGTCCTGACACCAAGATATTGCACCATGAGAGGTAAGAAATGAAGATACAGGATGCCCGTGAACTACCGTTGTGCCAGCAGAGTTCCCTCAACAACTAGCACCCGTGCCCTGCAGTCTCAACCTATGGATTTCCACGTCATGATGCCACGAGAAACGTAGCTGTGCATCTGCAAAGCACTGCAAGGATGGGACCTCTCCCTGGGCTGCCACTATACTCTCTGACAGTGGTCATTGGTGGTAATGTATGACCGCGATTCATCGCTGAACACTATGTGACGCCCTTCATGAGTAGTCCATGCTTCCTGGTCACGACACAACTCCAAATGCAGCCGTTTGTGTTGCGGGAGTTAACAGCAGACTATGCATGGGACAGTAATTCCATAGTCCAGCTGCTGCTCGTCTACAGTTGAGCCATGCTGCGGCTCGCATTGTCGCCGTTGCTAGGTTGTCATCGTTTAGTTGGTATTGTTACCGTTGTCGTCTTCTTCTTGCGTTTATTGGCGCCACTCCGCTTGCAAGCGTTGTCTGTCCGCTAGTGGCAGCTGCGGCGGTTATCGATATCTAGTAACGGTGGTACTCTCTTTGGGGCGACGTTGTGGTGTTTCCGTGTCGTGTGAGTCAGAAGTCCGGTTGGGGAGAGACGAGCAGCCAGGTCCGCGCAGCACAAGAACACGCCGGGACCACAGGCGGCACGCAAGCACTGTCGCATGGGAGCGCTGTAATCGCGAGGGGCTCAACCTCATTGCCAACCGGACCCAGGAAGTTTAAGTTGATTGGGCCTTAATTCGAGTAGTGAAACCTCCACCATTGCGAGATCCCGCCATTGACTTGCGTGTTGCTGCTTGCAGTGTTGCTGAGACGAAAAGCAGTGAGTGAAGCATTTGGGGAAGGCGAACATAGTTAACCTTCCTCCATTTCTTATTATTAATTGTTGCATTCCGTGTGTTATTATTTGTGAAGTTCAACCAGTGGTATTTTTCCTGCCTAGTGGCCGCTAACGCCCCCAGTTACCTGCCCTGGAGCTTAGTGTATGTTATGGCAGTGTACTTTTCCTCGCCTTGCCGCTGCTTCCTTGATTTGTGGGCTGGGTGGTGTTTTCCTTTTTTGTTTCCTACTCTGGTAGTAGTGGTTCCCTTCTGCTTCCGGATGCTCTAAACACCAGAGTCTTTAGACGTAGTGCTGACTGCCGGTTCGAGCTTTGGTGTGTTATTCCATCGTTGCCTTGGTCATCGCACATTACGCAGATTGGGCTAATAATTATTGGTCATGCATTTAAACTGCCACTAGTCTGAGTTACCATCTCGTGAAGTGAATGCAGCTCTTGGCTACCTGTCTTGTCGCTTGCGAAGTTTCGAGGGACTTTCCCAGGTCGATCCTTGGAGCAACGTCTCCGGCCACTCTCCCCTTGGTTTGGTCAGGTTTGATGATTGTTTTCTTTTTAAAAAAAATTTAATGACTGTAATTTCAAGTTTTAAGATGTTTAGCTGGTTCTTAAAAGGATTGCTGGTCAGGCCTTCAGCTGTGAAACAGTTTTAAATTATTACTAGTGGAACCTTCAGCCGAGAAGTAGTTTGAATTTGTAGTCATTAAAGTCTTCAGCCGTGAGTGTTGCGTGTCTTAAAATTTTAATTAGACAATTGTATTCTAGCAGTGAGATTTTGATGATTGTTCTATTAAAAATATTTTAATAACTGTAATTGCAAGTTGAAGAAGTTAAGTGGTTCTCAAAAGATTGCTATTCAGGCCTTCAGCCATGAAACGCTTTTAAATGATCACTATTGGGGCCTTCAGCCGAGAAATAGTTTGAATTTGTTGTCATTAAGGCCTTCAGCCGTGGAGCAGTTATTAATTTATTGTCAACTTTTATTTGTCGTTCTTTCCAAATAAAGTGTACATGATTGAAAAAAAAAACCAACCAACAGTTATTGATTACGACCCTGTCCACAATCGCAACCCAATCCTGCCTTCCTTGGTACCAGGTCCCAACGGTCAATGGTGTGGGATAACAAATAACGTTGCAAGGAATCTATTGCTTGTTCTCGGATGGGAGGCACAGATGCGAAGGAGTGACTCTGTGCTCGGTGCTCAGTACGGTGGTCCTTCCTCGTGATGACGTTTCTGGCCAGAGCCTTGACGATCACTGTGTCTGGCCTCACGCTCCTTTGAAGTCCAACACCGGCCCCCTATCGCACTCGAACACCCCACAAATTTGGATACAGCACTGTTCGACCAATTGGCCAAATGAAGAACCACAATGAGTCCCCCACAGCGATCAACGTCCGGTGTGGTGGTGTGTTGGGGCTTATGGGCGCTCAACATCGAGGTCATCAGCGCCGATCAACGTCCGGCGCTGGACACTGGTGCCTGTTCTACCTGTCACACAGAATTGCACCTGTAACGATTTTTGCACCCGCCGATGGTACGTACGTTCATGAAGTTACATTGAGATCCGATCATGTCTTCTTGGTGCTTCACTTTTTTGTCGATTTGACGATTTAAGTACCTTATTTTGACATGATCAGCATGTGATGCAAAGATTGAAAGCTGACCTTCAACACAAATGCAACGCAAAACAAACGTATAGAATCGATATAGTATAAATTAACGATCGGCGATTAATCACCGGAATCAACCATTATCGCCAAATATCTAGGAGTATATGTGTGTTTTAAATTATTTAAAAGGGAATAATCGGTTACGCTTCCTAGCTGGGTAGGTAGACGTCATAGTTAGATTCATTGGAAAAATTGCAAGTAAGTATAACTGACAAACGAAGTTAGTAACTAACAAAGTCTCCATTAGACCAATTTTTACGTGTTATTCGTTTCTCTGGGTGCATTAAGTATGAACTGAGCAAGGTGGGGAGCCTTACTTAAAAGTTTCTGTTTATCATGTATCGCCGGCCGCTGTGGCCGTGCGGTTCTAGGTGCTTCGGTTCGGAACCGCGCTACTGCTACGGTCGCAGGTTCGAATCCTCTCTCGGGCATAGATATGTGTGATCTCCTTAGGTTAGTTAGGCTTAAGTAGTTCTAAGTCTAGGGGACTGATGACCTCAGATGTTAAGCCCCATAGTGCTTAGAGCCTTTTGAACGATTTGAACCAAGCATCAGTCAGCGACAATAAACGCATTTATTCCTCTGACGAATACCTCTCGTAATTACTATGAGGGCAAAACTGCAGAAATTTGACGTTTATAAAGCAATACTGACAGTCGTTTCCCCAAAACAAATCCACTACTCTAAACTTTGGCGGCTGATGGATGAATGCGTGGCGCTGCAAAGTATTTTCACTGCTCAGCTGGCTAGGATATTAAACATTAAACAGGGGACATGTCGATACCAGGGCATAAGTCTTTGCGATTATCAGTCCATGTATTCAGTCGGAGAGTAATTAAGCCTTGCAGATTGGAGCGCGAACCGTCTTCGTGGGCTCAAGATGACGCTCGAAGAGATCGGGGAACTGCTCTATATACGAGTAAAAGCGATACCCATAATCGACAATGATGGCAGGAATGGGTGAACCATGGCCGAAAACAGCGTGAAGAAGGAGGCAACCGACCTTGGGAGACAACAGAACCTGAGGACCGAGCAATCACCAGAGAGACACTCAAAACTCGAATTCACCTTTATCATCGATCAGACGTCCAACGAGTGCTTGAGCGACCACAAGGACCATTCAATAGGCGGCTGACAAAGAGCGTGCTGAGCCACCGTGTCCCATGCGCCGACTACAAATGATGCCTGTACATCAACAAGCCCATTTGCAGAGGTGTCGAGCACGGTCGGCCTAAAATCTCATTGATTGGAGCAGAATTGTCTCTAGTGATAGTCTTGCTTCGAACTGAGACCCAATTATGAGCGACGTCGTGTCTGCAGACACCAGAAACACCGACGAGATACCAACTTGACTGCCGCCCACCTTATGGCTCGACAGCCGGGAGTGATGGTCTGAGATGCCATTTCATTTCATAGTAAGATCCCATCTTACATCACGTCGACGATATTTTACTCCATGTTTTGTTGCCCTTCATGGCAAGCCATATTGGGCTTACAAATGAGAACGTCTGGAGCATTATGGACAGAGCTCTCCAACCAGCTCGGAATTTTAACTATCTAAGGCACCAATTGGACACATTTTGGCACCATATCCTTTCAGGAGGACGTCCAACAACTCTAGCAACTACTGTGAAACAGAATAACCACTTGCGTAAACTCCAGAGGTCGACCAGCCCGCTATTGACTTGCTCAATCCGTGAAGCTCTTTCTCGTGGATAAGTAATCAAATTGCTCTGAAATTGTAATCATTTGTTTGTCTATATATGTGTATCACATCTCTCGATCTCCGTCCCATTCGGATAATTCTTTAGCGATGCGTGGTCCTTTCTTTTTTGTCGTGACTTGTATTCAATATATAACTGTGAATTATATCTTATTGATGTTGTGGTCTTCAGTCCAGAGACAGATTTGTTCAAAAATTCTTCAAATGGCTCTAAGCACTATGGGACTTACCATCGGAGGTCATCAGTCCCCTAGACTTAAAACTACGTAAACCTAACTAACTTAATGACACCACACACGTCCACGCCTGAGGCAGGATTCGACCAGCTACCATGGCAGCAGCGCGCTTCCAGACTGAAGCCCTAGAACAGCTCGGCCGCAGCGGCCGGCTTGGTTTGATGCAGCTCTCTACGCTGCTCTATCCTGTGCAAGCTTCTTCATCTCCCAGTACCTACTGCAACCTACATCCTTCTGAATCTGCTAAGTGTAAATATCTCTTGGTCTCCCTCTACGACTTTTATCCTACACACTGCCCTCCAATGCTAAATTGGTGATCCGTTGATACCTCAGAACATATCCTACCAACCGATCAATTCTTCTAGTCAAGTTGCCCTTAGATTTCTCTTCTCCCCAATTCTTTTCAATACCTCGTCATTAATTACGTGTTCTACCCATCTAATCTTCAGCATTCTTCTGTAGCACCAAATTTCGAAAGATTCTATTCTCTTCTTGTCCAAACTATTTATCATCCATATTTCACCTACACTCCATACAAATACTTTCAGAAATGACTTCCTGACACTTAAATCTATACTCGATGTTAACAATTTTCTCTGCTTTAGAAAAGGTTTCCTTGCCAATGCCAGTCGACGTTTTATATCCACTCTACTTCGCCCATCATCAGTTATTTTGCTCCCCAAATAGCAAAACTCATTTACTACTTTAATTTTCTCATTTCCTAATCTAATTCCCTCAGCGTCACCCTACTTAAATAGACTACATTCCACTATCCTCGTTTTGCTTTTATTGGTGTTCATCTTATATCCTACTTACAAGACACTGTCCATTCCGTTCAACTGCTCTTCCAGGTCCTTTGCTGTTTCTGACAGAATTACAATGTCTTCGGCGAAACCCGAAGTTTTTATTTGTTCTCCATGGGTTTTAACTCCTACTTCGAACTTTTCTTTTGCTTCCCTCACTGCTTGCTCGATATACAGATTGAATAACATCTGGGATAGGCTGCAACCCTATCTCATTCCCTCCACAATCGCTGCTTCCCTTTTATGCCCCTCGACTCATATAACTGTCAGCTGGTTTCTGTACAAATTGTGAATAGTCTGTCGCTCCCTGTATTTTACCCCTGCCACCTTCAGGATTTGAAAGAGAGTATTCGAGTCAACATTGTCAAAAGATTCTCTAAGTCTACAAATGATAGAAACGTAGGATTGCCTTTCCTTAATTTATGTTCTAAGATAAGTCGTAGAGTTAGTATTGCCTCACGTGTTCCAGTATTTCTATGGAATAAAAACTGATCTTCCCCCAAGGTCGGCTTCTTCCAGTTTTACGATTCGTGTGTAAAGAACTCTTGTTAGTATTTTGCAACCGTGGCTTATTAAAATTGAAATAAGAACACCGTGAATTCATTGTCCCAGGAAGGGGAAACTTTATTGACACATTCCTGGGGTCAGATACATCACATGATCACACTGACAGAACCACAGGCACATAGACACAGGCAACAGATCATGCACAATGTCGGCACTAGTACAGTGTATATCCATCTTTCGGACCAATGCAGGCTGCTTTTCTCCCATGGAGACGATCGTAGAGATGCTGGATGTAGTCCTGTGGAATGCCTTGCCATGCCATTTCCACCTGGCGCCTCAGTTGGACCAGCGTTCGTGCTGGACGTGCAGACTGCGTGAGACGACGCTTCATCCAGTCCCAAACATGCTCAATGGGGGACAGATCCGGAGATCTTGCTGGCCAGGGTACTTGACGTGCACCTTCTAGAGCACGTTGGGTGGCACGGGATACATGCGGACGTGCATTGTCCTGTTGGAACAGCAAGTTCCCTTGCCGGTCTAGGAATGGTAGAACGATGGGTTCGATGACGGTTTGGATGTACCGTGCACTATTCAGTGTCCCCTCGACGATCACCAGAGGTGTACGGCCAGTGTAGGAGATCGCTCCCCACACCATGATGCCGGGTGTTGGCCCTGTGTGCCTCGGTCGTATGCAGTCCTGATTGTGGCACTCACCTGCACGGCGCCAAACACGCATACGACCATCATTGGCACCAAGGCAGAAGCGACTCTCATCTCTGAAGACGACACGTCTCCATTCGTCCCTCCATTCACGCCTGTCGCGACACCACTGGAGGCGGGCTGCACGATGTTGCGGCGTGAGAGGAAGACGGCCTAACGGTGATCGGGACCTTAGCCCAGCTTCATGGAGACGGTTGCGAATGGTCCTCGCCGACACCCCAGGAGCAACAGTGTTCCTAATATGCTGGGAAGTGGCGGTGCGGTCCCCTACGGCACTGCGTAGGATCCTAAGGTCTTGGCGTGCATCCGTGCGTCGCTGCGGTCCGGTCCCAGGTCGACGGGCACGTGCACCTTCCGCCGACCACTGGCAACAACATCGATGTACTGTGGAGACCTCACGCCCCACGTGTTGAGCAATTCGGCGGTACGTCCACCCGGCCTCCCGCAAGCCCACTATACGCCCTCGCTCAAAGTCCGTCAACTGCACATACGGTTCACGTCCACGCTGTCGCGGCATGCTACCAGTGTTAAAGACTGCGATGGAGCTCTGTATGCCACGGCAAACTGGCTGACACTGACGGCGGCGGTGCACAAATGCTGCGCAGCTAGCGCCATTCGACGGCCAACACCGCGGTTTCTGGTGTGTCCGCTGTGCCGTGCGTGTGATCATTGCTTGTACAGCCCTCTCGCAATGTCCGGAGCAAGTATGGTGGGTCTGACACACAGCTGTCAATGTGTTCTTTTTTCCATTTCCAGGAGTATATATATATAAATCACAGTATCATATATATATATATATATATATATATATATATATATATATATATATATATATATATATATATATGATACTGTGATTTATAATCGGCAATCCTGAGTCCTGTTACAGTCAGTGAACAGTACGTAGAATATTTATGAACTGCCGCTCTGAACTACATGTTCTTTGTTTCGGTAATTGGAGAAAAAGGAAGACTGAGTCGCTATCCAGTAAGTAATTTTCTACGCAACGCGTGTCATATACCATTATCTCAATTATGCTTGCGAACAAGAAACTAGATGTAAATCTGAAGATGTATCAGTTCACGTATACGTTAAAAAACGACTTGGGTTGCGAAGTACTGTACGTAAAATTTCAACAGTTAATTATTACTTGATAATGACACCGACGACCGAAAGTGACTTCGTAATAAGGTACGGGACAGCACGTCACGTAAAAATGGTCAAACTTCCATACACGTTTCAAAACTTGGAGACATCTCACAATACGTTTCATTATGGATTGAACTGCCTAACTTTCTCTCTGTGTTCGAAGAGGACTGGCATTGTGTGACATCGTTTTATTTTTCGGTGAGAACAAGGGCTTCCGCTTGGGGCGTCAGAAACTTTTGTATTCAAGCTATCCAGCTGTACATTTACTTATTGACCGAACGCTTATAAGGAGAAATGAAATATAAATCAGTCGCAACAGGAGAAGGCTGTTATTTGGAGAGCGAAAAATAACAGTAATACTTACGGTGTAATAACAGCGTCAAGCGTGTGTTTCGCTCGCTATTTAGACCTTGGTGATTAAGGGTTTCATGCATAAATAACAGCCGCATACGGGATTCACGAGACAGATTTCTTCGTTCTTAGCAAGGGTTGGATTACAGTAATTTATACTGGGGCGTGTAAATCAATTCTCGTAAAAGTGTTGTTGGATCTCGTTTTTGCGTTCCATTTGGGTTGCATCCTTTTAGAAATCTGTATAAGATTGCAATATAGGCCAATTACATTTTTGTCGGAGTAACTTCGGCAGATTGAAGGACTGCTTTCTCCTACTTTTGCTCCTCGGAGCAGTGTGTCTACTTTTCTTGAAAACTTATATTGTGTTCACCGAAGAATCTTTAACAATTACTTAATTATAGTAATGTATTACATATTTATGACTTAGCCATGTTTGATGGAAGGAACGCTGTTGTATCATAACTTGTTCATTCCAAATCAATTGTTGCTGAATTCCGTTCTGCCTTCAACGAGCACTACTAAACTTTCGGAATATTTCAATTCAATTACAAAGTGTCTTCAAGTTCTAAGGACTCAAACTTTCTTTCATCAGAAGTTACACAAAAGTTTGAAACTTCTGTCATTCCTCTACGTAATAACCCTGGAACAGTACCCACTTATCACAACGTCTGTCACGGAGATATTCCTGTTAAGTAATTTCTGTGTGTTAATTTGACAGTAGACTGTGTTTTATTAATTGTCTTTGTTTCTAACGTAAAGTTAATGCATATTTCTTTACAGATTTTTGTTCATAAAAAATACAATGTTAGCGAATGTGTCATGTGATGTGAAACTTCATTTGTAAACTTATTCTTTTCTTGTAAAGTTATACACTGTAATTTTTGCGATACATGTAGTCAAATACTATGATCGTTATGTCAGAATTAATATTTGCATCCTGTAACCGAGGCGGAAGGCGGGAGACAGTAGACAGTGAGGATGACGGGGGACAGTGATGTAAAGTGGAGAGGAAGAAGTATTTGAAGTAATATTTAGACTATGACGCGACGAGAAGTGTGTAGGGTGTAACATTGCAACAAGAAGGAGATGGATTGATGTTGTTTTAAGAGTTTGTCAGTAGAGCGAAAAGAGTCGCCGGAGACTCTGTAATGGTTGAACGGCTTGGCGAATTTTTAGTCGGACGTTACGTATGGATGACGTATTCAGATACCGTGACGGCGGATCAAAAAAGAAGACCGACGGATCGACAGCCGGGAAAAGGAAATGAGTTAATTTGACGGAGAAGATATTCATGAAAGAAGAAAAGAAGGGAAGAGTTCGGAATTTCGTTTAATGGTTTACAACATCAACTCCAAGTCTGAGGAAGATTGGTTACTTATTGAAAATGTGTGGGCGGGAGGAGTGAAAGAAGCGTCGTCCACTGGAATTATTATTCATTTTATTCGTCAGTGAAGAGAAAGGCTTACGTGGGAATTTTGAAAATGGAACCAACCGTATTTATAAAGACTTGAATGTTATGAAAACTTTGGTATTAGGCACACAAATAAGATTGGGCTTTAGTACTTGTGAGGACTTAGCAAGCGATTTTGTGTGCGGAAAGTGCAAGTGCTTTAATAAGTGTGTACGTCACCTGGGCTAATGCAATAATAGTGCAGATGCTCATCCTTAGAAGGGAAACATTTTGTTTCATCCAAATGCCCCGTAAAAAACCAATCCATAATATTACCCTGAATTATTCAAGGTATTGCAAGTGCATACAACTGTCATATGGAGTGGAGTGTAAAATGTATTAATTTTCAGCTTAATTTAACTAAATGAAGTTGGAGGCTCCGTCATCTGTCACAGGAATCTCTCCTTTGGTTACCGGCAATAAACAATTGTACGATACGAACTTTTAATTTTCATAAAGACGGTTTCAGCAAGTTAAATGAAAGATTCTGAATCAGTAGATTCAGCTGAAGAAAGAACAGCAGTTCAGTGAAGTTAGACTGTGAAATATAGACCACTTTGACAATAACAGGTAAATTGGCATTTTGTTGTGAAAGCATTACGTAGTCACGCTCGCAGTTGGCTTTGAATTATTTATGTTATTATTTGATGAATACACTTGTACAATTCGTGATTTTCAGACGATAGTCAATAACCTTTCCTTGTTTCTGTATCAAAAAAGGAAAGCGATACATTCACTTAAAAGATTATGTGCAGAATACAGAATAAATTTAAATGTTAGGTAGTATTCTTCTTACTTCACATAAACTTGGGTACAAAATCAAGGTCATAGGTACAAGCAACCACTGAGGAAATAGAGCTCGCTACGTTTTATAATTACTTGGGACTTGTTTTATGTTTTGCATGCAGGGCTTGTTTGAGGGAGTGTGTGTGTACATACTTGTGTTGTCTATGAAGATAGCGTAGCGCAATTCAGTATCAGATTAGATTGCTTATCAATGTACGTTGTTATCAATTAGATGGATGTGAGAAAACTGGTAACATGTTTTATTAGTTTTAAAGAAACAATAATCCAATTAAGTTCGGTTAAAATACAATCTCGTGGCTGTTGAATACTGGAGGGAGCAACGACGGTATCGTGCGCAGTAAAGAATACATTGAAATATACGGTGATTCAAGTAGTAAGTAGCTTAGTAGAGGAAAAGATCAATAAAAATCTGTGAAGATAGTTTCAAGATAGTACAGAGATAGAACAGCGCTTAGTTATTTGATAAAACGTTGATTGTCATCGTTAAAAGTGGACGGCATGATTCTCTTCCTTTTCTCTGTCCATTTCCTCCTCTCCTTCCCACTCCCCTATCTCTGCCCAACTCCTCCTCCTTCTAACTGTGGCCGAGCGGTTCTAGGCGCTTCAGTCCGGAACCGCGCTGCTGCTACGCTCTCAGGTTCGAATCCTTCCTCGGGCATGGGTGTGTGTGATGTCCTTAGGTTAGTTAGATTTAATTAGTTCTTAGTCTTGGGGACTGAAGACTTCATATGTTAAGTCCCATAGCGCTCAGAGCCATTTCAACAGTTTCTATCTGTGGCTATCTCCCCCTTCGCCCTCGCTTTCTGTCCATCTTCTACTTCAATCTTTTCTCTCTACGATATCCCACTCACCACAATAGAAGGCTGGTGGTTCTTACCCCTAAGTATTTCTATTCAGATTGTAACTAATATGTGTATCAAATTTGTTGAAATCGTTCCATGGGTTTAGGATGAGTTTTTCGTCCGCGGCTTTGCTCGCATATGCACATTGTAATATTAGTAATTTTCGCCTAACAAACATTAATATACCCTCAATATTACACGCCTGATGGCCTAAAGTTACCGAACAATTGTAAAGTAAAAGAAATGAACCATAGCATAGCAGCGATATAATCTATTATTCTTTATCTTTGCCGTTCTTGCGCGGTGCCTGTAAATCTGTATGTACATGTATCGATTAATGATATAAGAAAATTTTTGTTGTTTCAGGACAAATGAGGCAATTGGCACCTCACCTTTTACTGTTTGTATTCCATGAAAGGCGGGCTCGGACTTGGTGCGTTCCGCAACGGTATTTTATATTTCATGTGAAAATATTGAGTGAATATGCTAATTGTTATTTTTTCAATCAGAAAAGATGTAGTTTCTTGTAGCTGATTACGAACAGACAGCATCAAGAGAACATTCTGACTGTTATGTACAAAGTATTTAATCACAATGGTCATCTATTGTAATTTAATATGAAAAGGTACGTAGCATTAAAAAAAGTGTGATAAAGAGAAGCGTGCTTATTTTAGTAAATTAACCTTGATAATTTTCATCTCCTCCTTTACTAAATTGATAATTATTTTGTGTTAGTTCATCACCAGAAATTACGATCACGTTGATGGGCCCAACGCAGCATGAGGCAGAAGGAACATTATCGTTTTCCTATTATTTGCGAATAGAGTTAGAAGCAACGAAGTAATAAGCTTAAACTTTTTGCGTGATGCTGTAGCTTTTCACCCATTCAGCGTTTATGAGGTCGTATCTTCTGAACTAAGCGTTATTTATATAATTTTCCTGGTAAATTCATCATCATCATAATTCGTTGTGATCATTGTTGAGCGTCGTGACCGCATGAACCAAGCGTCTCCATCCTGGACGTTACTAGCTTCTGTTGGTGCCTGCTGAAGAGATAGACCGGAGATCTTCTTGATTTGATCTATCCATCTGCTCACTGCTCGTTGTCTTGGTCTGGTGCCCTCAATCTTTCCTTGCAGGATTATTTTCACTAGATTTTCTCCATCTCTTCTTACAAGATGGACAAAGAACTGGAGAATTTTTTCGGTGACTCGAGAAGAAAGGTGTCTGGATATATTAAGTTGTTCAATAGTGGACACGTTTGTTCTTCTTTCGGTCCATTTTATGCGTAGCATCCTACGCCAGCACCAGAGCTTAAACGCATCAATGCGCTGTTTATCTCGCATGTCTCGCAACCATAAAAGAAAACAGAAAACACGAGTGTTTCAATTAGCCGGATCTTTGTGCTATTTGTTATTGCTCTCCTCTGCCACATCTTGGTGAGCTTCTTCATAGTCACTCGCCCTAGGGTCATCCGTGTTCTTATTTCATCTTCACAAAGTGCAGTGCTGCAGATGGTTGACCCAAGATAGATGAAGGAATGCACGTTTTCCAGTTCCTTTAATGGACCTGTGAGCTGGACCTGTTCTTCTCGATCAATTATCATGAGTTTGGACTTGCTGAGGTTGATGTCTATTCCGTATGATAGACTAATGTCCTTTATTGTTGTTAGTAGCTCAGCAAGTTCATCGTCGCTGTTGGCTAAAAGCATAGTGTCTTCAGCAAAATGGAGGCTGATAGTTCCCCACTAATTAAGATTCCTTTGGTCCAACAGTCAAGAACTTTCCTAATGCCATGTTCTGCATAGATGTTGTGCAGTTGTGGGGATAGGACAGAACCCTGTCCTACACTTTTTGATACTCTGAAGGAATCAGAGGTGCCAGCACTTGTCTTTACAACTGCGAAGTGATTATTGTATAGCCTTCTGATCAATATTATCAAGTGGGGTGGGACACCGAACTCTGCAAGCACCTGCCACAACTTTTTCCAGACAACACAGTAAAAGGCTCTCTCATAGCCAAGGAAGCAAATGAAAACAAGAACAGTTGCTGATAGACCCTTTCTTTTGTAAGGGGATGAAAAGAGACTTTGACAAGTCATTCGTCCACTCCCTAGTTTCCCACATTCTTTAACACAATGAATGCAGCACATCAATAGCTTCCTGTCCCATATCTTTGATCATTTCTCCAGATATACCTTCTACACTAGGGGCTTTATAATTCTTCAGATGATGAGTCGCATTCTCTGTTTCAATGTGTAAAATTGTATGTTCCAAAGTAAGTTGCTCAACTGCCTGATTGTCCGTACTGTTGTTAATTCCAGAGTAAAGCCATGGGGTTCTCACGGGAAAAGTATCAGTGGTGGTTCCCCGTTGTCTTCACTGAATTCCAACTCCTATCTGCTCACCGACTCAGTCTGCCGCTGGCGTTGGTTACCCAACCTTCCTCTGAGTTGCTCGACTTAACAGGGGAACCACGTGTAGATAGAAAGTTGGAGAATTAAGGTGACAGAGACTAAGAGTTCTTGTAATCGTGTATCACCCCCATTGTTTGGCCAGAGTCTTAAGGTGTTCGCAGAGAGTCCCCCAGCTCATCTCCTGAGCCCAATGGTATATGTGAATATTATTTACAAAATTTGTCGCACATGCAATTAGTGGTAAAGAAGTAATAAATTAGAACGTCATGCTTCATGTGGCAGGTTTACTGCATGATTAGCGAAAATGAAGAAAGAGAAAAACTTATTTCTTTCGTCATTTTGTGGGGGTCGTGAGCGAGAAAATGTTTTGTAAAGGTTTGAAAACATGTGTAAAGTTTCTAAGATATCTCATTCTCAAATTCTGGGTGACTAAATTACGGGTATTCTAGCGTTGTGGACTACACTGATTTTTCGCTCCCAACCACGACCCATTGATAAGCGGGTGGTTCTTAGCCACCCCCCCCCCCCCTGAGAGTAAATGGTATGTGTATCAAGTTTGATTGAAACTTTGAAACTGGGCCAGTGGTTTAGGAGGAGATGTGAAACGTACATTTACACTTACGTGCATAATTTATATGGATTTCGGCCTCAGGTTACATAAACGATGTGATTATCGATTTCAACTTCTTACCCACTCACATCAGATGATCTACTTAAGAAGGAAAAAAAGGGGGCTAGTAAATTATTACGTTATTAAATTCCATAGGAGTCTTTTTTTGATCACTGGAAAATTGCTGATGCACTAGCGCTACGGAAGGAGAATATCCAATCCCTGAGTGTGACTTTATTGTCGGATACACACAGAAATCACAAAAATTGGCAAATCATAAGTTTAAGAAGAACGAGAAACCACTTCAAAGTTATTTTCATCAAAAAGCGCCTGTGTCATGCTTTCCTGGTGCGCGGGTGCACTGTCTTGGTGAAGTAGCACGAGTTTCTCTCACATTGCTGGAAGGAGGTCGTACTACAGAAAATCTTAGTAACACACACCTGTCCGCGGAATGGCCTCAGGCGATCTTCAGATGTGTGTGTTCTTAAGGGACCAAACTGCTCAGGCCATTGGTCCCTATACTTACACACTACTTAAACTAACCTATGCTAAGAACAACACACACTCCCATGCCCGAGGGAGGACTCGAACCTCTGGCGGGAGGGGCCGCGCAGTCCGTGACATGAAGCCTCTAATCGCCCGGCCACTCCGCGCGGCTCAGACGAACTTCCAAAACATCCATCATCACTCGTGTGTCCATGTTGTTCAGATTTCTCTGCCACACGACGTTCGACTTTCTTTCAACTGCCGCCCCCATGAACGCACATTGTTCACGTTCTTGACACCATCACCATGCCCCTCGCTCAGCTAGCTATATATGTGCAAAGGATGTCACATCACGCAAGTGGAGAAAACGAATTGTTCAAATGGCTCTGAGCACTATGGGACTTAACTTCTGAGGTCATCAGACCGTAGCAGTCGCGCGGTTCCAGACTATAGCGCCTAGAACCGCTCGGCCAACCTGGCCTGCAAAACGAATTGTTAATCGCTGTTTAAGAATGAAAACGTCGCCACTGAATGCCCCAACGTCACATCTCACTCTCGCCACAGGCGCCGAAGTTCTGTGTGTCTCACAGTACTGACATCTGTGTCAAGCATATACAGAGAGTTCGGCCCATTTTAAGTCAAATCACTCTTTTCTCAAGCAGTTTCATTGTATGCTAGGTTTTTTTACCGTTAATGTAAGAGATCTTGCTCTTGTCCCATGATAAATGCAGCAAATAATGTGATAATTATTAGTGCTCTCTTTAATGTGAGTGACATGTTGGTAGATGAACTCAAATGGCACAGTTAGAATCACCAGCTGTTTAAGCAGGTTCTTGCAGTGAGTCCAGTTAGTAATTTTAGTTATTATTCTTCGGTAGTTTCTTGTTGTTTCAAACTCGTGTCTGTCTTCTGTGAAGTGGATTCCCAAAACGACTCCATATATAAGAATATACACTCCTGGAAATTGAAATAAGAACACCGTGAATTCATTGTCCCAGGAAGGGGAAACTTTATTGACACATTCCTGGGGTCAGATACATCACATGATCACGCTGACAGAACCACAGGCACATAGACACATGCAACAGAGCATGCACAATGTCGGCACTAGTACAGTGTATATCCACCTTTCGCAGCAATGCAGGCTGCTATTCTCCCATGGAGACGATCGTAGAGATGCTGGATGTAGTCCTGTGGAACGGCTTGCCATGCCATTTCCACCTGGCGCCTCAGTTGGACCAGCGTTCGTGCTGGACGTGCAGACCGCGTGAGACGACGCTTCATCCAGTCCCAAATATGCTCAATGGGGGACAGATCCGGAGATCTTGCTGGCCAGGGTACTTGACTTGCACCTTCTAGAGCACGTTGGGTGGCACGGGATACATGCGGACGTGCATTGTCCTGTTGGAACAGCAAGTTCCCTTGCCGGTCTAGGAATGGTAGAACGATGGGTTCGATGACGGTTTGGATGTACCGTGCACTATTCAGTGTTCCCTCGACGATCACCAGAGGTGTACGGCCAGTGTAGGAGATCGCTCCCCACACCATGATGCCGGGTGTTGGCCCTGTGTGCCTCGGTCGTATGCAGTCCTGATTGTGGCACTCACCTGCACGGCGCCAAACACGCATACGACCATCATTGGCACCAAGGCAGAAGCGACTCTCATCGCTGAAGACGACACGTCTCCATTCGTCCCTCCATTCACGCCTGTCGCGACACCACTGGAGGCGGGCTGCACGATGTTGGGGCGTGAGCGGAAGACGTCCTAACGGTGTGCGGGACCGTAGCCTAGCATCATGGAGACGGTTGCGAATGGTCCTCGCCGATACCCCAGGAGCAACAGTGTCCCTAATTTGCTGGGAAGTGGCGGTGCGGTCCCCTACGGCACTGCGTAGGATCCTACGGTCTTGGCGTGCATCCGTGCGTCGCTGCGGTCCGGTCCCAGGTCGACGGGCACGTGCACCTTCCGCCGACCACTGGCGACAACATCGATGTACTGTGGAGACCTCACGCCCCACGTGTTGAGCAATTCGGCGGTACGTCCACCCGGCCTCCCGCATGCCCACTAAACGCCCTCGCTCAAAGTCCGTCAACTGCACATACGGTTCATGTCCACGCTGCCGCGGCATGCTAACAGTGTTAAAGACTGCGATGGAGCACCGTATGCCACGGCAAACTGGCTGACACTGACGGCGGCGGTGCACAAATGCTGCGCAGCTAGCGCCATTCGACGTCCAACACCGCGGTTCCTGCTGTGTCCGCTGTGCCGTGTGTGTGATCATTGCTTGTACAGGCCTCTCGCAGTGTCCGGAGCAAGTATGGTGGGTCTGACACACCGGTGTCAATGTGTTCTTTTTTCCATTTGCAGGAGTGTAATTACGAGTAGTGAGAAGAAAATAAACATTTTCTTCTAAAATTTGTGGTTATTATAGTACATCGTCCATATTTCATTTTATAGAATTATTTACTCATTTTAAACAGACTTGTTGTTTGTTATATTTATGTTCGGTCTCAGTCTAGCGCAAGTTGATCGACTGTAAACGTCATTGATGGTTTCATTTGTCTTCTCCATCAAAAGTTCCGATGCTTCTGTCTGTGATTACAATGATGTTTTTATTGGCAAACAGGGTTTTCCTCCATGTGGCATTGCCGGTGGGATCGCTCACCCATGAGTACATCAAGAACAACTTTGGCCTGGAGATGCTCCCCTCAAGAATGTTTGTTGTGTTATACTCTGTATCTGATAAGCATTTCACTAAAAATTTCGCTGTATTGGAGATCTGTGTTATTTCTACTCTCTATAACCTATTTCCAGATACGTTTGGGACATTGCTCACTCCTAATGACCCTAAAGTTTTTAGACCTTGAAGAGATGTAGTGCGGTCCAGTCTTGAGCACTGTTCGAGTGTTGAGGATTCCGAATAGATTGAAGTAATGGAAAATATCAAAAAATTTCAGAGGAGGGCTGCTAAGGTTCTTACTTTTAGATTCGATCATCAAGCTCGTATTACAGAGATGATTTGTGAATTCAAACTGGAATCCTTGAAGGGAAGACACTATTCTTTTCACAAAATACTTCTGACAATGGAAATTCCGAAGATTCAATGGACGATCTCGAAGAAAAATAATGCAATATCTATTTTTTTTGTGCCTGATTTCACGTTTAGGTGGTTAGAGACACCCCAAAAGCTAATTTAGCATATGTACATCTACAAGGATACAATGCAAATCACACTTAAGTGCCCAACAGAGGGTTCATCAAACCACCTTGACAGCTGTTCTTGATTCGAGTTCTAAAATATTTATTACTTCATCTTCTCTGGTGAAGGAATTTAGAAAGGCTGTGTTTAGTAACTCTGCTTTTGTAGAAATTATCGATAGTATTTCCATTGCTATTGTGCAAGGAAGGCACAGACTGTGTCTTGCCACTAGCATATTTTTCATACTTTACATATTAGGTTTGGAGGGAAAATCTTGAAAGACATGATATATAAAAATGTTTCTCATATAAAAGTTGTCAAGTAATTAACTTTGTTGGAAACTGTATAATCGAATTTTATGATAATTTGTAATTTTGCAAAATACTCCACCAGCATCAATTTTCAAAACTGAAACCTTTTGTTACGACATAAATAAAACGAACTTTCAAGCTACCTACGTCCATGTGTTTCGGAAACGCCATTTTTGAAAAGTAAGCTGTACACAATGTACTGTCAAAGTACTTTTAACATATCTAATTAAAATACCTAAAAATTCATTATAAGTCTAGTTATTTATTTTATTTATATTTTTTATGTTCTAAATTGTTAATTTGCAGTTTATATTCTTTTTTGTTCTCAATTTACTATTTTACATTTGTGTACTCTGTTAATTTAAAATAATAAGTAAGCCATTATTATGTTGCAAAAATATTACAATAAGGCTTAAAACATACAGCTTTCTTACAACATGTACATAAAATTACGAAATTTCTTAACATAATATATGTGATGAAGAACACAATATAAAATAAAATTCAGCTTTATTACTCACGGATGTAAGTAGCTTGAAAATTTCTCTAATTTATGTTGTAACAAAAATTTTCATTTTTCGACCACGATAGTGTTCCAGCTATCGTACGAAACCGTAGCCCAGACCATAACTACAGGGTTAGGTGCAGTGTGTCTAGCACGCAGAGAGGTTGGTTCCAGGCCCTCAAATGGCCTCTTTCTAACCAGTACACGGCCATCACTGGCACCGAGGCATCAGTAAACACAACAGACCTTGACCCTGCCCCGAAATGAACTCAGCTTGACGCCACTGAAGCCGCAAATGGCGGTGCTTTGGGGTCAGTGGCTGATCTGTGCTTGAATTAACCGATTTGTAACAGTTCACTGTGTCACTGTGGTGACAAATGATGGCCAGCTTGCTGCCGCAGATGCAGTACTATGCGCAAGAGCTATATGCCGAACTCAGTCTGGAACCGCGCGACCGCTAAGGTCGCAGGTTCGAATCCTGCCTCGGGCACGGATATGTGTGATGTCCTTAGGTTAGTTAGGTTTAGGTAGTTCTAATAGTTCTAAGTCCTAAGGGACTGATGACCTTGGATGTTAAGTCCCATAGTGCTCAGAGCCATTTTTTTTTGTACGCCGAACACGATGGTCTTCCCTCTCGGTAGAACCATATGGCCGTCTGAAGATCGGTCTTCTACGACCGTACATTCCTGTGACCACCGAAGCCAAAAATCATGTACAGTAGCCTGTGTGCAATGTCGGAGAAACATCCAGATTCTCGCAGCCCTATTACACGATTTCGTTCAAACTGAATGAGGTGTTGATAATAGCGTCTTTGGTTCAAATGGCTCTGACAACTATGGGACTTAACATCTGAGGTCATCAGTCCTCTAGAACATAGTACTTAAATCTAACTAACCTAAGGACATCACACACATCCATGCCAGAGGCAGGATTCGAACCTGCGACCGTAGCGGTCGCGCGGTTCCAGACTGAAGCGCCTAGAACCTCTCGGCCACATCGGCTGACAATAGCGTCTTTGTCGCTTGAAAGGTCTTGACCAACATCAACTCATCACGTCCAGTCTCAAAGGTATCTATCTTTCACGACCGTTACAGTGTGTATTTATAGCAAAACTGACTCGCATCCTCATAGTGGCAGTAATAGTGCCACTCTTATGCAGCTGTCGTGAAATTGGAATAGAAATCATCTTTCAAGTGTGGAAACATGCCTATTCCTGCTATTGCCATTTTTTCCGTCTGTGTATATTTTTTTAGGATTACCCTACAAGTTCCCCCTGACAGGAATGCGAGACGCGAAAAATGGAGTGTGTAGTTGAGTGGAGCAGTTTTCGGAATCGTGTAGCGCTAATGAAGAGGCGGAGAGACGCGTAGAGGACACCAGCGGCAGCGCCTGTCTGTTGTGTTACTGCTGCGCGCCCCACGCTGGTGTGCTTAATGAACGCATTGTGCACGGCCCGCAATCAGCGGGACGACACAGCGGCTTGCAGGCTTCGATGGGCCTCGACCACAAGAGCGGACAAGCTTACAGCTGTGTTCGTCTACATTCTGCCTGCAGGGAACGACAGACTTGATCACCAGATTTTCAACAGTAACGAGTGTTTCGGCTGCTGTATCCGCAAATAGCGCGCTCGCGAGGGCGATTGTAACGGAAATAATCCAAACACAGGATGAGTACTCACTGCGAAAGTCGAAAGTTCTGTTTCACTATACTTTTCATGGTATCGATCATTTAAAAGGATGACGGAATTAGCGAAAATGCTTCCTAAAGGTGATGGTCGTGAGAATAACTGGTGCTATAGAATGTGACGAAAAAAAAGGACCTGTGTGTTTCCAGTTTAACGATTCATTTGCAAGAGTGATTCGGAGAAATTTTTTATTTTAGTGTAACACGTCTATTTTCGCTCACCTTAACCCAGTTTTTCTGTCACTGTCACTGTGACTTCTTAAGTAATAGAACCCAGTACGTTGTCCTCGATGGTGAGTGTTCATCGGAGGTGAAGGTATCATCTGGAGTGCCCCAGGGAAGTGTGGTAGCTCCGCTGTTGTTTTCTATCTACATAAATGATCTTTTGGATAGGGTGGATAGCAATGTGCGGCTGTTTGCTGATGATGATGTGGTGTACTGGAAGGTGTCGTCGTTGAGTGACTGTAGGAAGATACAAGATGACTTGAACAGGATTTACGATTGCTGTAGAGAATGGCAGCTAACTCTACATATAGAGAAATGTAAATTAATGCAGATGAATAGGAAAAAGAATCCCGTAATGTTTGAATACTCCATTAGTAGTGCAGCCCTTGACACAGTCATATCGGTTAAATATTTGGGCGTAAAATTGCAGAGCGATATGAAGTGAGACAAGCATGTAATGGCAGTTGTGGGGAAGGCGGATAGTCGTCTTCGGTTCATTGGTTGAATTTTGTAAAGATGTGGTTCATCTGTAAAGGAGACCGCTTATAAAACATTAATACGACCTATTCTTGAGTACTGCTCGAGCGTTTGGGATCCCTATCAGGTCGGATTGAGGGAGGACATAGGAGCAATTTAGAGGCGGGCTGCTGGGTTTGTTACTGGTAGGTTTGATCATCACACGAGTGTTACGGAAATGCTTCTGGAACTCGGGTGGGAGTGTCTATAGGAAAGGAGGCGTTCTTTTCGTGAATCGCTACTGAGGAAATTTAGAGAACCAGCATTTGAGGCTCACTGCAGTACAATTTTACTGCCCCAACTTACATTTCGCGGAAAGACCACAAAGGTAAGATAAGAGAGATTAGGGCTCGTACAGAGGCATATAGTCAGTCACTTTTCCCTCGTTCTGTTTGGGAGTGGAACAGGGAGAGAAGATGCTAGTTGTAGTACGAGGTATCCTCCGCCACGCACCGTATGGTGGATTGCGGAGTATGTATGTGGTTGTAGATGTAGTAGATCATAGCCCCCCCCCCCCCAAAAAAAAAAAAAAAATTGTACAGGTGGTATCCCATAGCTCGCAAGTATATTTTAACCGCCATGAGCAGCAGATAAATAATTCTTTATCTAAAACAGATTAAAAATTACGATCATCTCAGTGTACTACAGTTATGTACAACAACCTGCGTTACAGCGTTAACACTGCAGTATTAAATAAAATAAAAGCCCTTCTGCGTTATGGCCGTTAATAGTGTAACTTTACTTGGCACCACAGTATTAATTTTGACGCTTAGACTGTTGTAAATGACTCTGAGATTCCTGAAGATGGTCTCAAGATCGAAACAAGACGCAAATTAATAATTATGTATTAGCAGTTATCGGCAGTTGAAATATTAAGTTTTTTTATTACCCTCCTTAAGTTCCTGCCCTTTTGAAAGATTAATCTGAACTTACATGATCTTTATGTTATACATGATTATGGATAAACCGTTAACCAGATTGTAAAGTGAACTCCAAGTTTCATTCTAAATGTCTCTCTTGCCAAAATTCGTCATAAATCCAAGCAGAACATGAAACTTCTTAAGTCTAATCATTCTCATTTTTGCTGTTGCTATGGTCTGTAGCCCAGAGACTGTAATGATGCACCTATCCATGTTGCTCTCTTCAGAGCAAGCCACTTCGTCTCCAAATGACTACTGCAACCTACATCCATTTGCCGCTGCTTGTTGTGTTCAGCCCTTACTCCCCCCTTCTACAGTTTTCATCCCAGCATAATTTTCTAGATTGCCAAATTGACGATTTTATGACGTGTCATATCAACCGCCCCCTCCCTCCCCATTTAATGAAGGTGTGCGATAAATTTTCTTTTTCTCCAATTCGACTGAT
This sequence comes from Schistocerca gregaria, assembly GCF_023897955.1. NCBI lineage: Eukaryota > Metazoa > Arthropoda > Insecta > Orthoptera > Acrididae > Schistocerca > Schistocerca gregaria. Next base: position 349,356,591 of record NC_064927.1, on the reverse strand, counting down.
GACATGCAAATTTACTGCTCCATCTATGCATCTAATTTCACAATTTTCTGTACCACCGTACTCTCGTCTGATCTGATCGTTCTCGTTCCAATTTCACGCAAAGCTAGCTTCCAGACAAACACACTGGTGAGCAAAACTTAGTGTCGAAAGTAAGTTTAGCACGACGTGTCACTGCCATATAAGATAGCTCTACGAAACTTGGACATAGAAAGAATTGTTACAGTATATTATAGACCTAGCCTAGCGAAAGAAATATGAAAAGAGACGGACAGAAATTACACTTTTATTCAAAGACAATTATTACACTGTAGTCAGGGCGATTTATGATGATCCGCTGGACATTACGAAAGGCGGGTCGTGGCTCAAGTAGGATGTGTGATTGCCACGGATCTACGTTACTTGGTAGTGACACATCACGCGAAACTGACTTTGACTCTTACGTTTCGCACATCATTGTACCTTCAGTAAAGGCCCAACACTTAAATTTATACTAGATATTGCCAAATTCTTATATTTCAAAAGAGATTTTCCTGCTATAGCCGGTCTATATTTTATGTACACTCTACATCGGTCAGCATCACTTTTATTACGCAAACAAACTAAGCTGAAATGATTGTAAGAGGCACAGCAACATAGAAACTGGAGCTTATATCAATGGTCCGAGGTTATATTCACGGACGAATCCAAATCTGAAATATTTGGAAGCCACCGTCAGATGTTTGTTCATCTACTTCGTGGAGCACACATGAAGACTCAGTGTATGACGTCAACGTTGTAGGATGGTGGAGGGTCGATCATGGTGTAGGGATGTTTTACGGATGATGAAGTCGGTGGTCTAGTGCGAATTAACGGAATATTATAGAAGGAAGATGCAGTTCCACCCGGCAAAAGACTTCATCAGTCGTAGGTTTGTTCTGCAGCAGCACAAAGATCTAAATTGTGCAGACGTTATGCCAATAAAAAGAGAAATTTGGATACTGAAAAATATGTTTTGGCCACGTCAGTCACCTGACATAAATCCCATTGAACTCGTATGAGATGAACGTGACATCGAGGCCATAAAACTGAGGCGTCTGATGTTAAAGATCTACGAAATGGTTCACAGATGTGTTGAACTGCAATATCTGCAAACACCCTACAAAATCTTATCTCCAAAATTCCACGCGTTTGTGTAACTGTTCTGAGGGCAAAGGACAGATACTCTGAAGAGGCTAAACTCTAAACCATATTGTATTGTACATAGTGATGGTCTATTAAAATAAACTATATAGCTCTTTTCGTGGGTGATCGAAAACTCTTGATTGCTACTGTTTGTCCCCAAATACATCTTTGTCTAAGCGAGTATGGATTTATAAAAACTGTTTTATTTCACCAACTCGGAGAAAAAGGAGGCGCAACCCTCGTAAACGAGTAGGTAAACAAGAGAGTAATAACAGAAGACCATAAAATGGGAACATTAACTGGCAAGGAGTATTTACGGGGCAAAAATTTCGAGAGAAAATTTGCAGTGAAATTGCTTCCCTTTAAGTCACCAAAATTCCACTGAATATGTTTAAATATATCACCTTTTAATATTGCTCAGTTTAGTAGGACTCATTTACCATTCCTTGCGTTCAAGAATTCCTCATCTGTAGAATTCACCGTCTTTCCAGGCAAGTTTTATCTCGTGAAAACAAGGCAGACCCACATAAGTGGCGCTGATGTAAGTGAATTTTATGTCAGTGAATGTTGCGCAGTAAAGAAAGATATCAGCCTCATTGTAATGTATTTTTGTGGCTTTTTTACGTAGTCATACATGTTTCGCTTTATAGACACATACGTATAGCTCTTGTACACCCCCGTCTTTGCAGTCTCGTCAAGTGAGGCGTGGAATAAAGCCAAGGTTTTGTTATTACTTGATGTGTGAAATGGAGCTAACTGTTATTGTTCTTCTCGTATAATGTATAGCAATGATTTTAACATTTCATTGACTCTGGGGCCAGATAGAGCCATAATTGGTGGTTAAAGTACTCAGACATTTTCTACGGGATTAAGATCGAATTAATTACCAGGCCAATCGAGGAACTAGAAGGCAGCTGAGTGTTCGTCAAGACGAATGCGTGAAGGCCTTGAACACGGCTGTTGTCATCTAGTGAGAAGGCGTAATTTTCAGCATACTCTTCATAAAGGTGTAGGAGAAAAGTCACCGAGAAAGTTAAAATAAACATCCTGGTATAAGATGTAGCGTTTTTACTTAATAAAAAAAAAAGGCTTAGGTTTGATGTTGTGAACCAAAGCTTGAACTGAACTCGATTCCTACTCGTTATAATTTCGTGTATGTTGGTCTTGTAATTCTGAACAATGCAAGTGGTGTAATTACGTAAACGATTTCTGATGAGGAGAGTCGCCAGAACTGTCTGAAACTGTATAACTATATTTGAATCAACTTTTACGAAAATCTGAGGAAACGTAAAATTGTGTACTAACGGGCTGTCCTGTGAAATTCTGTATTGCGTAGTCCAGTGAACAGTGCTACAGAGCGTGACGTCACACTTCGTGACATACAGTTCCAATAGTAAAAGCTATCATCATCATCATCATCATCATAATTTAAGACTGATTATGCCTTTCAGCGTTCAGTCAGGAGCATAGCCCCCTTATAAAATCCCTCAATGATCCACTATTCAATGCTAACATTGGTGCCTCTTCTGATATTAAACCTATTACTTCAAAATCGTTATTAACCGAATCCAGGTACCTTCTCCTTGGCCTTCCCCGACTCCTCCTACCCTCTACTGCTGAACCCATGAGTCTCTTGGTTGACAAGATGGCCGCCGAGTGAGATCACAGGTATTTTCTTCGTCCGCTAAAATAACTTATTTAAGAGGAAATAGTGCCAAGTTTAAATATTCTTTGTTTTTATTACTTGCTGTAGTGTCCGTTCTTGTCACACAACTGAATATTAGCGTCCAAGCAGAGCTTGTTCTTGAAAAAACTTGTTTTTTAGCTGAGGTCCCGATAATCGCGACATAACCCGTAATTTTGCGTGACATAAACACAACAAATTCTATTCAAGTTTTCTTGATAGTGCAAAAATCGTTTAAAAAAGACAGCTACTAGTTTCATCAGTGTCTATTGTCGCAATAAAAGTGTAATTAAACATTTCTAAATCGTATTTTACTAACATATTTCGTATTGTTTACTAGTTAGATAGACGCGATCTAGGTCTAAATTTTCCGAGTTATAAACGTTTAAAAACCTGACCAAACACGCCTGATAACTTAAATTCTCTTTAAAGGCAAAGTAATTACAAATTCATTCTTCTGTTTTTGCATCTCTAAATCAGTAGAAAAACAACAACCACCGCACATAAGATCTTTGTGTCGTTTTTTTTGCTTGCAGACATACAATCTCGCGACCTTGACAAGTTTAAAACATTCTTTAAACTTAACTATTCTTTCGAAACTCACCATGAGTGAGAAATGTGGGAGCTGTTATAGGGTAGTGAGTAGAGGGATTTGTTGCCAATCTTGTAGGAAATATTTTCACTGGGGGGGATGCAGTGGGGAGAATGTTGGGAGAACAGAAGAGGCTCTCTCCTGGAACTGCAGAGTATGCAGTAGGAACATTTTGATTGGGGAGCAGGAAAGGAAAATCTGTGCCCTTCAGGCACAGTTGGAGGAAGCAAGGAAGGAACTGATAAGGATCAAGGGAAATAGGGGGGAGGAGGGTGGTTGGGAACTGGCAGCTGCTAGGAGGATAGGAAGAAAGAGAACGCGATCTGATAGTTTTATCATCAACACCAAAAACAGGTATCTGCCACTGCCAGAGTTAAGTGGAGAAGAGCCTCAGGTAGAACGAGGAGCAGGAAATGTGCAGCACACTTCAACCGAGGCCAAGAAGCCTAGGAATGTACAAAGTGTTAGGAAGAAGAAAGTGCTGCTGTTAGGTAGTAGCCATGGGGGAGGTGTAGGCCCTCAGTTACAGGAAAGTTTAGGGGCAGCGTACCAGGCCACCAGTATCTTCAAACCAAATGCAGGGCTAAGTCATGTGATAGAGGACCTAGGGTCTTTATGTAAGGATTTTACAAAAGAGGACCATGTAGTGATAGTGGGTGGGGCGGGAAACAGTTTGGACAGGGATGGGGCATATGAAATAGGTGGTGACCTGGACAAGATAGCTTCCCTGACTCATGGCACCAATGTACACTTTGTTGAGCTGTTCCGGCGTCATGATCAGCCACGCCTTGATGGAGCTGTGAGGCGAATCAATGTGGGGCTGGGGATGGCTCTGAGGACGGCCAACTTTGCTCATGTTTCTCTGGTGCCCGTCGGGACTATCAACAGATGGGGTTTCACTAGGCATGGCCTACACCTAAACAGGACTGGGAAGGGAAGATTGGTACAGCTGATTCATGAAAGGATAGGGGGTGGATCTCGGGCCACACATGGTCAAATACCTGTTGTCATAGGTAGGAAAAGTAGGTCTTTTTTAGGATAAATCCAGACAACAGGTTCCCCTGCCTAAAGAGTATCTCTAGCAGTTCAAAAAATACTGAAACAATCACTCACAAGACAGATTATAACACTTCAAAAATCACACATACCAGATGTCACAAAGAAAAACAAACCATCGGAAAGAGTAACATGGGGCATTTCACAGACTTAACAATCCTCCATCAAAACATGCAATCAATAAAAAATAAAATACAAGCATTAGAAGTTGAGCTCCAATCTTTGAACTGCACAGTAGTTTGTATTACTGAGCACTGGTGTAGAGACACAGAAATCCAACATGTAGTATTATCATTGTATGAAAGGGCAAACTCTTACTGCAGAACTACTTCAAGGGGTGGAGGATCATGCATTTATATCAGAAAAGGAACACAGTTCAAATCTAGACATGACCTCAGTACAGTAAGTGAAGACAAACACATTGAAATATCAGCTATTGAATTATCAGGGCTCGATATCACCAAGAAATTAATCATTTTGTGTGTGTATAGATCTCCCAGTGGTAGTGTGGACACTTTTTTCAATAAATTAACAGAAGTTCTAGATAAAGTCTCAAGTACAAAGGTCAACATAATTCTGTGTGGGGACATAAACATCAACACTAATATCATAAATGAATCCAGCAGCACCTTCATAAATATCCTTCAAAGTTTTGGCATGTCCCTATTGGTCAATAGTGCAACAAGGGTTACTACAATGACTGCATCAGTAATTGACCACGTGGCCACAAATATAGACAGGGAAAAATGTGATGTAGCTGTAAAAGATCTCGGACTATCAGACCATCTCTGTCAAATAACAACAGTAAAATCAGGCATCGAATCATTCCCTAAACTACAAGCCTATAAACGACATCTATCAGAAATCAAAATAAAAGATTTTTCAAAAGAACTAGAAAAACAAAGCTGGGATGAAGTGTATAAGGAAACCAATGTGAATATGAAATTCTCCAAATTCTCCACATTGTTTAAATTGAACTTTGAAACAGCATTCCCAAAAGTATGCATGACTGTATCAACATCTCACAAAAACAGATGGATAACAGCAGGTATTAAGAAGTCCTCCCAAACACTTAAACACCTCAGTTCCATGAAAAAGATTCACAATGATCCAGAATTCTTAAATTTCTATCATAGATACAAAAAGATTTATAGGAAGGTGCTGATTGCTGCAAAAAAGTCATTTAATGACAAAATAATATATAATGCAGAGAATAAAAGCAAAGCAGTCTGGGATGTTATAAAAAAGGAAACGGGGAGAGGCAAACAAACGCAGAATAACATACTGCTAAGGGAGGGGGATAAGGTAATAAATGATCCACAACACTTAGCAAACTATGTAAACGAGCATTTTTCAAGTATTGCAGAGAAGTTACAGCAAAAATTCCCCAAAACAAATATAACACCTGCAAAAATTGTTGCACTAGATACAATGATGTTACTTCCAACCACAGAGAATGAAGTCAATAAAACTGTTCAAAAGCTAAAAAATAAAAAGTCTGAAGGCTTAGATGATGTACCAATGTGTGTACTGAAACAATGCATAGGGATTATACAAGGCCCATTAACAAATATAATAAATGAATCCTTCACATCAGGGACATTTCCAGAGCAGCTAAAACAGGCAAGAGTTGTACCTTTGCTTAAGAAAGGTAATGCAGAAGACATAGAAAATTATCGGCCCATTTTCCTGCTGTCAGCATTCTCAAAAATAATAGAAGCAATTATGAAAGACAGATTAATGAATTATCTGAATAAATACAATCTTTTAAGCAAATCACAGTTTGGTTTTCGAAGTGGCAAAAATACGGAGTCAGCCATAGTAGAATTCACAAAAGTTGTACTTAATGCTCTTGATAAAGATGAGTGTGTCACAGGCATATTTTTGGATCTTTCTAAGGCTTTTGATACAGTCGACCACAAGATTCTATTAAATAAATTAGAAGCATTAGGAATAAGAGGGGTAGCTAATGACTGGTTTCGATCATACCTAACAGATAGGGTACAAAGAGTAGAGATAACACATACTTCAGATAGATCTAAACATTTAGTAAAATACTTATCAGAACCAAAACATATTAATATAGGGGTTCCACAAGGTAGCATATTAGGACCAATACTATTCCTGATATACATCAATGACTTTCCCAGTAGTGTTACTCATGGTGAGAAAATTCTCTTCGCTGATGACAGCAATATTATAGTCACTGAGAGAACAAGAGAACTCCTTACCGAGAAAGCAAATGAAACTCTCAAGGAAGTTTACGATTGGTCAATAAGCAACAAATTGACATTAAACATAAAGAAAACTAATGCCATGAACTTCAGTTTGAAGAGGAAAAATGACAATGTTAAATTAAATGTAGATGGCACCTCTATAGACTGTGTAACAAATGCAAAATTTCTAGGAATGAATATTGACTCTCAGCTGAAGTGGTGCGAACACACAAAGGTACTTGCAAACAGAATGTCATCAGCATGTTATGCCCTTAGAATTCTATCATTTGTGTGTAACATGCAGTGTCTTTTAGTTACATATTATTCATATGTACACTCAATTCTTAGCTATGGCATTCTTTTTTGGGGAACAAATCCACAAAATATGAACACAATTTTCAAACTCCAGAAAAGAGCCATAAGAATAATAACCAGAAATAGTAGTCGAGCTCATTGTAAAGATCTGTTCAAAACACTGGGAATTTTAACTGCTCCATGTGAACACATTTACCAGTCAGTTGTACACATCAAAAGTAACATTGGCAATTACTGCACAAACAGCTCTGTCCATGACCTTGCAACAAGAGATAGACTCAACTTACATTTACCAAGAAAAAATAAACATAAAATACAAAACAGCATTTTCTACCAAGGAATAAAACTGTACAATAAATTACCAAAAGAGATTAAAGAAATTTCAAAAATACACTTATTTAAGAAGGCAGCTAAAAAGTACCTGTTATGCAATACATTTTATACATTGAAGGATTACTTAGATAAAGCAGAGTAGGGGTTTGATAAAAAAATGTTATACAAACAAATAATAATAATAATGATGATTATAAAACATCCAATATTCCACATAACACCTTCACTTTATTATTTTTCTTCTTTTTTCCTTTCTAGAGACACTCTCCCCTCAAGCTATGCATAGCACAATACTAACACCTCTTCCTCTTTCTGAGCTCAACATCTCACTCATTATGAAGGGATGCTGACTCAGTTTTTCAGGATAGCAAATGGGAACTTGCAGTACAGAAAATGGCCCAAGGATCACCTGTGTGTGTGTGTGTGTGTGTGTGTGTGTGTGTGTGTGTGTGTGTGTGTATGTAGTGAGTGAAGTGTTATGAAACAATGTGTGTATAGTGTGTGCAGTGACTGATAGTGAAATATGAGAGAATAGTGTGGCATTACATTATTTAATGAGTTATTTGTAAATTAATTATTGTATACCAGGAGTAAAATCTAATGATTGTCTCTAACTAGAAGTCTGTAAATATATGTGTATACGAATTAGCTTATTGTAAATTGATCTAAGCTTGTAAATACTTTGACATGTCCTATATCCTTGTAAAAAGAGATCTATGGATGAATAAAACTACTACTACTACTACTACTACTAACCTTGCTTCTCCCTTGCGTGTAACATGACCCCACCATCTAAGCCTGTTCGCCCTGACTGCTACATCTATTGAGTTCATTCCCAGTTTTTCTTTGATTTCCTCATTGTGGACACCCTCCTGCCATTGTTCCCATCTACTAGTACCTGCAATCATCCTAGCTACTTTCATATCCGTTAACCTCAACCTTGTTGTTAAGGTAACCTGAATCCACGCAGCTTTCGCTCCCATAAAACAAAGTTGGTCGAAAGATTGAACGGTGCACAGATAATTTAGTCTTGGTACTGACTTCCTTCTTGCAGAAGAGAGTAGATCGTAGCTGATCACTCACTGCATTAGCATTGCTACACCTTGCTTCCAGTTCTTTCACTATGTTGCCATCCTGTGAGAATATGCATCCTAAGTACTTGAAACTGTCCACCTGTTCTAACTTTGTTCCTCTTATTTGGCACTCAATCCGTTTATATTTCTTTTCCGCTGACATTACTTTCGCATTGGAGATGCTAATCTTCATACCATAGTCCTTACATTTCTGATCTAGCTCTGAAATATTACTTTGCAAACTTTCAATCGAATCTGCCATCACAACTAAGTCATCCGCATATGCGAGACTGCCTATTTTGTGTTCACATATCTTATTAATCACACCCAGCCAGTCTATTGTTTTCAACATATGATCCATAAATAACATGAACAACAGTGGAGACAGGTTGCAGCCTTGTCTTACCCCTGAAACTACTCTGAACCATGAACTCAATTTACCGTCAACTCTAACTGCTGCCTGACTATACATGTAAAGACCTTTAATTGCTTGCAAAAGTTTGCCTGCTATTCCATAATCTCGTAGAACAGACAATAACTTCCTCCTAGGAACCCGGTCATATACCTTTTCTAGATCTAGAAAGCATAGATAGAATTCCCTGTTCCCCTCGCAATACTTCTCCATTATTTGCCGTCAGCTAAAGATCTAGTCCTGACAACATCGAAGAGGCCTAAACCCACACTGATTTTCATCCAATTGGTCCTCAACTAATACTCGCACTTTCCTTTCAACAATACCTGAGAAGATTTTACCCACAACGCTGATAAAAGAGATACCTCTGTAGTTGTTACAATCTTTTCTGTTTCCATGTTTAAAGATTGGTGTGATTACTGCTTTTGTCCAGTCTGATGGAACCTGTCCCGACTCCCAGGCCATTTCAATTATCCTGTAAAGCCATTTAAGACCTGACATTCCACTGTTTTTGACGAGTTCCGACTTAATTTCATCCACCCCAGCCGCTTAATTGCACTGCAGTCTATTGACCATTTTCTCCACTTCCTCAAATGTGATCCTATTTCCATCACCATTCCTATCCCATTGTACCTCGAAATCTGAAACATTACTAATCGTATTTTCACCTACATTGAGCAACTCTTCAAAATATTTTTTCCAAGTCATGCATAGGATTCACCAGCAGTTTTGCTGACCTGTCCAAAATACTTGTCATTTCCTTCTTACCGCCCTTTCGAAGACTGCTAATTACACTCCAGAATGGTTTTCCAGCAGCTTGACCCATAGTCTCCAATCTGTTTCCAAAGTCTTCCCAAGATTTCTTCTTGGATGCTGCAATTATCTGTTTGGCTTTGTTTCTTTCTTCAACATAACTTTCTCTATCTACCTGAGTTCTAGAATGTAGCCATTTTTGATACGCCTTCATTTTCCTTTTACTGGCTGCCTAGTAGAACAAAAATTCAATATAAAATTACAAAACGCATTTAGTAAGAATCTTTTACGAAGGTGGTGATGTACAGCTTTGATGAATGTTAAGAACCGCATTACGTAATGAGCAGCTGTAACGGTATATTTTATTACAGACTATCCTACACCGAAAGCGATTGTCTGTGATAAATATACCACTACAGCTGTGTATTGCGTAACGCAATTCTTAGCATTTGAAAAAATCCTCTTTCTCTTTCTTCTTCCTAGGTAAATCCTGTTTCCTTGAATACCCGTCAGACTACCCTTACGTTATAACTCCATCTTTTTCTTGATTTCTAATATTTCTTTTATCAACTGGTGATTCATTTTTTTTGACTTTCACAGTCTCCCGTCCATCCTTCCAATGTGTTCGCTTCATGTTTTCTCTTATGTGTCCGCTTTACATCATTTTCTAATGCTTTCCTTCCCTCTACGTCTCTCAGTGCCCGGCGGGGTACCCTCTGGCATGTGTGTGTGTGTGTGTGTGTGTGTGTGTGTGTGTGTCTCGTCCTTGCGTAAGTTAGTTTAAGGTAGACTAAAACAGTGTGTAAGCCGAGGCACCGATGTCCCCAGAAGTTCCGTGCCATAAGATCTTACCACAAATTTCCAATTTTGTCTCTCAGTATCTTCCCTGTATTCCTCAACAAAATTTTCGGCTCCATGCTGTCCACGAATCTTTTTGTTTTTGATGTTTCCGGTCTTGTTTCGGCTGTGTATGCCATTACCGGACGGCATATTTAAACACCCTACCTCTTTGTTTGCTTCTACTACCCGTTCTCTAACTTCTTTTTCGACATTACCACTGCTGGGCAGTTCAATATCAAGGTATTAGAATGTCATTTCCTATTGAATGATTTCCACAGATGCGGTCATACATTTGGTTTTTGAGTAGATATCATCATATATAGGTTTTTGGCTGCCACGTTAGCTACATGCAAAAGTTTCTGCAGGTTAATTTCGCCGTTTGCCAGCAGAACAGCATCGTCAGCATAACAAATGATTCTTTTTTCTTTATTGGACCGCCATTCTATAACAATTACCAGCCAATACTCTCTCTATCACTTCGTCCATGACTGTATTATCTACTGAGGAGGTGCAGTGGTTAGCACACTGGACTCGCTTTCGGAAGGACGACGGTTCAAACCCGCGTCCGTCATCCTGATTTAGGTTTTCCGAGATTTCCATGAATCGTTTCAGGCAAATGCGGAGATGGTGCCTTTGAAAGGGCACGGGCCATTTCCTTCCCCATCCTCCCCTAACCCATTGGGACCGATGTGCTCGTTGTTATGACTGGGTGTTGTGTGATGTCCTTAGGTTAGTTAGGTTTAAGTAGTTCTCAGCTCTAGGGGACTGATGACCATAGATGTTAAGTCCCATAGTGCTCAGAGCCATTTGAACCATTTTGCTCGGTCTTTGGTCCCCTCCCCCGAATCAACCAACCAACCATGACTATATTAAAAAGCAGCGGGCTCAAAGAGTTACCTCGCCTAATACCGCTATTAAATCATAAGCAACTAGATAACCAGGAAACAATTTTTGCCTAGATTTGGTTGTTGGAATAACCAGGTTTAAAACATCTTTTACCTGAATACTATCTAACCCCTTCCGTATATCAATAAAACAAAGGTAAAGTGGTCTCTTGTATTCAGTGGACTTTGCTACAACCTGTCTAAGAATGAATACTGCATCTGTGCATGAAGTACCTCCTCTGCAAGGGTTGTAACGCTTTTTATTTTTCTTCTATTATTTTTATTATAAGTTTAAGAACTGAAATCAGCAGGTTTATCCTCTGTAGTTGAAAAGGTCTTTCTTATCTCCTTCTTTGTACATAGGAATTGCAAATAATCAAAATGTTTCTGTAAAAATGCCCTATGGTTTTACGTACACAAATTGATCAAATAAAATTCCAAACATTAGTTAATACACATGTAAATGGAACACAGTGCTGTAAGAATGAGTCTGTTAGAAAAAGTAATTGAAATGTGAAGTGATCTGTACCTAAACTGAAACTGATATTAATTTTAAAATGCAAAACTTCGAATGAATTTATTATTTCTTAACTGATTTTAAATTAGCCCCAGTAAATTTTCGTGGTTTACCTGTAGGATTGGAAACTTTGTACGGCTCGGGAGTGATGAACATTAAAGTACAGTGCTGCTGTAAACCAGTCAAAGAAAAGAAAGCCTCGTACAAGTGCAATGCAGAGACGTGCAGCTGTGCTACACACATGAAGCTTTAATTTCAGTCACTGTGTTCCGCGAAGCGTAATGTGTCGACAAACAATTATCGAACATTATTTTCGAGAGGAGATGGTGGAGAATATTGCATAACAATGGCAGTTATCTTTACAGCAAAATCATTCTTTTTATAAAAATATGACTCTGTTATGAAATAAGTTAATAGAGTGCTAAACGAGTGCTAGCACGGCTTATGCGAGCAGATAACTTTATTAATCACATCTGAACAATCAGACTAACTAACTGAAGCAATAAAGAAAAGTACTAAAACCTTGCCTTTTCAAACACATCATAAATTACACTCCAGCAAGCAATGCAGCGACAACATTATTTGAGTATTTTCACACTTTTCAAATCAGTCTTAACAAAATCATATTTTGAAAATACAGAATCCTCTGCATTTGCATCTCTGTGCTCTGCTAGCAATTTTCAGACGGCCTGTTAGCATGGCCAGTAGACCACTCTATCACTTACTTCTCACATAACGTTACTGGAACTGACAATGCTGTTGACAGCCAAAGATTGCACTGCTTATACTTAAATCTTCCCTAGCAGTAAAATATCGACTATTGACGACTTCTGTGTGAAAAGTATCCAGTGTACAGATATGAAGAGTGACACATCGAATGAAAATAGAGCTCACATCACTTTCACTGTATACCAGGAATAAGCTAGAAATATTACAAATTTCACGATAATTTGGATAACTGGGTACAACTCACGTTACCAAAAGCACCCACGCAACATCATGAAACAACCCCCGTCCTAAACCACATCCTGCACACGCTCTGGGTTGAACGTCTCGTTCGCTTTCGGTGCATCAATTTAAAAGAGGCAGAACCGCAACTCGCTGGACTGCATTACACGTCTCCAGTCAGCTACTGTCTACTTTATGTGTTGTTTGGCCCATTAGAGACGTAGGACTTCATGTATCGCTGTCAACAATAGCTTTTTATGAGGAATGTCCATTGCATGTAGCTCCAAAATGGTTCAAATGGCTCTGAGCACTATGCGACTTAACTTCTAAGGTCATCAGTCGCCTAGAACTTAGAACTAATTAAACCTAACTAACCTAAGGACATCACACACATCCATACCCGAGGCAGGATTTGAACCTGCGACCGGAGCGGTCGCTCCGCTCCAGACTGTAGCGCCTAGAACGGCACGGCCACTCCGGCCGGCATCATGTAGCTCTCCTGTCAATGGGATGGACACTGACTGACAGGGGCAGTCCCTGTCGGCTTTGAATCCTGTTGTCATGACGCTCGTCCAATTTGATACACCAACAATGCTTCATTCAGAATGTGACCATGGGCTCGTCCAGTCGCAATAGCTCCTCTTCGCCATCCCGTCACGTCTCCAAGACTAACTGTCTTACTGCACTGATTCCGTACAAGTGGCTGTATCATACACACCATTTCACTGTTGCGATTTATGTCTGCAGTAGCAGTCGCATCATCGTGAGCTGCTACGGATGGTAGTTATCGCAGACACAGTCTGTTTTCGGCTATGCCGGTTCTTTTTCTCTCCACTTTAACACCAGTAACTTTAAAACCAGTAAAATTAATCGGTTTCTGAAGAAACAAATTATCGGTTCTTTATTGCTATTGTTTCCAAGTAATAAACGGAGAATCTGAATAAAGAACGAAAAATTTTAATGAAGATGAAGGAATAGGAGATCTCAACAGATATGGGTTGAGACTGTGGTAGACATCGGCCTCGTAATCTCCATTGAAGATGGCGAAGATGAAGGAGACAGGCATGGTGATGGCCAGAGTGAATATACATATGTTGATAACTTTCCCGCAGCGTCATTTTTGGATGGTATCAATTTTTCGCTATGAGGCAATGACAAAAATAAGGGTTCAATATCGCAAGTTCATAGCACGTCGATAATACTATAGGTATATCAATCGAATTTACTTTCTCTTCCTGGGAACATTGTGAATGTTTTCTCCTTGTATGATATAGTAAATTTGTTGTGCCTCTCTCTGTTTTTAATTTTTTAAAGCAAATAGAGCATCGTACTTCTTTGCTACGACACTTTGTAATATACTTCCACACTAGGTACACGGTGCCATTCTGCAAAGTAACCGATGACCTAGGACGACAGCAAGAAACTGCTGTGTAGACAAAGTGGGAGTTAATCCTGCACACAGCAGGTATACGTGTCTTGTTTAATAGGCCACTGCACGCGGCAACAAGTACGTCGTTGTCTCTGCAATGCTATATCGATCCTAATGCCAAGTCTTTGTTCTTAGTTCTTAACTGCTGTCGTTGTTAGTAAAATAGCACTTATCACTTTTCGCAGTATTTCAAAGCAATGGAAATATTACGAATAAACATTGTCATTAAAAAATCTGAAAAACAAAAAATTTTGCTCTGCTGCTATTTGCAAATGCAGTTTTTTACCCAGGTATTAGTAAAAAAATGAAAAATTTTAACTGAGACGAAACAAATGGTTCAAATGGCTCTGAGCACTATGGGACTTAACTTCTGAGGTCATCCGTCCCCTAGAACTTAGAACTACTTAAACCCAACTAACCTAAGGACATCACACACATCCATGCCCGAGGCACGATTTGAACCTGCGACCGTAGCGGTCGCACAGTTCCAGACTGTAGGGCCTAGAACCGCTCAGCCACCCCGGCAGGCTGAGACGAAACATATAGAGAAAAATAGTAGTTATTCAGAACTGAAATACCGGTATTGGTTTTCCCCATCCTTATACGCTACTAGTTGTTAAGAAACTACAGCGCTGCGAGGCAATCAGTATGCTCCATGACTAATATTTTGCCCCGTGATATGACACCACTTACTGAGTGGCCCACTCAATCAAGGCTTTTCTCATAGATTTATACAGTAATTGAACCAAATTTCAGCCAAACGTTGGTACAGATAGAGTGAAACTGTAAGTTCAAGGGACTCAAATTCATGCACAATAGTTTTTCAGTGCTGTTATGTCGATATAAATACAAATAAAGTAAAAATTAGTATTATTTATAGGATGCAGATGGCACTTCTTGTATTGTGGTGTAACTGAGTTGACGGACACCCAAGTGTGTAGGAGCTCGAGCCAATGTAACATCAAAAGGTGGCTCGTACCCACTTTTTATGATACTTCTTCATAAGTATCGTGAGGATATTCTGTCTTCTTTTGACATCCACACCTGAAAAACACCATAATTAATTAGAAACTGTGATCGATAATGTAAATGATTGCTTATTAACTGCTAAATAATATCTTAATTATTGGCCGCTGTTAGTTTCATGACAGTAACACTCATCAGCTATTGTCATATCACTGTTAAAGCTCGGCTACTGCGAGTGACACAAATTCGGAGAACGATTCCTCACGTCGAATCTCGTCCCCGCGATTTTTGTCTGTTGTCAGTGTAATGGAAATCATTCTTAACCTTCATCCTAAAACAGAAAAGCCTGCTGAAAGATTTGCAAATAAAAAGGTTTTCGAACTGTGACAGTAGTGTCTATGGGATCAGAATGAAGATAATGGATCAAATTACTGGTTTTATTTGAATATTAATTCTTTAGTTTCTTTAAATGTACGTATAATACTGAGCAATAAATTGGAAGCAGGCCTGTTAGAATTACTTTAGATATGCTGGCTCATACTTTTATTTATTTCTTGTTTCGTAAGAGTGTTTTGTTGCCGTACTATCGATTCAGAGGTGTGATGTTCGATACCCATCCAGTCACAGGATTTTTATCTGCGACTTATCACTTCTTTCACCTCTTACGATGTTTTTAAATGTCAAAATGTCTAGTTGCTCCGGAGTCCACTTTGAACTATAGTGCCTCCTATAACCTTGCAGAAATTGAGATATTGTCTTTCTCGGGAAAAATCCTCAATCAATGGTCGTACAATCAATGTTATTGTAGCAAATATACTTCTCGGGATTACCGCCGAATCGTATTATGCAAATCGCACAATATTTCATCAGTGCAACTGTTCGACAGCTTCTTGCTGCAGTTACAAGAGCAACTACCAACACCTGACCATGTCGGGCCGTTGCATCAATGATCTATTGTGGGGTTTACACAGTAAGATCCGGTGGTAAACCAGAGAAATGTATTTTCAACAGATACGTAGGGAAAGTCTGCAAAGTCACAATGTTACTATATTTTTAAAATGGTTACCGGTTTTGGTCCTATCGAACCATCTTCACTTCTGAAGACATTGGCTAAGTGAGTAACTCGTCAAAAGTTGTCGGTAAACACATAAAGGGCCCATAAAGGGCTGTTGTGTTCAAATAGACCTTGGGGTTGATGACTGCTTTACGTCTGGGGCCACTGTAATACGTCTCACTGTTATGGACCATTTCATAACATTAAGAGAATAATGATAATATTGATGAGAATACATAAGATATTATTTTCAAACTATCAGTAATGAAACGGAATGAGAAGGAAGATATCATGGATTACTGTTATGGTGCATCTTGAAACTCACCTAGAATGATTTCGGATAGTCATCGATGAGCCAAAACAGGATACCTGATAGGACTGAAAATACTGTATATAGTGACAGCAACAATAGGAGCTTCCGTTCAAATGGTTCAAATGGCTCTGAGTACTTTGCGACTTAACTTCTGAGGTCATCAGTCGCCTAGAACTTAGAACTAATTAAACCTAACTAACCTAAGGACATCACACACATCCATGCCCGAGGCAGGATTCGAACCTGCGACCGTAGGGGTCGCCCGGTTCCAGACTGAAGCGCCTAGAACCTCACGGCCACTCCGGCAGGCGGAACTTCCGTAATTCAACTTGAAAGTACTACGTGAAACCTGATTAATACTGCACTCTCAGTCAGATTGAAAATCCATTTAATGACAAAGAGAGCTAATAGACCTCCGAAAGATATACAATGTGAAGAACTTGTTCAGGGATGCCTTCAGAATATTTTGGTATACGGGAACAACGGGATCAATGATCTCCTGTGGCTCGTAATAATGCAACTATAGACACAACGCATAACAGAGACATTAGTCATCAATAAGATAACGTCCCTCACGTTTTACAACAGGTTGTCAACGCTGGGGTAACTTTTCAATTCCACGACTATAGAAATCATATAGTTCTGTGTCGATAAACCAATGGTGACATTTTCGGAGAGCATTTTCATACGGAAGGGAAGCTCCTTGAAGGTTATTCGAGAGAGAGCGCAAAAGGTGAAAATCTGAGGGAGTAAGATCAGATCAAAAAGGTAGGTGCGGGATGACTTTCCTACCCAACTCCCATAAAGTGTTTTTTGTCAATCTAGCAGAATGGTTGGTTTTATTTTTAAAGGGACCAAACTGCGTGGTCAGCGGTTCCTCTAGCAGAATGCGGACGGGCGTTATCGTGGGGTAGCACCACTTCACGTGGTTTTCCTGTTCGTTGTTCTTGGATTGCGTGTGCAACGATCTGAGTTGTTGACGATAAATGTTAGCAGTAATGGCTGCCTCGGGGAAGCTAGTCATAATACAGCACACTGTCTCTGTTTCGCCAGATGCATAACATTAACTTTTGTGGATGCGCACAGGTACCATCCCTTTCTTTTCCTTACGTTTGGAAAAAAAGCCAGGTCTTGTTACCACCAGTAACGATACAGGATAGGAACTGTCGGTGTTGTTCAAGAGCCCATGGATGACGAGGATGCAGACATATGACCACCCTCTGAGTTTTGTGATTCTGACTTAGAGCATGCGTGACCCATGCAACCGATTTCGATCCTTCCCCATCCCATGAAAAGTCACACGATGGTGAGATGATCACAATTCTTCACATTCACAAGTTCTCGATGTGAATCATTGTCGACTAAGCATCTAAATTATCTTCATCAGTTTCTTAAGGTCTTTCTGAACCTGGAGAATCACTAATATCGAAACGATCTTTCATAAAAAAAGAAAATCATTTTCTTTCGGTGCTCTGAGGCATTATCCCTATACATGTCGTTAATGTTTCTGGCTATCTCCATTGCTATCACCCTTCTATCGAGCTCAGACAGAAGAATATACCGATCAGCCAGAACATTATGACCACCTACCCACAGAACTTTGGCACAGATAACAGCGTGACGCGTCTTGGCATGAAAGCAGTGAGGCCTTCATAGGTCGCTGGAGGTAGTTGGCGCCTCATCTGCACACGCAAGTCACCTGACACCACCTTCAATCACATCCCAGACTTGTTCGATCGGGTTCAGGTCTGGCGAGTTTGGGGGAGTGTGGGGGGGGGGGGGGGCAGCACATCAATTGAAACCCGCTACTATATTCCTCGAACCACTCCGTCACATTTCGGGCCTTGTGACATGGCACATTATCTTGCTGAAAATAACATTGCCGTCTGGAATCATAATCGTCATTAAAAGGCCAGCTTGTCTCCGTCCCGCTGCATGAGGAAGAAGGTATCGGAATTCATCAGACCATGCAACGCTCTTCCGTTGCGCCAATGTCCAGTGGCAATGGTCACGTGTCCACTTCAGTGGTGTTCACATTGGTACATGCATAGGTCGTCGGCTACGAAAGGCCATCATTAGGTGTGTTCGGTGCACTGAGTGTTCAGACACACTTTTACTCTGCCCAGCATTTAAGTCTGATGTTAGTTCCGCCACAGTTCGCCACCTGCCCCGTTTTACCAGTCCGCCCAGCCTACGACGTCCGACATCTACAGTGATGGGTGGGCTCCCAACCCCACTACATCTGGACGTGGTTTCATCTTCGTTTCGCCATGTGTTGAAGACACTCACCGCAGCACTCCTCGTACACCAGACACGTCGTGCAATTTCCGAAATACTCGCGCCGAGCCATTCCCAGTCTACATACGGACAGCACACTCACTGATACTTCGTGCACTGCGCGTGCGTCTGACCAGCAGTCATTCCCTGCCAGGTGACGCTTCTGTCGCCTGGACGGGTTTGTATCGATAGTAGGTCGGTAGTCAAGTGTTCTGGCTGATATGTGTGTGTCGGAAATGTTCCGATTTCTCCAGTTGGAATTCCAATTTCTAGAGTCCACAGCACCACTCACTGTCTGCAAATGACAAAATGACAAAATATAAACTCAAATAGTAATAGTGAACAAATGAAAAGTGACAGTCGAAAAATAAACCCATAGCAACCGGAATATCCTCCCGCGATACTCAAATCATACGAACCTACGCACCAACTTAATACTATTTAATCGGTTTGTTACTAAGTGAAACGCCTGGTTAAACCCACAAGACAGAACAGGTAGTTGGAATTGTGGAAAGGGGCCAAAACTGAGCGGCTGACAGTTACTCTCGGACACATATAACTTTATCTAGATGCCCAAACATTACAGCGCAAATTTCCAAGCTTAACTATCGACTGCCGGCTGGTGTGGCCGAGCGATTCTAGGCACTACAGTCTGGAACTGCACGACAGCTACGGTCGCAGGTTAGAATTCTGCCTCTGGCATGGATGTGTGTGATGCCATTAGGTTGGTTAGGTTTAAGTAGTTCTAAGTTCTAGCGGACTGATGACCTCAGATGTTAAGTCCCATAGGGCTCAGAGCTATTTTTTTTAACTATTGACTAAATATGTCACACAATCTTATGGCTTAAGGGCACAACCTCTTTAATTTTTAAAACGGCTGAAGGCCCGTGATTTAAAACACAACTAAAATGAATTTTCAAAAGGCTGAAGACCTAAAGCTTTATCCAAAAAATATTTTAGATGAGGCTGAAGGCCCAAACAATGCAAAAGTTGACAAGTAAGGAACTTTCAATTTTAAAATGACTGAAGACCCATTATTTAAAATGCAACAAAAAGCATACAAATCCAAACCGTTGGCTATGAGCCATTAAAATACACAATCAAACACCAATAAGAAAAGGCAGTATAGCCAGCGGCGCTCAGAAGTTTCCGGAGGTCGGTCTGCATCGTTCGCTTAGGGGAGACAGGTAGTCGGCCCAACTACACTCCTGGAAATGGAAAAAAGAACACATTGACACCGGTGTGTCAGACCCACCATACTTGCTCCGGACACTGCGAGAGGGCTGTACAAGCAACGATCACACGCACGGCACAGCGGACACACCAGGAACCGCGGTGTTGGCCGTCGAATGGCGCTAGCTGCGCAGCATTTGTGCACCGCCGCCGTCAGTGTCAGCCAGTTTGCCGTGGTATACGGAGCTCCATCGCAGTCTTTAACACTGGTAGCATGCCGCGACAGCGTGGACGTGAACCGTATGTGCAGTTGACGGACTTTGAGCGAGGGCGTATAGTGGGCATGCGGGAGGCCGGGTGGACGAACCGCCGAATTGCTCAACACGTAGGGCGTGAGGTCTCCACAGTACATCGATGTTGTCGCAAGTGGTCGGCGGAAGGTGCACGTGCCCGTCGACCTGGGACCGGACCGCAGCGACGCACGGATGCACGCCAAGACCGTAGGATCCTACGCAGTGCCGTAGGGGACCGCACCGCCACTTCCCAGCAAATTAGGGACACTGTTGCTCCTGGGGTATCGGCGAGGACCATTCGCAACCGTCTCCATGAAGCTGGGCTACGGTCCCACACACCGTTAGGCCGTCTTCCGCTCACGCCCCAACATCGTGCAGCCCGTCTCCAGTGGTGTCGCGACAGGCGTGAATAGAGGGACGAATGGAGACGTGTCGTCTTCAGAGATGAGAGTCGCTTCTGCCTTGGTGCCAATGATGGTCGTATGCGTGTTTGGCGCCGTGCAGGTGAGCGCCACAATCAGGACTGCATACGACCGAGGCACACAGGGCCAACACCCGGCATCATGGTGTGGGGAGCGATCTCCTACACTGGCCGTACACCTCTGGTGATCGTCGAGTGGACACTGAATAGTGTACGGTACATCCAAACCGTCATCGAACCCATCGTTCTACCATTCCTAGACCGGCAAGGGAACTTGCTGTTCCAACAGGACAATGCACGTCCGCATGTATCCCGTGCCACCCAACGTGCTCTAGAAGGTGTAAGTCAACTACCCTGGCCAGCAAGATCTCCGGATCTGTCCCCCATTGAGCATGTTTGGGACTGGATGAAGTGTCGTCTCACGCGGTCTGCACGTCCAGCACGAACGCTGGTCCAACTGAGGCGCCAGGTGGAAATGGCATGGCAAGCCGTTCCACAGGACTACATCCAGCATCTGTACGATCGTCTCCATGGGAGAATAGCAGCCTGCATTGCTGCGAAAGGTGGATATACACTGTAGTAGTGCCGACATTGTGCATGCTCTGTTGCCTGTGTGTATGTGCCTGTGGTTCTGTCAGTGTGATCATGTGATGTATCTGACCCCAGGAATGTGTCAATAAAGTTTCCCCTTCCTGGGACAATGAATTCACGGTGTTCTTATTTCAATTTCCAGGAGTGTATATCCGATCTTCCGGCAACCCGTCCACGAGTCAGCCAACGGACCCACCGACAAGACGAGTTGCTTTCCACCCGACCAGTACACAAGGAACTACAAAGTGTGGGAGATTGGGAGATATGATACGCGAGTTGGGATGGAATTCATAAAAGCAAAGGCGTTTTTCGTCGCCGCAAGATCTATTTACGAAATTTCAGTCACCAACATTCTCTTCCGAATGCGAAAATATTTTGTTGAGCCCATCCTACATGGGTAGAAATGATCGTCAAAATAAAATAAGAGAAATCAGAGCTCGAACAGAAAGATTTAGGTGTTCATTTTTCCCGCGCGCTGTTCGGGAGTGGAATGGTAGAGAGATAGTATGATTGTGGTTCGATGAACCCTGCGCCAAGCACTTAAATGTGAATTGCAGAGTAATCATGTAGATGTAGATGTAGATGTAGACGTAGAAGTCCAAACGTAAAAGGCGTAGCCGCCCACAACCAAGTATGCATAAGCTGTCAAAAATTCACACACGTGTTGGACAGCGACAACACGGTTAGGAAAGGACACTGCCTGAATTTTACGTTAGCGACCAGGGCAGGTAACCGGAACGCTAACGGCCACAAGTTAAACTCTACCGGATGGTGGCCAAATTTTCGCCAACTCGAACACTCGCTGTTGCTCACGGGAATACCCCCAACAGCCAACCATGGAAACGAACGGCACAATGTGAACGGACTGGCTTTGGTAATTAAATCACTACTCAATTTTGATGTCATGGATCGGTGAGCCGCGAATCTCGTAGCAATCTGAACAGCTCCCACACACTCCGACACTAAGCAGAGACCGCCAGCGGGCCCGGCTAACTCAGCCACGCGGAGATTTCTTGTCTGATCCACACCAACCGACCGCCTGCCGCACACCGGCTAGCCGGAAACTATCAGCACCAGACCAAAGATATTACAAAGTGCGAATATCGATACACACCGCTGCTGCCACACGTAGAAACAGGAAAAACGTCGGCATAAGCGCAATAACTGCGGGAAACCAAACGCAGAATAACAGTCAAGATTTAAACCAATGCATAAGCCGGGGCCAGCACGGCTCACTCAGTTCACCACTTTTCTCTAAAAGTGACGGAAAAACAGTGAAAACCCCTCTACTATGCTACTCATTGTAATATGGAAGGACCTATTTCCTTGTAGGTAGCCGGCCGCGGTGGTCTTGCGGTTCTAGGCGCGCAGTTCGGAACCGTGCGACTGCTATGGTCGCAGGTTCGAATCCTGCCTCGGGCATGTATGTGTGTGATGTCCTTAGGTTAGTTAGGTTTAAGTAGTTCTAGGTTCTAGGGGACTAATGACCACAGCAGTTGAGTCCCATCGGGCTCAGAGCCATTTGAACCATTTGAAGTCGATTTGAGTTTTCTTTACATTTGATGTGGTTGCAATCAATGCGGTAATATCTCAGTATAGAGCTGTAGTGCCGTTCTTCCATTGCTTCAGGTGAGTCTCAGCCAACTCTTCATCAGTAAACCTATTCGTAGTGCTGCGTACCTCAGCCAGCGTACAACAAACATAGCGTGTGGAAAAAAAGAAAGCTTAGCAGTACAGAATGCAAGCTTGAGGACGAAGAGTAAAGTCCTCATTACTATCGTCACCAGCAAGAACAGTGAGTGAATGGAAAAGGTTTTTCCCTAACAACAAACAAGGCCCATACCGTCAACATTCGTAATGCTGTGCATTTTCAGTGAAGAACCGGTAAAGCGTTAAATGGACCAAAATACTCAGGTCTCCCTGAACAATTTCTGAAAGTTTGTCTGTCAAATTGTTTTCCACCTTATGTATGTACATAACTCCGACTTATAATACAGGTTAAAGAAAGGGAAATCTACATTTATAGCATTCGTAAGTTTAGAGAAGGTTTTTGGGCAATTTTCACACGCTATTTGTTATTCTGAAGGTAGTGTTTTCTGGAGGTATTCGTCGGCATTGTAGCCTTGTACGGAAATGAAAAGTAGTTCATATAGTAAGAGAATCTACATCTACATCCATACACCGCAAGCCACCTGACGGTGTGTGGCGGAGGGTACCCTGAGTACCTCTATCGGTTCTCCCTTCTATTCTAGTCTCGTATTGTTCGTGGAAAGAAGGATTGTCGGTATGCTTCTGTGTGGGCTCTAATCTCTCTGATTTTATCCTCATGGTCTCTTCGCGAGATATACGTAGGAGGGAGCAATATACTGCTTGACTCTTCGGTGAAGGTATGTTCTCGAAACTTTAACAAAAGCCCGTACCGAGCTACTGAGCGTCTCTCCTGCAGAGTCTTCCACTGGAGTTTATCTATCATCTCCGTAACGCTTTCGCAATTACTAAATGATCCTGTAACGAAGCGCGCTGCTCTCCGTTGGATCTTCTCTATCTCTTCTATCAACCCTACCTGGTGCGGATCCCACACAGCTGAGCAGTATTCAAGCATTGGGCGAACAAGCGTACTGTAACCTACTTCCTTTGTTGTCGGATTGCATTTCCTTAAGATTCTTCCAATGAATCTCAGTCTGGCATCTGCTTTACCGACGATCAACTTTATATGATCATTCCATTTTAAATCACTCCTAATGAGTACTCCCAGATAATTTATGGAATTAACTACTTCCAGTTGCTGACCTGCTATTTTGTAGCTAAATGATAAGGGACCTATCTTTCTATGTATTCGCATCACATTACACTTGTCTACATTGAGATTCAATTGCCATTCCCTGCACCATGCGTCAATTCGCTGCAGATCCTCCTGCATTTCAGTACAATTTTCCATTGTTGCAACCTCTCGATACACCACAGCATCATCTGCAAAAAGCCTCAGTGAACTTCCGATGTCATCCACCAGGTCATTTATGTATATTGTGAATAGCAACGGTCCTATGACACTCCCCTGCGGCACACCTGAAATCACTCTTACTTCGGAAGGCTTCTCTCCATTGAGAATGACATGCTGCGTTCAGTTATCTAGGAACTTCTCAATCCAATCACACAATTGGTCTGATAGTCCGTATGCTCTTACTTTGTTCATTAAACGACTGTGGGGAACTGTGTCAAACGCCTTGCGGAAGTCAAGAAACACGGCATCTACCCGTGAACCCGTATCTATGGCCCTCTGAGTCTCGTGGACGAATAGCGCGAGCTGGGTTTCACACGACCGTCTCTTTCGAAACCCATGCTGATTCCTACAGAGTAGATTTCTAGTCTCCACAAAAGTCATTATACTCGAACATAATACGTGTTCAAAACTTCTACAACTGATCGACGTTAGAGATATAGGTCTATAGTTCTGCACATCTGTTCGACGTCCCTTCTTGAAAACATGGATGAGCTGTGTCCTTTTCCAATCCTTTGGAACGCTAGCTCTTCTAGTGAGCTGCGGTACACCGCTGCAAGAAGGGGGGCAAGTTCCTTCGCGTACTCTGTGTAAAATCGAACTGGTATCCCATCAGGTCCAGCGGCCTTTCCTCTTTTGAGCGATTTTAATTGTTTCTCTATCCCTCAGTCGTCTATTTCGATATCTACCAATTTGTCATCTGTGCGACAATCTAGAGAAGGAAGTACAGTGCAGTCTTCCTCTGTGAAACAGTTTTGGAAGAAGACATTTAGTATTTCGGCCTTTAGTCTGTCATTCTCTGTTTCAGTACCATTTTGGTCACAGAGTGTCTGGACGTTTTGTTTTGATCCACCTACTGCTTTGACATAGGACCAAAATTTCTTAGGATTTTCTGTCAAGTCAGTACGTAGAAATTTACTTTCCAATTCATTGAACGCCTCTCGCATAGCCCTCCTCACACTACATTTCGCTTCGCGTAATTTTTGTTTGTCTGCAAGGCTTTGGCTATGTTTATGTTTGCTGTGAAGTACCCTTTGCTTCCGCAGCAGTTTTCTAATTCGGTTGTTGTACCACGGTGGCTCTTTTCCATCTCTTACGATCTTGCTTGGCACATACTCATCTAACGCATATTGTACGATGGTTTTGAACTTTGTCCACTGATCCTAAACACTATCTGTACTTGAGACAAAACTTTTGTGTTGAGCCATCAAGTACTCTGAAATCTGCTTTTTGTCACTTTTGCTAAACAGAAAACCTTTTGAAATGTGATGCCACAAAGGAATGCTGAGAATTAGATGGGACGATCGAATATCTAATGAAGAGGTACTGAATGGAGTTGGAGAAAGAAGGAATTTGTATTACAACTTGACTAAAAGAAGAGAACGGTTGATAGGGTGCATTGTGAAATATTAAGAAATGTCGCTATGCTTGTAGAAGAAATGTGTTTTTTGGGAGGGGGGGGGGGGGATAAAAATTGTAGAGGGAGACCAAAGAATGAACGCAAAAAGCTATGTTGTTTGCTGTAGTTATGCAGAGATGAAGGGGTTCGCACAGGGTAGACTAGCGTGCAGACCTGCATCAGCTTAGTATTTGGACTGAAGATCATAGCAAGTACAGCGCTTAGTGCAGTTGATCGGCAACATGGTGTCTGACGGCATTCCATACCGACCGACTATTTCTTTTCCCTTTGTGACAGGAGAGCTCCCCTACAACACAGCATTTCAGTTCCTATATACTTGACACTTTTCCAGCCTGGGGACGATCTACATTAATATGAAAATAGAAGTAACATTCATCAAAATGCCACGATCGTTTAAGTATAGTATTTATACAGATTAGCGGTTTCGGCAAACTATGTTGCCGTCTTCGGATCTGTGAAGCAAAGCCGAGTAAGGACAAAAATGGGTGTGGGATATCTATGCAACATTTTAACATAATATACAGGCTGATTCAAAAATGCATGTAAATATTTTAAGGGTGTATTTGTGAGGTAAATATAAGACAAAAGTGTTCTATACAATTTTTGATATACTTGGCTTATTACAGAGTTATGAACAAAACATGATAATACATTCAATACAACGTAAAGTATTTACTTCCCAGAGTTCACAGTTTAATTACAGTGCATTTGGACTAAAAACGCAAACTGGTAAATAAACGTGACGTAACAAACTGAAACAATTCCTCGCGAATACTGTATTACTTTAGTTCCTGTTGATTGAACTAAATCAATGCAAAATAACTAAGGAAAAAACGTGAAGAATTTACAGACTGTACTGTACTGTATTTGCACAAATTTTAATGCAATGCATGTTCAAAATGCTGTCCCTGAACTTGCAGACAGACCCGTGCTCGTCGCCGCAATGATCTCTGCACATTACACAGTCCGTTCAACTCTCCACGAATAATTTCACAACCACCTTCAATTCTTTGTTGTAGCACTTCTCTGTTCGGTACTGCAGAAGAATACACCAATGTCTTCAGTCGGCCCCATAAATAAAAGTCTAAAGGGTTCAGGTCAGGTGATCTGGCTGGCCAAGCAATTGGTCCTCCGCGACCTATCCATCGATGTGGATACGCATCATTGACGTACGCCCTTACGTTGCAGCTGTAATGGGCAGGAGCACCATCGTGCATAAACCACAAGGTGGCTCGTGTTGCAAGAGGGACATCCTGTAACAATCCAGGCAATTCCCCCTCCAAAAATTCGCGGTAAGCGTGCCCAGTCAGCCTTGGAGGTAGAACATGAGGTCCGAGTAAGTCATTCACCACAATACCACACCAAATGTTTATGGAGAATTGATGTTACAGTACGCTTGTTCGCCCAATGCTTGAATACTGCTCAGCAGTGTGGGATCCGCACCAGGTAGGGTTGATAGAAGAGATAGAGAAGATCCAACGGAGAGCAGCGCGCTTCGTTACAGGATCATTTAGTAATTGCGAAAGCGTTACGGAGATGATAGATAAACTCCAGTGGAAGACTCTGCAGGAGAGACGCTCAGTAGCTCGGTACGGGCTTTTGTTGAAGTTTCGAGAACATACATTCACCGAAGAGTCAAGCAGTATATTGCTCCCTCCTACGTATATCTCGCGAAGAGACCATGAGGATAAAATCAGAGAGATTAGAGCCCACACAGAAGCATACCGACAATCCTTCTTTCCACGTACAATACGAGACTGGAATAGAAGGGAGAACCGATAGAGGTACTCAGGGTACCCTCCGCCACACACCGTCAGGTGGCTTGCGGAGTACGGATGTAGATGTAGATGTTGATATCCACGCACAATTCTCGCGCCAGGATTCTCGACAGCCCACTGGTGCATATTATGCGAATTGATTACACCCGCACGAGTAAACATGGCCTCATCTGTGAATAATATCAGCCGAATGAACATTGGATCATTCAAAAGACGCTCTTGTAACCACTGGCAGAATTGCTGACGGCGAGGATAGTCTGCAGGTGTCAATTCGTGCACTTTGTGCAGGTGAAATGGATGCAACTGTTGTCTCCGAAGCAGCCGCCATACAGTAGATTGTGGAAGTCGTACAGCTGCACTAATTTGTCTCGTACTGATGGCTGGATCTTGGTCTACCAGGTCCAAAACATGTTCCTCGACGTTCACTGCATGCTCAAGTGGTCGACCTGAATGTGGCCCAGGACGAATGCCATACTCCCGCATACGTCTGTCCACAGATACAAACGTCTGATGACTTGGTAACCGTCGTCTTGGAAACAGCTCACTGTACCTTCGTCTTGCTGCAAGTGCGTTTCCATCTGCTGCACCATACACAAGGTGCATATCAGCATACTCACTGTTTGAGTACATCATGTGCACGAAACCTGTAGCCTTCTGACGATGAATGAACGACAGGAAGTACGTTTCCGTTACCAACAACATCAGCGCCATCTTCTGTACAGTAGGAGTAAACAGCAATTGCAAACACAAACAAACACTATTCATGCAGTTTCGAATCAACTGTTGGGAGATACGTATGTGCATTACGTACCAGAATATGGCATCCTGCTGCTTGCACTGACGTCGTTTTGATACGGACATGACTTTCGTATTTTAACGATAACTCTGGAATTAAACGTTTATGGAAAAACATTTATAGAACATTTTTGTCTTATATTTACCTCACAAATACACCCTTAAAATATTTAGATGCATTTCTGAATCACCCTGTAGATACATAACGTACCTTATGCACTACTCTTCAAAGAATCTCGTGCATGTGTTTAATAATTTGTGTCACATAATAAATGCCATTCCGAGAACATGCATGGCATAGTATATCGACATGCCAAAAGTAAAACAATAATTACATGAAATATCATACACAGTACACCGAATGTACATGCTCGTACTAGCTTAAAACCAAATACAGACTGAAATTCGGTTTTACAAAGAGTACTTTACGGCATTAGCCCCTTACTTAGATTGCAGTTATCTCGAATCTCTCGCACAGCAACTAATCTGAAGCTTCTGCAAAAAAGTACAGCTCACTACTGTGTACAAAAGGGTAAAAAAACGGAGCCCACAGACCAGCGCCGCTA
The DNA here is from genome assembly GCF_023897955.1 of Schistocerca gregaria. Taxonomy (NCBI): domain Eukaryota; kingdom Metazoa; phylum Arthropoda; class Insecta; order Orthoptera; family Acrididae; genus Schistocerca; species Schistocerca gregaria. The sequence goes on along the minus strand of NC_064927.1, from coordinate 349,327,733 downwards.
ACATCAGTTTGCTGCAGAATCCTTGAACATATTCTCAATTCGAAAGTAATAATTTTTTTTGATATCGAAAAGGTTATGTCCACGAACCAGTACGGTTTTAGAAGATATTGCTGGTGCGAAACTCAGCTTGCCACTTTCTCACATGATATATTGCGAATTAAGGATGAAGCACAATTGGCAGATTCTATATTCCTAGGCTTCCGGAAAGCATTTGACACGGCCCGCCACTGCAAAGTGTTAACGAAAATACGAGCACATGGAATAGGTTCCCAGACGTGTCAATGGCTCGAAGACTTTTTAAGTAACAGAGCCCAATGTGTTGTCCTCGACAGCGAGTGTTAATCAGAGATAAGGATATCGTCTGGATGTTCCAGGGAAGTGTGACAGCACCGCTATTACTCTCTCTATATATAAATGATATAGTGGACACGGTGGGCAGCAATCTGCGGTTGTTTGCTGATGATGCTGTGATGTAGGGGAAGATGTCGAAGTCGGGTGACTATAGGACGATGCAAGATGACTTCGACAAAATTTATAGTTGGTGTAATGCCTGGTAGCTAGCTATAAATGCGGAAAAATGTATGTTATGCGCATAAATAGGAAAAACAAACCTGTAATATTCGGATACAGTGTTACTAGTGCCCTGTTTGACATAGTCATGTCGTTTAAATATGCGGGTGTAACGTTACAAAGCGATATGAAATGGAACGAACATGTGAGGACTATGGTAGGGAAAGCGAGTGGTCGTCTTCGGTTTATAGGGAGAATTTTAGAAAATTTTTATTCATCCGTGAAGAAGACCGCACATAGGACGTTAGTGCGACCTACACTTGAGTACTGCTGGAGTGTTCCAGATCCAAGGGAGGTCAGATTAAAGAAACACATCGAAGCAATTCAGAGGCTGGTTGCTAGATTTGTTACCGGTAGGTTCGAGCAATGGACGAGTCTTAGAGAAATGATTTGGGAACTGAGGTGGGATTTCCTGGAGAGAAGGAGATGTTCTTTTCGAGGAATACTACTGAGAAAATTTAGAGAACTGGCGTCTAAAGCTGATTGCAGAACGAGTCTACTGCCATCAACGTACATTTCTCGGAAGGGCCACGATGTAGATGTAGACCGGGTAGTAAACATTGCAGATATTACAATCAGTCACCGGGTGGTACAACAACAATAACCAACTGAGTCGCAGCGTTTCGTACGAAGCCCAAGCACATTTTGTTACTACTGCGGTGCCACCTGTTGAATGTTTGTAATACCTGAGGTGTTTGCTACCAAATTTCAGTCTGTAGCGCCGGCCGGAGTGGCCGAGCGGATCTAGGCGCTACAGTCTGTAACTGTGCGACCGCTCCGGTCGCAGGTTCGAGTCCTGCCTCGGGCATGGATGTGTGTGATGTCCTTGGGTTACTTGGGTTTAAGTAGTTCTAAGTTCTAGGGGACTGATGAACTCAGATGATAAGTCCCATAGTGCTTAGAGCCATTTGAACCAATCAGTTTGCAGGCCGCTTTTAGGCTGACATGAGCATGTATATTTGATGCACTGTGTATGATTTTTTTTATACGATAATGATTATTTCAGTTTTTATAGAACCGTTGTACTATGCCATGCATGTTGTTGGAATGGCTTTTACTAAGAAACACAAATTATTGTACACATTAACGAAATTCTTTCAAGTGTAGTGCATAAAGTGTGTTATGCTTCGACGCTGTTGTGGTGTTCAGTCCGAAGAATAGTCTGGTCTCCCTCTACAATTTTTACCCCTCACACTACCCACCAGCACTAAACTGGCGATTCCTTTATGTCTCTGAATGGGTCCTGTCAACCATTCACTTCTTTTAGTCACGTTCTGCCTCTAAATTCTTTTCTCCGCGATTCTCTGCAGTACCTCCCCACGAGTTTCATGATCTACCCTTCTAATCTTCAGGATTTTTCTGTAGAACCACATTTCAAAAGATTCTATTCTCTTCTTGTCCAAACTGTTTATCGTCCATATTTCACGTCCATACATGGCAACACTCCAGACAAATACCGTCAGGAAAGACCTCCCAACTCTTAAGTCTCTGTACAATGTTAACAAATTTATCTTCTTCAAAAATACTTTTCTTGCCACTGCCAGTCTACAGTTTATATTCTCTCTACATCGACTACCATCATTAGTTATTTTGCGGTCCCATTAGCAAAACTTATCTAGTACTTTCAGTGTCTAGTTTCCTAGTCTAATTCCTTTTGTTAATATTTATCTAATATCCTGTTTTCAAGACACTGCCAATTTCTTTCAACTGCTCTGGCAAATACGTTGCTGTCTCTGACAGCGTTACAATGTCATCGGAAAACCTAAAACTTTTTATTTCTTCTCCTTGCACTTTAATTATTTCTTCATTTTTTTTTTTGGTTTCCCTTACTGCTTGCTCAGTGTACAAATTGAATAACATTTGGGATAGGTTACAATACTAGGGCAATATTATGTTAAAATATTGTGTTGATATCCCACATCAAGTTTCGTACTTACTCGGCCTATGCTTTAAAGATCCGAAGATGGCAACATTGTTTGCCGAATACGATAACCTGAATAAATGCTCTTCTATCACGATCGTGGTATTCGGAATTTGTAACTTTTGTTTTCATTCAGATGTTCGTAACTGTAACTTTCAGGCTATAGAGGACAACTTATAACGAAGAAATGCAGGACAGTGGCTGAGGATTAGGTACAGTAAGCAGATAACACAATTTAACATCGACACTAGGGATGGCGGTTATCGCTGAAACAACCGGTTTTCAGTTATACCGGTCTTTTTCCATCTCCAGCTTCACTTGACTGTCAAGCAGCTCAAAATGAACGGTCTCTGAAATAACCGTTTCCCAGTTTTTATTGCTGTCATTTCCAGTAATAAATGTAGGCAAAAACTGAAAAATTCTAAACGTCCATCAGGCTTTTGTATTATACATTTCAAGACACGTTGAATGATAATATCAAATAAAATACTCGTAAAGGAAAATACTCGTAAAGGAAAACTTAGTCCGTCCAACGTTCACAGCTTTTATCAGAAAAGCATCAAGCGTTCAATACGATAAAAAGTTACCAGATGCTACTAATTGTAAGATTTCAAACTTTGCTAAAAATATGATGTAATCTAGTAAACAGTCGGTGCTAAGGGGTGAAAACTGAAGTCCGAGAACGCTCTTTTTCGTGTTAAGTTAGCCGTTCCAAGGGCTACAGACTGATGAATGAATATTGCGGCACAGACAATAGATCAGGCAAATGTAGACGAGATGTGGCTCAACTTCAAAGATATAGTAGCAACAGCAATTGAGAGATTCATACCTCATAAATTGGTAAGAGATGGAGCTGATCCCCCATGGTACACAAAACAGGTCCGAACGCTGTTGCAGAGGCAACGGAAAAAGCATGCGAAGTTCAGAAGAACGCGAAATCCCGAAGATTGGCTAAAATTTACAGACGCACAAAATTTGGCACGGACTTCAATGCGAGATGCCTTTAATAGGTTCCACAATGGAACATTGTCTCGAAATTTGGTAGAAAATCTGAAGAAATTCTGGTCGTATGTAAAGTACACAAGCGGCAAGACGCAGTCAATACTTTCGCTGCGCAGTGCCGATGGTACTGTTACCGACGACTGTGCCGCTGAAGCGGAGTTATTGAACGCAGTTTTCCGAAATTCCTTCACCAGGGAAGACGAATGGAATATACCAGAATTTGAAACACGAACAGCTGCTAGCATGAGTTTCTTAGAAGTAGATAGCTTAGGGGATGCGAAGCAACTCAGATCGCTTGATACGGGCAAGTCTTCAGTTCCAGATTGTATACCGATTACGTTCCTTTCAGATTACGCTGATACAATAGCTCCCTACTTAGCAATCTTATAAAACCGCTCGCTTACCAATAGATCTGTACCTACAGATTGGAAAATGACGCAGGTCGCACCAGTGTTTAAGAAGGGTAGTAGGAGTAATCCATCTAGCTACAGACCTATATCATTGACGTCGGTTTGCAGTATTGTTTTGGAGCATATACTGCCTTCAAACACTATGAATCACCTCGAAGGGAACGAACTATTGATACGTAATCAGCATGGTTCCAGAAAACATCGTTCTTGTGCATCGCAGCTAGCTCTTTATTCGCACGAAGTAATGGCCTATGGGGTATCGTCTCAGTTGTGCGACTGGACCGGTTATTCGGAACCAGATAACGGTATCGTTTTCAACCGGTCGTTTTTCCCCGTTACTATTAGACACCGAACGCGGAAGTGAGCAGTGGAGCCGAATAAACGGTAGGTAGAATTTGCTCGTGATTTATCTACAGGGATGAAAACGGGCGTGTCTTGAGGTCGGTGAGGCGATGCGGGCGCGGCGTTAAACCACGCACGCTCGTGCGACCGTGCCGGCGGCCGCGGGAGGAAGCGGGGCCGAGCGCCGGCGCCGCAGCCAGCCAAGCAGGAAAGCGCTAATAAAAGCAGACGCCCGCCGCCCACCGCCCACCACCCACCACCAGCGCCACGAGCACCAGCGCTGCGGGCCGGCAGTAATAGATTTTTAATGGCAGGAAGCGGCCGGCCCCGCCGACCGGCCACGGACGGAGGATCGCAGGCGCCGGGCAGGCGCCACGGGAACCACGAGCGTAAGGCACGACGCGGTGAGGCGAAGGGAAGGGGGGCCCGACTCAGCTGCGGAAATCGTGGAGCCTCACATTACGGCACGCTTCGGCACTTTTGGGTGTGTTTTGCTTTGGGCAGAGGAAAATCACATAAGGCAGCAGCCAATCGGCGGCACTGTAGTACAAAAACTGTTATTCACTATGTGACAAGTTGTCTCGGCTTGAGCGATTGATGGTACGTTTTGGGGTTTGTGACGAAATTAAAATGCGCCCCAGGATCCAGACCGAAAAAGGGAAGCGATAAATGTCCCAAAACCTAAAAGTATCCGCACATCCATTGTTGTTGTTGTTGTGGTCTTCAGTCCTGAGACTGGTTTGATGGAGATCTCCATGCTACTCTATCCTGTGCAAGCTTCTTCATTTTCCCAGTACCCACTACAACCTACATCCTTCTGAATCTACTTGGTGTATTCATCTCTTGGTCCACCTCTACGATTTTTACCCACCACGCAGCCCTCCACCACTAAACTGGTGATCCCTTGTTGCCTCAGAACATGTCCTACCAATCGATCCCTTCTTCTAGTCAAGTTGTGCCACAAACTCCTCTTCTCCCCAGTTCTATTCAGTACCTCCTCATTAGTTACGTGATCTACCCATCTAATCTTCATCATTCTTCCGTAGCACCACATTTCGAAAGCTTCTATCCTCTTCTTGTCTAAACTATTTATCGTCACCGTTTCACTTCCATACATGGCTACTCTCCATACAAATACTTTCAGAAATGACTTCCTGACACTTAAATCGATACTCAATGTTAACAAATTTCTCTTCTTCAGAAACGATTTCCTTGCCATTGCCTCTCTCCTTCGACCATCATCAGTTATTTTGCTCCCCATATAGCAAAACTCCTTCACTACTTTAAGTGTCTCATTTCTTAATCTAATTCCCTCAGCATCACCCGACTTAATTCGACTACATTCCATTGTCCTCGTTTTGCTTTTGTTAATGTTCATCTTAGACCCTCTTTTCAAGACACTGTCCATTCCGTTCAACTGCTCTCCCAAGTCCCTTGCTGTCTCTGACAGAATTACAATGTCATCAGCGAACCTCAAGGTTTTGATTTCTTCTCCATGGACTTTAATACCTACTCCGAACTTTTCTTTTCTTTCCTTTATTGCTCGCTCAATATACAGATTCAATAACATCGGGGATAGGCTACAACCCTGTCTCACTCCCTTCCCAACCACTGCTTCCTTTTCATGCCCCTCGGCTCTGCCATCTGGTTTCTGTACAAATTGTAAATAGCCTTTCGCTCCCTGTATTTTACCCTTGCCACCTTCAGAATTTGAAAGAGAGTATTCCAATCAGCATTGTCAAAAGCTTTCTCTAAGTCTACAAATACTAGAAACATAGGTTTGCCTTTCCTTAATTTCTTCTAAGATAACTCGTAGGGTCAGTATTGCCTCACGTGTTCCAACATTTCTACGGAATCCAAACTTATCTTCCCTGAGGTCGGCTTCTACCAGTTTTTCCATTCGTCTGTAAAGAATTCGCGTTAGTATTTGGCAGCTGTGACTTATTAAACTGATAGTTCGGTAATTTTCGCATCTGTCAACACCTGCTTTCTTTGGGATTGGAATTATTATATTCTTCTTGAAGTCTGAGGGTATTTCGCCTGTCTCATAAATCTTGCTCACCAGACGGTAGAGTTTTGTCAGGACTGGCTGTCAGTAGTTCTAATGGAATTTTGTCTACTCCCCGGCGTCTTGTTTCGACTTAGGACTTTCAGTGCTCTGTCAAACTCTTCACGCAGTATCATATCTCCCATTTCATCTTCATCTACATCCTCTTCCATTTCCATAATATTGTCCTCAAGTACATCGCCTTTGTATAGACCCTCTATATACTCTTTCCACCTTTCTGCTTTCCCTTCTTTGCTTAGAACTGGGTTTCCATCTGAGCTCTTTATATTCATGCAAGTAGTTCTCTTTTCTCCAAGAGAAGGAAACATAGTAGGTGAACATGGATTGGGGCTAAGAAATAAAACAGGAAGCCGCCTGGTAGAATTTTATGCAGAGCATAATTCAATCATAGCTAACACTTGGTTCGAGAATCATGAACGAAGGTTGTATACATGGAAGAACCCTGGAGATACTAAAAGGTATCAGATAGATTATAATGGTAAGACAGAGATTTAGGAACCAGGTTTTAAATTGTAAGACATTTCCAGGGGCAGATGTGGAATCTATTGGTTATGAACTGTAGATTAAAACTGAAGAAACTACAAAAAGGTGGGCATTTAAGGAGATGGGACCTAGATAAACTGAAAGAACCAGAGGTTGTACAGAGTTTCAGGGAGAGCATAAGGGAACATTTGACAGGAATGGGGGAAAGAAATACAGTAGAAGAAGAATGGGTAGGTTTGAGGGATGAAGTAGTGAAGGCAGCAGAAGATCAAGAAGGTAAAAAGACGAGGACTAGCAGATATACTTTGGTAAAAGAAGAAATATTGAATTTAATTGATGAAAGGAGTAAATGCAGTAAATGAAGCAGGCAAAAAGGAATATAAACGTCTCAAAAATGAGATCGACAGGAAGAAGGACCCATCAATTAGTGGTCATTAATAATACTTGTATCCATCTTTCGGCTTTATAACGACGTTATAACTAAATTACAGGATATATCGTTAACGTCGATATACAACAGGATTTTAAAACATACTGAGTTCGAACATTGTGAATTACCTCGAAGGAAACGGTCTATTGACATACAGTCAACATGAGTTTAGAAAACATCGTTCTTGTGAAACACAACTAGCTCTTTATTCACATGAAGTGCTGAATGCTATTGACAAGGGATTTTAGATCGATTCCGTATTCCTGGATTTCCGGAAGGATTTTGACACTGTACCACACAAGCGGCTCGTAGTAAAACTGCGTGCTTATGGAATATCGTCTCAGTTATGTGACTGGATTTGTGATTTCCTGTCAGAGAGGTCACAGTTCGTAGTAATTGACGGATAGTCATTGAGTAAAACAGAAGCTGATTTCAGGCGTTCCCCAAGGTAGTGTTATAAGCCCTTTGCTGTTCCTTATATATATAAACGATTTGGGAGACGATCTGAGCAGCCGTCTTCGGTTGTTTGCAGATGACGCTGTCGTTTATCGACTAATAAAGTCATCAGAAGATCAAAACTAACTGCAAAACGATTTAGAAAAAATGTCTGAATGGCGCGAAAAGTGGCAGTTGACCCTAAATAACGAAAACTGTGATGCCATTCACATGAGTGCTTAAAGGTACTCGTTAAACTTTGGTCTAATCTAAAAGTCGTAAATTCTACTAAATACCTAGGTATTACAATTACGAACAACTTAAATTGGAAAGCACACATTGAACATTTTTGGGGAAGACTAACCAAAGGCTGCGTTTTATTTGCAGGACACTTAGAAAATGTAACAGACCTACTAAGGAGACTGCCTACACTACGCTTGTCCGTCCTCTTCTAGAATACTGCTACGCTCTGTGGGATCCTTACCAGGTAGGACTGACGGAGTACATCGAAAAAGTACAAAGAAAGGCAGCACGTTTTGTATTATCGCGAAATATGGGAGAGAGTGTCACAGAAATGATACAGGATTTGGGCTGGACATCTTTAAAAGAAAGGCGTTTTTCGTTGCGACGGAATATTATTACGAAATTCCAATCACCAACTTTCTCCTCCGATTGCGAAAATATTTTGTTGACTTCTACCTACATAGGGCGGAACGATCACCACGATAAAATAAGGGAAATCAGAGCTCGTACGGAAAGATATAGGTGTTCATTCTTTCCGCGCGCTATACGAGATTGAAGTAATAGAGAATTGTGAAGATGGTTCGGTGAACGCTCTGCCAGGCACTTAAATGTGATTTGTTAGAGTATCCATGTGGATGTAGATGAACTTTCCTGGGGACATTTTCAAGGAGGTGTCTCGATGTCTGTGGAGGAATGGGAGCCCATTCTTCCTCAAGAACCGAAACCAGACAGTGAAGTGATGTTGGGCGATGGGGTCTGGTGCGAAGACGACGCTGAAACTCGCCCCAAAGATGTTCCACTGGGTTCAGGTAGGACTCTGGACGGCCCGTTGCATTTCAGGAATGTTATTGTCCACAAACTGTTGAAAATGCACCGTCATGCTGGTACAGCCGTCGCCACGTAACTATTCCTCTACAATGAGCAGTGCACAAAGGTGTAAAATGTCTTCATATCCTTCCCCATTCAGCGTTTTCTTAAACGCAATGTGGGAGACACATCCTGATTACCAAAAACATCTCCATACCGTACCTCATTGAAAATTGTAGTATTATTTTTTCTTTACATTACTATTCTGAAAGAAAAAGACATTTTTATCGAATCCAACAGGCACTATAAAGATCTGCTTCTTGACAGTAATCAAAATCGGCTCACTCATCGCATTTATGGGCGGCTGGCTTTTGTAACACACCGCTGTAAAATGGTTGTCTTAACACAAACGGTTAATTGAATTCGTATGAATTAAAATCCACGTTGACATATGAGTGAAGTGACCGTTTTCTGAAAAGTCCTCTATTAAGGGAACGCCCCTTGTTTAGTCAGTAACATAAAACAAAAGCGGTAACCTTCAACTATTATTATTATTACTGTATTAAATAATTAGAAATGAAGGCGGTTGGGTACCGTACGATGAAAACCATTAAACTATGAAGTACGAATTTAGTTAGCGGTTTCTTTAGTGAAACATTCAGTAAATGGACAGTACTTATAAAAACTTGGCGAAGTTCTTTGCGCTTGAATTGGCAGCTTTGCAATAATCACGAAACGCAACAGCCAACGAGAGAGTTCTTCTTGCGAAATCATGTTGGTTGTAGTGTAACTTAAACTGACTTTGAATTTCCGGACTTCAACAACTGAAAAAAAAACCAAGCCGCCTGAAATCGGAACGTGTAGACCGCTAGAGGTTAGGTTGTGTTGTGTTTGCCCCTTGGCTCCTGTGCTTGGTATTATGTTATGCCTCCATGTATCGCGTGTCAAAATCGTTAAAATGGGCAGGTATATAGTGAATTTGCCTCACAATCGTGATGGTGATGGTGGTTTCGAATCGACAGCGTGTAGCAGTAAAAGTGGTTCATCTCCGGCAGCTTGTGATAATGAAGTCCCTGGGACGAAATTTTCATTCTACAGCGGAGTGTGCGCTGATACGAAACTTCCTGGCAGATTAAAACTGTGTGCCAGGAAGTTTCATATCAGAGCAAACTATGCTGCAGAGTGAAAATCTCATTCTGGAAACATCCCCCAGACTGTGACTAAGCCATGTCTCCGCAGTATCCTTTCTTTCAGGAGTGTTAGTCTTGCAAGTTTCGGAGGTGAGCTTCTGTGAAGTTTGGAACTTAGGAGACGAGGTAATGGCGGAAGAAAAGCTGTGAGGGCTGATCGTAAGTCATGCTTGGGTAGCTCAGTTGGTAGAGCCCTTACCCGTGATAGGCAAAGATCCTGAGTTCGAGTCTCGCTCCGGCACACAGTTTTAATCTGCAAGGAAGTTTCAATGAAATCCCTGTTACTATTTCTGGTAATTCCATGAAAAATAATACCGTTACTGAAAGTGGCAACAGCAGGAGAGAAATTTTCAAAAACATTGGGTAAAAACATACACATGGACTCAGTAGGGCGAAAAAGAGCACAGAGTTGATTCTTTTTTGTGTAGGTCTCTGTGTGAAAACAAGAGATTGCCTCCAAAAAATGTTACTGCGGGAAAGGACTCCTATAATGCATTCGTTAAGTGCGCCTTCCGAAAAACTTGTCCGTTACTCTATAACGTTTCAAATCCCATGAATAAGGCATTTAGCATATGTGTTCAGTTAGTACAAATAATTCTATGGAAAAAGGTGTAAATATTCTGTCATCAGTTAGGCATTCTAGAGCAAAGAAATGTAGGCAGCCACTTTTTACTTAAGGAAAATTTTTACTTCAGTAGTGTTCTTGGTTTAAGGATTGGCCTTAGAGTTTTTACGATGATGACTATTCTAATTTTGTCAATCTTCTGAAATTACCCTTCGAGAATGTACCAGCACTGAAACTATGGCTTAATCCGATTAATTACAAATGGATGTCTCATGACATAATATATGAAATTATAACATTGACAAGCATGTCTCTTCATAGAATTTTGATTCAGTAAATTATAGAATATGATTTATATGCATTAATGTTTAACGAAATATCCGATATATCAAATAGACAGCAGGTGTCTATTTGTTTCCGTACTGTTGACCAAAAGTTGGGTGTTCATGAGTTCTCCTGCAGTTTTTATGTGCTCCCTTTAACAGAGTCAGATACACTGTATAAATCTATGAAGTATATATTATTAAGATATTGTGTTGCTGCGTACAATTGTCGTGGCAATCCTATGACGGCGTAACAAATGTTAGCGGTTGTCTGCAAGGATTACAGTTTCTGATAAAAGAAATTGAAAGCAGGGCTATTTAGATTCACTGCTTGGCTCATTCGTTAAATTTAGCTGTTCAAGACTCATTTAATAACATTCCAGTATTAACAGATATTCTGTCAATTTTCAAAGATTTGATTTGATTTATTCGTGGCTCATCCAAGAGGCTACGAAAATTCGGAAAGTCTCAACAATCGCTTTCAGGTTCTCACGACATTGAAGCAGGTAACAATTAGTCACAGAAATTTGGGGACGATTCAAAACATCCCAACCAATTGAGTCCAAGAGCACCTTGTGGCTAAGGCTGCACGAGGGCAGGCATTGTTGTGCAACAAGCACGCTCCTCTCAGTGGCATGCCCCTCCTTCTGTTTTGAATGTTCCTTTTGAGATTTTTAAGCATCTTGGTATCGTTGTGCACAGACAGTCCCCCCTGGAGCAAAAATTTGACCAAAATTATGCCTTTCTGGTCCCAAAACCCTGAGGCATTGTTTTTTGTCCAAAATTATGATTTTCAATTTTTTGGCAGATGTGGATTTAGTGTGGCACTGATGTGATAACTGTCTTTCTGTCCGTGGCGTGTAATCAGCCCCACAAGTTTCATTTTGCAACAAAGCAGGTGGATTGCCCAATTTATCTCATGCTGTTCTAGTTTTCAAGAGAAATAGTGCGTGCATGTTGTGTCTCTGTTGTGCAGTTCTTTTGGAGTCTCTTAATGATACGCAGGATTAAAGAAATGATGCTGGTGCAACTCTGTTTCACATCAAGACGGTAATTTTTGCATTCCAAACAATATAAAAACTTAATGCAGTACTTCAAAAAGTTTCATGGAATTTCCGCCTTGCTCGTAATTCTGTAGATGCTGTTTTGTCTTCAGTCAGTAGAATGAGCCACAATACAGATACAGTTTTTATCATTCTGGGAAGATGCTAAAGAAAAGTGTGATGCATTGCAATTAAGTTCCCCCCACTGTTTCACGCCCTAGAAAATTGCCATTAAAATGAGGAGGTGGTGATAGGCATAATTAATCAGACATTAATTAATCAGACATTCAAGAAATGTTGCGAATTTAATTTTTTGAGATGATGAATCAAAGAGTAAGCAGCTTTAAAAGCAGATTTTCACCGGTAACAATGGCACACCTTGTCAAAATAGAATAATTTTTGTTAGGCAAAGAAGATAGTAGTTGCGTTACTTCTTTTACAGTGACAGTTTCGACTGTATAAGACTGACTCTTTGTAGAGATAATTTGTTGGATGTAGTAAAACAGCATATAGTTACACTAGATAGCTTTGAAAGTGTAGTGCAATACTTTAGTAGGACAAGGGACTTCAAGTGCGTAGCTCTGAAGATCATGACACCAGAATACGTAAAACTATTGCGACTTATTTTAACGATACGTGTATCCACGTGTACTGCAGAACGTTCGTTTTCTGCACTTCGAAAACTGAAAACTTACACCAGAGACACCATGAACTAAGACGGGTTAAATCATGTAGGATTACTTAACATCCATTCCGATCTCGCAAGGGAATTGAATCTGGAACCTCTGAGTGCCGGCCGCGGTGGTCTCGCGGTTCTAGGCGCGCAGTCCGGAACCGCGCGACTGCTACGGTCGCAGGTTCGAATCCTGCCCCGGGCATGGATGTGTGTGATGTCCTTAGGTTAGTTAGGTTTAACTAGTTCTAAGTTCTAGGGGACTGATGACCTAAGATGGTAAGTCCCATAGTACTCAGAGCCATTTTTTTTGAACCTCTGATCAACGAATTCATCGGCAAAACAACTGTCAGGAGGAGCGCGTTCCAGACTCTTCCTATTTAGGTGAGTGATCGTGTATTTTAAGCTACTTTTGTAGCATTTACATTTACTATAATTATTAGGGGGTAGTTATGAGTTTTAAAGTTTATCATGATGACCATACCCCAAGATTTTCAAAAGTCGGGACATATACTAGCAGGTGAAGTTCTAAGGGCGTTTGCCTAATATAAACGCTTCCATCGTAATGTCTCCCGTTATAGCGTGATTCATCACTCATTTCCAGACATCAGCTCCCCAGTGATGTTGCTCTTTACACCACCTCAAGCGGCTCTCATCATTGACTACAGAAATATGTGGCTGATAGGTAGCTGCTTGACAGTTGTACCCCTTTCTTTGTAGCTCCGTATGCATAGTTAGTATTCTAGCTGGACTGCTGATAACACTTTGGAACTTACGCGTGATTTCTTCCCCTGGTCTCATGCGATATTTTGAAATCTCCCTCCGCAATGTTCGACAGTCGCTGGCCGTTAGTACAGGCGGTATATCTAATCTTGATTAAGCTGTATTGTTTCTAGGTCTTTCAGAGCTATGCTAAATTCTTCTCACAATGTCCCATCTCATATTCGTTTACTTTTCTTTACATACCATTGCCTTCAAGTTCATTTCCTTGTAGGTCAATAGCTCTTCTACATATAAACAACAAATGTATGCGATAAAGACACACTGGAGGGAGGCGACTACGTTTAATAATTTACATAGTCTACAGTTTGCTGAACTGGTCGCAGAGGAAGGAACTGCAATGCAAAGAAAACGAGAAACCAGTATTCATTCATTTATGGATCCTTTTTTTACGTATTTTATTTATTTATTTATGTATCAAGAGCTCAGATGGAAACCCAGTTCTAAGCAAAGAAGGGAAGGCGGAAAGGTGGAAGGAGTATATAGAAGGTTTATACAAGCGCGATGTACTGGAAATGGAAGAGGATGCAGATGCAGATGAAGATGAAATGGGAGATACAATACTGCGGGAAGAGTTTGACAGAGCACTGAAAGACCTGAGTCGAAACAAGGCCCCGGGAGTAGACAACATTCCATTAGAACTACTGACGGCCTTGGGAGAGCCAGTCATGACAAAAATCTACCATCTGGTGAGCAAGATTTATGAGACAGGCGAAATACCCTCAGACTTCAAGAAGAATATAATAATTCCAATCCCAAAGAAAGCAGGTGTTGAAAGATGTGAAAATTACCTAACTATCAGTTTAATAAGTCACAACTGCAAAATACTAACACGAATTCTTTACAGACGAATGGAAAAACTGGTAGAAGCGGACCTTGCGGAAGATCAGTTTGGATTCCGTAGAAATGTTGGAACACGTGAGGCAATACTGAGCTTACGACTTATCTTAGAAGAAAGATTAAGAAAAGGCAAACGTACGTTTCTAGCATTTGTAGACTTAGAGAAAGCTTTTGACAATGTTGACTGGAATACTCTCTTTCAAATTCTGAAGGTGGCAGGGGTAAAATACAGGGAGCGTAATGCTATTTACAATCTGTACAGAAACCAGATGGCAGTTATAAGAGTCGAAGGACATGAAAGGGAAGCAGTGGTTGGGAAGGGAGTGAGACAGGGTTGTAGCCTCTCCCCGATGTTATTCAATCTGTATATTGAGCAAGCAGTAAAGGAAACAAAAGAAAAATTTGGAGTAGGTATTAAAATTCACGGAGAAGAAATAAAAACTTTGAGGTTCGCCGATGACATTGTAATTCTGTCAGAGACAGTAAAGGACTTGGAAGAGCAGTTGAACGGAATGGACAGTGTCTTAAAAGGAGGATATAAGATGAACATCAACCAAAGCAAAACGAGGATAATGGAATGTAGTCAAATTAAATCGGGTGATGCTGAGGGAATTAGATTAGGAAATGAGACACTTCAAGTAGTAAAGGAGTTTTGCTATTTAGGAAGTAAAATAACTGATGATGGTCGAAGTACAGAGGACATAAAATGTAGACTGGCAATGGCAAGGAAAGCGTTTCTGATGAAGGGAATTTTGTTAACATCGAGTATAGATTTAATGGTCAGGAAGTCGTTTCTGAAAGTATTTTTATGGAGTGTAGCCATGTATGGAAGTGAAACATGGACGATAAATAGTTTGGACAAGAAGAGAATAGAAGCTTTCGAAATGTGGTGCTACAGAAGAATGCTGAAGATTAGATGGGTAGATCACATAACTAATGAGGAGGTATTGAATATAATTGGGGAGAAGAGGAGTTTGTGGCACAACTTGACAAAAAGAAGGGACCGGTTGGTAGGACATGTTTTGAGGCATCAAGGGATCACAAATTTAGCATTGGAGGGCAGCGTGGAGGGTAAAAATCGTAGACGGAGACCAAGAGATGAATACGCTAAGCCGATTCAGAAGGATGTAGGTTGCAGCAAGTACTGGGAGATGAAGAAGCTTGCACAGCATAGAGTAGCATGGAGAGCTGCATCAAACCAGTCTCAGGACTGAAAACCACAACAACAACAACATTTATTTATGCATTTATTTTACCTGGCAAGATTAGGGCCTTCAGGCCCTCTCTTACACCTAACCAGGCATACTCAGATTGAACGAGTTACAGTTTCTACATAACATTGGGGACATACAACGTATTATGCAGTATTGATGTTAAAGAAAAAAATAGAGATTATAAAAGTAGTACAATGATAATTATAACAATAAAAAATAATTATAACAATCAAGAATAATAATAATAATAATAATAATAATAATAATAGTGACTATGTATATGAAAGTAAACATACTTTTCTTTTGTGAATGTCAGTCCCATTGTTAGTTGGGAATTTTCTCGTTATATTCTTGCAGCTTGTGAGTTATTCTCATCGAGCAGAGACATAAGACGATAGAATGGGGTAAAAGAGATATATATTTTGACGTTAACCATCATCAGTATCCTGGTTCAGATAAAAACCGGAGGATTACAATGTTACATGGTTGACTTGCGACGAACATTAGGAGACCCATGTCAGGAGAAGACGAGTCTGCTCATGTTCATTGCACGTCAACCATATAACTTTTTAATCCTCTGGTTTTTCTCTTAACCAGGATTCTAATGACGGCTAACGCGGAAACACGTAAAAAATGGATTAATAAATGAAGGAATACTGGTTTCTCGCTTTCCCTGGATTGCAATTCCTTCATCAGAGGTCAATTTAGCAAACTACAGATTACGTAAAAAGTTCTTCTCTATATTTCTTCCACCTTTCAGCTTCCCTCCTTTTATTAGTACTGACATGTCATCTGAGCTCAAACAGCTGCTTCTCTTTTCTTCTAAGGTCAGAATATTTATGTAGGTATCATCTATCTTTCGCTATATTCCACAAATATATCATATAGTAAAAAAAGGATTGGGCTAAGTAGAGTAGTATTCCATATATTGTAATGTGACTTGACGCCAAGAGTTCAGAGACAGAGGTGGGTAGCCGATGTTTGCGACAGCTGATGTTACTTAGTGATACAGCTGCACTGTCCTTGTCGCATACGCAACGAAAGAATCGTGACTTTCACTTCACAGCAGTCACAAAACCTAAAATGTTATATGATGCGATTGAGGTGTTGTTTAAATTGAACGTATCTGAACATCAAGCAGCACATTATTGTTGAGGCTGTCCATCCATGATACGAAGGTCTTAATGATATCGCTGGGGTTATCTCTATTCAGTTTCCTCTTCTCGTAGCTTGTAACTTTCTGCTCACTTTTCCCAATTTCTTCTTACTTTTTTACAACTGTACCCTCACGTCTAACAAACTAGCATCGTACTTCCCTTGATTATGGATATCCTGTTGGGTATCCCCTCTTTTCTGATGCGATACAACACTGTGTAACAACGTTGGCATGTCGACGATTGACGCAACACGTAACTAATATATGATTTTTAATTTACTGAAGATGATTGTAATAATAAAACAAATATTGGTAACAACGTGTCTTTCACTTCCTAAAATGTGTAAAAGCTGCTGGCAATCGTTTAGGCAATATGCTAGTACACTTCTTTTACGGGACAAATGGTCCTGAATTCGCATAATTTAATTTGAAAACACAGTTTTTGTTAATTTCAAAACCAAATGATGATGTTAACACAGAGATGGATGAGTAATTGAATAATAAAACAAAAAATGTTATGTACGCCGCTACTAAAAAACTTCGTGATTACCGCCTGGAGTAGATAATAAAACTGTTTATTTCACAACAAGATTCTGTCGACAGACCATCCCTTGACAAAATGAGACTCATTACAGTTAGCATACAAGCGCCTGAGCAGTCGTTCTTCTCGTGGTCCGTACATGAGTGAAGTGGGAAAGAGCCTTATTAGCTTAAGCTGTGGGACGTAGCCTCTGCCATAAAGCGGTGTGCAGAGAACGGATGTGAATGAAGATGAGAGATTGTACGTAGTTGGTAAAATGTGCAAATTTGAACGGGCTGTATGTAGTAAAATACAGGTCAGTTTCAAATTTTCGTCACTTGTTTTACAATTTTTAAACGATACTGGTTCATCGGTAGATGACGTCAAAGCAGCAGAAGTGTGTGTGTGTGTGTGTGTGTGTGTGTGTTGATACCTGGAGGCCGCAGATCTGCGGGGACGGCAGCTGTCTGCGGGCGCTGCCGCAGCGGCTGTCCTGGACGCGGGCAGAGCCGGGCGGGGTCTGCGGCCGTGGTCTGGCCTGCGGTGTCATTAATGACGGCGTATTAATGACGTCCTGCGGTCTGTGCGGCGCACACCCCAAAACTGCGCCCGCTGCGGCTGCGGCTGCGGAGGCCCCGCCCCCCCCCCTGCTCTGCTCGGAACAGCACAGACAAGCACCCCGCAGTGACAACACATCAGCCCACAGGCCTGCCTGCACGTGATACTGTCCCCTCCCGCTCTGTAGGAGCCACCGCCGCACGGAGTCAACCTCCAGATGATGACATCGGCTTTGCTTTGATTTCTTGTGGTGCGTACGTTTCTGTTGCTCGGTTACATAGTTTTCTGCTCAAAGTGTTGAGACGGTGAGCGAATCGACAAGTCGCGCTACGCTTCGAAATAGCTAATCTTTACAGTGCAGGCCGTACAGTTGGCTACGTCACGAGGTGGGGAGTATATCCCACAAGAAAGACGCTTACGTCACAGCATGTCTCACTGCAGGTCTTACGAGAGCCAGCAGACGCCTCCGGTGGGCAGCGAGTAACTACACTCCTGGAAATGAAAAAAGAACACATTGACACCGGTGTGTCAGAGCCACCATACTTGCTCCGGACACTGCGAGAGGGCTGTACAAGCAATGATCACACGCACGGCATGGCGCACACACCAGGAACCGCGGTGTTGGCCGTCGAATGGCGCTAGCTGCGCAGCATTTGTGCACCGCCGCCGTCAGTGTCAGCCAGTTTGCCGTGGCATACGGAGCTCCATCGCAGTCTTTAACACTGGTAGCATGCCGCGACAGCGTGGACGTGAACCGTATGTGCAGTTGACGGACTTTGAGCGAGGGCGTATAGTGGGCATGCGGGAGGCCAGGTGGACGTACCGCTGAATTGCTCAACACGTGGGGCGTGTGATCTCCACAGTACACCGATGTTGTCGCCAGTGGTCGGCGGAAGGTGCACGTGCCCGTCGACCTGGGACCGGACCGCAGCGACGCACGGATGCACGCCAAGACCGTAGGATCCTACGCAGTGCCGTAGGGGACCGCACCGCCACTTCCCAGCAAATTAGGGACACTGTTGCTCCTGAGGTATCGGCGAGGACCATTCGCAACCGTCTCCATGAAGCTGGGCTACGGTCCCACACACCGTTAGGCCGTCTTCCGCTCACGCCCCAACATCGTGCAGCCCACCTCCAGTGGTGTCGCCACAGGCGTGAATGGAGGGACGAATGGAGACGTGTTGTCTTCAGCGATGAGAGTCGCTTCTGCCTTGGTGCCAATGATGGTCGTATGCGTGTTTGGCGCCGTGCAGGTGAGCGCCACAATCAGGACTGCATACGACCGAGGCACACAGGGCCAACAACCGGCATCATGGTGTGGGGAGCGATCTCCTACACTGGCCGTACACCTCTGGTGATCGTCGAGGGAACACTGAATAGTGCACGGTACATCCAAACCGTCATCGAACAAATCGTTCTACCATTCCTAGACCGGCAAGGGAACTTGCTGTTCCAACAGGACAATGCACGTCCACATGTATCCCGTGCCACCCAACGTGCTCTAGAAGGTGTAAGTCAACTACCCTGGCCAGCAAGATCGCCGGATCTGTCCCTCATTGAGCATGTTTGGGACTGGATGAAGCGTCGTCTCACGCGGTCTGCACGTCCAGCACGAACGCTGGTCCAACTGAGGCGCCAGGTGGAAATGGCATGGCAAGCCGTTCCACATGATTACATACAGCATCTCTACGATCGTCTCCATGGGAGAATAGCAGCCTGCATTGCTGCGAAAGGTGGATATACACTGTACTAGTGCCGACATTGTGCATGCTCTGTTGCCTGTGTCTATGTGCCTGTGGTTCTGTCAGTGTGATCATGTGATGTATCTGACCCCAGGAATGTGTCAATAAAGTTTCCCCTTCCTGGGACAATGAATTCACGGTGTTCTTATTTCAATTTCCAGGAGTGTATTTCAGACGAGTTTAATAATTATTAACTGCGCCTTTAAGTGCATATAAGTTCTCAATAGCACACGAAAAAATTAAGATCTACGGTGGGTACCTTTTCATTTAATATCGATGGACCCTGAACGGAGTTGAGCGTTCGTGAAGTGTGGTGGACACGCCTACTAGTGTGACGTCACAAGTTCGTTGCGTGGCCCGTCTATCTCGTTGGCCTCGGTGGGGAGTCGATATGGGGCAGCCGACACGAGTAGTGACGAGGTCTGAGGTGGCGTTTAGGCACGCGAGAAGAGTCAGTTTTGAGCTCGGCGTGCTTGCTGGTGGTGGGGCCATATGTTTCGAATCTTACAGTTCGTTGCTGACTTTTCTTGTTTCCGAGGAGGACGTGGGGAAGGTAACCCGGCGGATCGCTGCGGGGACACTCTGAGAGGACCAAGTAGTAGGAAGCTGTTTGCTGCACCGCTCCAGCTTTCGATGACAGCGGGAGTTATTCGTCAGCTGACATCTCACAAGATCTCCCCAGCGAGCACGTTTGTGAACTCTGGTATTTCTCTTCTCTGGCTATAACCGAGCCGCGACTGCGCCTCAGTGACTGGCGTTATTAGTGTTCTTGTTGCCCGGTTCCGGCTGCTGAATGGTTAGCACCACAGGATGTCAATCCTAAGGGCTCGGGTTCGATTTCCGGTTTGGTCGGAGATTTTCTCCGCTACGTGACTGGTTGTTGTTTCATCCCCATCGACGCGCAAGTAGCCGAAGTGGCGTCAAGTCGAAAGACTTGTACCCGAAAAATGCTCTACCCGATGGGAGGTCCTAGTCACAAGACATTTACATTTAGTGTTCTTGTTGCACTAGGAGACTCTGCTTTGCTCTCTACTCCGTGACTTGACATGCCGATGTGCGTTGCCGTAGGGTTCGTGCTTCAGCTAAGCCTCCGGGTTTAGAATTGTTTGATGGGTATCTATGTACTGTCTCCAAATTTGTATGTAACGCCCTGTATTATCGTACGTGCCACTTCTAATCACCTTCCCATGGGCCACCCTAGCGTCAGATTAGCCTTGAAGTCTAACAAGTTACTGTTTCCTGTTTATTTATGTTTAACGTATTATTGGTGAACCATTCATATGTTCCCAGCTGGAACTGACATGTGTCTTGAGACATAAGTCTCGTAGCTTTCTATAGTAATTTGGTGAACCATTAATCACTACCGCCCGTCTTAGAAGCTTTCTGGCACTGCTCGGAGCAAGTTCTCTAGATAACCTTCGATTGTATTTACATGAACGAGTTGAGTCTGTTCCGCGTACCGACACACGGATTCGTTTCGGTCCCGCATTAGGGCATAGTATTTGACTTTGGTTAACTGTTGGCGCCTGGACTTATTCCGGCCTGCAGAGACGAACCTGAAGGGATCCTTTCCAACCTCTTAAATTTGCTACCTCGGTTGGAGAGGTTCTTATTAGAGATTAATCTAAGTGCACTGCTGTCCTTTATTTGTTTGTTTACTTATTATTAATATTGGTGGTGTTCACCGATTGTACAGCCCACGAGCAGTATCTTGCTACGATTCTGTGATTGTTGTGCTAAATATGCAATTATTGCACCAGCTTTCCAATACAACTGCCTTGGACATTTTAGTGCAACTTGACGTAGCCTCTCCTGTCTTCCTCTTCCGCTAATTTTAACTTCTCTAATTGTCAATTAAACTCCTGAAAATTGAAATAAGAACACCGTGAATTCATTGTCCTAGGAAGGGGAAACTTTATTGACACATTCCTGGGGTCAGATACATCACATGATCACACTGACAGAACCACAGGCACATAGACACAGGCAACAGAGCATGCACAATGTCGGCACTAGTACAGTGTATATCCACCTTTCGCAGCAATGCAGGCTGCTATTCTCCCATGGAGACGATCGTAGAGATGCTGGATGTAGTCCTGTGGAACGGCTTGCCATGCCATTTCCACATGGCGCCTCAGTTGGACCAGCGTTCGTGCTGGACGTGCAGTCCGCGTGAGACGACGCTTCATCCAGTCCCAAACATGCTCAATGGGGGACAGATCCGGAGATCTTGCTGGCCAGGGTAGTTGACTTACACCTTCTAGAGCACGTTGGGTGGCACGGGATACATGCGGACGTGCATTGTCCTGTTGGAACAGCAAGTTCAAAAAATGGTTCAAATGGCTCTGAGCACTATGGGACTCAACTGCTGTGGTCATTAGTCCCCTAGAACTTAGAACTACTTAAACCTAACTAACCTAAGGACATCACACACATCCATGCCCGAGGCAGGATTCGAACCTGCGACCGTAGCAGTCGCACGGCTCCGGACTGCGCGCCTAGAACCGCGAGACCACCGCGGCCGGCACAGCAAGTTCCCTTGCCGGTCTAGGAATGGTAGAACGATTTGTTCGATGACGGTTTGGACGTACCGTGCACTATTCAGTGTCCCCTCGACGATCACCAGAGGTGTACGGCCAGTGTAGGAGATCGCTCCCCACACCATGATTCCGGGTGTTGGCCCTGTGTGCCTCGGTCGTATGCAGTCCTGATTGTGGCAGCTCACCTGCACGGCGCCAAACACGAATACGACCATCATTGGCACCAAGGAAGAAGCGACTCTCATCGCTGAAGACGACACGTCTCCATTCGTCCCTCCATTCACGCCTGTCGCGACACCACTGGAGGCGGTCTGCACGATGTTGGGGCGTGAGCGGAAGACGGCCTAACGGTGTGCGGGACCGTAGCCCAGCTTCATGGAGACGGTTGCGAATGGTCCTCGCCGATAGCCCAGGAGCAACAGTGTCCCTAATTTGCTGGGAAGTGGCGGTGCGGTCCCCTACGGCACTGCGTAGGATCCTACGGTCTTGGCGTGCATCCGTGCGTCGCTGCGGTCCGGTCCCAGGTCGACGGGCACGTGCACCTTCCGCCGACCACTGGCGACAACATCGATGTACTGTGGAGACCTCACGCCCCACGTGTTGAGCAATTCGGCGGTACGTCCACCCGGCCTCCCGCATGCCCACTATATGCCCTCGCTCAAAGTCCATCAACTGCACATACGGTTCACGTCCACGCTGTCGCGGCATGCTGCCAGTGTTAAAGACTGCGATGGAGCTCCGTATGCCACGGCAAACTGGCTGACACTGACGGCGGCGGTGCACAAATGCTGCGCAGCTAGCGCCATTCGACGGCCAACACCGCGGTTCCCGGTGTGTCCGCTGTGCCGTGCGTGTGATCATTGCTTGTACAGCCCTCTCGCAGTGTCCGGAGCAAGTATGGTGGGTCTGACACACCGGTGTCAATGTGTTCTTTTTTCCATTTCCAGGAGTGTATATTATGTGCCTGGGCAGTCATACGTGTCTACTTCGTGATTTTAGAAGGCAAGAGATGTCCGATTTGTTAACTGTCCTGATTTTAGACCTGTGGTAACAGGGACTGACGGCCAATTGTCTTGTATTTTCATTCCAACAGCTGATCATTGACATCGGCCACTGTGTCTCTTTCCTTTACAACTTAGAGAAGAACATCATTTCTTGCAAGGTAGTGGTTCACTGTGTGTTGTCTCCCAGGGTAAAGAATGAGTGCATACGGCAGCTGTCTCTTTCGATCTGGACGTAACTCGTGGTGAGATTGTGGGCACCATTTTACAGGTGATAAAGCCAGAGGACTGTTCTCAGGTGCTATTTGCTGGAAAGTCAACATCCTATCGCGACTTGGACAGATTAGTGATGACTGTAGAGGGGATTAAACAAGCCAGTCAGAGCAAAGGGCAATGAGCCGTGGGTCCCACCCAGGGTGAAAGGTCAGCTGGTAATACTAACTTTGTTGAAGGTGGTTGCGATTGCTGAGGTCGGCAAGGTCACCTTGCTCATCTGTTCTGGCAGAACAGAAGGACGCGCCCTGTTAACTGATGCCAGAGGGCTGGCGGCGTTGTCCAGATCCGCGTTGCCGAGGATTTGTTACAGAGTGAGGACCGTGACCAGCAATCGTCTTCCTCTCGTGTTCACCAGAATTAATCAAGAGTCGCTGTGTGCTTTACTGGATTCCGGCAGTAGCATTAATTACTGAGCCGCAGGTGACACTCTAGATACAAGACGATTTGCAAATTCCCTAATTTAAAGCCCATGCACAGAACTTGCGAAACTCTTAATGCCCGGGATCTTCACTTGGTGAGATCGGTGCGTATTTTTTGTCGCATTGACGCGTTTTCTTGGCTATTGAGGGTGTTGGTTTGTGAGGGATTGAGTACAGATTTTCTGTTCGGAAGTGACTTGGCAGATAAGATAGAGCTGATCTTGGGTTTTGTTGGGGGGGGGGGGGGGGGAGGGGGAATTTTATTTCAGGTTTCGACGTGAGCCTAAGTTTAGATTGTGTTGACATTCCGGATGATCTGGTGTTTGTACTGTGGACGCCACAGTAATGGGGTTTTGTAGTAGGGCATTTAGCATCTGTTGAGGCCCAACCTCCCCTTGATGTTTTGGGGGTATTTCCCGAAGTATTGACCAACTACCTGTGAATGGCCAATCGAACAGTGTATTGGATTCTCCGCTCCATCCAGGTGCCTGTCAGACAGTCACCGTATCATCTGTCTCTCTGACGAAGGTTCCGTGTAAATTAGTGGACAAGATGTTGGATGGGGGAGTCGTTAGGTCAC
Organism: Schistocerca gregaria; assembly: GCF_023897955.1. Taxonomy (NCBI): domain Eukaryota; kingdom Metazoa; phylum Arthropoda; class Insecta; order Orthoptera; family Acrididae; genus Schistocerca; species Schistocerca gregaria. Next base: position 349,303,602 of record NC_064927.1, on the reverse strand, counting down.
CGATACGTCCCCAAATGCATCACCTATATTTTTGGTCGCCAAGGCCAAATTTTGTGGGGTGGGTGAGGCGAAGAGCGGGTTCACACTGGTGGTTGTTTGCTGACTGCTCAACTGTATGGTTGTTCTGGAATCCATTCCCCTCACTGATTTGCAAGATTGCCTTTCCTGGTTTTCTGGGACCCGCTATCTCTCTGTTCTTGTTTTCAGAAAGGCTTACCACCAAATTCTTCTGGCCAAAGAAACTAAGGCGAACATCACTCTTGCTATCGACTGGAACTTATATGAGTCCAGTCGGGTGGTCTTTGTGCTTTCTACTGGAGCGACTGTCCTTTCGATGTTCGATTACACGCTCTGAGGTGTAAAAATTAAGTTCGTATGTAATTTCCTGGACGACGTCGTGATACAGAGTGAGTAGGTTGGTGAACATTTGGAACATTTGCGCCAGGTTTTAGAGCGTATGAGATTGGCGGGTTTAGCTGTCAAGCTATTCAAGATTACTCTAGAATGTCGCGAGATCTTCTTTTAGGATCATCTGGTGTCTGTTGAGGCAGTCATGATTGACCAACCTAGAGCTCCGGCTATTTACAGCTTCCGCCCACCCAAAAGAAGAACAATTTTGTGTCGATGTCTGCTGCTTCAGGAAGTTACGAAAACCTTTTGATTTTTATTTCACGACCAGTGCATGATGTCTGTTTGTCTAAGTGTAGTGATTACAAGTATCTTTAACGTAGCAAAATTAATTGAGGTAAACATTATGCGCCTCACCCTCTATATCAACTGCGTCTATATCTCCGTAGAATAACGTAAGGGCTTCGTGGGGGAAACGTATCTAGGGAGAAAGCCATATATGCAGAACATTAGTGTATTAGTGCATTAAAGTCGACGTAAGGACGCTAACATCTGGGAAATGGTTCTAAAATGCTAACAACACATTATTTGTGTTTATCGTCTCCTTTACTTGATGCATCACATAAGGAAATAGGAAAATGAGTCATTGCAACAATGAAATAAAAACCTTGTAAAATCTGGTATGGAATGAAATGTTTCTTGGTCCTTACGTCGCTTATCCTGGACGAGACATGATGTCCTAGCTAACACTGGCAGACGAAGGAACCCAGTATACCTTTACATACGTACATTTCCAGAAACTGGTAATAGGAAATAGATGGCTATCAAGACGACATAGAAGTTTTGGACCTCCCATTTGGCCAACACAGATCAAGTACTTTGCTTATGTAACTTTTAGACATTAACGAATGAACAAGGTGAGAGTTTGTTACTTGTTAAAGACATGATCTATGTATTCTTAACTGAATGTAATATACACTGACCACCCAGTTTCTCTCGGACCCTCATAATCCACCGTGTCGCTTATTGCATATCACTACCCTTCTGTCCTCCAATTCGTCATCACTCATCAATTTTCCCTCACGTTTCCCATATGCCCTACACATGCCGAAAACTCGACTTCAAAAATCTATTTTTCCCCTTGTTACCAACTGTGGTACGCTGCCGATCCAGTACCAATACATCTCACTTAATATACACCAACACACTCTGTTTCCTATTCTGACGCATATTCATCAGCCTCCACATCCCACATAATGAATCCGCCCTTACTTTTATTCGTCTTCCTAGATATAACCCATCCCACCCTATTCTTCTTTGCATCTGAGTTTTTCTTAACCATCTTGTACCTGTGTTGACTCATCATACCCATAACCATGGGCATAACCTTCACCTTGCCTATCCCTGTCACACTGCAGTCACCCCAACTCCCCCTCACATAAATTCCTTTGCCATCCCATTCTGCACACCAGATGACTCACCCACTCTCAACGTGCCGTCCCCAGTGCGAATCCGACAGCCTCCACCTCCACGGGCAACTTTTCGTGCCGTATAGTGAAGCATTTCATTTCCATTCTAAGATTGCATGAACACTATAATCAAGGTGTTTCCACCATTTTCAATGTGTATGTTACTTTTAAAATTAAAAATGTGTTTTACCATTGTAATATTTTAAAGCTATATTTGCATTTAAATTTTATTTAAAATGCTTCTGGCTGAAGAGTGGGAAATTTACAGCTGCTATTTCATCCTCCCAAAAATTGCAAACCAGTGCACGTAATCTCTCACCTACAATTTTTTTTGAGTTGGATTGCCTTTGACCTTTTTATTTGAGGAAATATGATAGATGTTTCGTGCTTTTCACACGATAGATTCCCACCTTCTCTGAAACTTCGTAACCAAGAATACACTTGTTGTCATTACGTCAGCGTTATCATCATTAGTATTCTTTTAAATTACCACTGAAATACTCAGCTGAAAATCTGAGGAAATGGCAGGACAACTCAGAGATGGGGTTAGCCGTATTCTTTCAAAGTATCTGTAAAACGTGGACTTAACGATATGGCGACGCAAGTCTTCTTTATACGGTGGGCAACCTTGTAAGTATTTTACGACGCTCGGTTATTTACAGCGCTTTTCGCTTCCTGTGACAGTAATGCTTGTTCCAGCGCCCAAAGAACGTGAAACACGATAGGCGACTATATTTTCACAACCCTGTATTATAACTTTTACTTCGCTTTGCTCAACAGATACTCTAGCAGAACTCCATATTTACTTTACACAATCGCAGTGACTCTGCTTCGACTTTCAGTGGGTACCTGCACCATTTATACATTCGGATCTGATGCTCATAGTTCCAGAATTTCGATATTGTTTAATGCTGATAGTCTGATGCACTATGTCTCAACATGAACTGGAAATCTACAGCAAACGGATATATACAGCGTGTTTCATAAAGGTTTGACAAGGAATACATGTCCGAAAACGTACCGTTTGGATATAAAATAAGCATGAGGATCGAATCACTCTCAAATCTTCCTCTTCACTGTATGCACATGGCGGAGACGAAGATAGAGGGACGTATACTTCGTTTTTAATTTCTAGTTCACTTCGAGCTCGGATTCAGGAGGGGTAGGGCAGGTGATCGGGAGTGCCCATTCACGGGAATCATCCCGACAAATGTCTAAAGCGATTTAGGGAAATAATGGGAAATCTAAGTCAGGATGGCCACGGGGGGATTTGAACTGTCGTCCTTCCGAATGCGAGTCTAGTGTGCTGGCCACTGTTCCGCCTCGCCCGGCTTGGAGACAAAAAGCTCTGATCTGCGAGCTCTAGGTAAGTCCATGGAATGACATGTGTTCCCTACAGGAGCCCATGGCTAGGACTCTTTTACTAAAACTGTCTTCCTGCTTTTATGTCATCGTCTATATAAGCTGTGAAAGTCCTTTATCTCAAGCTCGGTAGTAATATTTAAAGGGGGAGAGTTTGGATTAGTCTGTGTTTATGTTAAAGCTGACAGGTTCCAATCCTCATTCACCGATAAAATTAAAATTTCAAACAGTCTTGTACGCAATTTTTTTTATTGAAGTGAGTGACCGGTTTCGACTCTTTCATAGAGCCATCTTCAGACTCCAGAGCGGTGGATGGACACTGCCAGACGAGTTCCCTCGACCCTCAACGCTTGTGTAACTGCAGTTGTAACCTTGGTTAGCTGATGCCAGTAGGAACCAAAATTACTAATGTTGTATAGATCGACAACGAAAATCTTTAAACTACGGAAACTTGGCGCCACGAGCTCCGATTGTCTGTGGGATTCCTCTGTTGCTGGATGCTGTGGACAACGCATAATCGCTATTGCTTTGTCTGCCGGAGATCGCGATGTATCCAAGGCGGTCCGCACGCTCGATGGTAGGGCGCCAGCTTTCCACTCTGGGGGCCTGGGAGCGAATCCGCCGGGATCCCGACATATTCATTGTAGTTTCATGATTAGACGTATAAGAAACAAACCCCACAACAGCTTATAGTTCGTGTATAGAAAGTCTTTTACAAATTGTGTCAGCCCTGAAAAGGGCCTTTTTTGTAGCTAGGACGGTACTTACTTAAAGCAGGTGCTCGAACTGGCAACGCTCTGACGCAGTACATGCTTGGTAACGTCGAACGGTGTTTTTTCGAACTCTTTCAAAGATTCCTGGCATTGCCCTGTTGTGTTGGTGGCATGTTGAGTGCGATCCATTAATTCCCCTTCGTTTCTAGGAGGTTCGCGTCCGGTTGGGTGAACTAGAACCTTGAAGAATCCCCACAGGAAAAAGTCTGGTGGCGTGGGGTCTGGTGATCACGGGGGCCATGTCCTACAAGCACCTCTGCCAATTACCCGGTCGTCGAAGAGTTCATTTAAACATCCGCGCACAGAACGACTTATGTGCGGGCGCCCCATCATGCTGCAACCACATGCGTAGCAGTGTGTCCAGGGGAACATCTTTCAGCAGGCTGTGTAGAGTTTCTTGAAAAGAGTGAAAGTCATTTGCTCCGGTAAGTCGAAGTGGTAGACGGACAGGCCCAATCAGATGGTCACCCACAATGTCTGCCCAAATGTTGAGCGAAAACCGTTCCTGGAGTCCTTGGACGTTCGTGACGTGAGGATTGCCCCTTCCGCGTAATCAACGTTTCGAGTGTTGCTAAGGCCATCGCGATGCAAGGTGCACTCGTCGGTAAACAACAGACTGGCGGGGAAGTGGGGATCTCGTGCAACACGTCGCAGAAACCAACCACAAAACCCTTGGCTGTGTTCACAGTCCGTCACAGGATTTAGGTCTTGGACAGGGTGGAAATTAAATGGATGCCGGCCGTCATCCCTCAAAACTTCCCAGACTAACCGATAAGTGACCCCCATGGTCTGTCCAACCTCTCGAGTACTTGTCGTAGGTGCTTCCTCGAAGAGCCTGAGAACACTCCCTTCAAATGCAGCATCCCGTCGGGTTCTAGGTCTTTCAACATCACCATGATATTCCACTAACGGGCCTGTTTCGCCAAGTCGCCGTTGGATTGCTGTGAACGTTTGCGGGTGTGGGTGGCGTCTTGCTGGGTATCGTTCCTCATACAACCGTTGAGCTTCGTGCACATTACTGTCGGCTAGTCCATAAACAAAAGCCATGTGTCGTTGTTCTTAAAACGAATACTATGCCGCCATTCTTACTGTACAACAAGTGTGTGCTCCAAAGCGAAACTTACGCGTGAATGCTTCTGACGTGAGGTGGAGACAACCAGCAAGACCTATTCGACACGTGTGCGTTGGGGCAGTGACAGGTCGAGGGACGTTTGTATGTGTGAACCGACAACCATAGTCCTGCCCATCAATCGACGAACTTCAACAGGGCAATCCCACGGCCAATCGGAGCGCGAGGCGCCAAGTTACCGTAGTTGAAAAATGGCGCGTTGTCGACCTACACAGCATTAGTAACTTTGGTTCCTACTGGCATCAGCTATCCTGTGTTAAAATTTCGAAAAACATTTTTCTCCGCCCTGTATACTAGTTACCCAAGTGGTATTCAGTTGCCCACTGTAGAACCATGGTGCGTAAAAGTGAGATAAAGGAGAGTAGCAAAGCGAAACTTGGTTCGAACAAATATATTCTGAGTGCGAAAGATAGTGACACTAACAATCTTTGGGGGCATTTGTGACTGATAAAGATGTCAGCTACATGTATTGTGGTTAGTGTTCTTCTCTCCAGCCCTGCAGACCCGCCAGCACACATGTGTGCAGAACACAAAAAAATCGAAAGTTTGGAAACATTACGATCTCCATTGAAGGATTTGGTAATTGAAAATGTTCTTGGAAATGTGAGCCAGAGGTCTTTGTTCATTTAGATTAATATTAGGTGTAGGACTTGGCGTATTTTGTCAGAAGCTTGTAAACGTCTGCTCAGAATTGGGACATCTTGACGTCTCCAACATTTTGCTCATCTTGAGGCAGTAGCACGAAACAACAAAGAAAAGACGATTAAATACAGGCGAGTATGATAATCAACATTATCCAAGTCACATATGCGAATGCTGTTATATGGACGATAGCTACCTGAAAAACGTGTTAACTATCTATTACTGTGCACAATGTTTATCAAGATTAGGCATTGTGAAATATGGTATTGATGGCAACTCACTTTTCTGAGAAAAAAATCTGGGGAATATAATAACAACTAGGTACAATCCTTTCAGAATTATAAATGCATCATACTCATGTTTTGAATACAGTCCTGAAACAAGTCTTTGACGACGATTATTTGCTAAATGAGGTTTTAGTGCTTAATTGGGCTACAGATTCTGACAAAGACACTGTCCTTTTCACGAAAAATGTGGAAACGTAAACTGGGGACGGACAAGCGTGAAGCAAGAAACGGAGAGTAGATGGAATGTCTTGTTTAGAATCCCGAAGTCTGTAGTCAGGCAGTACGATAAAATCATGCAAATTCCTCTGGAGAGAAGCGTCTCGAATTACTGATTACAACAACACTGAAAAAGAACTCGTGACATTTTTAGACTCATTCAAAGATGCTACAGAAGTGCGGGAAGGCGAGAAGTTTCCAACAATTCAATTCTTTTTGTTATCTGTGCACAACTGGAAAGTTATTGTAATGCACGACCTGAAGATACAGAGGTACGTTTAAAACTGTTGTAGACCCAGTTTTCTTCGTAATGTACGCTGCGTGTCCAACAAATGAAAACTGTACTTAATTGAAAAACGGCCGTTTCAGTGTCACTAGAATTTCTGTAGTACAGTACAATAATCGTATTATCATCCATTGACTGCAGATACTACGTATACTGAATGTGTTGCCTGTGTCTCACAGAGTAGGAAATCGAAATTTGGGCGTTGCACAGAATAGTATCTTCTGTGTTCTCCTTTCCGATTATTGAAAACGGTTTAATGTGTTAAATGATTATGCAATACATTCCCAAAGAGACATTTCTGACAGTAAGAGTAACCGAATAATATTTTGCTCCTTAGCATGAGGAACTATTTCTTAGAGAAAATAACCGACAGAAGAGTCAATCAATGCGTAGACCATAGAGAAGGTTGCTACCGTATGGCCTTACAGAATCCTAAGTCTTCTACCCATTGCGTGACTTAATGCCTCTGTTACCAGATTAACCAGTGCTTAGGGCTTCACTTAATATTGTGTAGCTTGCTAGTTTCTTTTGGCGTCGGAGAGATCGAATTGTAAGAAGTTGTGGAGTGTGGTGTAATTGCGAGTGTTGTTTAGTAGACTTTCGGCAAGATTATAACAAAACTAGTTACTTATTATTAATGTATCATGAGGTTTTATTTAATGACTGCATTCCCGGCTAATGAACGTTCTTTCGTTAAAGAAATCTCCACCTGGGAATGTGTAGCAATGTTGTCTGTCAAGCAGTGTAAATTTCACTAAAATAATTCACAAATGTAATAATTTATAACCAACAAACAAGCTAAATGTATGATAAGTAATCTGAAATAAACAAGAGAAATGCTTTTTAATCATTTCAGTGCTGTTGTTTAAAAGAGTCTTGCGTGTTGCAGATCGTTTATCAAAATTAACACTACTATTATCTCAAGGGAGCATCACTTTTCTTTAAGCAAAATGTATAGTTTTGTCACACAATACCTCAGGTACACAACACTAATGTATTTTCCTGTCAAAATATTTCATAAAAGTTGTTACGAAATTACCAGGCTTCAGACATCAGCAGATAAGAATTTATATCACGTAAGATGGTGTTTGAATTGACAGAAGTTTGATATGTTCACAGTCTAACTGGAATTTATTAGCACAGGGTGCATCCTCGGACACAATTATTATTGCCATTCTAACCAACAACATTTAAGTCTGTATAGAAAATCAATTTAAAACTGCCGCTGCAATATTTCACTAAGATGGCGGTTAACGCAAGACAATCACTTATCGAGTCTGCTTCAGGCTGTATGTTGCTCTTAATAAATAATGTATATTAAATCTTTTCTCACCTTCATTAGATACATAAACATTCGAAAATATTTCTCCATGTGTCGTGACACATTAATATTCACTATTTACCAATAAATGGCTCTGAGCACTATGGGACTTAACATCTATGGTCATAAGTTCCCTAGAACTTAGAACTACTTAAACCTAACTAACCTAAGGACAGCACACAACACCCACTCATCACGAGGCAGAGAAAATCCCTGACCCCGGCGGGAATCGAACCCGGGAACCCGGGCGCGGGAAGCGAGAACGCTACCGCACGACCACGAGCTGCGGACTATTTACCAATAAACTACGTTGTAGATCAATAGCGCCAATGGCTGCGCTCTTTGGTAGCTGAGCACAGGACTGAAAATTTATATAGTATCAGAATTACAATTAATTAAAACTCCAAACAAAGAAGATTCATTTCAGTTACACATAATCTCTATTTTCAAATATCAGTTAGCAACATAACGATACTTTAGCACAGTAGCGCAGTTTTTACCGTCCTCTGTGTTACGAGACTTCAATCACGTCTTATCAATACAACAGTTCCAACAAGAAGAAGGATTTTTCTACAAAAATCATAGATAACAAAAGATTGAGATTTTCATTATCTTTTTACATGGGTATTGCCTGAGATATAATTTTATACAAAATATTAAGTTATGTCGTTGACAATAATTATTTATTATTTTACTAACGATGAAGTCCCTTTTATCAGTATCACGAGAATACGATCAAAGTTCAATCACATTCCACATACAATGCTGTCGTGAATATTATTTTGAATAAAATATAGGCATGGGTATAAAAAAGTAAATAAGTTCTACCTGTCACCTTCTTCTAACAATCAGATTAGAAGAACATGATCTGATGACGTGCTGCTCTCTGGACCGAGATTCTTCATCTAGTACTGAAGGAATTTCAACTGCCGATAGAAATTAATTGGTTAATGAGAACAGAGGTAGACTATGGGCCAATTTTGGACCACAATATTGGACTGTGCAGGCGATCAGCAGTCTTGCTGTGGGCAAAGCCACAAGCACGTGGGAAGAGATAAGATGTGAACAAAGATACGATAAGCTATTCCAGTCCCTAGAGAAAGTTCTGGTGCAGCTTAAAAAAGATGAACCCGAGGATTTGAATAACAAGTTATGATATAGCTGACCGGAGTGGCCGAGCGTTTCTAGGCTCTACAATCTGGAACTGCGTGATCGCTACGGTCGCAGGTTCGAATCCAGCCTCTGGCATGGATGTGTGTGATGTCCTTAGGTTAGTTAGGTTTAATAACTAAGTTCTAGGGGGCTGATGACTTCAGCAGTTAAGTCCCACAGTGCTCAGAGCCATTTGATTGATCAAGTTATGATAAAGAACCTTGAGCGGTAACACATTGCCAGTACACGGATGGGGGCAGAATGACAAAGGCTACTGAATTAACATTGATTTCTTGCGGAGTAAACCGAATATTTACAAATCCAACACGGTCGGCTTTGCTGTGAGGGATGTACCGTGAATGACTTAAAAACTGAGGATAACGGTGCCTGGTTGCTTCCATGGCGTTGGAAACGGAAACATGAAGCCCCAAATAGCGGATACCGTAGCGCGAACAAGCACTGCAACGAATTGAGCATACTAAGCACTGTCACGTGCTGAGCCTACCAAACACTGCAACGAGCTGACGGTGGCTCTCAATAGTCCAGTGTGCTTCCTCCGAGAGCAAAAGGTCCCTTCAGCCAAGATGAGCATGGGCGCGAATGTCGACAGTCGCTTCGACCTTTAGCCGAGGGGTGTTCGGTCCGCCTACGCACAGGTTGGTGTTGCTAGGGTGGCGCCACGTGTATAGCCGTCGGAGAGGCCGGTGACGCTCCGAGAAATCATCGTCTTGGTGTGGGTCTTCCGCAGTTCTACATCATTTTGAGGTATTTCTGAGTTAACTGATAGGTGAAGCCAGAATTTTTTCTGTCCGCACCGCTTGTTAGCCCTGTACGCAGGCAGGCTGTCTGTGGCTACAGTTGGCTAGACAAAAACACTTTTAATGCATATCGCAACGAATTACATTCAACACATTTTCAGTAAAGATTTAATTCTATTTTACCCCCCTTCTTTATATGAGAACTGAGTTGGATCGCTATAGAGACTTCGACAAGTACTCTCGCTGGAAGTTTTCTGCGTTTCGATTGGCTCAGCACAATCCTTGAACATACGATGATTGACGATATTGCTTATACGATGTGTATGAGAAGAGCAGTGGGACTGTCAACACTGCGAGCCATCTGGCAACTCTGTGTTCTTCTACTTGTGTAGACCAGTGTGTTAATCCCTTCCAAACGCTCAGTTAGATTTTCAGCTCCGTACAGCCGTCACTTGACCTTTGAGTTCGCCATCAGAGAAGCTGTATTTTTGTTGTGTGTTATGAAAATGAAACCATCGGAATTTAGGGCAACATTATGCCATCAAGTTATGTATTGAACTTGGGGAATCCGCGAGTGTGACCTTCGAAAAATCGAAACAGACCTATGGGTAACACTGGTTATCAAGAGCACGAGTGTTTCACTGGCACAAATCCTTTTTGGTAGGCCGACAACACTCTGAAGATTGATCTCGCTCAGAGACTTCATAACATAAAAAAACGACAGAAACGTCGAACACGTGCGTGCTCTTGTGAGATCGAACTGACAAGGAAGATGGGTGATCTGTTAAAATTAGCGCCGGCCGCGGTGGTCTAGCGGTTCTAGGCGCTCAGTCAGGAACCGCGCGACTGCTGCGGTCGCAGGTTCGAATCCTGCATCGGGCATGGATGTGTGTGATGTCCTTAGGTTAGTTAGGTTTAAGTAGTTCTAAGTTCTAGGGGACTTATGACCACAGATGTTGAGTCCCATAGTGCTAAGAGGCATTTTTTTTTGTTAAAATTAGCCGGGTTCAGGAAAAACGTGAATGGAGTAAGACTAGACATTGCAGAGAAGTTAATGCTGCATCATGACAACGCCCCTTTGCGACTCTGGGGAACATTCAAAAGAATATAATCGACATGTTAAAGACCCTACCAGTTGAGGCCTTTCAGCGATGCTACAAAGATTGGGAACAACGGGTTAGCCAGTGTCCAGCTGCAGAAGGGGACGACTTTGAAGCGGACAGTACTGTTGTTAAAAAAAGGACTATTTTTGGTAAATCAAATATCAGTTTCATCACTTTTCTCGCACACCTCGTACAAGAGGTAGAGAAATAAAACATTTTATCAAGATTGCCTGAATGACATCACCTCATTCATTGAATATGGTGAAAGAAGTAGCGCTCTCAACAGGATAGTTCAACAAACTTTTGCGACGTCCATGTTACCTTTAAGTAAGTGGCAGCAAATAGTAATATTTTCCTCCTTCACATTCATTAATGATATCGGCTTTGAAGACTAATGGACCTCTTTTCACCTCTGCTGCCGTGACTCAACACCTACGGACACCAGAAGAATCCAGAAGGATATCCTAATAGAAGATCGAAACGCCGAGTCTCTTAGACGTTTGGAAAGGAATATGGTGTTGCTTAACAAACTCTTGAGAATAACCGAAATTTGTTCAATGTAGTCTAAGCTCACTCTGTATTTAGGAGCGAAACTTCACGAGACGAATCTGGCTTACGGCAAAAAATTCGGATAAGAGCGAGTAGGGCTCGCGCATCCAAGGTTCTGTAAGTACTTAATCGTGTGTACAGATAGTTCATCCATCCCGGGAATCGTGAATCTCGACGATTTTTGCCTGTTATAGATATCGACAAGCAAGATATACGACTACCCATTCCCGACAAAAAGGATTCTTAACAGAATTACGGGCAGACAGCCGGATAACAAATGAAAAAATAAATAAAAATAAAAAGAAGTAAAAAGAAAAAAAGCCGTGCGGTATATTATTTTTCGTGCGGTGCAATTACAAATTAACAATTTTTGGATTTTTTCTGTTGTGGTTGGCAGGAGACACAACACCGTGTTACTAGAGGAGGCCGAAAGGCACGCGATTTAGCTCACGCAGGCTGGCGTGAGGTCTGGAACAGGACAAGGAAATTAGGATTTAGAAACAACGGACGTAGCTGGTGGAATACTTGAATTTAATTCATTAATGGTGAACGTCGCTCTTGACATTACATGATTCACAGTATCAATAGTAACTGATAATGGCTCCTTGCTAGGTCGTAGCAAATGACGTAGCTGAAGGCTATGCTAACTATCGTCTCGGCAATTGAGAGCGTAGAAGTCAGTGAACCATCGCTAGCAAAGTCGGTTGTACAACTGGGGCGAGTGCTAGGAAGTCTCTCTAGACCTGCCGAGTGGCGGCTCTCGGTCTGCAATCACTGATAGTGGCGACACGCGGGTCCGACGTATACTACCGGACCGCGGCCGATTTAAGTGGTGTGGTGTCTGGCGGTGACACCACATTTTCCTTTGCTTGTAGTGAAAAAATCTTGCTTCTTGCCAGACATCGTGACTGTAGTGAGTTTGCGAGTATAAAATATGTGACATAAATGGCCGTATCTTTTTACTACATTGACGTAGAACCTTAAAGTTTTTACACCGCCAGGGCACCATAGACTTTAGTAAGCGGCATAAATTTCAATTTGATTACGTCTACCCGTTCCTGAGAAAAAGGGGTTTAACATTGTAACAGGAAGTCGGAAAAAGAATGAGCAAAAATATTTTTTCTCGTGTGGTTTAGTTACAGATTAACACTTTTTTGATTTTTTTTTCATTTACTCGTACTGTGAAACTATGTTTCTTGCCAAATTTCAGGACTGTAGGTCACTACGAAGTACGCTATAGGCATTGATGACTGAGTTTACGGGCATCAAAATATGTCACATAAATGGCCGTATACTTTAATTGCATTCACGTGGAAACATATATTTATTACAATACCAAGGGAATACGGAACTTAGTATGAGACAAAAATTTCAGCTCGATACGTCTACCCGTTCCTGAGATTAGGGTGGCGTAACAGAAGGACGGACGGCAGACAGTTAACAGCCAGTCAACAGACAGTTAAATGACCAAAAAAATTTTTTTCAAGTGCTATAATTACAAATAAACGAGTTTCGGATTTCTTTCCTATGGTTGTACTACGAAACTTTATTTCTTCCCAAATTTAATGAGTGAGTCTGCGAGTACCAAAATGTTGTTGTTGTGGTCTTCAGTCCTGAGACTGGTTTGATGCAGCTCTCCATGCTACTCTATCCTGTGCAAGCTTCTTCATCTCCCAGTACCTACTGCAATCTACATCCTTCTGAATCTGCTTAGTGTATTCATCTCTTGGTCTCCCTCTGCGATTTTTGCCCTCCACGCTGCTCTCCAATACTAAATTGGTGATCCCTTGTTGCCTCAAAATATGCCCCACCAACCGATCCCGTCTCTTAGTCAAGTTGTGCCACAGACACCTCTTCACCCCAATTCTATTCAATACCTCCTCATTAGTTATGTGATCTACCCATCTAATCTTCAGCATTCTTCTGTAGCACCACATTTCGAAAGCTTCTATTCTCTTCTTGTCCAAACTATTTATCGTCCATGTTTCACTTCCATAAATGGCTATACTCCATACAAATACTTTCATGAATGACAGCCTGACAATTAAATCTATACTAGATGTTAACAAATTTCTCTTCTTCAGAAACGCTTTCCTTGCCATTGCCAGTCTACATTTTATATCCTTTCTATTTCGACCTTCATCAGCTATTTTGCCCTCAAATAGCGAATCTCATTTACTACTTTAAGCCTCTCATTCCCTAATCTAATTCCCGCAGCATCACCCGATTTAATTCGACTACATTCCATTATCCTCATTTTGTTTCTGTTGATGTTCATCTTATATCCTCCTTTCAAGACACTGTCCATTCCGGTTCAGCTGTTCTTCCCGGTCCTTTGCTGCCTCTGATAGAATTACAATGTCATCGGCGAACCTAAAAAGTTTTTATTTATTCTCCATGGATTTTAATACCTACTCTGTATTTTTCTTTTGTTTCCTTTACTGCTTGCTCAATATACAGATTGAATAACATCGAGGATACGCTACAAGCCTGTCTCACTCCCTTCCCAACCACTGCTTCCCTTTCATGTCCTTCGACTCTTATAACTGCCATCTGGTTTCTGTACAAATTGTAAATAGCTTTTCGCTCCCTGTATTTTACCCCTGCCACCTTCAGAATTTGAAAGAGGGTGTTCCAGTCAATATTGTCAAAAGCTTTCTCTAAGGCTACAAATGCGAGAAACGTAGGTTTTCCTTTTCTTAATCTATTTTCTAAGATAAGTCGTTGGGTCAGTATTGCCTCTCGTGTCCCAACGTTTCTACGGAATCCAAACTGATCTTCCCCGAGGTCGGCTTCTACCAGTTCTAATGGAATGTTGTCTACTCCCGGGGCCTTGTTTCGACTTAGATCTTTCAGTGCTCTGTCAAACTCTTCGCGCAGTATCATATCTCCCATTTCATCTTCATCTACATCCTCTTCCATTTCCATAATATTGTCCTCAAGAACATCGCCCCTGTATAGACCCTTTATATACTCCTTCCACCGTTCTGTTTTCCCTTCTTTGTTTAGAACTGTGTTTCCATCTGAGCTCTTGATATTCATGCAAGTGGTTCTCTTTTCTCCAAAGGTCTCTTTAATTTTCCTGTAGGCAGTGTCTACCTTACCCCTCGTAAGATAAGCCTCTAGCCATCCCTGCTTAGCCATTTTGCAAAATACGTGACATAAATTGCCCTATCTTTTGATTGCGCTTACCTAGAAGCTTGAGTTTCTTACGCCATCAACGGACCGTAGGCCTTCATATGTGACTTATAGTTAAAGGTGATACATCTACAGCTTCCTTAGAGAAGGGATTTTTAGTGAGCGGACAGACAGAAAAACAGACAAAGAACAAAATGATGCCACAATATTTCCTTTTTTACAGACTGAGGTACAGAACCCTAAAAAATGAAGTACGGGAGGTACAGGTGATCTTGCGGATGTTTCTCACGAATGGTTCAGGTTTACAGGTCGCTTTCAGAGTTTATCATCTCGTCAGCTGTGATGGCTGACGATAACAGACAACAAGTGAGAGACGTTTTAATTAGCAACAAGACTGCGCCCTAGTGCCGTTCCTGTAGGCCGTATCTCAGTGCTCGGTTTAAGCGCTGGCGCGGCGCCGTGTCGTGAGACTTAATCTCTGCCCTGGACACAGACGAGACGATTGCGGCCGGCGCACAGGTGCGCGACGTCCACCTGTGAGGTCCGCGCTTTACAGCCGCCGTAAACAAAGCGCCGGATTAATGAACACTCATTGGCCGGACCGTGTCGGGGAATCCCCGGCCAGCGACGGCCGCGAGACGACGTCCCGGCGCGACCCCGGGGCGTAAATCGTAATCAGGTGAAGCCAGAGGTGGGAGCGCTGCTTTTACAGCCGGCCAGCCGCCGCGGCAATTTGTTTGGGCGTCGAGGAGATCAACGGCGCCCGGCCAGAGATAGCGCCGCTGCCAGCGGCGGTTCCGCGAACTTTACGTCACAGTATAGTAGTGCGCCCCAACAGCCTCTCTCTCAACACCTACGGTTTTCTCTAAGCGTCATATCGATAGAAGTGTGATTTACAAGACTAACTAGTTGCAGGACGATAAACACACCGATATAAAAAAAATTGCTGCCCAAAGAGGGAGTTGTGCAACATAAACTAAAGTTGGTAGTCGCGTTTCTACATCTGAAACGTGACGTAGATTAGAATTTCGCGTCAATCGCATAAGAGTGGCGCCAATACGAGGATGCAAATCAGGTTTGCTTTAAATAATCGCTCTGACGATCGTGAACGTTAGTTACGGTTGAGACAGGACCTAGTGAACTGATGTTAGTCAAGAATTCCTTCAAGGTGATAAAGCCGCCATTATCAACACCTTGCTGAATTTGAACGAGGTCTACATCTACATTTATACTCTGCAAGCCACCCAATGGTGTGTGGCGGAGGGCACTTTACGTGCCACTGTTATTACCTCCCTTTCTTGTTCCAGTCGCGTATGGTTCGCGGGAAGAACGACTGCCGGAAAGCCTCCGTGAGCGCTCGAATTTCTCTAATTTTACATTCGTGATCTCCTCGGGAGGTATAAGTAGGGGGAAGCAATATATTCGATATCTCATCCAGAAACGCACCCTCTCGAAACCTGCACAGCAAGCTACACCTCGATGCAGAGCCCCTCTCTTGAAGAGTCTGCCACTTGAGTTTGCTACACATCTCCGTAACGCCATCACGCTTACCAAATAACCCTGTGACGAAACGCTCCGCTCTTCTTTGGATCTTGTCTATCTCCTCTGTCAACTTCAACTGGTATGGATCCCACACTGACGAGCAATACTCAAGTATAGGTCGAACGAGTATTTTGTAAGCCACCTCCTTTGTTGTTCTAAGGACTCTCCCAATGAATCTCAACCTGGCACCCGCCTTACCAACGATTAATTTTATATGATCATTCCACTTCAAATCGTTCCCTACGCATACTCCCAGATATTTTACAGAAGTAACTGCTACCAGTGTTTGTTCCACTATCATATAATCATACAATAAAGGATCCTTCTTTCTATGTATTCCCAATACATTACATTTGCCTATTTTTAGGGTCAGTTGCCACTCCCTGCAAGAAGTCCCTATCCGCTGCAGATCTTCCTGCATTTCGCTGCAATTTTCGAATGCTGCAACTTCTCTGTATACTACAGCATCATCCGCGAAATGCCGTATGGAACTTCCGACACTATCTACTAGGTCATTTATATATATTGTGAAAAGCAATGGTCCCATAACACTCCCCTGTGGCACGACAGAGGTTACTTTAACGTCTGTAGACGTCTCTCTATTGAGAACAACATGCTGTGTTCTTTTTGCTAAAAGCTCACAGCTGGTCTGATATTCCGTAGGCTCTTACTTTGTTTATCAGGCGACAGTGCGGAACTGTATCGAACGCCTTCCGGGAGTCAAAGAAAATGGTATCTACCTGGGAGCCTGTATCTAATATTTTCTGGGTCTCATGAACAAATAAAGCGAGTTGGTTCTCACACGATCGCAGTTTCCGGAATCCATGTTGATTCCTACAGAGTAGATTTTGGGTTTCCAGAAATGACATGATACGCGAGCAAAAAACATGTTCTAAAATTCTACAACAGATCGACGTCAGAGATGTAGGCCTATAGTTTTGCGCATCTGCTCGACGACCTTTCTTGAAGACTGGGACTACCTGTGCTCTTTTCCAATCATTTGGAATCTTCCGTTCCTCTAGAGACTTGCGTTACACGGCTGTTAGATTGGGGGGGGGGGGGGGGGGCAAATTCTTTCGCGTACTCTGTGTAGAATCGAATTGGTATCCCTTCAGGTCCAGTGGACTTTCGTCTGTTGAGTGATTTCAGCTGCTTTTCTATTCCTTGGACACTTATTTCAATTCAGCCATTTTTTCGTTTGTGCGAGGATTTAGAGGAGGAACTGTAGTGCGCTCTTCTTCTGTGAAACAACGTTGAAAAAAGGTGTTTAGTATTTCAGCTTTACGCGTGTCATCCTCTGTTTCAGGTCGTGTATTAGAGCTACGGGAAGCTGGGTGTCCCTTCTGCGGTATTATAGAGAGACTTGGCAGGAATGTAGTCACGGTACATGATGGCTGGCAGCGAGTGTCACGAGATTGTACGGTCGCAGGAACAATGGACTCCGGACGACCAGGTGGCATTATCTAGAGGGAAGTCCATCGTGTTCGGCGTATGGCTCTGTCGCATCACACTGCATCTGCAGGAGTTATCACCACATAGGTACAACGAACTATAACAAACGGTTACTTCAAGGACAAATGCGACCCTGTTGCGTGCATTCCACTCACCGCAAACCATCGCTATCAGTGACTTCAGCGGTGCCAAGCGAGAGCTCATTGGAGGGAAGGGTGGAGGTCTGTTATGTTTTCTGATGAAAGTTGTTTCCACCCCGGAGCTGGGATGGCTATATGTTGGTTAGAAGAAGCCAATCCAGCGGTTGCAACCAAACTGCCTGGGTGCTAGATACACTGCACCTACATATGGCATTATGGTCTGAGATGCGATTTCGTATGGGGGCAGGAGCACTCTCGTGATTATCCCATGCACCTTGACAGCGAAACTGTACGTTAGTTTGGTGGTTCGACCCGTTGGGCTGCATGAGCAGCATTCCAGAGGATGTAATCCAAAAGGATTACACTCGTGCACATACCGCTCTTGTAATCCATAATTCTCTACAGTGTGTTGACATGTTGCTTTGGCCTGCTCGATCAGCAAGTCTGTCTGTAATCCAGCACATGTGTGACGTGTGGACAGCGTAATCCACAAACAGCTTTAACCGCTCATGTATTGACTGGTCAAGTGCAACAGGCATGGAACTCCATCTCAGAGACTGACACCCGGCACCGGTCCACAATGCATGTATATTTGCTAGTTTGTATTCAGCATTCTGGTGAGTGCACCGGTTATTAGCTTACCAGTATTTTACATATGCAGTTGCTTATCTCGCGCTTACATTAATTTGTTGTCTTTCAATGTTAATCACTCATATTATGTTACCTAGACAAATTTCTGCGAAATTTCAGTACCCTACATTAGTTTTTGGTTTTGCGACTTTTTTCCGTCAGTGTACGTGGAAAACGGTTCAAATGGCTCTGAGCACTATGGAACTTAACTGCTGAGGTCATCAGCCCCCTAGAACTTAGAACTACTTAAACCTAACCAACCTAAGGACAGCACACACATCCATGCCCGAGTCAGGACTCTACCCTGCGACCGCAGCGGACGCGCGGTTCGAGACTGTAGCGCCTAGAACCGCTCGGCCACCCCGGCCGGCTTTGTACGTAGATTTACGATGGTTAGTGGGATGATTATCAACCCGAAAAAATAAAGCTGTGACTTTGGAATTTGGTCGATGATTTTGTTGCTTTTATGGCAGACGCTCTATCCATGTGAGCCAGCGAGGGAACGATGATTTACTTGCTTTTATGCACTAGAGTAGGCTGAAAAGTAATTCACATATGCTTGTAGAACGCGATCTAAATGACTCTGAGAAACGCGCCAGGTGTAATGTGGGTCACTTCCCCCTTTCTGCGCATGAGCAGTTTGAATGCGTTATATTTATACAGTGTATTTTGAGCAGCGGAAGTATGGAGACGAGTTATAGTGCTGCCTCAAGGATTAAACATTGTGCTGTTATCGACTTTTTAACTGTCAAGTAAGTGGCTCCTAGTGAGGTTCATTGCCGTTTAAAGGCTCTTTGTGGTGTCGGGGCTACTGGTAGGTCTACTGTAACTTGGTGGGTAATAAAATTTCGTGGTTGCGAACGTGGTAAAGCCTTAACTGTTGATGAAACACGCAGTGGACGTCTGGTCACTGCCACAGACGATAAACAGCGCAAATTTGTCGACGATTCGGTTCAAAACGACTTCAAAATGATCTGCGATTCTCTCAAAAGCGTATCGGAAATCATATTGGAATATTCAAAGAACGTGTCAACCTCATTATTGAACAATTAGGATACCGTTAAGTCTAGGGTACCATACCGTATCACAGACAAACAGCCTCGAAGGGAATGCTGCGAAATACTTTTGGAGCGCTACCGTGACAAAGGAGACTACTTCCTTTTGAATACTGCGACCGTGAACGAGTTTGGGTCCATCATTACAACCCATAAGCGAAAAGACGAGGCGCTGACCATCGAATCCTTCTCTTCTGGCGAAAAAGTTTAAAACACAACGATCAGAAAGAAATTCTTTTGACTGTGTTTTGAGATGCTCACAGATCTTATGTGACTGATTATCTAGTTCGAAGGGCAAAGACAAATTATTCTCAGTACATCATCATTATCATCATCATCATCATCATCATCATCTTCTTCTTCTTCTTCCTCTTCACTTCAAGCATTAGGCCTTTTTTTTGTTTTGCCTGTTACGGTACCCGTCGCTTCCACAGTCTTCCCTGACATCTTCTCTTAACTGGCTTAGATATTCTTATTTGGATCCACTCGCTCTTGCGAGATGTTCAGTTTCTCCTATTTCCTTATATTTTGTTGAGGATGGTATATATATATTCAGTTCTTCCCTATTTTCTGAATCTCGAAATGTCGCCTCTTACGCCTCTCTTTACCGCTCCTAGATACCTTATCTCTGTTGACTATTGCCATTCTTGAGCTCTGCTTTTAACTCACGATTCATTACAATAAACAAGCATTGCAACTGCCATTCTGTTATAGAATTTCTACCTTGTTTCTTTCCTGTTTTTTTTTTTTTTTAGATATCTGTTTATTGTTCCAGATATATTCTCAAACTACTCATATGTGACGTCACAGCCTAAATAGTTCAAATATTTGATCTGATCTATTGTTGGTCTTCACTATTTTCCGCACAGGAAATTTCCCTTTAAAATTGTGTCTTCTTATCTGAAATCGCAAATGGTACTCTTCGCAAACCTTATCTAGTAAATGTATTCTCCTTTGCCGGTCATTTTCATTCTCACAAAGTAGTGTGGCGTCGTTTGCACGCAAAAGACAATTCAAGCTGGAATTATTGTTAATTTTAAACCCTTCGTTAAAACCTCCTTCCATATCTCAATTTCCTCATCTAAATACATATTAAAAAGTGTGGGTAAAATACTGCATCCTTGTCTTACGCCTTTGCTTATCGCTACAGGCTGTGTTCGAATGGTCCGTTACATCCAAAATTACAGTCGTGTATTTGCAAAGAATTTTAAAGACCTTTTTGTTAGCTATTGTGTTTTCTTCCTTTCCTCATAATTTTCTACACTTTCTTTTTATTAACATTATCGAATGCCTTAATGAAGTCAGTGAACGCTAAATAGGTTTCCGCGCTATACTCTCAGTCTTTTACGATTATTTGCTTGATTGTAAATACTGTATCTGTTTTCGATCTGCCCCTTCGAAATCCCATTTGTTCTTCGCATGATAAACTTTAAATCTCTTGTTAACTAGTCTTACATAAACTTTGTATGTCGTATCTGGTAAACGATTCCTCTATAGCTTTCACACCTGTTGCGCTCACCTCCTTTAAATAGTTTGCTTATGACCATAATGGCATTGAAACAAAGGATGACACGCGTAAAGCTGAAATACTAAACACCTTTTTCCAAAGCTGTTTCACAGAGGAAGAACGCACTGCAGTTCTTTCTCCAAATCCTCGCACGAACGAAAAAATGGCTGACATTGAAATAAGTGTCCAAGGGATAGAAAAGCAACTGAAATCACTCAACAGAGGAAAGTCCACTGGGCCTGACGGGATACCAATTCTATTCTACACAGAGTACGCGAAAGAACAGCCGTGTACCATAAGTCTCTAGAGGAACGGAAGGTTCCAATTGATTGGAAAAGAGCACAGGTAGTTCCAGTTTTCAAGAAGGGTCGTCGAGCAGATGCGCAAAACTATAGGCCTATATCTCTGACATCGATCTGTTGTAGAATTTCAGAACATGTTTTATGCTCGCGCATCATGTCATTTCTGGAAACCCAGAATCTACTCTGTAGGAATCAACATGGATTACGGAAACTGCGATCGTGTGAGAACCAACTCACTTTATTTGTTCATGAGACCCAGAAAATATTAGATACAGGCTCCTAGGTAGATGCCATTTTCCTTAACTTCCGGAAGGCGTTCGATACAGTTCCGCACTGTAGCCTGATAACCAAAGTAAGAGCCTACGGAATATAAGACCAGCTATGTAGCTGGATTGAAGAGTTTTTAGCAAACAGAAGACAGAACGTTGTTCTCAAAGGAGAGACGTCTACAGACGTTAAAGTAACCTCTGTCGTGCCACAGCGGAGTGTCATGGGACCACTGCTTTTCACAATATATATATAAATGACCTAGTAGATAGTGTCGGAAGTTCCATGCGGCTTTTCGCGGATGATGCTATGTATACAAGTTGCAGCATTAGAAAATTGCAGCGAAATGCAGGACGATCTGCAGCGGATAGGGACTTCTTGCAGGGAGTGGCAACTGACCCTAAAAATAGGCAAATGTAATGTATTGAGAATACATAGAAAGAAAGATCCTTTATTGTATGATTATATGATAGTGGAACAAACACTGGTAGCAGTTACTTCTGTAAAATATCTGGTAGTATGCGTAGGGAACGATTTGAAGTGGAATGATCATATAAAATTAATTGTTGGTAAGGCGGGTGCCAGGTTGAGATTCATTGGGAGAGTCCTTAGAACAACAAAGGAGGTGGCTTACAAAACACTCGTTCGACCTATACTTGAGTATTGTTCATCAGTGTGGGATCCGTATCAGGTCGGGATGACAGCGGAGATAGAGAAGATCCAAAGAAGAGCGGCGCGTTTCGTCACAGGGTTATTTGGTAAGCGTTATAGCGATACGGAGATGTTTAGCAAACTCAAGTGGCAGACTCTTCAAGAGAGGCGCTCTGCATCGCGGTGTAGCTTGTTGCCCAGGTTTCGAGAGGGTTCGTTTCTGGATGAGGTATCGAATGTATTGCTTCCCCCTACTTATACCTCCCGAGGAGATCACGAATGTAAAATTAAAGAGACTCGAGCGCTCACGGAGGCTTCCCGGCTGTCGTTCTTTCAGCGAACCATACGCGACTGGCACAGAAAAGGGAGGTAATGACAGTAGCACGTAAAGTGCCCCCCCCCCCCCCCCCCCCCGCCACACACCGTTGGGTGGCTTGCAGAGTATAAATGTAGATGTAGATGTACATCTGGAATAGCTTCCATCTTCCAGCACCTATTCAATAAATGTAGTAATCTCTTTTGTAGCAGGGTGCCTCAGTATTTTAACAGTTCAACGTTTATGCCATCCATACCAGCAGCTTTTCTCTTGTTTGGAAGCTGAGGGCTTTTCTTAATTTTGTGCTGCTCGCTACGAAAGTAATGGTTCTCCTCT